>NW_025999800.1:1772500-2509433 GCF_019419815.1 Pyrus x bretschneideri
CTAAATTTCCAATGTAGTGTGAGCCTTCTATAAGGATGCTGCTACTTCCCTGACGAATGGCTCAGCTGGAAAGTTAGGCACTTGCTGCATTTTTTCCAATATTATTGCTTTCGTGTTTTTAGGCCATTTGGCTTTTCAACTTCAAACTTGACCGCAATAGCCCCCGGGTTTTCTGCCAACCCCTTTTTCGTGGGAGCTTTTTTTGTCAAGTTATCAATTTGATAGTCACTTCTAAGACTCGGGGTCTTGACTTTTCCCTAGAAAATATTTAAGGTTTGAAAGTGATTTTATTGTTTCGACCAAAACATAAAAGATAATAAAAAGAAAGAAAGTGATTTTATTGAAAAACACCCTTCATGTGTGATTTTAGTTCTCTCAAACAGGGACGGAGCCACCATACGGGATAACAATTTTTTATACGACTTGTTAACACGATACTTAACACTAGTAGGATTTTATACCTCTAAAAGTATTAATTTAGTATTTCTCGTCTTGATAATTCAAATACTCCAGTGTACTCGGTGCCTAATCATCAAACAAAAGGTGAAGATGTTCTATTTCAGGTAGGATAAATTAAAATTAGATGCCTCATTTTAGATTTTTCTAAATTAAACATCTGTTACTTTTCAACTTTTGATTAAAGTGCTTTTACTTTTAATTAAACTTATATTCTAGGTATATTCTTAATTTAAGTATTTTATAAATTTTTTTAAATCCATTTCTATGTAAAAAAAATGCACTCAATAATATTCATTAATTTATTGTTATTTTTATGGAATCTCATCCCATCCTCAATTTAAGGATTCAATTATATCTACTGGGGTTCAAGATTAATTGGATGAAATATAGTTTTTCCAATTTCCAACTCAACATTTTATATAGATTAGAAAAAAACAAGAGTTCGTTTATAATTAAAATTGAGATGTAGACTAGACTACCTAATTTCATGCAACCGAAAATAAATTTGAATTTTTTAACAACTACTTTTCACATTTTTATTTAAAATGAGTCCTTATTCCAATAATTAATTATTAAGAGTTGACAAAATATTTTTTAGTGCAATGTTTTAATGTGAAAAGTTATCTTTTTTTTTTTTTTGGGTTACACAACTTACACATAACGTACCATAAGTTTTGTACATACCAAAATAAGAATAATCCAACGTACTAATAACTTGGTACGTACTAAATAAAGAATTGCATAACGTACCAAAAGAAATATTTTATAACGTACCAAAATACTAATACGTACCCAGATTAAATTTATATAACGTACCAATAACATACCAAATGATTGGTACGTTATATTTAATATATGTGCATGTTATATTTTGTAATTGTATGTTAATAGGATGTTTATGTGTTTTTAGAATTTAAAACAACAAATTATTTGAATAAGAAAAATTCACTTTGAACGAATTATGATAAGATAAGATAGTATGTTTGTGGTAATTTTAGAATATTTGTGATATTATTTTCTGAACTAGTTGGTTAATTAAATACAATAAAAATCATAATTTTTAATTAAAAATTAGTAGAAGAATGTTTGATTAAAAGTTTAAAAGTCATAGATGTTTGATTAAAAAAATTCAATTTTGAGGCATCTATATCAAAATCTCCCTTTCAGGTAACCTAAGTTTGTTTTTGTTTTACTTTATACATATAGCTAGTATTGTAAAAAGTGTTGATATTACATTTGAAATTGGCATGATGCATGATTCTTATTATATTTTCTTTTTATTTTTTATAATGTAGAATTTTGATAATAATTACAATGGTTCAAGTTCGATTGAAAAAAAAAATGAATTGCAGAAGTATTTGGAGGATAAAAGAATAGTTAGAAAATTAGACATAGATGTTCTTTCTTAGTGACAAATCGAGAGTTTTCATTATCTAATACTTTCTCAGTTAGCAGGAGATGTGTTAACAATTTCCATTCAACTATTGCGTCAAATTTTGCATTTAGTATTGGGGGTAGACTAGATTGGTAACGTAGTTTATTGTTGTCAAAAACATTTCAAGTTTTGTTGTGCACACGAGATTAGCTATTTGGAAAATGAGGTAAGATATTTTTATATGGTATAGTATTTGTCACATCCCGACCCGGGTGGGACCACTTCCCGGGCCCGCTCCACTACCGTAGCACGATATTGTCCGCTTTGGGCTTACCATTCCCTCACGGTTTTGTTTTTGGGAACTCACGAGCAACTTTCCAGTGGGTCACCCATCATGGGATTGCTCTAGCCCCCTTCTCGCTTAACTTCGGAGTTCCTATGGAACCCGAAGCCAGTGAGCTCCCAAAAGGCCTCGTGCTAGGTAGGGATGGGAATATACATTTAAGGATCAGTCCCCTGGGCGATGTGGGATGTTACAGTATTATTGTTTTATTCCTTTTTATAATTATGTTTGGTAAACTTTTCATAATTTGAATGGTTTATAATGTTTGCTTTTTCTATACTTGGTTTATGTGGAAGAGAGTTCTGATGTGGAAAGCCTTACAGAAAACATCATCAATATAACTCTTGAAGACAATAGATCAAGCCAAAGTTCCAATACAATTTCTCCATAATGATCAATGAAACTAGAAGGATTTTGTAAAAAGAATAACATGCAATCTTTGAGTTTCATTGTGAAGGTTTTAACTTCTTAGAAAGGTTTCACAACCTTGAAAAGAAATACTCCTTCATTTTGCATATCCTTGCATATTTGATATTTTGTAGTAGACTAGTAGTGTATAGATACCTTTTTATTAGGTTCTTATTATGGAGTATGTAGATATATATAACACTTAATGACAATTGTGTTTTTATGTTTTGAATTAATATTTACGTGGCAATCTAACATTTGCAAATTTTAGAAAGAAAAAAAATATTTCTCTTAACGGGCCAGGTCATTTTATCCTTTAAAATAATGAGTGTGACACAACACGATCCATTAAGATAATAGGTATTACACGATTCGAACATGACAAACATAACTAGTTTGTCATGGCAGATGCCCTCATTCGCATGGTTTGCCAAAAAGGGGTACATGTAATATCAATTTCCAAATAAAAACCTCACATATATAATAACTCACTCCAATGAAATACATTTTTCACTTGCATTTTGCTAACACCACCCCACCATTATCTTATGCCATATGCAATAGATATTAAGCATTATCGACCTAATTTTATTTTAATTTGGAGTCTTTCATTCTAATTGATTTATGCTATCATTTTTGTTTACTTGCTTTATTCGTTATTATTTCTTCTTCTTGCATGTACATACTATTTATTGGATTTTAACATGGCTTTGATTTATCACAGTTGGTTTTATATGTGTGTGTGTGTGTGTGTGTGTGTGTAAAGGAACATGATTTTCACACAGTCATCTTCTCTCCCTCTGTATCCTTGTGTATTTCTAGTCATTTGATGAATAAATAAAAAGAAATCAAGGATTAAGTACCTAAAACCCCCCAACCTTTTATTGTCATTTCAAATTTGTCTCAACCTTTTTAAATATTTCAAATAAGTACCTAACTTATTGAAAATGTCACATTCGTTAAGCCCCAAGTAAATTTATGTTAAATTAACTAGGTTTTATTTAGTTTCCAAAATCAATAGAATGTCATGGAAGCTTGGCCTCCACCAACTATTGGTTCCCATCACCCCTATTAGGCCATCACTTCCATACCCAACGCACAACTCTTAACTCCACCCTAAAACTTAAGTCGCCAACATCAAGAAGAAGGTCATGAGGTTGCTAAAATGATATGGACTAACATAATGCTCTCAACACCATCTTTACTACCCATAAAGAAGAACTGGAAGTTTTACAAGCTGAGCATTGGCGATGAAAAAATCACAAGAGCAGAAACAAGCTTTTTGAAATCTTATATGAATTCTTAATCCTCTTCTTTGTTAGGAGATTGCCATCTTAATGTAATTTCAATTTTAGTTCATATCTTATTCAATTCAATACTCGTTTGATCATTGGGTTCCATATTATAATATATATATATATATATAATTTAAATTTTGAGGCAACTAATATTAACGTTGATTATGATATACCCAGTTGGTGGATTTTGAATATAAAGGTTGGGGGTTTTAGCGGTCGTGGGTTGAGTTTGGAGGTGGTGTGGGCTTGATATTTCCCAATCTTCATTTTTTTTTCCATTTTATTTGTGAATTTGTGTATTCATTTTCATCTTCATGTCTTTTTTAAAGTTGTTATTATTATTATTATTATTATTATTATGGTGTCCAAGTAAGCTAAAGATTGGGATCGATTGTTGCCACATGTATATTTAACAGAATAAATTAACTGCGACTTAACAGATATTACATTTTCAATAGGGTGAGTACTTATTTGGAATGTTTAAAAAGGTTGAGACAAATTTGGAATGACACTAAAAGATTAGGGGGTTTTAAGTACTTAATCCAAAAATCAATGAATAAAAATGGGTGCATTTTTGCTCACCCACACTAACTATAGGATATGTTCATCACCGCTTTCAATGTTTGCCATGTGTAATCCACACTAATTCTAGCTAAGCCTTTTTTTTTTTTTTTTTTGCTTTAATTAATAGGAGAGAGAATCTACTTTTACTTATTTACTTCCATATATATCCTTTCTTTTTAAATATTCTATTAAAACTTAATCTCCCCTTTTTTAATACAAACACACTCAACCCTCTACGTGCATCTTCTGGTTTTCCATCTGCTACACATCTTCTGGGTTTTCCATCTGCTATTTTTCTCCGACTACAAAAAGGTACGCAATTCCCATTTATTTGCTTTTTAGGATTATTATAGGTAAGGATGGGCATCGAACACCCATTTCGTGTTAAGGATGAGGCGGTGGTGGGGTAACCTAATGGGATAGTACTGCCCAGAGTCTACATCTTCATCTTCATCATAAATACTTTAAATTATGTTCCATCATGGATTATAGGATGTCAATATATATGCTTTTCTTAGGATTATTATAGGGTGTCAAAATATATGCTTTTTATGATTATTATATGGTGTCCATATATATGCTTTTTAGGATTATTATAGGGTGTTTATTTAATTCAATATTAAGTAATTTGATACTTGTACAGATGGAACACCAAGATGATGAGTTTCATACTCCATCTTCCAGTGATGCCAAAGAATCAATTGATTGTATACACTTAGATTCAGATTCCAAAACCTTTGAAGTCTTGGATCAAAATGAAGAAAAAAGAGAATTTACAAGCAAAGTTGGTGATATTTCTCTTGGAATGACTTTTGATAATGAGGATGATGCATATAATTACTACAATGCATATGGTAGAAGGCTTGGATTTAGCATGAGAAAGAACAAAGAGAATAAGGACAGGTTAAGTGTGCTAAAGAAAAAACAATTTTGTTGTTCTTGTGAACGTTTATATATATAATAAAATAAATAAATAAATAAAAAAGAATTCCAAAGAAGAAAAGAGAATAAACAAGATGTGGATGTAAGGCAATGCTTGAAATCAAACTTAACTTAGAAAGGAAGCTTGTTGTGACAAATTTTGTTGCTGAACATAGTCATGTTCTTGTTCCGACATCAAGTTCCCATTTATTGAGGTCACGACGATTAATAGAGCTTTCTAAAGCAAAATTGATAAATCAAATGCATTCCGCAGGACTATAGCCATCTCAAATCTTCTAATAATTTACCACAGAAGCATGAAGGTCTCAAAAACTAAATTTTGTTTGATTGTAACAATTTGATAATGAGAAAGTGCATTGGGATTCTTTAAAAGGGCGACTCAGAATGTTTGCTTGAATATTTTAAGAAAAGCAATTGAAGACGAGTCATTTTTCTATTCTCTTCGAACAAACAAGGAGAATGAAATAAGTGGTTTTTTTTTCTGTGATGGAAATTTGAGGCGCGATTATACTATATTTGGTGATGTTGTGTGTTTTGATACGACGTTCAAAATGAATAGATATAATATGGTGTGTGCCCCAATAGTTGGTATCAATAATCATGGTCAAACCATACTTTTCAAATGTGGTTTGCTAGATGGAGAGACAACAGATGCATGTGAGTGGCTGTTTAAGGCCTTTTTACAAGCCATGGATGGAAAAGCACCGGGAACCATATTTACAGATCAAGCCCAATCAATCACTCCTGCGATTAGTGAAGTATTTCCTAATTGCCACCACTGACTTTGTTTGTGGCACATATATCAGAATGCTGCGAGGAACTTGAATCATGTTTTCAGTGAGTTTAAATCATTTACATAGGATTTCAAAAGATGCATATATGATCCAGAGACTATTGAAGAATTTGAATCAAGTTGGAATAAGTTACTTGATGATTATGAATTGGGAGGAAATGATTGTCTAGAAGGGATATATCTATTACGTGAGAAATGGGCACAAATTTATGGTCAATACCACTTTTGTACGGGTATTACTCTTGACCAATTCCTATTATATTATATTTACATATTATTTACAAGTTTCTTTTTCCACTATATTGTGATCAATTTCTAATTTTTTTTCTTAGGTATGACAACAACACAAAGAATTGAAAGCATGAACAAGTTTTTGAAAGAGTATTTTGCTCGAAACCTCCTTCTGCAAAAGTTCGTCATCCAATATGATAAAGCAGTAGCAGATCAAAAAGAAAAAGGAAAGGCAAGCAGAAAATGCAACCAAATAGAAATGGCGTAGTTTGTATTCTGATTGGAATGTGGAGATTGAAGCAACAAAGCAGTATACAAGTAAGATTTTTTATTGTTTCCAAGAGGAGGTTAAGAAAGTTTTAAATTTGAGGCCACTAAAATTAGAAAGTGATGATGGGCTAACATATAAATACAAAGTAATGAACTTAGGAAAACAAGGAATTAATAGAACACTTATGTATGACCTTGCAAAGCAATCAGTTTTGTGCAGTTGCAAAAAGTTTGAGTTTGAGGGGATTCTTTGTGCACATGCCCTAAAGTTATACTATGATTTAGACTTGTCAAGTATACCATCTGATTATTATTTGAAAAGATGGAGCAAGGATGCTAAATGTGATATTGGATTTGATTCTTATGGTGAACCGGCTAGAGTAATTTAGACACAGCTTCATTGGTTCATTATAGTGAGCTATCTAATATAGCACAAATAATCATAGCAAAAGGTGCAAAAAAATAGCAAAAATGTAGTTTTTTGAAATCTAAGTTGTTAGAGTTGGAGAAAAAAAATGGAAAAGCATGCCAATTTTGGAGAACAAGATGATGGAACAAATGATGTAAATTATGTTAAGCATGTGACTGAAGTTGGGAAAAATCTTAAGAACCAAGATTCAAAAGTTCAGAAGTCCAAAGGTCGGGGCAAAGGTAGAATGAAGAGTGCTTTGGAATCTAATTAACCTAAAAAGAAAGGTCCATATAAGAGAAAAGGTTAGCACATATTTGGCTTGTTTTTATTTACTATTTGATTCACAATTTGCATTTTTCAATGTAATTATTATTTTAATTGTTTAATAGCTTTTAAAGAATCCAATTCAAATGCATATGAGATCAACGGACCATCAACAAGATACGCAGAAACTTAGGTTTAAAGTTTAGCAATTTTTTTATCATGAATGTTTTATTTATTTATTTATACTTTTATTCATTAGCATTGTTTTAATATATTTCTGATGGATCAATTGGAATTGGTATCTAAGGACATATTGGAATGCCAAGTCAAAACCAATTCAATATGGCACCCGACATATTGGAATGCCAAGTCAAAACCAATTCAATATGGCACCCATAAGTTAAGTCACACATTTTCCTTATGGATTTCCAATTGTTCCTTGTGTTCAAGGGATTCAAAATCACCAACTTGGATTTCAAGCTATAAGTCCCATTATGTCTAATTACTCATTTATGAATCCTCAAGTTTGTATCTTCACTAAATGTACTATATATATAGTGTACTGTATTTTTGTTCTCTGGTTTCATAAGTAATTTTTTTCTTTTTATTAATTTGCAGGAAAACATTCAACCAATACCTCTGGGAACCACTCCTCAACTAAAATTTTCAAATCCATCAACATCAAACATTCAACCAATACCTCTGGGAACCACTCATGAACTAAAATTTTCAAATCCATCAACATCTTAGATCAAGTTGTAATAGAATTTAGAGATATTTTTTTGGAATGGCATCCTTTGAAGTGGAGAATATTCATCCTACTACTTTGTACAATTTAATTTTGATGAGTTTCATCTCAAACAATTGTATTTTTTGGACTGGCTACAATTTTATTTTGACAAGTTTCAACTAAAACAATTGTATTTTGAATGACATCATTTGTCCTATTAGTTTTGTCACTAAAATTAGTTTTTGTTGGATATTGACTAAGTGATTTGATATGATTCATATATCCATGTAAAGTTAGAATCATATGCAGATGGATGATCAAGCTCGCATATTTTAATTACCATAGAAGTTTGATTATACATATTTTGATTACCATAATCTCCAACTAGTTACAGAAAACGACAACTATGAAGGTGTAATCGACATTGGGGTTTTTAGTTTATGTTTATGTTTTTTAAATTGGAATTAGTTGAGTATGTTTGTATTAAAAAACCGGAGTTTTAAGTATTAAGTTTTAATATAATATTTAAAAAGAAATGATATATATGGAAGTAAATGAGTAAAAGTATATTCTCTCTCCTATTAATTTAAAGCAAAATAAAAAAAAATAAGGCTTAACTAGAGTTAGTGTGGATTACACATGGCAAATATTGAAATGGGTGGTGAGCATACCCTATAGTTAGTGTGGGTGAGCAAAAATGCACTCAACAAAAATAAACAAGTGTGTACAAAAAGATTAAAGAGATGTGTGGATATCATTTAATTTCTTTTGATAAATTATTTGTTTAATGCATCTCTGTGTTAAGCTATACGTTAAATGGTAACTATCAAAATGTAACTCCAAAAAAAAAAAAAAAATCAGGTATATGTATTGTGATGAATTCTTTGTAAAAAAATTAAATATATACAAGGGGAAAGAGAGATTTAATAAAATCGGGTTGTTCTCAAACATTAAGCAAATGGAGGAAAATTGTAATGTATTACACGTAAAACATTATAAATTAACAAATAAGTGTTTCATTTGATATATAAAATGCGTTGCATTTTTTAATTTTATTTTGTTGTTTTAGGATGCTGCCATTCAAAAAAGTCTCTACCTCTGTCCCTGCTTTCAAATCACTTCCGAATAGGCCTCTAACTGATCGTCGCATCGGTTCCCTTGGAAATATTATTGGGTTTAGGTTGCACTTGGGATAATGTGCTTGGATATGAAAATAAAATAGTCTCACACTGGTAAAAGGAGAAACCTTGTAAGAGTTTATAAGAGGTTGAACTATTTCCTATATTGCAAATTAGTTTTATGGTGGAACCTCAACTTCCTTTATAGTACCAGAGTTATGTTGTCTCACGTGTGAAACCCAACGGCCACACATGCTTCAGGTCACCTCATTTGTATTGTTCACATGTTAGGCTTGAAATTTACCGCACATGAGGAGGTGTGTTGAAAATTAATTATCTCACATTGATAGGAGGAGAGACCTTGCATGTATAAGTAGTTGGGGTACTTCCATATTCCAAATTAGTTTTACGGTAAAAATTCAACTTTCTTCAATTGACTTTATGGTATCGGAGACTAAGAATATCAAATTTATAGACTACTTTTTGTAAATCATATGATGTGTCGTTTGATGGTTGGACTTCTTTTTTTAAATATTAAAAAGAAAATCAATCATCAACCACCACATTATGTAGTTCACAAAAGATGGTTTGAAAATTTGTCGGCCTAGCCTCACCCAGAATAAATATAACTTAGGTCCAATAAGGGTAGAAACAAACTAACACGTTTGCACTAGTGTTTTCCGAAGTTTGAGAGAACCAATTTAATCCATTTAGGAAGGTGCCAATATGAAAACAAATCTTGCTTGAACACTATTATTCTTGTTAGCAGGTACAAACCATATGCATAACTTCTTCTACTTTCTGGTTTCTAACTAGAAATTAGCCCTTGCTTGATATAGTACATATATAATATGTTCCTAAGAATCTAAATCACATCTTTAACCATAAAACTAAAAGTCTAAAAAACATTCGAATAAGTTGATTAATTTGGTGGTTAATTTCCTCTTTTAATTAGTTATGAAATATCTAAGGAAATTCATCATTGTGGAACTTAAGAAAATTAGCACGATCAGTCATCACAACCCTATAATTGGCAAGACAACAAAACTTTTGCTCACAAAATATAGCAAAACAACATTTCCAATTGAAAGGCCTGCCTTAGATATCTCCTCCCTTAAACTCAACCTCTATCCAACACACAAAAACAACCCAATTGAGCTGTCATGCCACACTAATTAGACCTTGTCAATTTTCACAGACCATGGTTTCCTTGATTGCTTCCAATATCATTCTCTCCACCTCTTCCTCTTCTTTGGTTTTTGGCCCTTTCACGCCCACCTTTTTGCACATCCTCTAATTCCCATTGTCAATAAGCACCAATAACAAAACTAAAAACCCAGAGAGAGGGAGGGAGGGAAGGGGATTTAGTTTGTTCATTTAATTGGAAACCAGTTCAATTTCTGGCTAATTAAGCTGGGAACCCCTTTTGGTTTGTACTACAACAACATTGCATGGTAATGGGCGCGCATATGGCTATGACTAGGCTTATGCGCGCACCAAACCCTACCCCAACATTTTTTCTTACCCTCTTTGTTGGTTATGTATCATGCATGGCGGTTTTACCGTTTGTTTCACCAATGGATACAACCACCGATGCCCTTTTGAAGTTCAAGAAAACGTTGCAATTGGGAAACAACACCGAGGCTCTTAGAAATTGGGATCCTAACAAAAACCCGTGTAATGGTAACAAGGCGAATTGGGTTGGCGTACTTTGCTTTAATGGGAATGTCCGGGGATTGCAGCTTGAAAACTTGGGTTTACAGGGAAAGCTGGATTTGGAGCCTCTCGCTCAGTTGCCTTATTTGAAAACCCTAAGCTTCATGAATAACGTGTTGGATGGTCCATTGCCGGACCTTAAGAAATTTAAAAAGTTAAGGTCTTTGTATTTGTCTTACAATCATTTCTCTGGTGAGATTCCGGACAATGAATTTGAAGGTATGCATTTGTTGAGGAAATTGTATCTTGCAAACAATAAGTTTTCAGGCAAAATCCCTTCTTCCCTTACTACTTTGCTTAGGGTTTTCGATGTGGGTCTTGAGGGGAACAAGTTTAGTGGCCAAATACCTGATTTTAAGCAGAGGGCTTTGAAGAGGTTGAATGTATCTCAAAATGAATTGGAGGGTCCAGTTCCAGAAAGCCTAAAAAAGATGGATCCAAGTAACTTTGCAGGTAATTAATTAATATCGTTCATGCGTTAGATTTGTTGCTATATATGTTTGACTGATTAGTTTTGAATTGAAACTGAAATGTAGATGACTGATTCATTTTGAATTCAAAATGAAATCGCAACGGATGTGATCGTCAAAATTTTCCCATTAGCATCATCTTTCATTTAAATCATCACCATTAACCATTTATGAATTTGGATCTGATTTTAACCAAAATTTAGGCAATGGAAAGCTATGTGGTTCGCCTCTTCAGGGACCATGCAGCCCCCCTCCTCCTCCTCCTTCTCCACCTGCTCCTCCTCCTACAACTCCTGCCCCACCGCATGAATGCACGGGGGATTCATGCGGTGCGTCTAAGAAGCCATCAGGTCTAAAAGTAGCCCTACTTGTAGTGAGTCTATTACTTCTACTGGCCCTCATTGCTGCGATTTTAATGTTCCTCAACAAGAGAAAGCAACGATCAGAATTAGACGGGACTGAATCATTGGACGAATCCTCCAATTATACGGCAGCTGCTGCGAGCAGCCAAATGGATGTTAAGTCGGTAGAAACTAACCCACATCCAAAGAGAGCTGACCAGGGAAAGTTGTCGTTTGTGAGGGATGACAGACAGAGGTTTGATTTGCATGACCTTCTCAGAGCCTCGGCTGAAATCTTGGGGAGCGGGAATTTTGGGGCTTCCTACAAGGCTTTGATCATGACTGATGTTGTGGTGGTCAAGAGGTATAAGCAGATGAACAATGTGGGAAGAGAGGAGTTCCATGAGCACATGAGAAGGCTTGGAAGATTGACACACCAAAACTTGTTGCCTCTGGTGGCCTATTATTATAGAAGGGAAGAGAAGCTCTTGGTTTCTGACTTTGTGGAGAATGGTAGCTTGGCTTCTCATCTTCACGGTGAGTATTTTTTTTTCTTGTGTCACAAGTTAGCTTAACATTAGGTCTCCTTAATTATGTGCATGCTTGAATGAGTACTATTATGTTCCACCTACCATATTTACTGACTACATTTTACATGATGTTTCTCTTAAGATTCAGTGGAATCCACGTAGCTGAGTGAGAGTGTGAGCGTTAAAATATAGTACGAATTGATTTACTAATTCATAGTGAAATCACATCACGGTGGTAAATTTTTGTTTTTACAGGGAATCATAATTCAGATATGCCTGTGCTTGATTGGCCAACACGTTTGAGAATAATCAAGGGCATAGCAAGGGGATTGACATACCTCTACAGCACACTCCCTAGCTTGGTTGTACCCCATGGTCATCTAAAATCCTCTAATGTGCTTTTAGACGAAAACTTTGAGCCCCTACTGAACGACTATGCTCTACTCCCCGTGATCAACATGGAGCAAGCTCAACACCTGATGATGGCATACAAGTCACCCGAATACGCCCAGCACCGACGTATAACAAAGAAGACCGACTTATGGTGCTTCGGAATAATAATCTTGGAGGTGTTAACCGGAAAGTTCCCAGAGAACTACCTCAAGGAAAGTTACGATAGTAAGGCGGATTTAGCAAATTGGGTCAATGGAATGATCAAGGAAAAGAGGACGAGTGAGGTGTTTGATGTAGAAATGGGGAGAGTGGGGAACAGTAGAGGAGAACTGTTAAAGCTCTTGAAGATTGGAGTGAGTTGTTGTGAGGAGGATATGGAGAGAAGGCTGGATTTGAATGAAGTCGTTGAGAAGATTGAAGAGTTGAACGAGGGAGAAAGCGAGGGAGATTACCGATCAAGTGTTTCTAGTGAAGGAGATGATTACCCTTCACAAGTGGTGTGATTTGAGAAATGATGAGCGATTCTTCATTCCAAGTACTACTGGCTGGTTGGGACTTAGGGAAACCGATGTGTAAATTAGAGGATATAATGCACAGGGGTACAGGTTTCAGCTAACTTCATTCGGAATGAACCATGCCCACAAGTTGAAGCATGCATGTGCAGGGAGAGATTTGAACTTAAAGAAATGAGGAACTATTTTTTTTGTCATTATTATTTTGCTACCATTTCTTTTGGATCAGGAAATGGGGTTGTACTGTAGGTGTTGGGGGATGACACTCTTGTATCATCTTGGTGTAATGCGAATTACTTAGTTGACAAAACTAGTTAGTAATGCTCTCTCTAAATTCAAGCATGTGTTTTGGTGTGTTTCCAAGTTGAAACGAAGGCTTCTAAATGGAATTATAAATTTGATACAGTACACTCGACCGGATCAAAAATAAAAATTTTCAATTGGTGTATTTAGGCCTAATTTCGGACGGATGTGATCGGAATTAATGTACTTTATTTGTTTACAAGAAAAACAATTAGTAGAGTTTCACTTCTTTTTTTTTTTTTAAGTCAAAAGACAGATTTTGTTAGATTAGATATTAGATTAGCTACCGACGAGGTTCGAACCCACGTGATCATGTAATGACTCAACACTTTTCCACCATTGTGATAAAGGAACACTTGTAGTAGAGTTTAAATTTTGAAAAAATAATTTCAACATCAAATCAATCATCTCAGGTATTTCAAACTTAGAAATCAAATGCATTCTAGAAATTTATATGACTTTCGGAAGATACATTCCAGTATGCCAAAAAAATTGAAATTTTCAAAATATAGAGGGCGAATTAGGATCAACCAAAAGTTGGAAATTATTTTATCGAAGTCAGTCAAAATAAAAACTTTCAATCCAACTTGTACCCCTAAATCTATTTATAAAACTTCCACAATGTATCATTTTAGTGCAACATTAATTCTACAAGTAAGTTGAGCTTCTATTAAGGAGTAATTCTTGGGTCTAGATACCTGCACATTAGTCGTGCGACCCTCTTCACAAAAGGAGGTGACTCTTTGTAATTGAACTCATCGAACCTCACATTTCACACGGCCACTTCATGTGTCTACTGTCTTATATGGGAAATTCGCACCAGGGCACAGACCCTTACCGAAATCAAAACATAAAATTTTAGTATTGTTTGATAATTTACAGCAACTTATTCGGTTTTCAATCTTTATTATTATTTTTTTCGATTAGTTTAGTTTCACTTTGTATAAAGTTTGGTGATTATCCATTCCAGAAACTTAATAAGCGCATTTTAAAACTTTCAAAGCATTACATAATGGTTTGTGACTCTTACTTAGGGAATACGAGATCATAAGGAGGAATTCATAGAACTTCATATTCTACTATCCGAAAGAGGAGGTATATGGCAGAGCCAATCTGAGGCATTGGCTACTGTTGACCCCACTAACATATAAAATACCCTCTTTGAAATTTCGTTTAACCCCTATACTAGCTAAGACAAATGAAATAAGGAGAAATTTAATCAATATTCTTTAAATTAATACAAACCAAAATTGCATCAATTATGTTTTGTTTCACTTAAAAAAAAATTTTAAAAAAAAGTTAAGCATGGTAATTCTCAAACAAGCTAAAGACATATCAAATACGCAAATGCCTTCTCCACCCAGGCTTCATATATCTCAATTCAAAGTTTCTCCGGTATTCAAGTTCGATTAGCCTACCTTCATTGCACTTGATTGTATCAAGGAATCTTAATCATATCAATATTTTTCTCATCTTGGGCTTATTGGGAAGTTTTAGGATTTTGTATTGATTGATTGATTGGGAATGAATTTTTAGCAGGAAAAAAAAATTATAAATTGGGAATTATATGCAAAGTATGATCATTTTTTGGAAGCTTCAATTTTATGATCCATCGTTGTAAATTTCTGACTCCATCATGGACGTCATGATTGAAAAAAACATATCTTTCGCACGAGTGGGCAAGAAGGTTGAAACCAAAGTGTCAAAATAGGAAATGTCTATATTAGTAGCACATACTACATGCTGATATTATACTACAGTAACCGCATCAATATTGTCCTTAGTGCAACCAATAGATGTGGAGTTTTATGCAAGGTTTAGATTCAATTAGAAGTAGAACTATTTGATATAAGTTGTGATTTGTTTTGTGATTCAACAATTCTATTGATTAATATTTCAATAAATATTGGTTTGTTTCAATAATATTCAAATCGGTAAAATATCTTGCTGCATGAATTACCCTTTACTGTTTGACCAAAAAAACTCTTTGTGAAGATAACTTATACGTGAAAGATAGAAACTACTCTTTGGAAAAAAGATAGTTACTACTCCAAGTTTAACCAAATAGGATACATAAGGAGAGAAATAATCGAGATCTTTATAGTGGTTAGCTTAAAAAAAAAAAATCCAAAATTCAAGTCCGTACCCTAGATATATCATAACATAAAAATAGTACTTTGTGAGAGGGGGATTTATCCATGGCCTATGCTTTGATCTTCTAGTTTTGGCAGCAACTCTCTCAATCGTGAGGCTTCCACATACTTTGCTGTTTTTTTTTCATTATTATCTGAATTGTGAGGCTTCTATTTGAAAACCCGAAATAGAAAAACGGCCAGCTTCTGAACAGAAAAAGAAGACCAAAGAAATGTGAAAACTCCTGTGCCTATTGTGCCTCATAAGTTCTTGTAAACCCTAAATTCTATAGTAGTTTTTCCATTTATTTTTATGTTTATATTTGTTTAATTAAGAACAACAGGTTTTAGGCCTCAAAGATCTCTAGGTTAGTTTTTACGCATCATGGAAGAGTTTCTACCTGATTTGTTTGTATCCTATAAACCTTCTTGATTTATGCATGTCATCTTTGTGTAGAGGTCATGCTAATTTTTTTCTGTATCATTCTAGCATTCTGGAACCTAGAAACATTCTATTTTTCATAGTTAAGAGGATTTGGAGAAAATGTGGAATGCAAAAAAAGGAAATGGAGCAAAGAAGGAAGCAGGAGGAAATGGATTGGTGGCAGTTGCCATAGACAATCAGAAAGGGAGCCAAAATGCACTCAGATGGGCTGCTGAACATGTTCTCACCAGGGGCCAAACTGTCATTCTACTACATGTTCAGAAGGCATCATCAGTTTGCCCCTGTAATCTCTCTCTCTCTCTCTCTCTCTCTCTCTCTCTCTCTAAAGGTAGCTAAAAAATTACTTTTCAATGGAAGGCAATGATACAGCTTTTTTTTTTCTTTTTTTTTTATGGGTGCAGTGGCTGGAAACAATGCTGTTGTATGCAATATGAACAATCCGTCTCAATCCCCGCGCAAACAGCAACTCGAAAAGATGGCCAAGGATCTGTTCGTTACCTTCCATTGCTATTGTACTCGTAAGGATGTAGGTTTCGGAGCTCTTCCTTCGAAAGCTTTTTCCATGACCAACCTGCATTAAATGCTTTATTAAATTTTTTGGATTACAACCCTAAAATTTCTTATGCATTATCATATATTGTAGTGAATGCATATCAAAGCATGTCTTAAAAAGTACATACCATCATTTAAAAATCAAATAAATGTACCCTTTTGGGCAGAAGGAATTATCATCGCATTTCTTACGATTCATAGTTTCATGTAACTGTATCTTTCTTACTTTTCGACTGAATGCTCATGTCGTGCAAATTTTTTTTTTTTTCAGATGAACTGCCTCGATATCATACTTGAAGACTCAGATATACCAAAAGCACTAACAGAGTATGTTTCCTATGCTGCAATTGAGACTTTGGTTCTGGGAGCTCCATCAAAGCATGGATTTATAAGGTAATTGCATTGTCTAATGTTTTACTTTTATTAACATTTTCTTAACATTTCCACCAAGATAATGCAAAGAATGACAATGAAACAAAATGTTACAACAAGAAAAAGCATTATCCACGAGGGAAGAATCACCCTATTTATCGATGAAATATTGTCACTCAATATTCCGTAAAATATCAGCATGATGCTGATTCGAGCAGGAACACGTTGATTGTTTTCAAACTGTCATGGTTAATGTATTTCACTCTCATATAAGCACAGAATTGGCAATTTCATGATGGAATTCACTAGGCAATATGACACATTTTAATGATGCTATAGTACGTGTAAACCCAATATATACAGACACTTTATCCATGCTATAGCTTGTGTAGACTCAATCAGTGGGCTTAAAAATCGATGATTTACTCATTCAGATTCAAGTCATCAAGTATTCCAAGCAGTGTATCAAAAGGGGCACCCGATTTCTGCACCATATATGTCATCTCCAAAGGGAAAATCAATTCAGAGCGACATGCTTCTCGTCCAGCACCTCACAGTTCTCCGCTACTTGCCCAAATAGAGGCATTAAATCAGCAAAGTGCTAAAGCAGCTGAAACACCTAAACAAAATTTGTACTTGAAAGGTTTGTTTCTCTTGGTTATTAAGCTTTCTTGAAAACCAAGTTTGGTTGAGTACTAAAATTATTATTTTGATCCTTTACATCCAGCAGCCAGACCATCGTTCAAGCCTCGTAACTTGCAAGATGAAGCAACCAGGTAAGCCGTAGCATGCTAAACCTTTTTTTGAGATACAATATGATGTGATGAGCAGACAATCTCTTTGTACTATGTTGTTATGCGTAGTGAGTATTGATGCCAATATACTGAGAAAACTGATCACCATCTTGATTGGAAACAGATACGCATATGCAAGAGGAGGAGGTTTTAGTAATGGAATGATTGGTGGAGGGTTCTCAGAATCGGAAAGTGACATATCATTTATAAGCTCTGACAGGGCGAGCACTGACCGAGCTTCTTCTGTGATGTATGACTATATGGACCGAGGGCGGCTATCTACCAGCTCAGACCAAAGCTTTGGATCAATGCGCCTAGGACCTAAGTTTGCGGAACTCAATTTTCCACAAGATTTCTCATCAGTTTCACATGAAAGCAGCCGAACATCATCATCATGGTCATCACAGAACCTGGTAAGCAACCGAAAATCTCAAACCTTTTACATCTTATAAGATGATTGTTTTCACCATCATCACTTTCTCAACATTTTTGTTCAAATATCCTTCCTTTCACATTATCTAGATGATTTTTGCACTGCATTTATTAAACTGACGTAGGATGAAGTAGAATCGGAGATGAGGAGGCTAAAGCTAGAGCTGAAGCAAACAATGGACATGTACAGTACAGCATGCAGAGAAGCAATTACAGCTAAACAGAAAGTGAGTGGAAGTCAGATTTGCTTTCTGCAATTTTTTTCAAGATTCCATTTAAATTTACGTCCACGACAGGAAATGAAGTTGCACAGCTGGAGGGCTGAAGAGGAACAAAAACTCGAGGAGGCACGACTGGGTCAAGAAGCAGCACTGGCAGTTGCAGAGAAAGAAAAAGCTAGGTGCAAGGCAGCCATGGAAGCAGCTGATGCAGCTAAAAGAATTGCAGAATTTGAGTCAAATAAACGGGTTAACGCAGAAAGTAAGGCTCTTAGAGAAGCAGAGGACATGAGGAAGCTATTGTCAAATCTAGCCCACACTGATGACAAGTATAGGAGGTATTCCATTGAGGAGATTGAAGAAGCAACAGAACACTTTTTGCCATCTCGAAAAGTTGGGGAAGGAGGTTATGGTCCTGTCTATAAGTGCTATCTTAATCACACGCCGGTTGCAGTCAAGGTATTGCGCCCGGATGCTGCTCAAGGAAGGTCACAGTTTCAGAAAGAGGTAAGGGACTGAGAATCTTGATTAGCTATCATGATTCGTTAATTTTATTTACCTTGGTTTTGTGCTGAAAAGAATTCCATTGGAAAAGGTAAGTATAAGGAGTGAACTCCATGCAAAGGAAAAAGATTTCCGAATGAAATTAGCTTATCCGACAATGTAATATTTTTGTGACGAGTTGAACATGTTTGTACATGTTTTTTCTATTACAACATGCTTTATTATCTTACATTTGGTTCTAAATTGCAGCCTACAAAGATATATGGTAAAAATATATGATATCGAAAAATTTATGTCTAACCTCTTCTTTCATGATTTGATGCAGATCGACATACTTAGCTCCATTCGACATCCCAACATGGTGCTGCTTCTTGGAGCCTGCCCAGAGTACGGCATTCTAGCCTATGAATACATGGCGAATGGAAGCTTAGACGACTGTCTCTCAAGAAAAGGGAACACTCCAGCTTTGTCTTGGCAACTTAGGTTCCGCATTGCAGCTGAGATTGCCACAGGCCTACTCTTTCTTCACCAGACGAAGCCGGAGCCCTTGGTGCACCGTGACCTCAAGCCGGGCAACATTTTGCTAGATCACAACTATGTGAGCAAGATTAGTGATGTCGGACTGGCCAGACTTGTCCCAGCTGTTGCTGAAAACATGACGCAGTGCCTCATGACAGCAACAGCCGGAACATTCTGCTATATTGATCCTGAGTATCAGCAGACAGGTATGCTTGGTGTAAAATCTGATGTATACTCCTTAGGCATTATGCTTCTTCAATTGGTAACAAACAGACCACCTATGGGGTTGGCTCACCATGTCGAAAGTGCAATTGAAAAGGGCACATTCGCGGAGATGCTGGACCCATCTGTGCCTGATTGGCCATATGAAGAAGCCTTGAGCTTTGCAAAGCTAGCAGTCCAATGTGCAGAACTTAGAAGGAAGGACAGGCCGGATCTTGGCACTGTGATACTGCCAGAACTGAATAAACTGAGAGAACTTGCTGACGAAAAGATGAACCACAAGTTATTAGGAGGCAATGATGGCCCTTCTCCTAATCATAGTCGTGTTGCCGATCAACATGTAAGTCAAGAAAACCGAAAAGTTCAGAAGCATTTAGTTGCACAAGTCTACCCCTAAAAATTTAAATATAAACTCCCAACCTTCCCTAAAGTTTCCTGGTATTGCAAATTAAGTGTAGAGAATTAGATTGGATAGGGCAGCTCTTTGGAATCAATGCATGTTGAAGGAAGAAATGGATGAAAGTTCCAATTTTGTCCAAGTTGAAGGTAGATGATGGATTAGGCATGATCGAAACGTATCCTCCAAATCTTACCATTTTATTTATGGATTGGAAGCAATGAAGTTAACAGCCATTTCTTCGTTCAACATACACATAATCAAGCGAATCATCCAATCAGATTCAATCTTAGACACCAAACAAGGCCTAAGTTAGTATTCCAATGCCATAAAAACCAATAGCAACTGTAACTTCTTAAAATGATCATCAAATTTAACTAAAATATTGACAAAAGCACATCTTCTGCAGGAAGTAATAAGCGATCCACAGCTCAAGAATTCGGAAACCTCAAAGAGCCAGTCGAGCACATCTTCACAATCAGAAATACAAGCAGAAGAAGCAGGTATAGACACCATAAACTATAGACTGACAAATAATCTTTGGCAACAAATTATGAAGAACTGAATTTTAATTATTTTTCGATTTACTTTTCCTTCACAGGGACAACTGCATAAATATTGATAGCAAGTTTCTGTGAGTTCCAGATGTAACATTGCTCCAGTGACCTCATTAGAATAATTGTCACACTTTTTTTTACTCAATTTTTCTTTTTTCGATTGAAATTTTGGATCCCAGAATGTTTGGATTTTTATTTTTTTTAAATTCAAATTCTCTTCCAGCCTGAAACTTTGTTCCAATTGTCATGTAAATATGATTGGCATTACATGTAAATATTTACAATTTATGAACAATGATGATTGATGAGTAATGAAATGTGCAAATTCAAAATATGCTTGTAAAATAAAAAGACCAAGAAATCGAAAATTACTTACAGGTCCTCAATTTTTGCTCCAATTTTCTGTACAGACATCAAATGGTGAATGGCCATTTCTGAAGAAAAAGGAAAAAGTTTTGAAATTGCAACCAGAATTCGACATGGGAGACGAGCTTCATCCTTGTTTTTGCAAAACCCGGCCCATGTTCTGTTTCCCTTAATGGGCTGCACATACCTGGCCCCATTTACATTTTGAGGGCCTTACAATGCAATAATTTTTTTTGGGTAAATTACATTTTACCATCTCAAGTTTTGAGTCGATTTCAATTCCTTACAATATTTTTAAAACATTTCACTTTCATACCTCAAGTACTATTTTATTTCAATATCATACATCCGTTACATTTTTCATCCTTTGATCTGTCAAAAGCTGACATGGCTGCCATATTTGTGTCACGTGATTGCCAAATTTATGCCACATGGCAAAAAAATAATTTTTTATTACCCTATTGGGAAAAATAAAAATAAAAATAAAAAAAACACCTGAAAACCCATAACCCCACTCCTCTTCTCCCTCTCGAGCCTCCCCATTTCCCTACAACCCAATCCCACTACTCCCACCGACCCTCAAATCCTCCCTCCCAAAAATCATGTTGTCGAGGCCATTCTGGAGAACTTCTGACATGCAGTAGAGCTGGAACTACCATTCGACCGATAGCTTGACCCTAGAGTACTTGATTTCTTGGATTATAGGGAGGAGCAGCTCAATTGAGGTTTTGAGTTCCTTGGCGGATCCTCTGCTGTGGCATGACTTACAGGAGATGGTGAATAAACTTTTCAGGTGCTCTCTTGTGATCTCATAGACGAAGAAGTCCGTCACTGCCACTGTTGGTGGTGGTGGGAGCTATGAGGCTATGGTGGGTGAAATGGTTTTTGGATTTGGGGGGTTTGGGGTTCGAGAAAGAGATTGAGGAGAGTGGAGGAGGGTCGGGGGGAATGGGTTTCTGGGTTTCAACTTTCTTTTCTTTTTTTTTTTTTTTTTAAATGGGTTTTTGGATTTGGATTTGCTAGGTTTTGTTTCAAGCCATGGCACGTGGAATTGTAGGGATTTGCAATGTTTGGTCCATGGCGAGGAAGGGATGAAGGGTGCAAGGAGGAAGGAAGGGGCGTGGAAGGGAGGGATGAAAAGTGTAGGGAGGCAAGGAGGCAGGGGATGAAGCTTATGGGTTTCTTGGTTTTCAATTTTTTTTTTCTCCCAATAGGGTAATAAAAAATAAAATAAAATTTTTTCCACGTGGCATAAATTTGGCAACCACGTGGCACAAATGTAACAGCCACGTTAATTTTTAATGGATCAATGGATAGAAAATGTAATGAATGTATTATATTGAAATAAAATAACACTTGAGGTAGGAAAGTAAAATGTTTTTAAAATGTTGTAAGGAATTGAAATCAACCCGAAACCTGAGGTGGTAAAATATAATTTACCCAATTTTTTTTTTTTTGGGTAAATTATATTTTCCTCCATCAAGTTTGGGTGCAATTGTACAATTTTTTTGAAATATTTTTAAAACATTTCATTCTCATACCATAAGTGGATTATTAAAGGACCGGGGTGATTCTAAGACCACCCGGAAGTTCGGATAAGTGGCTATGAAGACCTCCGAGGGCCACCCAAGTCTGCACTGTGGTGGAGGATAAGTGCAGGAATGGGTGCAGATTGCAGTGCAGGTTCTGCAAACAGAAGGAGAAAGAAAAAGACTTTTTTAAAGATTACTTGTACAAAATAACGTCATTTTAAGTCAAGTCATTTAAAAACATTAAAGCATAGCCATTTGTGAGGCGTTGATCCACGTGAGAGAGCAGTAACTAGCGGTTCACCAATTTCAATTTGAAGTTCGAACCATTTAAAAAATAAAAAATAAAGCCTCGTTTGGTAAGGTTAGACACAAATTTCAATTTCTCTTTGTCCAACATATCATCATTTTACTTTACTTCACTTTACCAAAACGGAAAATGATTCTTTTCGGATCCCTTCCACCTAATACACCAAGTTTATGGATTCAGGTCATTAAAATTTGATACAACGACTAAAGTTATTATAACCTTTAAAGTAGGCCCCTGTTTGTAACTATTGGATCAAATTTCAACTGTCCGGATCCTCAGACTTGGTGGATTAGGAGGAAGGGATCTGGAGAAGATTCATTTCCTACCAAAACTAATTTCTAATTGGTTATCAGCCTATCCCTATTCTCGAGCTCAACCAATATGTGTATTTACTCATTGAATTGGTTTTGGTTTTACTGGTTGCAACTGCATCAATGGAGAGAGCATTTTCAGCCATGAATATCCTTAAGAGTCCACTCTATAACAAAATGGGGATCAATGGTTAAATGATAGCTTTCCACTCTGTAACAAAATGGAGATCAATGGTTAAATGATAGCTTAGTTATTTACATTGAGAAATATGTTTTTCTTGTATTGACAATGAAACTATCATGACACGTTTTTAGAGTATGAAAACTCCTAATGGATAAGTTTTGTCTTTGTACCTTGTCATGTTGTTTGTATAAAGATTATGAACGAAAAGTTGTAGGTTATTGTTTACTTTTTCAATGTTATTTTCATCCATTTTTTTTGAGCTTATATTGAGACAACACGATGTTAAAATCTCGAATCTGTCACTGTCTCATACATTTAGTTATTATTTTATTTTAATTTTATACAACCGTTAAACTATCTATTAAGTTAGCTATTAAATGATAACGCGGTGACAATAGGTTCCACATTTCTACTGATGTGACTGCCAATTTGTGGCGCATGGCCAAACAACGAATAAAATATTTAATTGTTATAAATTATTTCAAATCATTTAATATTTCATCAAACAACTATTACTCTCTCGTATGCTCAGCCAACCATCTCACTCTCGTCAGCTAATTTTTTTTTTTAACAAATAATATTATCTACACTAAGGAAATGGTTAAGTGATCTAAGCTTAATGTGGTTCAAATTTGCCTTTGGCGATAATCGAATCTAAGATCTCTTACTTACAAATGAAGAGAAATATCACTGACCGTAACACTAAGTGACTCATTGGCTAATGTTAGAAGTTATATTTTTAAAAACTTTTCCTTCTAAAATTAACATTTCAAAAAAAAATATATATTATATTTTGTCCTATGTGGCATATTATTTAGGGAAATACCCATAAATATAACATTTTCTTAATCATGGGACAGAAATGGGAAAAACCAGCCATGCACAAGCCATGCTTACCATGCACAAAACCGATATTATTAATATACCCATATATAAATACTAAAAATCATCATCTTGTTGCATCACTTTTCTCATTTGGAAGACAGGGATGTGGAGAAAGCTTTGTAAGCTCTGGATTTATGGGTTGAGCTCTGATTTTGAGGAGAGGGAAGTCCAAAGAGAGGTGAGAATAGTGAGTTAGGTTTTGGGTTGACCTCATATCTTTGATTTCGTACAAAGGGATGTGAGAGAAAGGTGAGAGGAGTGAGTTGTGTTTTGTACCATATTTTCTGTTTTGGCTGAAAAGTTTCATTTTTTCCAACAACTGAAGTTTCGTCATGCATAGTAAGGTAGTTCCAAGTTTCTACATCAGTGATTTAGGGAATAAATGGATTGTTTAGGGGATGAATTAATACTTTGAAGTTCAATTAGTGTTTGTGTTTCATGTTAGGGCCTATGGGTTGCGAATAAACTTTACGTGCTACAAAACTAAGATGGAACCATTTCTAGTTCAAGTGTCCAATTGCAGAAATTTGTAAAAACTTTTCCGTAATGTGCATATGGTGTGCATATAGTTTGCATGGCTACAACTTAATATAAGAAACAGGAATGTTCACTAATTATAATGCATGTGTGTTGGGTCCCAGAATTTAGCGAGTATGACCATAACCTAGTTGGCCTTGGCGAAAAACAAAATTAAGAAAAAGCTTAGAGGACATTAAGGGTCATGCGCGTCCAACGACAACAAGTATCATGTTTTTCACATGCACGGTTAACCGGTGGTTGATATACATAACAAGACTTTTCAAACTACCATTGTAACTTATATACATGACAATTATGTTTTAATTGTATCCATTATACCAATAGATTGCCGTTAAAGTTTCTTATTAATGCGAAAAACAGCTAGTTGCCTTATCTCCAGTTATGTGCAGGTATTATACATGTGATGTGCATATAGTGTATATGGTGGTGACATCACAGGTGATGACGCCATTTTTCTAATTTCGAAGAGAGAGTTGTGAGCTCTTCCGTTGGCTCATATCTGTGAGCATATTATGTGCATGTCGTGTGCATGTTACTGGAAATAGATGATTTTTAATGGGATTTCTAGAATATAGGTTCAGGTCAAAGATTTGTAAACTATAGATCTCTAAGAGATTTTCGAAATCTAGACCCCCACATATCCTTAATGCTGTTAATTGCTCGATGCACGTCCACAACCAAACCGACGTTGTTGCACGTATTGATACAGATAAAAAATTTGGGATTTTCTTTGAACTTAGAGGGAGAAGAAGTTCATCGGCGGAGGAGAAAAAAAGATTGCAGAAGAAAAAATGGTGTCTTTAGTTTTTCATAATGAATTTTCTTCAACATCTGAAATTTTTTTGGATTACAGATTGATTTTGACCCAGATGGGTTTTGAATGAGATTTCAAATTTGGGGAAGAAGATGATGATTTGAGGAAGAAATCCCCAATCTGCAACTAGAAGCACATAAATGTGTTCATTTTCTAAAAAGGCCAATCAACAAACACAAACAATCTCCAAATAAATCAAATCTTCCAACTGGGTTTTCAATCTCTAAATAAATCAAATCTTATAACTGGGTTTTCGAATTTGGGGAAGAAGATGACGATTTGAGAAAGAAATCCCCAATCTGCAACTACAAGCACATAAATGTGTTCATTTTCCAAAAAGGCCAATCAACAAATACAAACAATCTCCAAATAAATCAAATCTTCCAACTGAGTTTTTGAATTTGGGGAAGAAGATGATTATTTGAGGAAGAAATCCCCAATTTGCAACTGCAAGAACATAAATGTGTTCATTTCTCAAAATGGCCAATCAGCAAACACAAACAATCTCCAAATAAATCAAATCTTCCAACTGGGTTTTCCATTATCTTTCACTAATCTAAGAACATCCAATAAATATCAATTATAGAGAAAGAAAGAGGAAGAGAGAGTAGAAAGAGATAAATCAGAAAATAAAAGGAAATAACCTATTTATATATGAGGGCAATTTAGACATTTTAAGACGTAGGAAAAATCATATTTATGTTCGACTGTTGTGCATGTCATATGCATATTCAAAAAATCATATTTTTGTCTGATTGTTGTGCATGCATGACATGTGCATATCGTGTGCATATTCCAAAAATCCTATTAGAATTAAAATAATGTCGTATTTTTTAGTATTTCTCTATTATTTATGCCACTTCAACAAAAGAGTGGAACTCGTAATTGTCACACATCACTTAACGTAAAAGTGACAATTTAATTAACAAATATACAAAATTGCGATTAAAATGTAAATTTCTGTATGATATTGAAATATTTTTAGAACATATTATGAGGTTACAATTACATAGGTAAATGATTTACCCCTTATATTTGGATTTCCCCAACTTTGTCTCATTCCACCATCGTGTCCTGTCAAAGTTGCTTTTAGCTCAATCCAAAAGAAAAAGATGAGAGCTTTCTCTTGAGTTACCCATTATATTTGTTGTACCAAATTATTTCAGATTAGTCTAGCTTCAACAATTAAGTTGGATTGGTTTAAACTAAACTAAGTTGAATTAACTTAGTGAAACGTTTGATATAATGTCAGACTAAGAAGTTGGACTAACTTCTAGTTCTAGTTCAATTCCTAGCCCTCCTAATTGAGGGGCTAATATTTTTCACACAACTCCATCAATCACAATCAAAATTCTAAACTTGTTCGAATTCTAAGTTGCAAGATAATTGCAAGATTCATATACATACTGTAAGTATGTAACCACAAAAGGCAAAACTCGAATTTGGCTTGCTTGAGTACAAGAGCATCACCAGTAGCTCTCAGATGAATAGCCATTGCACAAACTTGAAAACCCAGAAAAGTAAAAACACCATCGATCAAAGAACAGGAAACCCACAAACTAAAACTAATCAAAACAGTTTAAAAGGATTTAAAACCCTAATTAATCATTGAACAGAGGTAAAGTCGCACCCGAAGGCCATGCTGTCTGGAATCGAGATCGATGAGCCCAAGGCAGTGCCTTTGGAAGATACCCAGATTGTGAAACGAAAATCTGAGCTGTGTAGTCAGATCGAGAAGTCGCTTGATGAAGCGAAATAGATGAACGCGAACCCAGTTGAGACGGTCTTAACAATCCTATGCTTTGCGAGGGGATTCGCTAAGACCAACTAGCGAGCTGTTTTGTTGGGGCTGTTGTGCCTTGACTGATTATCTCACCAACATACAAACCCACAGTTGAATAGTTTAAAATACAAGAAATAAAGACATCGAGAAATTTACGAGGTTCGGCAAAAACCTGCCTACGTCCTCGAAAAGATATTGCTCTTCACTATGAGAAAAACAGTACAAGTTACACATGAGTTAAATCGACATAACCCAATCCCATATCCCTTGTACACCCACTCACAGAATTTTCCCAAGAGCCTCACTCTACCCCAAGAGTTCCTTACTCTCACTCTCTAATTTTTTCTTTTGTTCTCCTCCTCATGCTCTCTTTTCACTCGGCAAGCCTTTAAATAAAAATCAGCCCCTTTTCTTCTCCTCCTTTCTTCCACCTGAAAGCCAAATAATTATGGCTTTGAAAAAGCCACAAAACAAGGAAACATAATCCTCATCATGATGTTCCCTCATCAATTTTGTTTTGTTTCCTAGCCTAATTTGACCACTATCCAACAGGGGCAAGTCCCTCTTAATACCATTAAAACTAGTCCGGGTAGGGAACAATCACAGGATTATCCTAATTTTTAGTGTAATCCAATCTAGTGAAGTATAAGGAAGTCAAACAAACACACCCTCAGGGGTTTTAGGGTTTAAGAAAGAAAAAGACTTTCTTTCCATATATGGATGCTTAATTCCTCCAACCATGTCCTCCTCCAAATTCCCCTCAATCCCCACAACCTTCACCATAACTTTCAGACTATCCTCGTCACCGAACCCCCCCAAAAACCCATCACCCCTTCTCCCCAACCCCTCAAACCCCACTCTCACTCTCAGACTCCACCTCACCCACAAACCCAAGATCCAATTTTTCCGGAAACCCTCCAAAACCCACCAAAATTTCCACTGCCCCACTGTTTTCCGCGCCGCCCAACAGCTCTGCGCTGCCACCGGACCACCAACCGGAGCAAATAAAAACTGCCCAAGAAGCCCTTTTGGAGCTTCTTCAAGAATTTGGGGCTTCTGAGGCGGAAGCCGCCTTTGTTTCGTCGAATTCGCCGAGGTATTTGTGGATGTTGGTTGATGGGGTTGTGGAGTTGGATGAGCTGGGGATGTGGGGAGAGTGGGAGGAGGGGAGAGAATTAGGGGGGATTCAAAGGGAAGGTGAGGTATTTGGCTATGGAGAAAGGTGACAATGGAAAGATTGAGTTTTTGGAGGGTGCGGTCGGGTTGAGTCTGTCTTCGGCTATGAATGTTGCCAGGCATTTATCTGCAGAGACGCTTCCGGGGCTCATTGAGAAGGTAAGGGCATTCTGGTTCGTTATTATTTGTTTCGTTGACAATCTAGATTTTGGTTATTGTGAACTTGCAATTGGCATCAGAACAATTTGTCAGAAACTGTATAGGGTAGGAAGTGATGACATTCTTATTGTAGGAACTAAGAAGTGATGACATGTTCATCATTTTTTTATGGCTTATCTATGACATCTTTATTTATCAAAAATCAATATTTCTAATCATGTACTATGCTATTACGTATTCTATGCTAGACAATAATCTATGTGCTCCCTGAGAAGGGGTTTCGATATGACATACAATGTGAAGCAAACTCGTTCAAGGTTGTATGAGGTTCTGCATTATTAACATAATTGTGCTTTCTTGATATTGTTCTAAGGTAGTAAACAGTGCTCACTAGGAAGCATGAGAGAAATGGTACATTAGATGATGTTACAAGCTTTGGGAATGTGCAGCCTGATTAGTTTCAGGCAAAGCACATGAAAATCATTCAAATTACATTTGAGTTTGTAAATTCGGGAATCAAGTTGAATTAGGACCAATATACCTTGTAAAATTGGAAACCTTATGAAATGGATAAAGAGCAGGAATTTGGTATTGATTATCAACATATGAATCCACAAGTGAAATTATTTTTTAGATCTGTGGCAGATGGTTTCTTATTTTACATTTGCTTATAGGTTAACTATGTGAAGAAAATATTCTTTTCTGACAGTAGTGATGGGGGGCTCACTGGGAAAAATGCTCGTCGTATGATGATGCACTTATCAATTCCTATTGATGATGACTTGCAACAAACCCTATCCTTTTTTGTAAAGGTCTGGTATGTCTCTTTCAAATCTTTATAGTGCATGAATGTCTATATGCAAGTTATTCTTATTTCTTTTCTTTGCTATTTAGAGATTCATTTTCACGTGCATCATGTGTGTCCAGATCACTTTATCTTGTTTTTAGTTGTTTTTTCATTTCATGCTATAGACAGCAAGGTGTGGAGGTTTGGATATGTTGGGCTCTGGAGATTCTGCTTTCCGTTGCTTAATTGTCCTTTCCACGTCTTCTTTTGTTGCCCTTGGATCCTCAAGTGAGACCTTTTGTGGAATATCTTGAAAATTTTGGAGTCCCTAGGGAAATAATGAGAAGCATATTTCTGTTATTTCCACCTGTTATTTTTTGTAACATTAAAGTCATCAAAACAAGAGTGCTTGCTTTTAAAGAGGTGCTGCCAATTTCAGCTCTGCTTTCTCTTCATTTTAGTTTATGCACAGAAACATTATGTGACTTAATACGACTCCAAATATGCCGTTACTGAAGAATTGGTTATTTCTGCAGCATTATTAATGATAAAATACGTGATCTCCATCTCACTGTGCAATTATGTTGGTTCTAGTTTCCTTGTTCTCACATTGGACATTTATTTTTTCTTCGGACATGTGTACTTTTAGAATTATGAAATGTTACGATCAGTAGCATAACAAAATGTACAGAGATTATATGCAAATTGTGATAAAATAGGATTATGAAGTTGGATTTATACATTGTTCTCTTGGTGTATACCATTTAGACCAAGAATGGACTTCACTACATTATTTGGACACCTTTGTATACCTATGATTGAGCACTTTTTCATGAATTCTTGTGCAGGTTGGTGTGGAGGAGAAAGATGTCGGCAGAATGTTGATTAAATATCCATGGATTCTATCAATGAGCATTCAAGAGAACTTCAAGGAGGTTTCTTCTTTCTTTGAGTTGGAGAAGGTACAGTATCCCCTTAGGTCCTATTTTGATTCTGGCCAAATTTTCCAACACAAATGTTGGTTGATTATTTTGAGCTAAATGCTAAATGTGAAATTATGTTTCATAACAGGTACCAAAATTGAGTGTTGGCCGTGCAATCAGAAGCTGGCCTCATATTTTGGGTTGCTCAACCAGCATGCTAAAATTGATGGTCGAAGAAATTGGTGAATTGGGTATTAGAAACAAGAAGTTGGATCAGGTTATCTCTAGAAGTCCTCAGCTATTGATATGGAAACCTCAAGAATTTCTTCAGGTAGGTTATTGATATTTTCACAAATATGTTTGTTCCTTATATTCATGAATATTACCTCATGACATCTTCCTGTTTAAATCTTTCGTGTAGAAAATACTTGTGTGGCTGTTTCATGAATTTCCGTTTTATATTGAAGATGAGATACCGAAGAATTTGTTTGGTAATACAGTGCCATATACTCTAGTCTTTCGGTTTCATGCTTTATAGCTAATATTATTGTATTTGAAATGGCCATAAAAAGAATAAGGTGAAGTGATGCAAAATTTTAAAATGAATTTATTGTATTTGAAACCGTTAAGATGCCTTTTGTGCATGCTGAGTTTGCAAATTTTATGGTAGACTGCAGTAGTGTCCACAATATGCAATCCCTGTGACACATTCTTCAACTTTGTTTAATTTTATTTTTGAACAAGATACTTCAGAGAACTTAAAACCGATACATACTTTAAATACCCTGAAATCCCCCATGACCAAATCTCATATCATATGACTTGTCGCTTACTGTCATTGTAAAGTTGCTCCAACTATGGTGATGAATGGGGAACACGGCCAAGAAAGGAAACTGTGGAGGTTCGGCTTGTAGTGTACCTTTTACGTGTCGTCATGAAACCTAGTCCAATCACCCATCTTTTCATGTTGGTCCCACCTTAGGGAGTGAAAATCTCATCCAACACGCAGCATTTGGATACATTTTATCAGTCTCTGTGAAGGATTTGGGAACCATGTATATGAGTCCTATTATCCTAGGATTTGATAAAGAAACAGTTGGGAGCATACTGGGGTGTTGTCCCAAAATATTTGCCGCCAGCATTGGCAAAACTCTCAAGAGGAAGCTGGAATTTCTTGCTAGCAATGGTGTTTCCGAACCCCACCTTCTTCGGGTTATCAAAAAGTATCCAGAGCTTCTCATCTCTGACACTGATAGAACTTTACTTCCTCGGTAATGCTCTTTAATTTCATTTAAAATTTGCGGCTCAAAGAATTTAGAATTCTCCGGTTCTTGGTGAAATGTGAATTAATCTGTTGTATCATGGACTGATGTGGAGAATTTGGTGGGCAGGATGAAATATTTAATGAAGAATGGGCTGTCGTGGAGAAACCGGTGACGGATTTGGTGGAGTATCCAAGGTACTTCAGTTATTCATTGGAAAAGAGGATAAAACCTAGATACTGGGTGCTAAAGGGGAGAAATATCGAGTTTAGCTTACGAGATATGTTGGCTAGACAATAATGCGGTGAGAGGAGCCTATCTTCTGTTTTGACAAAGCTATTCTCTAATCTACGGGAACAAGGACTCGAACTTGAGCGCAAGCCGGTCGGCACACAGTCTTGACCAACTAACCTCAACTCTAATTAGCGAGGATGATGTGTTCTTAGTTTGTAAACAATAAACCACAAATTGTCACAGTTTTGTAACATTTTGTTGTAATGTTCAATGTATAGTAAACTCCCGTTTCATTAATCTTTTTTTTTAGTACTCCACTCTTTTCCTGTTTCCTTTTATTAATTCATCTGATTATCAGAAAGGAAGTTCTAAACATGGGGTTTCTTGGAACAAGTCTGATCAGACGCCACAACCATTTTCTCTGCCGTGATCCCAGCGTTGCACATGTTGGCTATAGCTCGCGTGTATTTCAATCCGTATGCAGAAAAATGTCCACAATATTTCTCGTAAATCTTCAACTGCATGGAAAGAACCCGATCGATATCCAAATCTCAGAGAAAAAGGTGTACTGGGTGTACTTTAAACAGTTAAAAGATCGAGGACTTACAAGCTTCTTGAAGCAGTCCCAGTTATCTACTAGAGGTTGCCCTCGCGGCCTAACCTTCATCAACATGTTTGAGCTCTCCCGGCGTCCAAACAAAAGCTCCCCTATTTTATGTACGCTATCGTCCACATGTTTCCGATGAGCAATTTCATCGAGTAGCTGCTTTCGAGCTTCCAATTCCTCCTGAGAGCCAGTCGGAGCTCTACCCAACTGCAGAACTTATAATCGTAAGAAAAACATTTTGAATTCAGAGCTGCATTATCAAATTATATGAAAACTTTCTCTAGCCGAAAAGTTTGGCATTGTTTTGTTGCAAAAACTAAAATTAGTGTATATATGTCATTGGAAACATCCAAGTTTAGAGCAGAAACCTTGTGCTGAAAATAGTGGAGCTTAGTGTCGCGTTGGTTAACAGCCCTTGAGATTAAGGGTGAAGAGATATTGCTGGTGGAAGTACTACGTTTAGAAAGATATCCACCCATGTAAGTGACAAGGAACTGCTGTCTGCGACTCATATCTCCGTACTGCATAACATGAGATTTATTTGTTCTTCTTCGAACCTGTAATTTAGCCGACATGGTCATATATACAATTCTTATTTTTGCTAATATTATTACACATAACGATATAAAGTTCAATATGCATGTTACCCTTTCATACTGCTGCTGCAAAGTTTCTTTGCGCGAATCACTTATGTCACTGCTCTCAAATGTGACATTATGTTGCAATAGCCACCAAAACAAAAGAATATTAGTACGAGCTTTTGATTGAAAGTATATTGGAAACTTGGAAAGTAATGTGCTCTTTAGAACAGAATAATCTTCAAATGGAAAGCATTGCATTACCAATCCTCCATCCAGGAAATACTGTACAAGTCTCCCAAACAAGTACCATACTCTTCAGCAACACGAGGATCTTCACCAGGACAATATGTTCCATAACTGCTCTCTTCTGGATTTGCCGCGGTAGTAGCATAAATATTTAGATTTCTCGGAAGGATACCATCAAACATGCTCCCAGACTCGCAAGCTTCAACGTACAGTACCTTTTATTTTTTTCCATATAAATGCATCAAAGCCTTAGAAGGTACTGATGAAATCCACCAAAAATTAATTCAAAATTTAATGACGCTTGATTCTATTTTCTTTTTCTTCATATAAGTAGGAATTCATACCATGCTTTTGAAACCTCTAGAAGCATGCTTCTTCTTCAGGACACGTATGAGATCTATAGCGTAAACATAATCGCCATCAGTAGGCATAGCTGAATACAATACAGATTCATATGTCAGTTAACTATGCAGTATTTATTTAATTTCATAGAAAAATAAAATTTTAAAAAATTTCTTCCTTCATTGTACCAAGTAATCCTGCAGAACCATGGTCTGCATAATATATGAAAACGTGGTCATTTGGACCGCTACGCAGAACCTTGCCACTCCCTCCAGTGAGAGCACTTTTGTTTCCAAGAATAACATTATAGAAATTGTTTGGATTAACATCAGTTCCTGTATAATCCTGCATTAAAAAAATACACCATTTCGACAATGTTAAACTACCAAAGTACTAGCTAGAAACTAAATCAATATATGCTAAAAGTTAAACCTTGGGAACTCCTTTATAAACATCACGGCCATTTGGTTTGTTGATGATGACACCTTTTCTAGGATTTTCCGGGTTGTATGCAATATCATCGTACATAAAAACGATGATGTTCTCATCTTTCAGTCCGCCTTTCTTCAGTATCTGGTATGCATGGCATATATCAGCCTGCATAAAACAATTAATAAATTGTATAATTAATAACATAACTTAACCATATGTTTATATGATTTAATTTATCAGACCAAAATAATATTACTCGATACTATATATAATGAAATTTGGACAAACTTAAACCTGGTGTCTATAGTTGTAGTATTCATTTGACCCAGCAACTAGAACAGCCCATCTATTTCCCTTTTTCTCAGTGTTACTTGGAGGGCCACCGAAATCTTTAAGTTCTGCGTTTTCTGGGAGGCACCAGCTCCCAACAATCAAACTTAACAAAGCAACAAATAGTAATGCTCCACAAGCCATTCTGCAGATAATTAAGGTCACCTGTAGACACATAGTAGAGCTAGATTTAAAACTTAGAAGTCGAAAAAATTAAAGTACGTATAACGCAGTATACGTAGTCTAACGTAGATCACTTTTGTTGTGATACATGAAATATGACCACTATATTTAAATTGAATCACAAACCCTCTAAAGCTCGGACTTCAATGAGAAATTAAGGAAATGAAGCTAGAAGATTAATGTGTTTAATGGGAGACTAATTCCTCTTACCCCAACAATATCTCAGCGAAATTGCAAAAGAAATTGATTCAAAATACCTCACTCAAGCTCTCTCTAGTTAAATTTACATGCTCTTCTAATGAATAAAAGGAGTCTATTTATAGATGTCTTGTGGTTCAAATGAATGGTTCAGATCAAATCTCATGATGAAGGAGAAGGAAGTGGGTATTTAATTTGATGATCAATAGTTTCATAACTCCACTCCAATTAAAATTTTTCGTCTATCAACTTTGTGATCCTTGACGTGGAATTTTGTGTGTTGTTGGGAATACCATCATCAAAGAATATTACTATTTACATGTTATAATATTTTTTTTTCCTTATTAAAATGGGGGACCGGGACTAGGAACCGGGATTACTCATAGAGGCATTTCAACTTCCCCTTAACCACAGTCAAGTAAACTCACCAGCTTGGAGCCTCAAATCTGGGATGTCCTGGATATAACATTGTTGGATGTCAAAATTAATATGTCCCGTGCACTTCTATGATATATTAGTAATAGAAAATAACACATATGTTACATAAGGGGTATAATTCTTACAAATTCAAATAAATAGTACCGTACATATACTTGAGACTAATATACCAACTTGTCATTTACCAAAGTCATAATAAATGATCATAGTGTAAAAACATTGAATTAATGATAAAAATAAAAATAAATATAGGACCAAATATTTGAGCACTAATAGTACTACATTGATTTGGTTTACGTATTCGATAAAAATGCAAGAGTTTTTAGCTAGCTGGATAACTTTATTTAATTAAGACCATGCACTCTTTTGTATCCGAAGCTTTGACGCAAAATTTTCACCTTTTCTAATATCCTTTGATAAGAAAAAATGTCTAAAAATAAGTAGAAATGCACCTATATTTTGAGCTAATGACCTAAAAAACTAATTATTAGGTTGGATAGTTTGATATGGCATGACATGGATTATTCGTAATAATCCTGGGTCGCCAAAAGAGGGATTACTTGTGTAGACATGCATGGATCATGCATTATTATGAGTTTATGTATTACTAGCTCTGACTGATGATTTAAATGATGTATATATATATGGATAAAATCTTACCATTTAATTAAATACATTGGTGATTTTGTATTGCCTTGGCATATTTCGCACTGAATTATTGAGTGACACCTTGAAATTGCTATTTTAAATTACAATTTTATTTTATGTGTAACAACCACTATATATATGGAACGTCGGCTAGGCTGGTGGTTATTCCATTTCTGAATTTTAAAGAATATCTACTTGGTTCGAGACAAAGAATTTCTGGAAGTGTAACATGTATGATATATTGATTAAATGATTAGCCTTGTTAATGTAGTAATAGATTGTCCTACGGTTGATTTATTTGCAGTGTTCGCAATTATTTTCTTGGCGCCAAAACTTTGTGACACGTTATAATTATACAGAAGTTTTGCAGGCACTATTTGGCATTGTTGATACTTAACCACTTAGACTCCAATTTTACCATATTTCACGATAATAGCTAGGGAAATGAAGGTTGAATAATAAAAAGAGAGTTTTAACGAAAAACCCGCACTACTTTTCACTTTAACGAAAAACCACATTTTTACATTAAAAAGTCAATTTTGTTACTATTCACTTTACTCTTTATTTTGTCCTTATTATTAAAACTCAAAGTTTTCAAGTCATTTTAATTAGTTTTCCTTAATAAAAATGGGTAAGCAAAACGGTTGGGCCAGTGAAGAGGACATAGAGTGGAGTTTTTCTGGCTAGTATATCCTGGAGAAGATGATGTTGGAGGTGGGTGTAGAAGATCATGGCTAAGTTGGGTGGTGATTAGAATTGAATGTGGAGAAGATGCAGATGGGTGTGGAGAAGTTAAGGCTGTCTCAAGGGGAGGAGGTGGGAAAAAAAAAAAAAAAAAAAAAAAACCCCAAAATTTGGGCCCAAAACTGAATTTTCGGGGTGCCCCAGCTGGAGGCAGGGGGCGCTAAAGGAGGAGAGGGGGGGGCGCGGATAAGGGATCCAACATATTGTCTGTGGGTGAGTGCACGATAAGCATCTCTTCTACAGCTTAGGTTATAGCGTTGTTGCCTTTCAATGGTTGATGCGAGCTCTTGGGTTTTTATCCAGTTTTGCGCGCCTAACTACATTAAATTCCAACAGCTATTTAAAGTGCAACATTGATTTTTTATTGTTGCAATCCAATAATTAGTTTAAAAATAAAAATTCAACGTTTATTATTTTAAATCCAACAGCTCAAATCTAATTTAATCAATTTTAACAATAAAAAATTTTAGCGGCCAAAATAATGTTATCCCATCCATTTTTAACTAATCCATAACAAATTCAATTTTCTCATATTTCACTACCAAATTTCTTCAATCATTCCATTTTTCTTTCAAAATTAGCTCATATGGTAGACAAAGAAAGCGCTAGAAATGCTGATTGGCTTCCTAGCGAAGATGTCGCCTTATGCTTAGCTTAGGTGTCGATTGCCAAATATGGTTCTATTGGTCGCTTTCAAACAATTGATACGATGTTAGAGCATATTTATAAATGCTTCTCGCCACAATCCAAACACTGTAGTGGGAAAACCTCGACTACAAAGAGGTAAGGACGAAGCTAGAGATTTGTATGAATGGGGGCATCCTCAAACAGCGAAGTCACAATTAAAAAGCTAAAAAAATTTACTGAACAAAGCACTTATATATTAATCCATAAAGTTTTTCATGTAAAAAAACTTAGAATCATTGTTGACGAAGTCAGCAATGATGGAGCCACATAGAGGCCTCTCCTGGAATTTTACCCTCTTATATGATTTATCTGCAAATTATTACAATGATGAATATGTGGCTCATTGGTTAGTCGGATTTTGCAATTCCAAGTGTTCCTGGGGGTCGAGAGACTTGTTGGAGTATGCCACATCCTTCAGATTTTTTTTTAAATTGAAAGTACAAAAACCCTTGTAATCTGTCTTCTTTTTAACCATATATCCAAGCTCCCTTTTCTTGTTCTAATTTCCCTTATGTTTTACCACATAATAACTAAGCCCACTTTTTTTTTGGTAGTAATTATCCTTATGTTTACCATATAAAAATCATACCTCTTTTTTTTTTTCTTTTTTTTTTTTCCCTCCCAGTTGATATAAAATAAGATCTTACAGTTTAGAATCAGATCTAATTTTAAGTCTTGACTTAAAATATTTGTTCGAATCTAATGTATTCATCTTTTATTTATTAAAGCTCATAAACAAGTTTTGTTCTTATGATATAATTATTTCAATATTAAAAATTTAAGCTCTACCACTCTTGTTTGATTAAAATTTTCCTTGCCAATACTATAAACAAAACTTTTGTTTTTCCTCCCATGCAATAAAATTGCAATTATTTTGTCTAATTTCTTTTGTATGGCTTGAAGGTCCCTCATAGTCTAGATTTTTGGCTTCGCCACTGGAAGTCAAGTCATACTAATACCAAGAGAAATGCTAAGGAGACTCTTTTAAAGTGGGACTCTCCGTCACCTCATATTTTTGGCACAATGTTTTATAATGTTGGTACGAGAATGGTGCCAAAAACAATAGGTGACTGAGAGTCCATAGAGAGTTTGACTCTTAGTAGTCTTGTTAGCATTTCCCTTAATACCAATTAACATATAGAGTTTAATTGTATTTGAATTATGGTTAGTCATTGGGATGCAAAATTGTACAATTTTTGTGGAAATAAAAAAAAACAAAAAACTTAGTGGGGGCATCCACCCCCTCTGACCTATAGTGGCTCCGTCCATGCAAAGAGGATGTAAGTCTCGCTTCAAAACTCTCGACCAACAATATCAACTATGGAGTTCATCTTTATGTGTTCCACATCATAATTCAGCAAGGAGTGTATCAAAACGTATGAAGTTACCATGCAATAATCAGTTAACCCTTTGTGTCTAGCATATAACGAAAGAATGAGCTAAACCAACATGATTAACTTGCATGACATTCAAAAACCAACGTGAAAATCTTAATTTACTTTTATTATTATATAGTTAACTTACATCAAAACATTCACGAATAATTATTATGATTATAAAATTATAATTCTACGCAACATCTTTGAATCCCTACATCTTAACTTTTTTCTCAAATGCTCATTTGTGAATCTAGACTGCTTCTCTGTCTGCATCATATCCTCCTCAAAAGACTACAATTCTTCTGTTTATACGTATTCCCCTTATTTCAATGAATATCGTACTTTAATTTAAAAAACTGGTGTAACCTTGAGGAGATTCAGAAGGAACTCAAGGTCCATACTATATCATATTCATAGGGATAGACATCAACACTCAATTGCTTGAGATTGCTGAAAGTTGGTGCGCTTTGGGTTAACAAAAATTGAAATTTCATCCCGAAAATTAAATAAGTAAATAATTACAAATAAATTAATCTTTTGCAAAGCTAATATATGAAATAAAATTTAAAAAAATAAGGATTTGGATAATCGTAAAAGAATGTGGAGTGGCCACAATGCGAATCCATTTCCCATAAAAACAGATGAGGATCCCTTTCATTGAGGGATCTGATTTCCACCAAATTATTTGTATGGAATATGCTCCATCTCCCCATTTTTATAATATTTCATCCCCCCATTTTTATATTTCTGTGCTAGAAGGAAATTAATTGATTATTAGGCTGTTCACACATCCAGTTTTACTTTCTAAACGTTTTTATTACATTAGTATTTATTTTCACTGAGATATCTTAAGTTTGATTATCGCTAAAAACAAATTTAAACCATATTATTATTAGTCCACTATGAAGTTAAGCCCATCTCTCCCTTCTTAGGGTAGATAATAGTGTTTTGAATAGCACTACCCGATGTGGCGCCATGTGACAGGATGACATTGACTGACTTGGCATCATCCAATTGGGTATGGTGACATGTCAATTGGCCACGTATGCAATAACGACCGAATATCCAATTGGGTGCGGTGACATGTCATTTTGCCTCTCTCTCTCTCTCTCTCTCTCTCTCTCTCTCTCTAACTCTCATCAGTCTGTGAAAAGTCTACGAGTTCCTCTCTCCAAGAAGCTGTTAAAACCCTAATTTAACATTTCTCTCTGCAATCACATTCATCATTTGACTCGTTCGCTGGTAAGGTTATACTATTCTTCGATCTCTCTCTGTCTCTGCAATTATTGTTTTTCGGTTTCTGTATTGATCTTAAGTAGCGCTTTGATTCGGGACCCTCAATTTTCAAATTTAGGGTTTTTGCATTTGGATCTCATTCGGTTTTATGTGAATTTTGTTGAATTTTACATCATCAATTCTGGTTTGTTGGCCGAGAAAATGAGTGGTGAAGGTGAGAGATTCAGCGTTTGTTTGGGGCATTATTTCGTTTACTGTGTTTACTCTCTGATTGCATTGTTTCGGAAACTGAATTCGGCATTCGAACAACTTTCGTGACCCAAACAGGATTCGGGACTGATCAGTTCTGTCTAGTGAATAGGACTGAATTTTACATTTGGTTTAATGTGTTCTGTGTAAGAAATGTCGATTTTCGGAGTCAAATGTTATACAATGGATAATAGATTTGTTAGTTTATTGTAATGAAAAAGTTAGCTCATTCGCGTGATTTCTGACACATTAATCTAATTCCTTTCCGTTTGTGATTTTAATTTTTTTATGCTGTTTTTTACAACGAATGTAATATGAAAAAAAAACCAAATTATAGTCAACAAACTAATGGCTTTTGTTTAACAGCGAAGTTGCTTGCCGTTAAAGCTGAAATTTTGAGTTTTTTGAATTCCGGGAGGGAATACGGAGAGTAGTTTTTGAGTTTAGACGACTGCTGGACTGTTAACCAAAGTTACTTCTTCTTACTTGTATGTGGTGAAGTGCAAGAAGTCTTTTTTCCTGGCTGAATTATAACTTTCAAAATTCAGCGTCCAGGTTCAGGGGGCGACTTGCCCCAAGGTGGCTAGTACACTCCTTTTCCTGTAGCTCGGAAGGTGAATTCCTTCCATTCTATGGTCATGGATGTCGATGTGGAGGGTGGTAATTTGGGGCCTTACCAAGACAGACCGAGGACATTCCCTAACATGCGTGGTAAATCTTACAACCCATTGGTAAGAATGTTATACCCCTTTTTCAGTACCTGTTTTTCTACTTGGTGTCATTTTAGTGTAGGAATTAAACTGCTATTTTATCATCTAAGCACATTTGTCTTTATTTTGTTTGTTTTGCCTTGAATTGAGAGAAATAATTTGAGAAAAACAACATCCACTTTGGTGGTGACAAGAATTTGATGCAAGAAGAAAGTCGCTTTATAATTCATCTGGGCAGCAGCTGTACATTGAATTTGTTCATAATAACAACCATTTATGTAGGCTAGACATTTGAAACTCATCTTTACATACTGGTTTTTTTTTTTTTTTTTTTTTTTTTTGGCTCGCCACCTTGGTTATAGAAAGCAAATTAGTGCATGATTATGCCAAGCTAAATGATAGTTTGAACATTATGAAATTATATTTGACACTTATATAAGTGAATTCTTATTCTATTGTATGTTTGTGCAGGTTTTTCGGATTCTGATGCGGATAAATGTCCGTGTTCTTTTTGTTATTTTACTTATTGCGCTTGGAGTGGTCTTTTACATTGGAGCAAGGACTTCTCCTATCATTGTGTTCGTCTTCTCAATTTGTATTATCAGCTTTCTGGTGTCTATGCACCTGGCGAAATGGGTTCTTGCAAAGGATGAGGGACCTCTGGAGATGGGTCAGGTACATCTTTTTACAATTTCTATATCTGTAAATTGCCATTAAAGTTAACATATCTATACTCTGTTCATTCACAATCTATTGGATGTACCCAATGAGGGTCTATTACCTTCTTTTGTTTATGTATCTTCATAGGGAACAAGACTTTATTAATAAAAAGCAAATGGTATAACACTTCAACAAGATGTCCTCTAACGGAAAAAAATCAAAGACCAAAATCATCATCTGCCTTCATAAACTAGCGACAGAAGACATCCAAGAAAACAACAAAATGCATTTTTAACAACATAATTCCAACCTTATAACAAAGGTTCTCTACCTGAACTCTGATGACAATGTCTAAAGGGAAGCCCAGGAGAGAACAAATAATCAATCTTATATGCTCAAATATCTGTCTATTCCTTTCAATCCAAACTACCCAAATAATAGCCAATGCGGCCCATGTTCCAAACACCAAGCCCCTCTTTTTATTAAAATTCAGTCTTATATTCTCAAGTATCTGTCTATTCCTTTCTATCCAAACTACCCAAATAATAGCCAATGCGGTGCATGTTCCAAACACCAAGCCCCTCTTTTTATTAAAATTCAGTACAGAGGGGATAATATATCAAGCACAACACAGATTCACAATAGGTTTTGCTAAAGTATTGGTGTTACATGTAGTTCCTCATTGTTGTCACTGAAGTCCTTTCATTTTTCACATTTGAAGAGTCCAAAGAATCATAAGTTAATATTTATGTGATGAAAGGCATAGTAATACTCAATGGCCTGACTGCATTTTGGGTAGTAAACATAGCCGGGATAGTCTGACAAGTCTTAATTTAATTTCTAAAGATGGTACTGACATGTAGTTGAAAGGTGGCATTCTTTAGCTCTGCATGTAGTTATTTAGAGCTTTTCATTTCCCTTTTCAGATATCAGATGCAATACGTGATGGAGCTGAAGGTTTCTTCAGGACCCAGTATGGGACAATCTCTAAGATGGCATTTTTACTAGCTTCGGTCATTTTCTGCATATATTTATTTCGCAGACCGACACCTCAGCAAGAAGCATCTGGTCTCGGGAGGTAATAATTTGATTTTTATATTCATACCTGTCCTCTTCACCCCAATCCAAAAGAAAAGGCATGTCAATATATATTGATGATGATTGTCTGATGCAGGTTCACTTCAGCTTATATTACAGTAGCTGCATTTCTTTTGGGAGCTTTGTGTTCTGGTGCTGCTGGGTATGTTGGGATGTGGGTTTCAGTTCGTGCAAATGTTCGAGTCTCTAGTGCTGCAAGGCGGTCTGCAAGAGAGGCATTACAGGTGTGTGTCCTATGTAGTTAACTGTTTGAGAACACATTGTATTCACATCTTAAAGGGGAAATACCATGTGCAGATAGCTGTTCGTGCTGGTGGTTTTTCTGCTTTGGTTGTTGTTGGTATGGCTGTACTTGGTATCGCCATCCTGTATGCCACATTTTATGTTTGGTTGGGAGTGGATTCGCCAGGTTCAATGAAGGTTACTGACTGTATGTGTTGACTCTTCTTGCTCCTTGGCTTATGATTGATATTTATTGCATCAATTTAAAGAATTTCTACTTCAATGGTCCTATGTTGAAACATTAAACTGTACTGCTGTATCCTCTTAATCTTTTGGGTTGTCATGGGTTTCCTGTGTTGATTTATTTGGATAATAGTTTTTTTTTATTTTTTTTTCTGTACTAGTGAAAAATTTTCCAATCTGTTTGAAAATGTATTTACAAACTTATTACTACCCGTCTGCCGTGGTATAACCTGTTGTTCTAGACAGTTAGCGGTAAATTTGGCCTTAATGCTTAAATATGATGGTCTCAACTTAGTATCTATATGATGATCTTAGCTGTTTAAGTGCATATTCGTCTGTGTGCTTTCCATTCTCACTATTCTACTTCAATTGCTATTTCCATTGTTCTTTTTTTTTGACATGGTGCTTGACTTTGGTTTATGTAATTTTCAGTGCCTCTTCTGCTTGTTGGATATGGATTCGGTGCTTCTTTTGTAGCCTTATTTGCTCAGTTGGGAGGTGGAATATACACCAAAGCAGCCGATGTTGGAGCAGATCTTGTTGGAAAAGTAGAGCAGGGAATTCCCGAAGATGACCCTAGGAATCCTGCTGTGATTGCAGATCTGGTATTTTTCTTCTTCCAACCCTGAAATCCTAGGCAGTACTTATGTATATTGAAGACCTACTTTCCATTTTTATGTGTTTCATATCATCTGTTTTATTAGTCCTCTTATCCATAGTGGAGGACAACACCGATATATTAGTATTATGCCTGCTACCTTTAAATGTGTAAATTTATTGGCTTTACTTTGATAATTGAAATTGAGGTTGGAGACAATGTGGGAGATTGCGCAGCCCGTGGTGCTGATCTTTTTGAAAGTATTGCTGCTGAGATTATTAGTGCTATGATACTCGGGGGAACGATGGCTCAACGTTGTAAAATTGAAGGCAAGCACAATTTGTGGTGTTATATTCACACTCAGTCACTCAACCTTGGTGACAAATATGTTTGTTGGCCATTTCATTAGTGTTGTTACTGGTTTTATTCAAACCGGGTCATCCATTTCTCTTAAACACTCACCTTTTCTTTCACTGCTTGTGCAGATGCATCTGGTTTCATCTTGTTTCCTCTGGTTGTTCACTCTTTTGATCTGGTGATTTCATCGGTTGGAATATTCTCAATTAGAGGTACACGTGATTCCAGCGGAAAGGCTTCTTTTGAGGATCCAATGAAAATTCTACAGAGAGGATATTCTGTTACAATAGTCTTGGCTGTTCTGACATTTGGTGCGGTAATACTTCACTGACCATCAAGTCATGTTTATCTTTTTTCCTTGGGTTTTCATTTGAAATATATATATTTTTTTAAGTTTACACTTCAGAGGCTTGCATAAATTTCCTTTTATTTGAGTTTTAACTTTTAAGACATTGTTGTCATTGCGATTGTTTCTTTTGTACAGTCTACCCGATGGCTGCTTTACACTGAGCAAGCACCATCAGCCTGGTTTAACTTTGCCTTGTGTGGGCTAGTTGGGATCATCACAGCATATGTTTTCGTCTTTATCACCCAGTACTATACCGACTACAAACATGAGCCTGTACGCACATTAGCTCTTGCAAGCTCCACAGGTCATGGGACTAATATAATTGCTGGAGTCAGTTTGGGTCTTGAATCAACTGCTCTTCCGGTTCTTGTTATTAGTGTATCTATTATCTCAGCTTACTGGCTGGGCCAGACCTCTGGCCTTATAGACGAAAATGGAATTCCAACTGGTGGGCTGTTTGGCACAGCTGTAGCAACAATGGGAATGCTCAGTACTGCTGCGTATGTTCTCACTATGGATATGTTTGGTCCAATAGCTGATAATGCTGGTGGAATTGTAGAGATGAGTCAGCAGGTATCTTATAATGACAAATTTAAGATTTCTGTTTCAGTTGTGAAGACTACTTTTTCTATTTTTTCTTATTTTATACAAATTTGGATTTGATATATCCCTACAGCCTGAAAGTGTTCGGGAGATCACCGATGTTCTAGATGCTGTAGGAAACACTACTAAAGCTACTACTAAAGGATTTGCCATAGGATCTGCTGCACTTGCATCTTTTCTTCTGTTTAGTGCTTATATGGACGAGGTTGCTGCATTTGCACATGAGCCTTTCAAACAGGTAAACGGAACAGCATCCCACCGTTGATCTTTTCCCCTGACAAATACCATTCAGGTGTGTCTTAATTTGCACTTTTAACTGTTTTCCAGGTTGATATTGCCATTCCCGAAGTTTTTGTTGGTGGATTGTTGGGTTCTATGCTGATATTTTTATTTAGCGCTTGGGCCTGTTCAGCAGTTGGCCGAACTGCTCAAGAGGTGGTTAAGGAAGTAAGGCGACAATTTATTGAGAGGCCTGGGATAATGGTGAGTATTGCTTTTGTAGAAATTCCCATATTCTTAATCTTTATAATGAACGCTAAGCATTTGTTTGGAATCAGAGTCTCACCACTATAAATATTGTCCTAAATGCCATTCAATTACTAGTTAAACATACTGGTATACTTTTAAATAAATGAAATAAGAATTAAAAAGTGAACGGAGAGAATGTAGAAAAGATGATGAAAAATTAGTGTACATGATGGTACGCAAACAGTGTGTGTGCACAACTGTTGGATAAATAATCAAACTACCCTTCTAATTATGCTTTTCCTAACTTGCTTTCTGTAGGAGTACAAGGAGAAGCCAGATTATGCTCGTTGTGTTGCTATTGTAGCATCTGCATCTTTAAGGGAGATGATAAAACCTGGTGCCTTGGCTATTATTTCACCTATAGCTGTTGGTGGGTTAATTATCTTGTTTCACTTGTACTCCTTAATCCAGTGGACTCGATCTCTTATCATGGCTGCCTTTTGAGAGAATTAAAATGTGTGCATTGGATATGCGTTATTTCTATAAATGACTGCATAAAGTTATAAATATCTTATTTTGTGCACAGTATAAATGTACTTTTACCACACTTATCTTCATTTATTGAGTCTCTTTTCCTTTGGTTGTGTTGAAATTAATTATGGGGCATTGAATTAACAAATTGCACAATAGGAGTTTAGTGTTCCCGCATAATTACGTTTGAACAAACTTGAGAGTCTGCTACAAATGGCGTATTTTTCTTTATGGTTTAGAGATGATAGATGTTTTTTCCTTCTTTCTAGGATCAGGCTTCTTTATATAATTGTTTGTTCATTGAATTTTGGTGCTTCCTATTTTGAACTTTTATAAATGTGGGTTTACTAAGGATTTTTGCTATTTGATTCTCTGATTCAAATGGTCGTAGTCTTTACGGAAGGAGCTAGGTTTTTTTACCTTTTGATGAACAAGTTGCAACTCTTCGCTTAATGTTTAGCATTTGGTGAAAACATACCAACATGCTGCTTTAGCATGCGGTTCATGTTGACCTTTGGCATTTGTCTTTAACTTAGCTGACATTTTTTCGTTATTTTCCTTTCATTTTCTTCCATGTTTGACCATTCTGCTTTACAGAGACTTTCTAATGCTGCATGATGAAGGATTAATTCTTGCTCGTACTCCTTGCAGGTATTGTGTTCCGGATCTTTGGATTCTATACTGGGCAACCTTTACTCGGTGCTAAAGTTGTGGCGTCCATGCTGATGTTTGCAACTGTTTCCGGTATTCTTATGGCACTTTTCCTCAACACAGCAGGTGGTGCCTGGGATAATGCAAAGAAGTACATTGAGACGGGGGTTCTTGGTGGCAAAGGAAGTGATTGCCATAAGGCTGCCATTACAGGAGATACGTAAGTTCTTTCGATATCATTTCTCTCTCCGTCATTTTCAATTCTTGTGCTCAGTTCTTTCATGTGCCATGAAATTTCCAGCTAACCTATTGTTCCTTGCATTGTTTGTCGGTGCTTGATTCTGAATCTAAGAAATAGAAAATTACTATATGATCCGGTTTATTTTGTGTTGCAGGGTGGGCGACCCATTCAAAGACACAGCCGGACCCTCACTGCACGTTCTCATTAAAATGCTTGCTACGATCACGCTGGTTATGGCTCCTGTCTTTCTCTGAGAGTTGTTTATAACGATTGCGGTCGTGCTAGTTTATTGGACCCCCTTATCTTGAGATGTTGATTACTTAGAGGCAAATATACAGATAGGTTTTTTGATGTGTACTGAGGGTGCTTGATTCGTAGTCATACCAAATTCTCTTTGTTTTTCCTGTGACTTGGATCTCCAATAATTAGTGTTATTGGCTGCTCGTTCTAGTGCAATGTAGCGTCTTATGGCGTATTATCCTCGACACCGTTGATCAAAATACACAATTTACCATATGTTTGGAGCATCCATTGACCTTTTTATTCGATCGTGAAGCCTTTCGGGAAAATGTCATCGGAGTTGGATGAAATTTAGAAAAATTCCTAACAGCAACTGGCAGCTGCCGCTGCCCCTGCTCTGTTTTGTGACAGATTTTCAATTAGGGTTCTTTCTTGGTCAATGTCAATTGGTGGACTTGACTTAAGCTCGCTCTTGGAAAATTTCATTGGGTCTTTGCATATACTATAGGTCCATGCGATGGTGATGGTAATGAAGATTGATACGAACAGATTAATGGAGGACGTCTCGGCAACGCAGCTTCTTCTCCTTTCCGGTCTACTTTTTCTGCTGCCTTGCTTTGCTTATGCTGCCTGCGACGAACTCGACCGTGATGCTCTCTTGTCCTTGCCTTTCAAGGCACCGTTGAATTGGTCTGCTTCGACTGACCGCTGCCTTTGGGATGGAATCACCTGCGACCCACTTGACCGTCGCCGCGTCATCCGGTGTCGTCTCTTTGGCCATCACCATCCTCAATCTTTCCCACAATTCCCTATTGGGTTCTCTCCCAGATGACTTGCTTTCTTCCCTACCAAGTCTTCTGGTCATTGACTTGAGCTTCAATCGTCTCATCGGCCGCTTACCACCATCTTCGAATGGAAGCAGCCACCTTCAAATTATAAACTTGTCCAGCAACTTCTTCAATGGAACAATCCCGTCTTCGGTCCTTGTCCCATCAATATCAATTTACAATGTCAGCAACAACAGCTTTTTCAGGTCAATACCCTTGAGCAAAGGCAGCAATCATGCTTCCCTTACATTCTTCGACTTGTCCTTCAATGAATTTATTGACACAATCCCCCCTGGAATCGGATCACGCTCCAAGCTCCAAGTTTTCTGTGCAGGCTTCAATGGCCTCTCTGGTTCTCTCCCTAATGAAATTCTCAATCTTGCTGATCTATAACAGCTTGCACTTCCTGTCAATAGCCTCTCTGGACACATCGGCGATGGCATTGTGAAGCTCACCAATCTCAAGATCATAGAGCTCCACTCAAACAGCCATATTGGTAACCTTTCAATGTTGGAAAAGCTGCTGCTCCCCACCAACAACTTCACAGGTCCCTTGCCTTCTTCTCTCACCAACTGCACAATTCAATCGACCTTGAATTTGCAGGTCAAAAACTTGACTGGAGAGCTCTCTGCCTTCAATTTTTCAACTGTCCAACGCCTCGCCATTCTGGACCTTGGCAACAACAACTTCATTGGTGAGTTACCTCAAAGCCTCTACTCTTGCAAGTCCTTAACAGCTATTAGATTTGGCAGCAACCAGCTCACAGGCGAGATATAACCTGGATTAGTCGCGTTAGAATCACTGTCTTTCCTTTCCCATCTCTGCCTACAACCTGAGAAATGCCGCGGGGGCTTTTAGGATTCTGAAGGGTTGCAAGAATCTGACCACTCTGGTCTTGTTCATGAATTTTTTGAACGAGCCTTTCCCAGATGACAAAAGCCTTGGAGACCCAGTTGGATTCCAAAGTCTTCAGGTTTTTGCCCTGGGCGCTTGTCAATTCACAAGACAAATACCAACCTGGCTAGCCATGCTTAAAAATCTTAGAGTCTTGGACCTACTAAATGGTTCTATTCCGGCTTTGTTGGGTAGTCAGCCAAACCTTTGCTACATAGATTTGTCTAATAACCTCGTTAGATGAGAATTTCCTTGAGTTAAAGAGGTCGGTGATAAGGTGGACAGAAGTTCTCTTGAGTTGCCCGTCTTTTTGAAGCCCAACAGTGCTAATAAACAGCAGTACAATCAGCTGTCCAACCTCCGTCCAGCCATATATCTTCACTGGCATCATCCTGGAACAGATTTCCAACCTTACCAACTTAAGAGATTGTGGACCTCTCTTATAACCATCTCTCCGGCGAAATCCCTGCTTCTCTCGAACGTCTACACCAACTCTAGCTTTGAATGCAATCCAGGATTCTTGTCAAAGCCTTCAACCAGCATTTACGGATACTCTGAGATCCAAGCCAAAGACATCTTTGGGATTTTCTTTGGCATTGGCTTTGCCATTCGTCTTAACGTTGATGATAAAAGAATTCCATTCATCGGTGGCCGCAGGAAGTAATCATTTCATTAGCGTATTTTGTAATGTAAAATCGATACTAGCTTTTGCTGTGCCAACATTTTGATCCGTCTATGGAATTCATCACATATATTGTATGACAATCAATGACTTTGAACTTGTGTTGCCAAAAGGAATCCAATATAAATGTGTATTGATTGGAGTATTTGATATGTAACTGCAATAAAATAAACATACATGTTTGGTTCGTATTTAGCTTAGAAAGAAAACTATGGAGCACCAAAAACTTTGTTTTCAATCAATGAGGATGGGATTCAAATCCAAAAACTTTTTTTCAACACTAAACATTGGATAAAGAAGTATCGGAAGATCTAAGATATATAGAAAACTAAACTTAAGATCAAAATTATATCTATGTTAGACATACGTATGGCCTAAAGTATATGTGAACAACCAATATTTGAGAACTTCTTTGTCATACCCCCATTGCCATAAAATTCTGGTTCCGCCACTGGATGCATGTGCAGAAACTCAACACCTTATTTACTAGAATATTATACCGCATACAAAGATAGAAAAAAATTCTAAACCGAGTCCTTAATTATTTCAATTGCTCCCTGCAAATGACTTCCACATAAACATAAATTTGACTAGATTAAGAGGTAGGTTGGCAACTCCCGAGTTTTGGCTTCATGTTTAAACTAACAGTCATTATTTTATTATGTGAATGTGAATATTTAGCCAGTCCAGCAGCCACTAATCCTTTCAAAGTAAACCCTCATCTGATCTAATAGACTATCGATAATGCTAAGGAGACTAAATTTTTAGACAAAATTTTGGAAACTAAAGGACATGGAAGTTGATAATTGATTTATTGCTTAATGTTAATAAGCATGCTCATCCTTATTGGTGACACATCATTTAGTTTGCAAATTTTTCTACAATATTGGTTGTTCGGTTAGTGTACAAGTCAGCTGACTGCTGGTTTAATAATGTATAAGGAGATAACTATTGTACTAAAATTAATGAAGGACATAACCTAAGAACAAAGAAACGAAAGGAAATCTCTCTAATCTTTGTATTGATGTTTTGACAAAAGGAGGAAGCTTAGGGCATGTTGGGTATCCTTCTTGGATACAATTTTATGTTAGAAAAATGATGAATAATATATGCTAAATTCCATAATACTCATTAGTTTCAAAAATAAAAAATTAGATACAAGAAGGCAAGGTTTTAAAGACGGCAGGCTGGTGCCTAGCGCTTAGATGTCTATGTGGGGTTCAGGCGGACTAGGTGAATTTAAGTAAATTTATTACATTTTGTGTAAGTAAGTGTCTGTTTATACTTAAAATATAGGGTAAAATACAAAAAACTACCTCAACTATTGGTGTCACTACACTTTTATACCTCATCTTTTAAAATTGACAATGTCATACCTTATCTTACGAATTTGTGCCAATGTTATACCTTCCGTTAGCTTGGCATTAATTTCTCAGTTAAAGGCTGACGTTGCTTGATTCAGGGCCCACTTTCTATTAAAAAAAATTAATAAAATATTATTAAAAACTAAAAAAAAAATTATATAATATTTTTTAAATATTAAAACAAAAGTTAAAAAAAAAAAAAAAGCCCCTCACTTCGTCCCTTCCCCTTCTCTCTCACTCTTTTCTCCCCCATCTTCATCTTTCTGCTTAATCTTCAACCAAAAAAAAAAAAATAATAATAATAATTTGAAAACCCATCAACCCAAACGCAACCCGAAAAGAAGAACCCTCTCTCTCTCTTCTCCCCCATCTTCATCTTCCTACTTAATCTTCAACCAAAAAAAAAAAAAAAAAAAATTTGAAAACCCATCAACCCAAACGCAACCCAGAAAGAAGAACCCCCTCTCTTTCTCTCTCTCTATTCTTCCCCATCTTCATCTTCCTGCTTAATCTTCAACCAAAATAATAATAATAAATAAATAAATAATTTGAAAACCCATCACCCCCCGCCCCAACCCACCCAAAAGAAGAAGAAGAAAGGAAAAATAAAAAAAAGGCAACCCATAAAGAAGAACAGGAAGAAGAAGAAGGAAAAAAGAAAAAAAAAACAAACCAAACGCAGTTCGTCCCCCCCCCCCCCAACCAACAAACCCAATCCCCTGCAACCCAAAAGAAGAAGGAGGAAGAAAAGGAAGAAGAAATAAATAAATAAATAAATAAAAAACCCAAACCAAACCCAGTTCCTCCCCCCCAAAACCCAACCCCCTGCCAACCCAAATCCACCATTCCCACCCCATCATGAAGGTTTCTCGATTCCACCTCAACAGGATCTGAGTTTTTTTTTTTTTGGGTTGCAAGTAGTGGGTGAGGGTTTAGGGAAGATGGGAGGGGGGAAGAAAGGAAAGGGGTCGGGGAAAATCACGAGTTGGGGGGGGGGTGATAAATTGGTTTTTTTTTTCTTCTTCTTTTTTTTGGGTTGCAGGAAGGAAGGGGGAAGAAAATGAAGATGGGGGAGAAGAGAGAAGAGGGGGGGTGGGGAAAGGGGACATGAGGCTTTATTTATTTATTTATATATATATTATTTATTTTTACTTTTCTTTATTATTATAATATTTAAAAATTATTAAATGATTTTTTTTAGTTTTTAATAATATTTTATTAATTTTTAATAGAAAATGGGTCCCAGATCAAGCCACGTCAGCATTTAACTGAGAAATTCACGTCAAGCTAACGGAAGGTATAACATTGGCACAAATTCATAAGATGAGGTATGACATTATCAATTTTAAAAGATGAGGTATGAAAGTGTCGTGATACTAATAGTTGAGGTAGTGTTTTGTACTTTACCCTAAAATATATATAGTTTCATTATAAGCTACAAAATCGAATGACATATTGTTGACCCTAAAAACTACCAAGCCTATGTGGCGCACATGCCGAGTAATTAGTAAGCTAACTACGTCTTTCGGTTGTATGCGGGGCGTGCCAACTCGTTTGCCAAGTTCGGCCGGAGAGTAAAATGTGTTGATGTGGCGTTCGGCACGTTGCTGACTTCTTGATCTTGCAACTGCGGTCGAGGAAGGCTGATGAGATGACCTCTACCAACAAGAACTCGAAAATCCTTATTGATCGAGACTTGGATAAATAACCAGACGGTCTCGAAGCAGTGCTAAATTGAAGGTGCTCCTCGGTCGGCTAATTCTACAGCTCTAGTGCTGTTTATCCAAACTGAAGATGTCGCCGGTTGCCTTCACAGTGTTGTTTATCCAAACTGAAGATGTGTTAGCGGAAAAAGAAATTAAATAAAAATCTCAAGGTTGTTGAGAGGTTTCGCGTAGAGTGAGGGTTTGCACAGGGTAATTTGTGTGTTGAATTAGAGGACCTTGAATGTCGTCTGCCACTTTGTATTTATAGAGACGTGCCTTGATGAACACGCTGTGAAGTTGTTGCCGTGACTTGGAGTATCCAATCGAAATAAATAATATTCCTATGAATATTATTCCAAAGGAGCAAAGCCACACTTAGATAATTGTTATCCACTTATGATAACCATGCAGTTAGATCCATTTACAAGCACATGGAACTCTTCCCATAGCATCCTAAATAACCATGCAATGTTTTCAAACCATATTCACTTCCAAATGCATTAAGTCTGAGCATTTTAGCCCATGTTGTGCTTTTCCTTTCCTTGGTAGCCTAATCTAAACAAACGACTCCCTCTTCCACTCATTTGTACAGGTGGAACCATGCAATGCCACGCTAATTGCTCATCAATTGCAATATTTATTTTATTTGGCATTATCATATACTACGGCTTTATCACCCAGCCGTGTTCCAAATAATGGTAAGTTTAGATAATTCAATACTATTAAGAGATAATCATTATGATTAAAACCATAATATCATCCTTTAATAATATTAAAAATTATCTCAACTGATTTGTCATCCAACGGTCTAGAACTCAACTCATTCAACGGCTTTGATTACTCGAGCTGATGAAGTAAAATCCGGTCCAAACACATAAATATTATGAAGTATTGGAACATAAGAAAATAAGGGGAACAAGCATATAATGTGTGTTCATAAGAAAAAAAAAATCCAACCCCCTGCAACCTAGAAAGAAAAAGAAGGAGGAGGAAGAAAAAGAAGGAAAAAAAAAAACCCAAATCCCGTTCGCTAGGCCGATTCCGCAGGGGGTGGGTGCAAGTGTGGGTGCGGAAGGTTGCGAGGGGAAGACGAACTGGGATTTTTTTTTTTTCTTTTCTGTTCTGGGTTGCAGGTAGGGGCTCGGGTGGGGGAGAAGAGGGGGTGGGGGATGGGGGAGAAGAGAGAAGGACGCCGGGGGGGAGGGGGGTGGGGTGGGGAAGGGTTGAAGTTTTGTTTTGTTTTTTTTCTTCTTCTTTTTTTTTTTTTTGGGTTGTAGCAAGTAGATGGGGGAGGGAGGGAGGGACGAAAGGTTTTGTTTTGTTTTGTTTTTTTTTTCTTTATTATTTTAATATTTAAAAAATATTAAATGATTTTTTTTAGTTTTTAATAACATTTTATTAATTTTTTAAATAGAAAGTGGGCCCTGAATCAAGTCACGTCAGCATTTAATTAAGAAATTCATGCCAAGCTAACGGAAAGGTATAACATTGACATAAATTCGTAAGATGAGGTATGACATTGTCAATTTTAAAAGCTGAAGTATGAAAGTGTCGTGACACCAATAGTTGAGGTAGTTTTTTGTACTTTACCCTAACTTATTATATATACTAAGCTACTAGTAACAACTGCCTTGCATAAAGGCTACAACAAACATAGCTGACGTGGCACCGCGTTCATCTTACGTAATCATCGTTGTTGGTTATTTCTGTATATGGTTTAACATATAAGGTTTAGCATAGAGGTGAGAAATTACTATGAAGAAAATGTGATTCCTCACATAATGCAATTCATTATAGTCAAATTAAACTACGTTAAAAGATGTGATAGCAGAAAGCCACATACAGCATTGTATTATTTCTCCCAACTAACAAGGTGGTATATATTTAAGGTTATTGATCGCAGTCAACATAGTATAATCTTAAACACATTGGAATAGTCTGTTGCTGGATGCATTAACCAACTTAATTAGTTTCTAATTATTTAGTGGGATCTAGACCAAGTCTAACAGCTCTCAAAAGTAAACGCTTATGATCATATGCATCTGCTTCTTTGTACATGTTAACTGAGACCTGACACACAGGATTATTACATTTGTTTGTGTGTCACTGTGTCTGTGTATATATAGATATAGATATAGATCAGTATATAAAAATTATTCCATACAGTTTCTTATCTTTTGGGGGACTTGCTCTTATGTGACAGATTTTCGATTAGTGTTCTTTCTTGGTTAATGTCAATGGGTGGATTTGACTCAAGCTCTTTCTTGTAAAATGTCATTCGGTGTTACTTGCATATACTATAGTTCCATGGGATGGTTATGGTCATGAAGATTGATACGAACAGATTCATGGAGAACATCTCGGCAACGCAGCTTCTTCTCCTTTCCGGTCTACTTTTCCTGCTGCCTTGCTCTGCTTATGCTTCCTGTGACGAGCTCGACCGCGACACTCTCTTGTCCTTGTCCTTCAAGGCACCGTTGAATTGGTCTGCTTCGACTGACTGCTGCCTTTGGGATGGAATCACCTGCGACCCACTTGACCACCGCCGCGTCATCCGGCTGTGGTTGCCGAAAAGAGGATTATCCGGCTTCGTCTCTTCGGCCATTACCAACCTCACCCGTCTCACCCACCTCAATCTTTCCCACAATTCCTTGTTGGGTTCTCTCCCAGATGACTTGCTTTCTTCCCTCCCAAGTCTTCAGGTAATTGACTTGAGCTTCAATCGTCTCAACGGCCGCTTTCCACCATCTTCGAATGGAAGCAGCCACCTTCAGATTATAAACTTGTCCAGCAACTTCTTCAATGGAACAATCCCGTCTTCGGTCCTTGTCCCATCAATATCAATTTTCAATGTCAGCAACAACAGCTTTTCCGGGTCAATACCGATGAGCAACGGCAGCAATCACGCTTCCCTTACATTCTTCGACTTGTCCTTCAATGATTTCACTGACACGATCCCCCCTGGAATCGGATCATGCTCCAAGCTCCAAGTTTTCCGTGCAGGCTTCAACGGCCTCTCTGGTTCTCTCCCTAATGAGATTCTCAATCTTGCTGATCTCCAACAGCTTTCACTTCCTGTCAATAGCCTCTCTGGACACATCGGTGATGGCATTGTGAAGCTCACCAATCTCAAGATCATAGAGCTCTACTCAAACCTATTCTCCGGGAAAATCCCCAGCCATATTGGTAACCTTTCAATGTTGGAAAAGCTGCTCCTCCACATCAACAACTTCACAGGTCCTGTGCCTTCATCTCTCACCAACTGCACAAATCTATCGACCTTGAATTTGCGGATCAACAACTTGACTGGAGAGCTCTCTGCCTTCAATTTTTCGACTCTCCAACATCTCGCCACTCTGGACCTTGGCAACAACAACTTCAATGGTGAGTTACCTCAAAGCCTCTACTCATGCAAGTCCCTAACAGCTATTAGATTTGCCAGCAATCAGCTCACGGGCGAGATATCACCTGAAATAGTCGCATTAGAATCATTGTCTTACCTGTCCATCTCTACCAACAACCTGACAAATGTCGCGGGGGCTTTTAGGATTCTGAAGGTTTGCAAGAATCTGACTACTCTGGTCTTGTCCAAGAATTTTTTGAATGAGCCTTTGCCAGATGATAAAAGCCTTGGAGACCCTGTTGGATTCCAAAGTCTTAAGGTTTTTGCTATTGCGGGTTGCCAATTAACAGGCCAAGTGCCCACCATGCTAGCCAAGGTTATCACTCTTGAAGTCTTGGACTTGTCGTTTAATCTTATAACTGGTTCTATCCCCGGTTGGATGGGTAGTTTGCCCAACCTTTTCTACGTAGATTTGTCTAATAACCTTCTTGGAGGGGGATTTCCTATTGCGTTCTGTGGGATGCCAGTTTTGATAACCAAAGAGGCCGGTGATATGGTGGACAGAAGTTATCTAGAGTTGCCAGTCTTTGTGATGCCCAACAGCGCTACTAATCAGCAGTACAATCAGCTGTCCAATCTCCCCCCAGCTATATATTTGGGTAACAACAGCCTTACTGGCAGTATCCCTTCTGAAATTGGTCGATTGAAGTATATTCATGTGTTGGACCTTAGTTATAACAACTTCACTGGCAACATCCCGGAACAGATTTCTAACCTCACCAACTTAGAGAAATTGGACCTCTCCTTTAACCATCTATCCGGTGGAATCCCTGCTTCTCTTGGACGTCTACATTTTTTGTCTTCCTTCAGTGTGGCATACAATGGTCTTCAGGGACTTGTACCATCTGGAGGTCAGTTTGATACTTTTACCAACTCTAGCTTTGAAGGGAATCCAGGACTATGCGGCTTTCCAACAGGGAAGCTCTCTTTCCCTGAGAGTCCTCTGCCAGTAGTTTCAACTGCTCAGAAATCTAACACACAGGGAATTTTTAAAGCACTCCTCTTTGGGATCTCTTTTGGCATTTTTTTTGGAATTGGTTTTGGTCTTGGTCTAAACATTGATGATAAAAGGATTCCATTCATTGCAAAGCGTATGATGAAAACTTGACGCATACGTAGGTGTTGTGTTGATGTGGGAACAATTTGATGCATGTATGGACGAATTTCATCATATATTTTATGTAATGTAGGGCTTTATGTAGCAGTAATGAATAAATCTTTCGGTAAATGCCATTTCCTTTCCTTACAATGTCCAAGCCAAGGATTTCCCCGAAAGAGAGAATGCACTAGGGTACTGCAGGGCAAGTCACCGAATCCAATGCAATGATCACCGTCTTTTGAAACATTGGCAAGTCTGTAACACTGAATTGAATAGCAACCGGCATCCTTTCCTTCTTGCTCTGTGCGTGGATATCTTCTACCAATTCTTGTATTTGTTGTATGACAAAAAAGGAAGTACCATCACTGACTTTGAATTTGTGTTTCCGAAACAAAGGGATAGTTAAAGATTCTGAACAAGCCACGAATTAAACTTTTGTAGGCCTATGTGTTTCTAATTTCCATGTATGCTTAATCTTCTCCAGCTTTAGTTGAGGAGTAAACCCTACTAACTTGTAAAATAATTTCGTTGTTTGATTATTTATGACAGTCCTGTGAATTGGTTGCATTTTATTTTCTTAGTTCTAAACTTATGATTCACAAGCAAAAATATTTAGTGTTTTCATGTGTAGACCAATCCGATTGATCGATCATAGCAGAACTCAATCCCTTAATCTTGTTAAACTATGTTCTCATATTATTAACATGGGATTTCATGTCGCTTGAGTTTAGTTGTATTATTACATGGGTAAGATTTAAGCGACTCGATTTTCTACACTAATTTCGCTTGAATTTAGTTGTATTATTACGTGGGTAAGATTTAAGCGACTCGATTTTCTACACTAATTTCACACATGCATTCTTAATCCTTTTGTTACATTTTTTTTTTTTTTTTTTAATATTAAACAATGTCAAATTCACTCCAACGAGCCTACTGGGCACTCTAAGCGCTTCGAGAACACAAAATACGCTAACGGATAATGTCAAGGAAATTAATGTCACTCGACAAATAATTAACCGTGAGCATTTTTCCTTCAAAACGCACGGATTAATTTCTAGCATGCAAAGGGAAGAGAAACTTTCCCCAATCATGCCCCGCCATAATTAACATGGTAGTTGAGTACCAAGGTTATGACTCTTGATGTCTTGGACTCGTTTAATTTTGTAACCGGTTCTAGCCCCGGATATGGATGGGTAGTCTGCCCCACCTTTTCTTTGTGGATTTGTCTAATAACCTCATTACCGGAGGATTTCCCGTTGAGCTCTGTGGGATACCAGTTTTGACATCGAAAGAGGGCAGGAATAAAGTGGACATAAGTTATCTAGAGTTGCCCGTCCTTGTTGTGGCACCCAAAAGTTCAACTAGGCAGCGGTATAATCAGTTGCCCAACCTTCCTCCTGCGGTATATCTGGGCTATAACAGCCTCAGCGGAAATATCCCCAATGAGATTGGCTAACTGAAGTTTATTGTGGTTCAGTTTCAAAACCGCAAAAAAAAAAAAAAAGGGAACCGTTCAGTGCGGTCCGATTTGGTTCGTGTTTCATTTTCGGTTTTAGCTTTACGGGGAATCCAGAGTTATGTAGCCCTAAAATTGTCCGGCTATCTTGCCCCCAGAGGCTTCTGCCAGGATTTTCAGCTGCTCAGGAATCCAACACACAAGGGATTTTCAAATCACTCATCTTTGGAATCTCTTTCGGATTTCTTTTTTCATTTGAATTGGTTTTGGTTTTGCTCTGAGCATTGTGATAAGAAAAATTCCATTCATTCCGAGGCGTAGGAAAAGATATGTAAACTTGATGCACAGTTGTATGCGCAATTTTTCATGTGCCAACAATTTGATCAGTGTGCGGAGGAATTCATCACATAAATTGTATGACAAAAACAAAGCACCATGTGTCGATCATCACATAATTTGGAATGCAACTTCTACTGCTTAAACCAACCAAAATGTCTACCATCCTCTCAAAAAATAAAAAAAATAAAAAAAGTCGCGAACACCGATGTCCATTAATGAACTCATTGTTAACATCTTTCTCTCTCTCTCTAGATATATATAAAATAAATACATGCATATACCCCTCGCCCTTTACAAACTTACTGACGAGGAGGGAGTCTGCCAGCTTATTCTATATCTAGGTCATGGGATTTCCTTGTTCTGCTGCTGCCTATGATCAAAATTGATTATGAAACCTCATCTCTTGTCCTTTTCCTTGCCCTTCAAGGTATCATCATCGCCACCATTGAATAGAACGATCCCTATCCAACCACTAAGAGGAGGCTAAGTTTTAACAGAGAAAGAAAATAAGATACAGTGGGGAGTTGGGTAAGGATTCATCTATTTTCGCTAGGAAGAAAAAGGACTCTTTAATATTGAAAGACGACTTAAAAAGAATGGTTTTTCTCTACTTTATATCTGCAACTACTAATTTTCTTGTTTTTGTGGAAATGTGTTTCTGATATTTAAATTAGGTATATGCATGTGGGTAAAATAGTTTTATTAAAAAAAAAAGGAGTGAACAGTTTAAATGTGGTACGTACAAATAAAAGTTCTCCTAAACATGAGAATCATAGTTGCATAGGAATCCAAGAACTATAAGAGATAGAATACGAGAAGTACAAGAATTATACCTCCGTGCATACAAGGAGTACTCCGCAAGAAACTTGCACTATAAAAAGGACGTACGACTTGAGATTCAAGGAACCACAACAGAATTCGACAGACGGTGAAGAACATAGATAGATCCGTACCTCAGGTTTTTCTCTTCTCTATTCTTCCATGCATAATGCCTTTATTTCTTGATTTCTCTCTAATAATTAACCCAATGTGTTTATAATCCTCTCCAGGTTAGCCGAGGAGTAAACTCTTGTTTATGAAATAATTTCCAGTTGATTGATTATTTATGAAATTCCTGTGTGTTGGTTGGTTCTTATCTTCTTGGTTATGAACTTGTGAATTTACATGCATGAATAACAAATTTTATGTTTTCGTGTGTAGACCAATCCGATCGATTGACCATGGCAGAAGAATCCCATAATACTGGTTCAGAGTCTCTAGTCACCATCCCATCATCAGCTCCAAACTTCCTTCCTCTCACTGAGACCCGAGCTGTTGCCGAACTTGTGCCAGTCTACCTCACCAGAACCAACTATTTTCTTTGGAGGTCTTCCTTCATCCCCATTCTAAAGTACTACGACATGTTCAACATGGTGGAAGGACTAGAGCAGCCTCCACCATAATTTCTGATGGATCGAAGGGGCAAGATCTCCACGGTTGAAAACCCAGCCTATTCGAGTTGGATCAAGAAGGACCGAACATGTATGACCCTCATCAGTGCAAATCTAGTAGACTCCACACTACTCTGTTACACAGTAGGATGCACAAGTGCTAGAGATGTATGGCTAAACTTGGAGAAGCGACTTGCTCCGGTAGCGAAAGCTCACGTCCTACAGCTCAAGGCTCGTATTCAAACCCTAACGAAAGGAAGGATGTCAATGGAGGAATACCTAGAGGAGGCAGAAGACATAGCTGACGACCTCGCCGCCGCGGGATCTCCACTCGATGACTGCGACTTTGTTGATAACGTCCTTGACGGACTTCCATCTAATTATGATGACCTTGCTACCATTATCTGGGCTCGACGTGATGGTGTGACTCGAGAAGAATTGCAGGCTTTACTACTACTTCAAGGCCCCCGCCGCTGGGATTGGGTAGATACTTTTTATTATCAAGTACCACTCTTCGTTTTCGCAGTTGTTTTATGTTTATTAGTCGCTCTTGTAGATCCTAGTTAAAGGAGTGTTCCGTGTTAGGCTAAACCCATGATGTCGTTAGTTAGGATTTTTCTGTTTCATTAGGTTTTTTATTCTAGATGTTCTGCAGTTTCAGCATGGGTACGGATCCGTAAAGAGTATTTTTGTTGTCGTTATCATTGTTATCGTCGTTTTTTATTAGGGTACGGACCCTAAACCCTTTTAATTCCTGTTAAAACTATTTTCTCGTATTAATATTTCATGTGGTTTGAAGTTAATTTTGTGTATTATTTTACGAAGTTATAAAAATTTTCATCTCAATTTCGACTGGTTGTACAGAAGAATAAAATATATATTGTGATAAGAAGTAAAGAATTTTCTTTGGAACGTCTTAAGAAGAGTGATTCCAAATAGTGATTATCGTCAGTAAAACCTTCAAATGATTGTTCTAATCTTTTGAACTAGATCTACATGATCAATAGAATGAAGCGATTTCAATTAGAAAATTTGTGTAATAAAATAATGTCACGACAGGAAGAATAACTCCGTACGGTTAGGTATCGTCCTTCCAATTCCCAAGTAAATATATTACTTGTGTCATGGCTCATATGGATGAGCTTAGGCCGACAGGCCTAGTCCAAAAATATTAGCATTGGCCCAACATAATTCAGCACACAACCTAAAAGACCCGGTCCAATCTATGGCGAAGCGCTTCGCAGCAAGCAATTATTTACACCATTTTACCCTCGCAGTCCCAACAGGAGTTCCATCTTATCTTTCCATAAACCCTTCAAAATCCCCCATTGGAAGCCCCTCCCCTCGACTTCCCAAAAAACCCACACGAAAACCCCTAAAAAGCTTCGATTTTCCTCTGTATTTCCCACAAATCTTTCCAACCCACCAATGGAAAAGCCAACCTTCAACAAATCCGTCCCTCAAAACCCCAAATCCCCACAACATCCACAGCCCCAACCCCACAAAAACCCCAAAAGACAAAGCTGCCAACCGCACAAGAACTCATATCCCACTACGAGTCCCAGGGCCTGGACTCCCAGGAGGCCTCTCTGAAGGTCATATGTGACCTTCAGACCGCCCTCTATAGGGTCATATCTTCCGGCAGGGGCAGAAAGGACAAGATTTTGGCCGAGACTTCAAGGAAAATTGACAGCACCAACAATAGCCTTGCAATTCTGAACATGAAGGTTGACTCCAAGCCTGGATTTGGTGAAGCTTTTGGAATTGGGGTTGCTTCTGGGGTCACTTTGAAGGGCATTGAGACTGTTCTTCCTCATGTGATTAGGGGTTTTGGGGAGATTTGGAACACTGTTAGGAGTGCCACTAAGGATAACGCTTGATGTTCTTTTTTTTTTTTTTTTTTTTTTTTTTCTTTTTTCTGCCCTTTTGGGTCGGATTTAGTTCAAGGGTTTTTTGGGGTTGTTGATCAAATTTGTAGTGGTAAAAGTTGGAAGGGAAATGCATTTCATTGGTGTAATATTAAATATAATTCCTATTGAGAAAGTTAATTTGCCTTTTACATTAGCCAAGGGTTATGAACAAAGGGTTGGAAATCGATGTCAACATATAAATTGTATTTTATTTAACTTGTTTTTCTTAATCGTCGTGTGATCTTAAACAGTATTATTCGTCACTTGTAAGAGGTTTTAAATTTCTTTCTCATAAATATTAAAAAGTGAGTTGGATGCCAAATTATAGTTTACTCATTGACTCATTGTACCGTTCACTTGATATATTCGCCTCGATATCAATAAAGTTGTATCAAAACAATAACTATAGAAAAAACTTGTTTTCCTTAACCATGCTTAGCTCACAAGTGAAAAACCAACTTGAATAATCTGTAAGACTCGTTAAAAAGTGCAATTAAAACAGTAAATTTTAGGAACGAAATATATAGTTCTGATCAACAAAAGCTCACAATCATACAGTTATGTGGTAACTTTTGTGATAAAGACTGTCCGAAGGCTATATTTCTTAAATGATTGAATAATGTGGAAAGCTACCGGCCATGGAAAATCAGAATCAGTAACAAAATTATGCAAACTCATCCTTGAAAATACTATCATCTACTTCTTTCACAGCTCATTTGATCACGAGTTGAGTAAAATTATTTGTGAAAATTCTTCAGGTCTCTGCAACCGTGAGTGAAGTGATTCGAAGTGGTAGAGGTCGGGGAGGTGGTTTTCGAGAGAAAATGAGCAGTCCGTTGGAGGGAAGCATATCTGAATTTCAATGGTCAAGCGAACTAGAAAGAAGCCCCCGTGACTAGATATTTGGCACACCCTACTTGAGGAATAACAATGTGGTCATTATCTTGAATATCGGTCCACAAATGCTTTGGCTTTATCCGGTGCAAAGAACCGTGCCTGCACATGAAACACCATAGTTCATAGCTAAATTTGATGCAACTCCATGGTATATAGATTAAGTGCATCCCTTGCCACTTAAACAAACATGCCTGCACGCTAGGCCAATTAGACATTTGAATTGGACATATAGTTGACACAAACACAAAAAGGATGTCATCCTCTAAATTATATTCCATGGGATTCGAAAATTGGAACGGCCTAAATTGAATACCCTTTACATGTAACGTGTGTACATGTGCAGGTAAGCATGTGTCTACAGAAATATACTTCGTCTGCCAATAGATATACCTATATTTACCAGTATAAACATCGTCTTTACATGAAATGTGTGTGCACTTGCATGCGTGTGTATCTACCGAAATATAGTTCATCTGCAAACAGACTTGCATATATTTACCTGTATAAACATCCTCTCCGCTTCTCCAGCTTTACCATTTTCTCTCAAAATAATTCCCTGCAGAACCATTAGAGAGCCAACTTTAATGCAAGTTCTTCTTCATCAGAAATACCTAGGATCATCTAGCACATGCAGACTGGCCAAAATACCGATGCGAAAAAGAGTTATGCAGAATACCATAAAAATAGTTCAAGGACCATCGTTGCTGTTTATATTCAGTAGGGGTGCTTTTTTTGTTAGCACTAAAAATTTCAATAAACTGGAGCGCTTCCAAGATATTCACTTGAAGCACTTCTTAAGGAAGCATGTGTTTCTCCAAAACACAGTAAAGTGCTTCTATAACCCTAGGAAACACTAAAAGAACAATTCTTCATAATAAAGAAGTGCTACCTAGCGAGTCTGAAGAACCTTAAAGGACAAGGCCAAACATTATCAACAGTAATGTAACAGACGATAGGTTTCTAGGTTAGAGCTAAATGACATTTATGTTGCCAACCCTGAGTTGTTTGTAGTTTTTTTTCCCTTTCTAAGACATCCAACCAACCCCGTGTCATTAGGAGGAACCTTATTTGTTTTGGTAATTAGGAACTTGATTAAGGCTTTTTTGAGTTTAGCTGCATGTGAATACATATCTTGAGCACTGTACAAAGGTGAAACGGAAAGCCTTTGACAATCTTCTTTAGAAAAAGGACAGCAAAAAAGAAGAAAACTTGTCCAAGTAACCACGGAAGTCATTTGGATGACTAGAGATGAGCCGGTCATAGACAGAAACGGCATCACTGATATGGCCCCAGTTTGAATAGGCTTTTCCATCTGAGGTGGCATATGAGTTGAACAAGTTATATCATTTAATTTCAATCTTTTTATTAATAAAAACACTTAAATAATCTTAGGTGAAAGAAGAAGACTTCTCGTATACCACAATCATCATTTAATTAGCAATCTTTTTATTAATTATTGATTAACATTTTGAAATTAAACCACATCGGATACTATCTAAGATGGTAGACAATTGTGGTAAAAAATATGATAAGAATAACATTATTGATATAAGATACAGGGGAGTTGGGTAAGGATTCGTCCATATTCGCTTGGGGCGATAAGCAAAACAGTACTCGAAAAAGGACTCTAATATTGAAAGACGACTTGAAAAGATTGGCTTTTCTCTACTAATGTGTTTCTGATATTTAAATTAGGTTTATGCATGTGGGTAAAATAGTTTTTTTTTTTTTAAAAGAGTGAACAGTTTAAATTTGGTACGTACAAATAGGATTAGGATCCTTTCCTGAGCTAATGGTGAGGATTCTCCTGAGCAAGCTCATCAAACCGTTCAAATTTTATCCAACAGTTACAATTATTATAATTTTTAAAGGTACCCCTAATTTGTAACCGTTGGATAAAATTTGAACAGCCCGATGGGCTTGCTCAGGAGGATTCTCACCATTAACTCAGGAGAGGATCCTGATCCGTACATATAAAAGTTCTAAACATAAGAATCATAGTTGCATAGGAATCCAAGAAATATAAGAGATAGATAGAATACGAGAAGTACAAGAATTATAGCTCAATGCATACAAGGTGTACTCCGCAAGAAACTTGCACTATAAAAAGGACGTACGACTTAAGATTCAAGGAACCACAACAGAATTCGACAGACGGTGAAGAACATAGATAGATTCGTACCTCAGGTTTTTCTCTTGTCCATTCTTCCATGTATAATGCCTTTATTTCTTGATTTCTTTCTAATAATTAACCCAATGTGTTTATAATCTTCTCCAGGTTAGCCGAGGAGTAAACTCTAGTTTATGAAATAATTTCCAGTTGATTGATTATTTATGAAATTCCTGTGTGTTGGTTGGTTAAGAACTTGTGAATTTACATGCATGAATGATAAATTTTATGTTTTCGTGTGTAGACCAATCCGATTGATTGACCATGGCAGAAGAATCCCATAATACTGGTTCAGAGTCCCTAGTCACCATCCCTTCATCAGCTCCAAACTTCCTACCTCTCACTGAGACCCGAGCTGTTGCGGAACTTGTGCCAGTCTACCTCACCAGAACCAACTATTTTCTTTGGAGGTCTTCCTTCATCCCCATTCTAAAGTACTACGACATGTTCAACATGGTGGAAGGACTAGAGCAGCCTCCACCACAATTTCTGATGGATCGAAGAGGCAAGATCTCCACGGTTGAAAACCCAGCCTATTCGAGTTGGATCAAGAAGGACCGAACATGTATGACCCTCATCAGTGCAAATCTAGTAGACTCCACACTACTCTGTTACACAGTAGGTTGCGCAAGTGCTAGAGATGTATGGCTAAACTTGGAGAAGCGACTCGCTCCGGTAGCGAAAGCTCACGTCCTACAGCTTAAGGCTCGTATTCAAACCCTAACGAAAGGAAGGATGTCAATGGAGGAATACCTAGAGGAGGCAGAAGACATAGCTGACGACCTCGCCGCCTCTGGATCTCCACTCGATGACTGCGATTTTGTTGATCACGTCCTTGACGGACTTCCATCTAACTATGGTAACCTTGCTACCATTATCTGGGCTCGACGTGATGGTGTGACTCGAGAAGAATTGCAGGCTTTACTACTACTTCAAGGCCCCCGCCGCTGGGATTGGGTAGATACTTTTTATTATCAAGTACCACTCTTCGTTTTCGCAGTTGTTTTATGTTTATTAGTCGCTCTTGTAGATCCTAGTTAAAGGAGTGTTCCGTGTTAGGCTAAACCCATGATGTCGTTAGTTAAGATTTTTCTGTTTCATTAGGTTTTTTATTCTAGATGTTCTGCAGTTTCAGCATGGGTACGGATCCGTAAAGAGTATTTTTGTTGTCATTATCATTGTTATCGTAGTTTTTTCTTAGGGTACGGACCCTAAACCCTTTTTAGTCCTGTTAAAACTATTTTCTCGTATTAATATTTAATATTTCATGTGGTTTGAAGTTAATTTTATGTATTATTTTACGAAGTCATAAAAATTTTCATCTTAATATCAACTAATTTTACAGAGTAATAAAATCTATATTGTGATAAGTAGTAAAGATTTTTCTTCTGCACGTCTTAAAAAGAGTGACTCCAAATAGTGATTATCGTCAGTAAAACCTTCAAATGATTGTTCTAATCTTTTGAACTACATCTACATGATCAATAGAATGAAGCGATTTCAATTATAAATTTTGTGTACTAAAATAATGTCACGTACAGGAAGAATAACTTCGCACGGTTTGCTATCGCCCTTCCAATTCCCACGTAAATATGTTACTAGTGTCATGGCTCATATGGATGAGCTTAGGCCGATAGGCCGAGTCAAAAAATATTAGCATTGGCCCAATATAATTCAACACACAACCTAAAAGACCCGGTCCAATATATGGCGAAACGCTTCGTAGCAAGCATATATTTTTAGACCATTTTACCCTCGCAGTCCCCACAGGAGTTCCATCTTATCTTTCCATAAACCCTTCAAGATCCCCCATTGGAAGCTCCTCCCCTCGACTTCCCAAAAAGCCCACACGAAAACCCCTAAAAAGCTTCGATCTTTCTCTGTATTTCCCACAAATCTTTCCAACGCACCAATGGAAAAGCCAACCTTCAACAAATCCGTCCCTCAAAACCCCAAAATCCCCACAACATCCGCAGCCCCAACCCCACAAAAACCCCAAAAGACAAAGCTGCCAACCGCACAAGAACTCATATCCCACTACGAGTCCCAGGGCCTGGACTCCCAGGAGGCCTCTCTGAAGGTCATAGGTGACCTTCAGACCGCCCTCTATAGGGTCATATCTTCCGGCAGGGGCAGAAAGGACAAGATTTTGGCCGAGACTTCAAGGAAAATTGACAGCGCCAACAATAGCCTTGCAATTCTGAACATGAAGGTTGATTCGAAGCCTGGATTTGGTGAAGCTTTTGGAATTGGGGTTGCTTCTGGGGTCACTTTGAAGGGCATTGAGACTGTTCTTCCTCATGTGATTAGGGGTTTTGGGGAGATTTGGAACACTGTTAGGAGTGCCACTAAGGATAACGCTTGAATATTAAGGGTTTTTTTGGGTTGTTCTTTTGGATTAAGGGTTTTTTTGGGTTGTTGATCAAATTTGTAGTGGTAAAAGTTGGAAGGGAAATGCATTTCATTGGTGTAATATTAAATATAATTCCTATTGAGAAAGTTAATTTGCCTTTTACATTAGCCAAGGGTTATGAACAAAGGGTTGGAAATCGATTTCAACATATAAAATGTATTTTATTTAATTTGTTTTTCTTAAACGTCGTGTGATCTTAAACGGCATAGAGAGGTTTTAAATTTCTTTCTCATAAATATTAAAAAGTGAGTTGGATGTCAAATTATAGTTTACTCATTGACTCATTGTCCCGTTCACTTGATATATTCGTCTTGATATCAATAAAGTTGTATCAAAACGATAACGATAGAAAAAACTTGTTTTTCTTAACCATGCTTAGCTCACAAGGGAAAAACCAACTTGAATAATTTGTAAGACTCGTTAAAAAGTGCAATTAAAACAGTAAATTTTGGGAACGAAATATATAGTTCTGATCAACAAAAGCTCACAATCATACAGTAATGGGTAACTTTTGTGATAAAGACCGTCCGAAGGCTATATTTCGTCGATGATTGAATAATGTGGAAAGCTACCGGCCATGGAAAATCAGAATCAATAACAAAATTATACAAACTCATCCTCGAAAATACTATCATCTACTTCTTTCACAGCTCATTTGATCACGAGTTGAGTAAAATTATTTGTGAAAATTCTTTAGGTCTCTGCAACCGTGAGTGAAGTGATTCGAAGTGGTAGAGGTCGGGGAGGTGGTTTTCGAGAGAAAATGAGCAGTCCGTTGGAGGGAAGCATATCTGAATTTCAATGGTTAAGCGAACTAGAAAGAAGCCCCCGTGACTAGATATTTCGTCCAAGACCTATATGGCACACCCTACTTGAGGAACAACAATGTGGTCATTATCTTGAGTATCGATCTACAAATGCTTTGGCTTTATCCGGTGCAAAGAACCGTGCCTGCACATGAAACACCATAGTTCATAGCTAAATTTGATGCAACTCCATGGTATATAGATTAGCTGCATCCCTTGCCACTTAAACAAACATGCCTGCACGCTAGGCCAATTAGACATCTGAATTTGACATATAGTTGACACAAACACAAAAAGGATGTCATCCTCTAAATTATACTCCATGGGATTCGAAAATTGGAACGGCATACGGCTTTCCAGTAGCGTTATTGTCCTAAATTGAATACCCTTTACATGTAATGTGTGTACATGTGCAGGTAAGCATGTGCCTCCAGAAATATACTTCGTCTGCCAATAGACATACCTATATTTACCAGTATAAACATTGTCTTTACACGAAATGTGTGTGCACTTGCATGCGTGTGTATCTACTGAAATATAGTTCATCTGCAAACAGACATGCATATATTTACCTGTATAAACATCCTCTCCGCTTCTCCAGCTTTACCATTTTCTCTCAAAATAATTCCCTGCAGAACCATTACAGAGCCAACTTTAATGCAAGTTCTTCTTCGTCAGAAATACCTAGGATCATCTAGCACATGCAGACTGGCCAAAATACCGATGCGAAAAAGAGTTATGCAGAATACCATAAAAATAGTTCAAGGACCATCGTTGCTGTTTATATTCAGTAGGGGTGCTTTTTTTGTTAGCACTAAAAATTGCAATAAACAGGAGCACTTCCATGATCTTCACTTGAAGCACTTCTTAAGGAAGCATGTTTTTCTCCAAAACACAGTAAAGTGCTTCTATAACCCTAGGAAACACTTAAAGAACAATTCTTCATAATAAAGAAATGCTACCAAGCGAGTCTGAAGAACCTTAAAGGACAAGGCCAAACATTATCAACAGTCATGTAACAGACGATAGGTTTCTAGGTTAGAGCTAAATGACATTTACGTTGCCAACCCTGAGTTGTTTGTAGTTTTATTTATTTATTTTTTCCTTTCTAAGACATCCAACCAACCCTGTGTCATTAGGAGGAACCTTATTTTCTTTTGGTAATTAGGAACTTGATTAAGGCTTTTTTGAGTTTAGCTGTATGTGAATACATATGCAAAGCACTAACAAAGGTGAAACGGAAAGCCTTGCACAATCTTCTCTAGAAAAAGGACGGCAAAAAAGAAGAAAACCTTGGCCAAGTAACCACGGAAGTCAGTTGGATGACTAGAGATGAGCCGGTCATAGACAGAAACAGCATCACTGATATGGCCCCAATCTGAATAGGCTTTTCCAAGAAGTAATTCGACCTGATTATTTGTGGCATAACAAAATGAAGAGAGGAACAACCAAAGGATCAAATATTGGATAACAATAAGCATTTGAATGCACAATAATAAAGAACCGAACAGAAAATTTAAAACATGGGGACACAGAGAGAGAGAGAGAGAGAGAGAGAGAGAGAGAGAGAGAGAGAGAGAGAGAGAGAGAGAGCAAATTAAAATAAAAAGGGTCAAAACATTTTCTTCTCAGTAACGCACAAAAGTGCAATTGTTGTTCATGAGCCATTTTCATGATGCCAAATTACGTAATACAATAGAATCTGTGACTCACTTGAATAGGGTCCACCTGCGAATTTGTTTCAGTCGCACTACTTCCAGCCTTTGTGTCTGGCTTGTCCACATTCATACGTTCACGAGAGGCAAGAAGGAATTGAACAGCCTGCAATAAGTATAATTTTACTAGTTGTAAGACACTCAGTAGAGTGTGTAGAATAAATAGGGGACAATTGTGAAGCAAAATCTCAGAACATTACTCAAACATGCGATCAGACCAATAAATAACAATTGGTGCAAGCGAGCCAACCAGATTCCATTGGCAAGGCAAAGTCAAGCCATATGGAAATGAAATGTCATATCTAGAACAGGTAAAATTATTTTAGATGACAAATTTGATACCAGAAAAAGAATTTTAAGAACCGTGGTAAATGGTTTGGACCCTGCCTCATGACCTCAATAAAAATGCTATCTCAGGAATATTCTGAAATCAAGGTTAATGCATTTTATTTCAATTCACAAAGAATAACGGGAAACCTCATCTGGTTTCTTAGCAGCAAGTAATGCATTCGTAAGGCCACGCAGAACTTCAAATTTGAGATCTTTAGACATCTGTCACACAGCAACACAACATTCATATTCAGAATTTTAATGAACTTACGTTAGTAGGGATTAATGATCATTATCAGCAAACTAATAAATATCAACACATCTTCAGTGATAGAAATTTATTTGAATCGGTTGGGCTCAGTGTTCACAGTTTCAGAGACTGACCGATGAAGAAACCTTAAATGCAGCAGCACTTCCTTCAAAATCCTTGAGTTCATATTTAACTTCTCCAAGCAAACGAAAAACTTCGGGATCACTTGGTTTCTCCTGCGTAACCAATCCATTGGCGTGAGATTCTCCTAACAGAACATTTTAAACAGCATGTGCTGCCACAAACAATATGCGATAAATCCAAAAGCAAACATGACCAAACCTTAATCAAGTCTTGAAGCAGAGTTGAAGCCCGTGTATATTCTCCTAATTCTGCTAAGGTTACCGCAGCTCCCTGCAAAAGATGGCTGCCACTTGAGATTCGATGGTAGACCAGAACCATCGGCAATCAAATTAAGACCTGATTTTGCCTTAGTCTTTACAATTGTAGTAATATTCTTTCACCAATTGTGCATGGTTATTTTCTTTTTTCAAAGGCAACAACATGAAGACAGGCTTATCAAGCCATTTATTATTTTCAATTTTTTCCAACTTTTTAATCCAGAACAGAGGACTAGGATTAGGTTGGGTTCTACCGGATCATATCTTTAACCAGATTCCAGACCAGAAAAAACATATAATGTAAAATCTTTGCCAACAAGGGTTATATGAGTTGGTAAGGATCGCTCTCTTCACTAAACCAAGGCCTAGGTTCAAGTCCCACTACCGGAAATCCCTCTTGGTGGGTGATCTATAAAAGCCAAAAAAGGGCTCAGATCCCCTCTATAAGTCCTCAAAGAGGCTTGTGGTATCCCCTTGCCTAGGTTGGGGTAGCCTCCCCTCCCCCTAAACTTTTTTGTTCCAGAATCTTTTATCAAGACTTCTCATTAAATAACTAAGATATCATTGTCCTTGGACTTTGGTTCGTGATGAAAGCTATCAAGTCAAACAGTTTAACCAGAATTGGCATAAGCAATTGTTATCAACCCGATTATTTTTCTTGACCAGGAATAGTTTTGATGTTAATGATTGAGCATATTAAGTATAATAAGCAACAAAACCACGAGTTTCAAGCAATTGTTGACTAAATAGAAAATCGAAGTCCAACTTCAATAAGTAAAATTATAGTTCAAGCAGTAGCAGGATTCAGTAACAAAGGAAGCACAATAGTGTCTTGTGTTTCACACTACAGCTCACCTCAAGAGCAGTTGGATCTTTTGGGGAGTTACTAAGCGTTGCTTCATATTCTTTCAGCCTAGTCTGACACAGACCAAAGGTAAAAGTGTCAATGATCTTTTCATGATTCTTTCATAACACACAATAGGATTTAATTTATTAGAATTGGGCAAGTGGAAATTATGGAATAAGAGTTGATGGAGAAGTGCACAAGAGATACAATCACACCAGTGACAGAAAAGTTGGGTCACGACATTACACAAGTTTTGAGATGAAAAAACTTACCTGAAGTGACGCTTTCTCTTCTTCGGACAGTTTATTGGCGGTTGCTGCAGTATCCTCAGTAGGGCTCAAACTGAAAACTTGGAGACCATATCAAAATGAAATCATTCCTCTGAATATATTCAACAAACAACTACTAGAATAAGAAAATATTAAGAATATGAGATACCATAAATCCCTAATGTTTCACATTTTTTTTCCAAAATCATGTGCCAAAACTAAGAAAAGTATGATAAATCAAGCGGTTATGGGAAGACTCTAGAAAGATGGCAAAATAAAGGTTATTCTATACGTAAAAGACCTTTAATCTACTATGCCATACCTTCCAGACGGAAGAAAGTCTCCAAGAGCAAAAACCAAACCAAAGACCACTACAGCTACACCTACTCCAATCTATACCATGACAAACTTTGAATTAGTGACATGTATACCACGAAATTGATTCTTCGTATTTATTTACAAGTCAGAAAGCAGAATGCAGAAAATATTACCTGTGCACCGAGTCCAATTTTTTTCTCATCCGTTTTCTCCAACTCAACAGGTGCATCATAGTCAATTGGCCCAAATTCCTTTTTCTCCACTACCTTCTTCTGCTCAAGTGCTGAACTGAATTTCGTACACAATTGATGATACTTAATTGAAACAATACTAAACTAAACATTACAAATATGGAACCATCCAATAAGATCTTATGATATGCTAATGCAGCAATACACACATAAACTTTTACCTTCTGACTGCTGCTAGACGTTCCTCAAACTCAAGCTCAGCAGAGTTTCTCTTAACCTTTCCATCGAACCGAGAACTTAACCCGGGTGCCTCTACAAACGGAAATGTCAGCTTGAACTATATGCAATAAAAAGCATCGAGGAGAACCCACTAATCAAATGTGGGACTACAAATTACAAAATAATTAAACAAGCCTCCAAATTGGTCATTAATTTTGTAAAATTTCTAGAAATATTCAATTGGGTAGTAGCCAAAAATCAATACATATATATATATATATAAGTAAATGGTTGATTCACTTACGAGTAGGAACGCCACCAGACCGTTTGGTAGTTGATTCCTGCTTGGCAAATATGAAGTTTTAGCACAGATTTCTGAGTCAAATCAAGTAAAGATTTCTAATTTAATTAAAACAAAATGAAAAGGATCAAACTTGGTGAACAATTGCAGACAACATGGGACCTGGCTGAGGTTGTTCTTGTTCCTGTTCTTGTTCTTGCTGTTGGTTTTGCTTCCGAAACCAGTTCTGGGCTTGGAATCAGTGCACTGAATTCGAAGCGTAACGAAGCGGCATGTCGTCATCGTTGTCGCTGCTGTTGCTGCGAACGACATGACTGGCGTTGCTGCTTTTTCCCTCGGAATTTCTCAGATTAACGGTTTTGTTGTTCTTTTCTTGTGGTGCGACCAAGGAACACTCTTCTGAGTCGAAAATGTTGAATGAGCTAAGCCTCCAAAGTGGGCCCCCCAAGATAAGATTTTTGACATGTCAGCTAGATAAATGAAAGTGAAACATGCTTTTATTAGTTCTATTTTTATTTTTTATCTAAAGATAAATTTTGTTTGATCAAATGTTATATTAATCATCAATGAAGTTCGAACTCATGCCGTCATGTAAGATCTCAACACATTTTTATCATTATGGTAAAGGACCACTTGCAACATATTTCTATTAATTGGATAATATTTTATGTTTCTTATTGTAAAAAATCATTCAGTTACAAAACATTAGTCATCCATGTGTATCAAATAAATGGACGGTCAAGATGCTATTTGTTACCTAAATCGTCGATTGGTTTGCATGGATGACCAAAAGTTGTACTTATTGAATGAATTTTTTGCTTATGTAATTTTTAAATAATAATAAAAAAAATAAACGATCTTAATTATAATATTTATAAATGACGATACATTAATCCTAAGTTAAAAAACAAATACGTTTTCCACGAGGAAACACAATCATTATCCTTTCTTATATTTTTTTTATTTTGAAAACTTTTCTTTTTCGTTCTTTCTCGATGAAATTAAAAGCTCATCTCCACGAATTAACTGCTTACAAACAAGTGGTACATCGCCGTGGTGTATTCTTCTTCAGCAAACATTTCGGCTCCTAGACTTCATACACACTTCCCACTTGAGAATTATTTTTTGAAGCATTTTTACCAATTGGTCGTTAGTAGTTAGTATGATTTTTGCTATGCCAATATATTACAATATGTAGAAGTTGACGTAGTGTAACAGCGGATGTCCTACTCCTTTTGTTATTGATTCTTAACAATTTAAATTCATTTAAAATATATAATTTGAGCTACAGAGAGATCACACTCATTTTAAGTGCACAAAATTTGATCTCATCTTTCCTACTCTCATATCCAACATTCCACCCCCAAGGGAAACATCATATAATTAACATTAATATTGAAGAATGCCAATTAATATAAGTTTGAATTCAAAGTACAACATAAGACAATAATTCTCGTCCATATACGCGGACAACAATGAAATTAGAATCTCAAAGCTATAAATTAGATTGCCCAAACTATTAAGAAATAAAAGAAAGATTGAATGATATTAAGGTTCTGAAAGACGCTAGGCGCTAGTCGGGCGGTAAGCCGAGACCTAACGTCTATGAGGCTAGGCGGGCATCTAGGTGGACTAGGTAAATTTAAGTAAATCTATTATATTTTGTGTAAATAAGTGTTTGTTTATATTTAAAATATATATAATTTTATCATGAACTACAAAATAGAATGAAATATGCATTATGAAGTATTGGAACATAATGAAAATACAGGGAACAAGCATATAATGTCTGTTCATTTAAGTATTCAACAGATCTCTTACAATTTATTGAAAAAAAATTAAATGTAAAATGAAAGTTATCTATTTTATGTATAAGTGAGTCACAACCTATATAGGTCTGAGCAGGTGCCTAGGCGGTCTAGGCGGCATCTCAACAGATCTAGGTGTCATTTCCTAATTTTCAAACGTCTAGGCATTAATCAAGACAATGCATAGACGGAGATTTAGAGAACAGTGAATGATATTCACAATTTTCCACCCACCACGAATAAAGAAAAAATATATCCATGTAACAATCAGGCCCTAGCTTTTTGCAGCAAAGGTCTTAAGTATCCCTGATGATGATCGCAACTATGGCTATCTTCCTTGCTGCACATCGTAGAGGAATAATCAAAATTACGAACCTCAGAAATCCTCTTCAAGAACTCAGGTACCTCTAGGCTCCCATACCTTCTCTCATCTTTTTGAAGCAAGTTCAAGACCTCTTTGAAGAACTCAACATCACACGGCAACACTATGCCTCCGTTGGCCTTGAAACCGAATTCCTCCCCAGACTTCCGAAGAAGAGCCGCGAAGATCGGAAAGTTGAGGTAGCGGGTGGGGATCAGGAACCGGGTTCGATTCCACCCAATGTAAACAGGAAGGAAACCTGAGGGAGCAGGAGAAGATTTTCCATTGAAACTTATGGCCTTCCAAAGCTTCATTACTTGTTTGAGTTGGATTGCCGGCATGATTGTTTTGACCCTTTTGCTTGTAGTTGCCATTAGAAAATGATAGATGGAGATCGATGATGAAAATGGTGGGATTGTAATATTATTAACATATGTCATGATATATATGTTGTGAACCTCAGGAATGTGAGGAGGTGTATTTATAAGGCTTCCAAGTGCGGCTTGATGGAATCTTCACGCACGTATTATATATACATTAAAGTTTTGAATCGAGTACGTATAGGGTGATCACCAGCTTATTACAGCATTTACAAACACAATGATTGAGTACCAAAATATATAATTCGTTACCTAATAAATTCTGGAATCAAATGGGCTAACCGTCTATTAATTGTACATGCATGCAGATCGGATTTATTTCCATGGATTCTACCACTAAATTTTAGGACTTATCTATATGGATTTATTTCCATTAAAGTTGGATTATTCGACGACCAAAATGTGATTGAACACGCAAAATATCCGACCATGTAAATTAATCTTCATGAGCTAGGAAAAATTATTGTATGATATGGTTAAAGAGCAAAGTTACTGAACCAACTTATGATAATATGATAAAAAAAATGTTATTCTACCACATTTTTCATGCTACATTTGTTTTACATTTCTAACATAGATAGATCCACATTCATATTAATAATCCATCCATATATGTTATACTGTAATTTAAAAAAAAAACGATACTTTTAAGATATTCTAATTTACAAAAAGAGATATTCAAACTCAGGTTCAAGAAAACCAATGCACTAAAATGGCTCTTGAACCACAATACACAATAATTTCCCATGTGCTTGTGCATCTTCGACTAGTTGTCGTGCCCATCGTTGTGTCCGACGTCTAGTTAACAACGTTAGGAGTACAGCAAAGGATATACATCTGGAAATCATTAGAGTTAAGCTAGCATTTCATATTGTCGTAACTCACAAAGTCAAAACCTCAATTTCTAATTAGCTAGGTAAGGCTTAATCCCTATCATCCAATCGCCCACGTATTGTTATGATCGATCTCTCCCATATTTTACACCCTGGCTAATGCAGATGCGTGCACCAAGTTGTATTTTTAATTATCTTCAAGCAAAACAAAAGTTCAAAGCATGTTTTAATTGGTCCAGCCCAAAAAAATGTACAAGGTGACAAGTAAATGCCTCTGTTTTGAGTACTTTGACGTCCGTACGGCTGTATTAAAAATGTCAAAGTGAATGGGATCTGATTATTCGAGTGCTGTTATCCTAAACTCATGGTCCAAAAGAAAAAATGGGGATGGACTTTCTGATTTGAATTCAACGATAAAGAAGAAAGTACAAAACAAAAGTTAAATAATCACAGTTCAACCAAAAAAAAGTTAAATAATCACAGTTTTCTGAAATCATGAGGTCTAAAAAGAGATAGGCTCCTCTTTAGATTCTCCTGGTAAGAATTCCGAAAATTCTTTAATTTTATCATTTCATTTTATATCGTGCGATAAAAAATTATGTTAAATTATATTATTTAAAATTGAACATAATACCTGACGAAAAATAATCACACGATGTACGATGAACGAACATAATTAAAGAATTTCTAAAATCTTCATAAAAATGATTCAACGATGATTCTATCTCGTCCAACGAGAGTGCTTGGTATTCCAGTTGTGTGTTCTAGTCCAAAACAATTATTCATGGACAACAGGCGAGCTGTGACTTTCAGTTCCTTCAAGAAAGAGCCAAAGAGAAAGATTAATGCTAACATATGTATCAGTGCCACCTTACAAATAATACGTGCTTATATTTTCTGTGGTAATATATATTATATTTACATCTAAAATGATATGGTATTGAGCCTTTGAGTTTAACGTTTATTATTTAAGTATTTAATTGAAAAAGCTTACTAAATAAATAGTTTATTAATACAAGTAATAATATTACCACTTTAAATAATTTACACTAGAAAGGGGAAGAGAGTTTAAGCCCGAGATGCTTTACGAGGAACACCACCGATCATTAGGGCAATCTTCTATATTTGTATGTGTTTACTAAATACGTAAAAGATTAGTAGAATGTTGTAATTCTGGATAAAAAAATTTAGTATTCACGCATAAAACATTAGCATAATGGAGAAATTGTACCCCACAATTATTGATTACATTCCTAACCACACATGTCATGTGTGATAAAACTCAATAATCTCGTCATGCTATAAAAAAAATGTGGATAATAAATCTGATTCGTAAATGTGTGGTACACATAATTGTATAAAGAAAATTTGTGAAATTATTTCATGAGCTCATTAATTTATCATTACACCATAACGATGCTAAAAAAAAGCCAAACCCCTAACTATTAACTATTAATTGACCAAATACATAATGGCCGCCACGTATAAGCACGTAAACAAGCCAAATATAGATGTCGTTGTGAGAATTGCATGGCGGAGCACTCACCAAATTTGGTCTCGAATGGTTTGTTTGAATTCCTCTTTATATGTCACCACATTACAGCCAACTTAACGAACACTCACAAACCAATCATGACCAGTCCGTCTCCAATTCAAAACTTGTGTTTCGCAGAGAAAGAGTTCTTTCTTGTATTGTAAGAAACTTTTTCTCTGCGAAAACACTCAAAAGAAAGAAAAGAATGTTTCGTTTGTAAATAAATATGAATTCTTCTTATAAATCATAAAATCCTTTTCTGCTGCATGCATAGCTCTCCAACTTTCTAACCCAATATCCGAATCCATAACTAATTCATCATCGTCATCGTTCATCCTCAGCAGTGCAATATGAAGCAACAAATAGCAAGGCACATTGCATGGCCCAAGAACATGAACATTCAGCGCCTGTGGGTGTGGTTGCCCCCACTAAACCACAAACCAGGAGCTGTTACCAGGAAGAATATGGCGATAAGCCTCTTGGAATCCAGTGAGAACTCCGATGGGTCATTGCTGGCCGGAGAATTGTCCGACGGCCGGCGTGGGGGAGCTTCAATGATGCAAGTTCCCAAAGGGTTCTTGGCAGTTTACGTGGGGCCCGAGCTTCGGAGGTTTGTCATCCCCATGAGCTGTTTGTCATCACCGGATTTTAGGGTTTTGATGGATAGAGTGGAAGAGGAGTATGGGTTTGAGCAGGAAGGTGCGCTTAAAATCCCTTGTGATGAAGAGGATTTTGAGAATATTTTGATGAGGTCTTTGGCAAACTATAAGAAGAATGATAAGAAGAAAAAGATCTAACAAATTGCTGTAAAGTAATTTTTTATTTAACCTTCTCCTATTTTAGGCAGAAGCAGAATGTGTATAACCAAGAACGTGTACAAATTTGACTCAGAATAATGACATGACAGAAAAAATTTTGTTCACATTTAATTGACTTGGATTGATTTACATATCACACAAATCATTTTCGTTTCATATGTCATAAGGCTTATCTTGGTTTACTTTCCTCTTCCTTCTTTGTCATTTTGTTCTCAATTAATTTACTTGAATTGATTTAGAGCATCTCCAAAGAAAACGTCAAATTCAAAATGTCAAATTCAAAACATCAACTTTTAATTTAATGGATGACTTGGCAATTTGGCATACTGTCAATATTTTCCCTTCACTTGGTATGCTAAATTTTTTTATGTTTTTTTAAACAAAAATAATAAAAGTTGGGTTGTTGTTGATTTAAAAATAATAAAATAATACTTAAATATGCTAGCATTTAAGGTAAGACAAGTAGAATGCCTTTGAAAATAGCAAAAACCATATTTGAAAACAGTTTCAAATTTGATATCTCTTTGTTCATGTCAGTCGATTGGAGTAAATGGTATGTCATATGTTACTGTTATATGTCTATGTGGCATTTTTAACATCTCCTTTAGAGATGGTCTTAGGAATTAACTACGCATTGGTTGGTAAAAATGTGGTGTGTAATTAATGATGCTAAAAGCATTTTGAAATAGACCCGCAATTAAACAAAACGCTTCTTATTAGTGGTTTTTGTAGAAGTGCTTATCTCGCTTCTAGGAAACATTAGCAATTGGATCGTTTGAGAAGTGCTTTTAGATAAAATGTTTTTTTAATCAATATTCTTAGTAAAACAAGTTAATCCTGAAAAAGCTCTTCAAATACTTTTGGAACCCAAAAACATTAGTTTATGAGTTTGTTTGATAACCTCTTCTGTATTTTTTTAGTTTTTAGGTTTTACTTTTTGAGTTTGAGATATGGGGGAAAAGTATATGGTTGGAAATGAGTGATCAAGACAATGTGGAGTGCGAGGGGAAGAATTAAAACAAAATTTTGAAAGTTAAAACAACTTATTTTGATTTTAGTAATTAGTTTTTGGTTTTCATTTTGTGTACCTTACATTATACGTCCTTCTATATCTCTCCCATGAGCATCCTTAACTCTTCTAGATCCTTCATTTTTCTCATGTACTTTCCTTCCCACTCTCTCTCTAATACAAAAATACAAACTAAACACAAACAAAAAATAGTCATTAAACAACCCTAATTTTTTAATACTAAAAATGTTCAACCTGTTGGTGTCAAAACTCGGACGGAGCCTGACTCAGTTCAACATATATTTGCCCCAAGTGTTGCTTTCGGCCTCAATGTCGCCGGATGGCTCAAGAGAAGGAGAGAATACACATGCCACTGTTGGAGGATGCCAGCAGATAGTAATGTGTGTAAGATTGTGCTATGTTTGTGCGTAAACCTGACTACTTAACCCAAATGATTGTGCACCGAGTGAGGCATTGGTTCAGTTAAGATTTTTTTTATTCCTTGAGTGAACGAGGACTTGAAATCCAGTGCAAAGTAAGTGTATGCTTAAGTAATAACTGAATAAGAAAGTAGAAATGAAAATAAAGGGAAATTGGATGTAATCATTTCATGATGGAAGTAAGATTACAAATGTTTACAAAAGTGATTATAGGTTGATAAGCCAGCCTACATGACTTGAAAAGTAAATAAACTTGAAAATATAAAGAAGGTAATAAACTCTAGTAAGATTCAAACCATGTTAGGACAAGGTAATGCTAAAGGATTCCACCGAGAAAGTTGTTATCAGACTGGACTAAAAGGGCAACATTGCCTCAATCAAGTGATCAAGATGGTCGGAATTGCATGTCAATCGAATCATACCGTAGGTGCTATAGCTACAAGAGTTTTAGATCTCAGGGATCATGGGTAGTGTTTGCTTCAAAAGAAGGCTTTGAGATTGTAGCTCAAGGGCTAGAGACTTTGTTGAAAATCAATTTGGGTTGTGCTGAAAAGTTGTTGGGTTGATTGAAGAATCACTTGAGGTTTGTATAAGATTAATTTTTATGAAGGTGGCTAACCTCGATATATCTTATCGTTGAGTTGGAGCAGGGGTAGATCGGTCATTTGGTACTAACAATTATTGCAATTCTTGGTTGGTGGCATTCGGCTGTGCCCTGTGGCATTTCACACGATTGCTATGATTGCTATGGATGGGCTCAAGTCCTTAGATGGCTGTAGAGTGATGTGCGTTGGTTGTCTGAGCCCTAGGACAAACCTTATTTTTATTTATGACGCAAAACATGATCACTTCAAGATTTTTTACAATGCGAATAACAACTCTCTTATCTATATCCCACTATATAACAAATGAACAAAAATTAGCAGAGTCCCATTTTTTTTTTTTTATGAAAGATGCGCGGATATGCGAACTTTACACCTATATGATTAAATTTTCATTTTTTTCCCTTATTGTAAATGTTAGTTTGAATTATAAAAGATTGATACTGGACAAGTAATGGAGTTGCATGTGAGTTTTAATAGCTGAAGCTTGAGGTTTCAGTGTCATGATCAGTGCTGGCAGCAAAAGGATAACTTACAATCCTTAAACTGCCTTATTATAACTATTTATGTTAAATATAGTTGCAGTTTGATTAACAAAAACAAATGCTACTTGCATTTTGATTAACAAAAACAAATGCGACTTGCATTTCCCACAAGTCCAATTACCAGTACAAACAAAGCACAACATTGGTTATTGGAAGATGCTGCTATTTGGAAATTTTTTAAGTCTCTCTGCAAAACCTGCGTGTCCAGTAGTTTCTCATCGGTTCCCAACTTGGCTAAGCAATAAGGTGATAGCTAGTCAAAAGAGCTATAATTTATGGAAATGGAAATCAAGATATGCATGCCTAGGCGGCTGACATGTTGCCTTGATCAAATGACTTAATTTATATTTGTTTTTTGGTTTAGCATTTGATAAACCTAATCTGAAGAGGCACCATCTGCTTTGCAGTGGACTGCAGTGCTGCCTGACTGTAATTAATAACTTAACAAAAATGTTATTCTTACCATATATTATGGACCCTATCTCTATTAGAAAGATGATACAAATAGACATAAATGTAGCACAGCTCATAACTTAAAATTTTGGAGCTAGCCTATCTTGATTACTCATCTGAGTTGGTTCCTGAAAAATAGATATGTGAGATTGTTCAGGGAAATTTAAGATTCACCCTCAAACCAATAAGAGTGACCGGCTAAAGATTATTTAAACTACCATGCAAAGCTTACTGTAATGGTGTAGAAAAATTCTCACAAGCTCCCTCACGTATGACAACATTTCAACTCTAGAACTTGAACAAATATATTGCGGGGCGGTTGGACCCAAGAGTAGCATACTCTGTTACCATATTAATTGGAATATGAGCATGAAAATAAAACAGAGAGAGTATTAGGCAATGTGAGATTCTTACTCTAAAAAATTGTCGCATGAAAATAGCACTCTTTTGTTGGGTTTTCTTGGGTAGTAAATAAATAAGTGCTTGAACTGGTGTTTCAGTTTCCCACTCCGCTTCATTTAGCTCATCAATGTTCTTGCTTGGGCAACCATTCGATTTGTTATTTGCTAATAACAACTAGCCATTTCTTCAAATGTATTGGCTAGCTACTGGAAAATGGTCATCTATTCCAGTTCTCAGCATTCCTGTCTTGATATTGTTTTCTTCCAAGACAAAGAAAGTCATCAATTAACTTATCATATGAAGATTATTTGATTCCTCACTTTTACCACTGATTTTACTCTCTCCTATTTGGCTTGGAGTCAAATTTTTGGACATGATTTTTTTCCTCTTGTCACTCATTCATGTATAGGATGAAAATCACAAAAATTACAATGACATTTAAATTTAAACTGAATAAAATTTTGGCTCTTCAAATTAAGATGGAAGTTTCATATCATTTGCACTAATATGGTGGTAGCTACAACATAACTTGGATCTTAATTAAAGATCTCCAATCCAACTATTAACTAATAATTTCCATGTAGAACAAGAACTCTACCTTAGTATCCAACCCTAGATCCTCCTCTAATCACACTCTGCCTTCTTCCATTACATTTATCTTCACAAAATAAAGCAAAAGAAAGAAGAAGAAAAAGATGGTGAAGAGCATACAATATCAAAATATATCAAAAGTATTCGTCATCTGCACATTTGAGGGCGATGAGGTGTAATCTCACAATCTGATGGAGACGAGCAAAAATCAATCATGTCTTTCTCTGCATTAATGAATCCAAACTCATTGTGCAAGGAAAAGACCTCCCTTTTCTCTTCAACCATCTTCAAGATCTTCTCAAACACTGACACTTCACATGGAATCTTGAGCACACCTTCTTGCTGAAACCCGAATTCCTCTTCGGCTTCCTGGAGCAGAATCCTAAAAGCTTGGTGACCCAAGTACTCAGTTGGGACGACGAATCTCTTCAGCTCCTTCCCAACACACATTGCAAGAAACCCTTTTGGCACGATGACATTTTGAGCCGTGGAAACATCTGAGAAAGAGAGTGTTCTCTTGAAGAACTTCATGCTTCTGCTACTGCTAGTACTAGTTGTGGTGCTATTGGCATTATTAATTATGCTATAAGCTGATGAGGAATTGATTGTGGTGGTGTTTTTAGGAGCGTTTGCTAGCTTTTTCCACTTCTTTAAGATCTGTTGGAGCCTAACAATCTCCCTAATCTTGTTAGACTTCTTTGAATCCATGAAGCAGAAACGGGGCTAGTAGATGCAGAAAAAAGCTGGGTTTTGTGGTCTTTGGTGTGAAGTCTGAAGCAGGTGGCAGGATTTAAAGGAGTTGGGGAGGCTTCGAGTGATGAATTGATTGGAATATTTTAATTCTAAGGGCTAAATATTTTATATTGCATAATCATTAAATTTCGGGTACGTCGGTTGCTGGGGCAACTGCCTCAAGAATCATAACCCCATCAAGGTCAGTTGTTGTTTAATCCCGAGGAGGTGCCCGGTGGCAGCTGCTACCTTCCAGACTTCTGAAGCCTGACTACCTTGATTTTTGCATTTTATTTTACTGCTTTATTTACTCTCCCTCACTCACCACTCTTTCACGAGCACTAGCATGATTCATAGCTCCACCCTCAAGTATATAGGTGTTCGGACGAAGATTTCTTCGAAGAGGGCTCCTCGGCATTCAGCACAACTCTCCAAGGGATTGGCACTTTAGATGTGTAGTCGAGTTCTTGCCTGCGAATGTGCTGCAAGAGGAGGACAGAGTTAGTTTTGAAAGATGCCTTTGTGAGGCCTTAGGTGTAGGCCTTGAGGCTCGCAATCAAAACCAACTAAGTGCTAGGTGTGCCACTGCTATCTCAGTATAGCAGATGTAGAATAAGATTGTGTTTAGTCGATTACTTGCACCCCAAGTTACTCGGACTTCTTGTTATCAAAGGATTGTCGTGGATGGGTTAAGTCCACTTTAAGTTCTTTTTCTTGCCTTGTGACCAAGGACTTTCAGTTCATAGTCTTGTATATTCGAATGAGGGGAGTCTATATCCTTTAAGTCATTTGTTTGGTTCTAGATTGGTTTTAAATGAAAGCATATCCATTAAACTAACCAGATCCAGATACAAATAAGACTTTTAAAGTAGGAAAACAAGCGGATATGACTTGAATACATACTGGAGAATGCATTAAGTAATAGATCTACAAATTCATAAAGCAAACAAAGAGTTTCAGGCAAGATTTCACATTGTCTAACAAGGTTGAACCTCTTGCGATCACTTCTCTTTGAGTTTACAGGGGTTTCTATGCTAAAAAATGATGGATGGTAAACCAATTTACACAAGGGAATCGATACTACGCCACTATGGGTGATAGAAGAGCTTCTAAACAAGACAAAAGATAGCTTTTGTGACGGAGATATCTTGAAAATGACTGAGATCTGGGCTGATTACAGCTTTTAGATGCAAATTTGACTTGAGAGCAGAGTTTGTATGTTTGTTTGTTTGATTGGTTGAGTCCCCATGTCTTTAGGGCCTCTTCCTCCTTTATTCATCATCTATCATTAGATATTTGGAACCCTTGACAGGTGATATGTTTACAGCTCGTTTTGCGGATTGTCACTTTGATGAGATAGTCTTCCCGTCGTTAAGGGGAGGAAATATCATTCCAGAAAAATGGCAAGAGCTGACATGGGTTGTACCCAACTTATCTCATTTTGATCCACAAAACACTCAATGTGAAAATGAAGTGAAAATGATCGTTCACCTTCAAAGTATTGCTAATCAAATGCCATATGCATTTAATGATGCTACAAAAGCGACAAAATCACATATATCAGCTGCAAATACGCCTGCAAGAATTGATGTCCTTATTGGACAAAATAAAATGGTAGCAAATTATTCATCTCGTGCATGCCTAAAGCTTGGTAGACTCCCAAGTTCAAAAGATTCAGCCCCTTGAAAGAAAAAGATGAGGGCACAACTGAATCCAAATGAAATCATTCAAGAAAAGAAAATAAATGACAAATCCACAATTCATGATTTTGTACTTTCAGGAAAGAAAAATGTCCTTGATGAGACACATGTCCAAAAGTACATGAAAGCAAAGAAATCTCCATAAATTATGCATGTACTAACGAATTGTGAGATCGAAATGAAATAATCATCGATGATATGTTCGCATTTGCAGTAGCCACTGAAATCATATTAAGTGATGATAGTGAGCCCCGCTCTATTGATGAATGCAAATAGAGACAAGATTGGCCTAAGTGGAAAGATGCAGTCCAAGTAGAATTAAATTCCTTGGAAAGGTGAAGTGTTTTTAGACTGGTAGTCCAAACCCCGCTTGGTGTAAACCCCATAGGTAACAAATGGGTATTCACAAAACACAATTCGTTGCATAAGGTTTTTCACAAAGACCTAGAATTGATTATAAAGAGATATAATATCCTGTGATGAACGCAATTACGTTCTGTTACTTAATAAGTTTGGTGGTTTCAAAAAAAAATTGAAATGCGACTTATGGATATCATCACCGCATATCTATATAGAGAATTAGATACTGACATATATATGAATGTCTCAAAATGACTTAAGTTGCCTAAAACGACTAACAAACCACGAGGTAAGCTCTCAATCAAATTCTGGATTTGCTATAGCGACAGTATATGTCGATGATATAAACCTAGTTGAAACCCCTAAAAAACTCAATAAAACTGTTGAGTATCTGAAAAGCGAATTTGAAATGAAAGACCTTGGAAAAACAAAATATTGTCTCGGCCTGCAAATCGAGCATTGTGCTAATGAAATTTTGGTCCATCAATCAGCTTACATTGAAAAAATCCTGAAGCGATTTGGCATAGACAATGCTTATCCACTCAGCATGCCAATGATCGTTAGTTCTTTGGACATTAAGAAAGATTCATTCCATCCAAAAGAAGATAATGAAATGGTCTTTGGTCCAGAAGTACCATATATGAGTGCAATAGGTGTTTTATTGTATTTAGCACAATGGACTAGACTAGATATAGCTTTTGCAGTCAACTTGTTAGCAAGGTATAGCTCTACTCCAACAATTCGTCATTGGAAGAAAGTCAAAGATGTTTTACGATACCTTCATGGGACAACAGATGAGAGAAATCCACAAAGGACTAGATCCTTGTTAGATATGCAGATTCTGATTTTCTCTCTAATCCGCATAAAGCCTGCTCACAAACTGGATATGTGTTCACTAATGAAGATACAACAATCTCATAGCGCTCAACAAAGCAAACATTAGTTGCTACATCTTCCAATCACTCGGAAATACTTGCTTTACATGAAGCAAGTCGTGAATGTTCTTAGTTAAGATCAATGATCCATGGTATTCGGAATTCATGTGGTCTACCTTCAAGGACAAACACTCCAACTGTCATTCATGAAGATATTGCAGCATGTATTGCCCAAATGAAGGAATGATTCATCAAGGGCGATAAGACTAAACACATATCTACAAAAAATTTCAGTGCACATAAGCTTCAGAATGCTAAAATTATTGAAGTCAAACAAATTCGTTTCAATGAAAATCTGGCAGACATGTTCACCAAATATTTACCAAAGTGCACGTTTCAAAAGTTAGTGCAAGGTATTGGATTACGTCGACTTACCAATCAATTAAATTTGAAGAATGCGGAATCAAGGGAAGATACATATCAGAGGGAGATTCCATGATGCATGCTTTTTGTACTTTTTGTCCTTCAACTAAGATTTTTCCCACTAGGATTTTCCTATCAAGGTTTTAACCAGGCAACATAAGCATGCTTAACACTATATCAACAATCCAAGTAAAGTTGTACTCTTTTTCCTTTGCTATGGTTTTTTCCTACTGGGTTTTTTCGAGCAAAGTTTTAACAAGGCAATTAATGTTAATATGCGGACATCTAATGGGGAGTGTTGTAAAATTGTGAGAATGAATGACCACAATGAGGAAGACTTGAAAATAGTGATGTATTTGTTGTTGTGTAATGTTTTCAAAAGTGGCAATCATTTCATTTATTTGGTTTGTCACAGATGTTGCTCTATATAAAAAGCACTCCGTGTGTGATCACAATACACACTGGAAAAGAAAAGAATTGAAAGCAATAATATTAGTATCCCTCACTTCTTCTTTTTACCTGCAATCATTATGTGTTATAGTTACGAAACTAAACAGTGTGATATTTTGCACCCGCTTTGCTCATGTCCCTAACAAATGTTATCTCTCTAATTTTTGCCTATTTATAATAAGAATGTAGTATTTTTCTTATTGCAATTGGAGTATTTTTCGTACCCGAAATATTTTATATTGCATTACCATTAACAGTCAAAACCCACAAGGCATGCAGATTGCTTTGCCAAAATTATTCTCTGCAAGCTTTTCTGTCTTGATATCCACACTGGATGTATAATAATGTTTCCAATTGAATTTCATTTTAGATTATTAGGTTTTGAGATGCTTAGAAGATCGTGGAAGATGGCACCCAATGCTATTCCATGTGATATGACCTTTATTTTAATCGAAAATTAAAGAGAAATGACCAAATAAAATAATGCTTACCCTATTTGAATCCTCAGATCCCCTCCCTTTGGATCATGGGGATCCTAGGAATCAACGCGAGTGGATCATTGATAAAAAATCGTGCGGTTCTAATTAAATGTTTTTTATATTTTTAAAAGTAAAGCAGCCTCATTTTGCATAAAAAATATAAAAAAAAATATAAATTGTGACCGCATGATTTCTTATCAATGGTCCATATGCGTTGATCCCTAAGATTCCTGGAAAGGTGTTCCGGTGGAAATCCAAATCCCGCATGTATATAGAGTGAACATGGAAGTCCTTTCCATTCTACCTTGTGATCCTTAATTATATGGCCTTTTGTAGTGGGTTTGACTAACGCTGGAGTAATCAAATGATTAGTTGCGGCATGTTGATGTTGATGTTCTTACAAGAAAACTTTGTTATATTTTAAGATGGGAAGAAAAAAATATATGTAATTGAAGTTTTATTTATATTTTTCAGTCAAGACGGATATTTTATATTTCTTTAAAAGAGAATTCTCCAATTAATTAAAAAAAAATACATACTAAAGATATTTTAACATCTTCATTGGAGACCGATGCTCTTTGTTAAGGAGTCTATTGGAGATGATTGCTCTCAACTAAATATACTGAGTGTTTTATTACAAACGATATTGTACACTAATTTACACCAAAAACAAGAAAAAGATTTTGAACTTAATAAACAATACACTGAAGAAAAAGTCCTTAATTACTACCACAATCCACCACCTTCAACTATATATAATGCATTATGAAATAGATCCCAACAAAGTTTAACAATTAACAAATTGGGAAATAAACTATGGGTTATGCAACCAACATGTATTAAAATAGGAAGTAATAATGCACAATAATTTTTTGGTCAAAGGTCAAATTAAGAAGATGAACAAATCGTACAATTAGATGTAAACGGGTTCTTTAAAAGGCATGCTTTGGTTATTATCTAGATATTGGGATAGCTGTCTTTCATTACCTTAAGCATTGGATGGATGCAAAGCACATGATGCATGGAGGTGCTTTAAGAGCACAAAATCTCCGTACTTCAATTCTTTAACTATTAATTCTGGCTTCTGCGAAAGGTTTGGAATCTAATGTAACTTTTCTTTGTGTTCTTGATCACTTGACATGAGCTTCCTTGGTTATGGACGTTAATTAAACAAATGATTAAGAAATCAAATAAAGAAATATAAAAGCTCTTTATGCATGTGTAAAAACAGGCTACACGTACCTGGTTATATAGTGCCTCCACAGATTATGATCAATCGACTACCATATATACTTCATTGGCAGTGGCACACACAATCATAATCCTTAATTATATCAATAATCTATAAAATTTGATGGAAAGTCTATTGAGAGAAGATGCAATAGGTACATTTGGAAGATAGAAAGGAAAACGAAAAGGCTATATCTGTATAGATTGAAATTCCAATTAGAATGTCAAGCAATGTTTTTGTCAGCTTTGCTGTTTTCCAGTGCTCTACCAACTAAAGAAGTATTTTTACTTTTATTTTTATTTTAAAGAAACCTCGACTGATTGATATTTTAGTGAAATAAAAAAAAAATTACATCAAGTCAGAGAAGACGCAAACCTTACCCTCATAAAAGAAAGGATTAAAAACAAAAAAAAAAAAAAAGCAAAGAGTTGGGGGGAGATATAAACAAAAGAGGAGGGACATGAAAACAGAGTCTAGCTAATAAGGTCAAGAATCAGGGCTGGACCGGAAGTTTTGGAAGCCCTGGGCAAAGCAAAGCCTACAAATGTGCCCCTTCATATATATATTTTTTTTCAAAGGTAATAATTTTATTAAATTCGAATGAAAATGTTTACCCTTTTATATTGAAAAGATACAAAGATTTCTCTTATACATATATTTTTGGCTTTTTTTCCAAAAAAAATAAAAAAATCTAATATTAAATATGACAGTTTTTTACGGAACTCTTATCCTCAACAAGGGAAAAAAAAAGCCAGGCCTCTTAAAGATAAGAGGTTATGGGAACTGTATTCATCTGCAAATGGCAATTGCAGGCTTGCAGCAATGTTTTAAAAATGTAGTAAGTTTTCCAAGATTATAAGCTGCAATGAATGAATATTTATGTTTTTGGTTGTGGAAGGAAAAAAAAAACCCCTCTCTATCGGAGTATATATCGCTTTTCCTATCTTTCTTGATGATCACTTGATATGGGGAGTAGTCAAACTTATTTATAAACCCATGCAAGGTCTCTCATCCCATCAATGTGGGATTCATTCTCAACATGCCCCTCATGTGTGGTGAATTTTCAAGTCTTAACACGTGGACAACACAAATGAGGTGACATGGAACACGTGTGGCACTTGAACCTCACGTGTGGAACAACCTCTAATACCAGAAAGTTGAGCTTCCACCATAAACTAATTAGCATTATAGGAAGTACCTCAACTTATTTATAAGTTCATACAAAATCCATCATCTGTTCAATGTTTGGATCATTCTTAACAATATATCTTCGGTACATGAAAGTTTTCTCTCTACATATTATTTGATACATCATATGATTTTAAACGGTGATACAGTAGTCTTCCTAGAATTACTCAACATTTTATAACCAATTGACTTCAATATTTGCTATCAATCAATAAAAATAATGACGATCTTTTGGTGTTATTCCATGCGAAGAATGATCTAAGCTACTATATATATACACATATAATTAGCTTCTCTTTGGGCTGCAATGAGTGAGAATGCAAATGCATGCATGCATCCAAAGCATTAATGCAGCACAGAGAGATATGGGCTAAAAGAGGTGCATCTCTCTCCAAGTACTGATACCGCATGCAGAAGGAGAAATATCATATTGCCTACAAATTGATCGAGGGAGCGGATAATATATATCATCATCATCAGTTGCAGGTTTGCATGGAATAAAGAAACCAAGTGAGCTGAACGGGGTCACTCTCACAAAATTAATGTGAACCAAATAACTCACAATAAAAATACTACGGCCACACCGTAATTGATATGGTTTCTGACAAAAATTATTATCCATATTTTTTCTATAACATTTCTCTCACATGTATGTGGTAATATGAACTCTTAGTTTTATTATGCATCGAGTTCCAACAAGAAATTGTATATGTACAACGTTGCGTAATTTTACAATGATCGCTTATTTACCCCAAATAGTTTGGCAAGTTCGCGGGCGTAAAACCATATCATCAATTGTCTTTTATTAAAATAAAAAGTCAAATTTATCCCTGAACATATAGGTATATATAAATCATTTGGTTTACAAATTTAGTCTTTCTAGCATTACTCTTTCAACATGCATCACCAATTTAGCTAGATCAATCTAAGCGCGGTGTACGACTCTACTGTTACACATATCTATATATTGGAACTGGATCCCTTTCGGACCCAAAGGAATTGAGCCCACTAATTAAATGATTCGGACCATTGAAATTTGAGTAAATGGTTACAAACAGATGGACCCTCTAAAAGTTATAATAATTGTAGTCATTAGATCAAATTTCAATGATCTGGATCATTTAATCCTTGAGCTCAATTCCTTTGGGTCTGGAGAAAATCCGGTTCCCCATATATTGATGCATGCATCTGATTGTATCGACAATTTCCTAACTTCTTTCAATAGTTTGCTTTCTATATTTGGCTTAGGGTGCAGTGACATTTCAGTTTCTTCATAGCTTAAGGTTCACAAATTCATTGGTTTCTTTCGGTAAAATATGCATCCCCTCCCTCCAAATGTGGAAGTTTTGATAAGTAACTAAACTTTGGACACCTTACCTAAAAAACATTTTAAAAAAACTAAGCTAAATTTTGGTCACGTTAAAGATTTATAGCTCAAGTTTTACTTTTAGAATTTTAACCAGTCGAGGAGTCTCAGAAGAACTACTAGTGTTGCGAAAAGGTTTGAGGGCCCTTGAGACTCGACTGGTTATCTTCGAAGTTCTTGAATTTGTTAACTTTCCAAACTCCACCTACAAATGAAGATCTCGTTAACTCAACAACTTCCAATATTTTAGTTGCATGTATTACATGTAATGTTAGAGAGGTTAAATTTGTAAACTAAATTTTGAAAACTAAAGATGATGATTAATTTATTACTTAATAATTGATAAACGTGTTCAATTCTATTGATAACATCATTTAGTTTACAAATTTTGTCTCCTTAGCATTACTCATATATTATTGCATGGTCGTTACATAAAATACTATGGCAATGACTATAAGATCTAAGATTTATTTCTCTATTACAATTAGTTATCCCAAAGGGAAGTGTTATTGACACTTCAAAAATTTCATTCTACACTCCTCACAAGTGTATTTTTCTTTCCAAATATAGAAAGTTTGGAGTGTGAAATGAGATTTTTAGAGTGCCAATAACAATTCTCATCTCAAAATACGAATGCAACCTTTCTATTGAAGGATATATTTCTCCTCTCCCTATATTCTTCCCCTTTCTCTAACCAAATAAAAATTCCCAAAAATATGCACAAAGAATTCTCAAAAAAAAAAAAAAAAACAAAACAAAATTAATGCAAGCAAAGAAAAACAAACGAAAACTCTTCTGTTAGATTCTATTAGTTTCTTAGTAACCAGCAGTGAAATGTTTCATCCTCTCATCAATTAATTAATAAGTGAATAAACAAATGACTAAACTTTCTTAATCACAAAAGGCACAAAGCAAAAAATGAAAATCATTTACCTTAATTGTGCAGCCAAAAATAATCACAAGACGACAAGTGAATTTTTGGATAAAATAAGACAAAAATACCCTTGAGGCATACCGGGATTCCTACGCGAGCAGTAGGCAATCATCCCTCAACCAAGTCAAAAGTGCCCAAAATAGGTAACAAATTCAAAACTATTTCATCCACCCTCATCCTATATTATCCATAAGTAATTATTCCATAAACCCCAAAACATTTCTTTTAAATTATGTTAATTAGTCAATTAATGGATTTATTACCTAATTAATCTATTAATGGCTAATTAACTACAAATTACACCCAAAAAATACCATAAATGGCCGGTCCCTATTCTTCTAATAGGGCCGACCATATCCCTATAAATAGCTCTCCATTCTCTCAAAAAACTACTTCCAAGTCTCTTGCAAAACTCTACAAAATTCTCCAAACATTCTTCCCTCAAAATTCTAACTTTGGCATCGGAGGTTCTTCGACCAAAGCCCCCCCCCCCCAAAAAAAAAAATCATCATGGGCGCGTGAGGCTTTTTGGCCTTGACCAAAGGTGTGATTTGTTTTGTAGGTGCAATTTTGTCCAAGAAGGAGAAGACGGAAATTTGCATCCACAAATTGATGCTTTCATTGAGAGTTGAGTCCCACACTCATAGAAGAATCTCGCATCCAAGGTTTTCTATTTTCTTGTCCATTTGTAGATTTTTCGTACGTTCTTATTATTAGAATTTTTTATTTGCAAAAATTCTTTGATAAAACGTAAAAGAGAAATACAATGGCTAGAAATTTAGAAATTTCAACATTCAAGAGATGGGACCATGGCGATCCACGAGGCTAAATGTGACAATAGGTGGAGCGGCACCACCACCACGAGTTTCCACCACGGGAACCACCGCAGTGGCTACCACGGTAACCACCCTTGGCGAGGTCCATGGTGTCATTACCACGGCCCGAGCCATGTCATCTAAGGTAGCTCACAGCACTAAGGCCACGACTCAAGCCATGTCACTCCACGCCCAACGCGTTGCCAAGCCGAGCCCAAGCCTCGCACCCGCGTGCATCATACGCTGAGCAGCCCACTCCCGTGGCCCAGCTTGCTCCCGCCAAGCAGCCCATTCTCATGGCCAAGCCTACTCCCGCGGCATAGCCCACTCTCGTGGCCCAGCCCTACTCATGTGGCCCAGCCTGCTCCCATTCAGCAGTTCACTCTTATGGCCCAGCTTGCTCCCGTCGAGCAGCTTACTCTCGCGGCCCAGCCTGCTCTCGGCATCCATTGATCTATCACCATGGCACATAACTGTGTCAATCTTGCACCATGGCTCCCAGCAATGCCAATCTTACCCTGTGGCTCGTGCCAACCAAGCCTTAAAAGAGCACACAACGAAACACCTAACGATGGCACAATAATTCTAGGAGCAGCTCATTGCGCTTACACCCTTACGCAAGGTCCACAAGCAATTTGAAGTCTCAAACAAATTGCCAAACATGACCTCGCAGGCTAAGGATTATTTTGATTGTCCCAGCAGTCCAGTTTTCCTCAGCTGCACTCACTACAACGACTTTCATGCTCTCCAGTGCGAGAGGATAAACTAATTGCTTTCCGGTGCGATAGGGTAAACCAATTCCCTGATGCCCAAAAAGGTCTGCTCTCCAATGCGAGAGGATAAACTAATTACTCTCCAGTGCGATAGGGTAAACCAATTCCCCGACACCCAAAAGGGTTTGCACTCCAACGCGAAAAGATAAACTAATTGCTTTCCAATGCGAGAGGGTAAACCAATTCCCCGTCACCCAAAAGGGTATGCTCTCCATTGCGAGAAGATAAACTAATTGTTCCAATCGTGAGCATTCACTCATCTAGGGTTGTTTATAAGCTCCCTTTCACCTTTTGGGAAAGGCATGAAATGAAATTATGAAGCTTTAGTTTATACTTTCCTTTCCTTTCCTTTCCTTTATGCACTATTCTATTTCCTTTGGGTTTTATCACAGAAGAAATAAAGCAAGAGATGGAAGAACCAAAAGGGGGAAGAAGAAGAAAAAGAAGTAGCGGCATCAGTAGCAAAAACGAAGCAGAGGAAGAAGAAATAAGGGGAAAAAAGGACGATTGAAATTAATGCATCAAATGACGATTGAATCGAGAGTTATGGAAGAAATTTGTACTTTACCAACATGTAGAAAAGCTCGAATCTTTGAAACGAAACGAAGACGATGAGTGGGTTGTGGCAGAGGCCAAGTTCACTCAGAGTAGATTTGTCGTCGTCCTCCTCCCCAACCTACGAAGAGCTCAAACATATGGTGGATGGATGGTTACAGAGAGAGTCGGGAGAGAAAAAAAGGGAAATATTTCGACAATTAAGATGACAAAAGTATCCTCCAAACTTTTAATCGGGGCTGTCTGATCTTAACCCTAGATGGGCATTCCCATCATTTGAACACCCAAAAGGCTGACCTTATCAACAATTGAGGTAAGCCCAGCAAACATAGCCCAAAACGAACTAACCCAGCCGCCTTCACCTTAGTGGCAATCTTGTAAATGAATTGAAATATCGTCCAAAGCACTATTCACATGAATAGTTCCAATTTCCCTCCTACTTTAGACTAAAGTAAAGTAATGCGAGTATGGAGATGGAGAATACCAACATTGTTTCCCTTTCAAACCAAATGAAGCAATCAATGGTAGGCATGGAAAGAGAGTCAAATAATCACATTAAACAAGTGGGAATTAAACTTTTTTATGATAGCAATACATTTGTTGCTTTGGAGGCTCCGTTGGCTTTCAACTCTCATAATTTTGTCCACTGGTATCTTTTTAGATGGTCCCAAATCATCCATGGAAGTATCTCACAAAGCAAAAAGAAGGAAAAAATTAACATGGGTTTGTTTGAGAAGTCTAGATTTTGGACATCTGAATCTCACCCGAAAGTCTAGATTTTTGTTCTCTTTTGCTTTCCATAGAGTATATTGTTTGAGAAGTCAGTCTCTTTTAATTACAAATCACATTCGTTAAAATCACAAAACGAATAAATTTTCCACACATGGAATAAGATGTGCGCCAAAAGGAACGACTATTTACATGAGCAAAGTAATTTTTAGATATTTTCCTAAAAACACGTGCCATCTCTAGCAGTAGAGAGCCAAAGAGTGTGAAGCACTATGTTTTGACCCTTGTTGAAGATGGCAAAGTTTTTGACATTTTGATTGGCTTGGACATTCAATTTTTACTTTGAAATGGAGTTTTTCAAGTTTTTATGTTATTAGTTATTCAGTTTCAAAGAATATATTGGTGTTTAATTTCGTACCAAATAAACCAACATTTATTTGTCCAATATGTTTTCAAAACTAATTTTGAGGTATATGTTTTAATCAAAGCTTCCTATTTATATTTTGATGTCCGTCTCGTACATTAGTTGTTTTTGGTAGTTTGATACCTTTGACGGCAGCTGCCCTCGAAGTTTTTCTTTGTAATTTTGTTAGTATATTGAAAGAAAACCAATGTTCATATCATGTGTGTAACGAGAACAAATATGACACAACCAAGCTCACACATATAGGTAGATTTCAAACTTGAACTATGGGTTTTGAGGCCTAAATTTAAAAATCTTAACTAATTTCAAATTCAGGTTCAAGTTTTAAGGCCGAGGTCCATGCCCCAAGTTAGGGGTGGGCTAGGAAAACATAAAACCATAAAAAAATGGGACCAAACACCTAACCAAAACAAATATAAATAATAAATAAAAAACCCAAACCGATTGAAAACCAAATCAAAATTAAAAAAAAAAATCAAATTGAAAACTATTGGTTCGGTTTCAATTTTGATGGTTAAAAAACTCGAACCAAGTAAAACCGAACTCATCTCTACCCCAAGCATTTAGTTCATTGTCATTGCTGACTTATAATTAAAGGTAAATTACAGTTTACCCCTTCAAGTTTGAGATCAATTACAACTTCATACAACATCTTTAAAATATTTCAATTTCATACATTTACTTTTATTTTATTTCAATTTCATACATCCCGTTAAAAATTATGTTAAGTACACTGTTAATTGATGACGTGTCAGTTAAATTTGTTCACATAAATAAAAAAATAATAAACAAATCAAGTTTTGATTATTTAAATAAAAACAAAAAAGAGTGAGCCCCACCCCATTCAATTCTTCGTCATCCCTCACATCCGCCCTTGCTGATCTCCTCTTCTCCGACTTCCCCATGCTCAGCACAATCAGAAGGGCCTCATCTTCCCCTTCCCTCTGTTCTCGATGCTCTTCAGCAACCTCTCTCTATCTCACGGCTGCTCGCTCAGCGAACTGAGATTCGACGATCTGGCCCATCTCCAAGCTTCTGCAACTTCTGCATTTCTTTTCCATAGGGCAAGTCAAATTCGCCGAAGCTTTCCTCATGAAGGCAGGCATTTCCTTCTCTCACTAACGCATTGTCGGAAAGCTCGTCGCTTTCGCATTGCTATCTGCACTAGGCTGATTCGCAGACACCCAAGCCCTGTTCGAAGAGACCACCATGGACGACCTTTTCATCTGCAACATTGTCTTCCCCCGTCAGTGCTATACATGTTTACAACCAGGAGATGAGTGTTGGGCCCAAATCAATTGAAAATCGAAACCCTAAAATCATCAAATCAATTGAAAATTGAAAATTGAAACCCTAAATCCCGATTAGCCCCAAAAACCTGTTGAGATTCTCAGACGAGTTCTGTTGCAGGATATCATCCGGATTCAAACATGGGGCGCCCTTCGATTTCCCTTTTCTTATTATCCGTTATCTGGGAAATGGTGAGCAGTGCCACTGGCGGTGCTGCATTTTGCTGCTATTACAACGTGAAATGGAGCAAGGGAGAAGGAATACGGGAGAAAGGAGAGAGAAAAGGAAAAGTGGGATCGGGGATGGTGGTGGTGCTGGAGGGAGAAGCTTCGTGCAGAAATGATGGGGGAAGGGGGTGGTGACGGAGGATAGGGGACGGGGTTGGTGACGGGAGAAGGGATGGCTCAGGTGTGCTAAGGGGCGATGGTGGGAGAAGGGGTGGGGAAGATGAAGAATTGGATTTTTTTTTTTTAATTAATTATTTTAATATGTTATTTAAATTAGATTTTAATTTTTTTTATTAATTGTTTATGCCACGTAGCACAAATATGGCAGCCACGTCAGCATAGATGTGGATCGCATATTTGTCACATTATCACTTAACGGTTTATTTAACGGATTTATGAAATTGAAATAAAATGAAAGTAAATGTATGAAATTGAAATGTTTTAAAGATATTTATGAAGTTGCAATCGATCCCAAACCTCAGGGTGTAAAATATAATTTACCCTATAATTAATTATAACAATAGATAAATAACTAATTTTCAACCGTTGATCTTTTTGATAATAAAAATAATAATAATATGATAGAGCTGATAATGTGTTAATATATACCCTGACACAAATTATACCATGTATGATACATTAACAAAAATTAATTTATTAATTTTGTTTTAAAATCCGAATTGAATATACGCAGAGCAAGCACATCACCTAGAATGACACAACAGTTCTATTCAATGTTGGGCACTTAATCCCTTTCCACCTAATCCACCTAATCCGGAATCTAAGCCGTTCAAATTTGATTTAACGATCACAAACAGAGGATCCCTTTAAAAGTGATAATAACCGTAACCGTTTGATCAAATTTCAATGATCCAAATCTTGAACTAGATGGATTAGGTGAAAAGAGATCTTGAGAGGATCATTTTCCCTAAATCATGGCTTTCATCCTTATCTTTTCTCAATTGTTGTTTGTGGGCGCGTACGGTTGCAGTGAGCAAAATGGGAGTGCGTCGCCCATGCGACCAATCAGAAGACCACAAACCAAACCCTAAGAAACTCCGAAGAAGCGCAACAAAAACGTTTCGGAGAAAGTTCAAACAGCCGAGAGAGACTCAGTAGTCTCAAAAGGCAGCAAAAGAACAAAACCCTTCCAAAAATATCAATGTCCCCGAAACCCCACTCCCTCTCCCTCTCTCAGGCATGTCAATTCCAAACCCACCTCCCTCTCTCTCTCTCTCTTATATCAAATCTATACATACAGGCGTTATGCAATAAGAATCTAAGAAAAAAAAAAGACTTCGCATATTCTTTTGGGAATTTTTTCCTTTTTGAATACAGATATCTGCATTTGTTTGAATATATTTATATATTTATATTGATACTGATAAGGAAAAGCATGGCATTTCATTCACAGTCTCTGAGGAAGGAGAAGAAGTACAGTGGTGGTGGGGTTTTTGGGGATGTGTACAGTATGGCCATACTTCCCAAAGAGCTTGAGCTCGAGAAGGAGGCTGCCCACCCGAAATTCGAGCTCCGATTTCAGCTCCCTGACCTCTCCCAACCCCTCAGAGTAATCTCCCCAACTTCTTTTTTTAACTTCTCTTAATTATAACTTTAAGGGGAAATTGGTATGCTTTAATTCTTATTTGTCTGTTTGGTTGCTGAGAAAATGGCATAAAAGCAAGGGAAATGGAGCTATATGGATAACTTTTGTTCAGAAATCAGAACCCTTTTGAGGAATTTGGCCCATTTACCTTTTTTGATGTTTAATTGTTGTGTCTCCGACATGTGAAACACCTATTTCTGAAAAGCTCGAATATTGGAAAAAAAATTGAACTTTTGGGATTGGCTGTTAAATAGAATTTGTATTATTTGGGTGCATTCTTTTCTGTGGGTATTTTTATTTTAGGGGCCTAAAGAAAAATAACATACTATTTTGCCATTGGTATCACAAAAAGTGTGCCTTGATGTGCTTCAGGATTTCTCGAGGACAAGGGAAGTTAGAGAGTTCCTAAGCGGGGCTTTAGCAGGGGCAATGACCAAAGCTGTTCTTGCTCCTCTTGAGACCATCAGGTTAGTGGTAGCTGTTTCACCCTCTTGAAAATGTTATCACTAGTCATTGTATTTGATGCTTTGTGTTTATATAAGCATATATGATTACACGAAGGACTAAATTGGTAAGCGAAGAAGTGTTTAGCTACTCGAAATTAGCTCATTTAACAATGAAAGTCCTGAAGACAACAATGTGGGTTTATATTTGGTGTATGTAGACTCCGTACGTAGAGCACTTATCCTGCGTTTTCCATTTCCAGTTGATTAATTATAATCAGCAATGTCAGCCCAAATGACATTGGTAATTGATTCACAGCAATGATTTTGCACCATCATTTGTTGGTCAGCCTACTTAATTGCATTGGATATACAAATACTTCTGAATGTATAAATACTATTTTCACTAACAAGTTACTGAGATGTAATGGAGATGGATGGAAATAGTCTTGTTTTAGTTCAAAAAACGGAAAAGATTTTGTTATGAAGTGATGCTAACGTGATACGTTTAATTCCTCTACCCATGTATGAATTTCAATGTTGTAGTGTTAAATCAAGTTTATGTGAGAATGGCTGAGCTACCAAGTATTAACTGTAATCAAAAAAATTTGGACAAATTTTTTTATTTTCTTTCATCAAGATGTTACAGTTTTGGAAAAAGTCTAGGGAAGTTAGAGGATTATTTTGCAAGTGTTGATACATGATCATAGTATGTTGGATTTGATATGTGCAGGACCAGAATGGTAGTTGGTGTCGGATCTAGACACATTTCTGGCAGTTTCTTAGAGGTCATTGAGAAGCAGGGATGGCAAGGACTGTGGGCTGGAAATGCGGTCAACATGCTTCGCATAATCCCCACACAAGCTATTGAGTTTGGAACATTTGAGTGTGTTAAACGAGCAATGACATCAACACAAGAAAAGTGGAAGCAGGGTGAATCCCCAAAGGTGCAAATTGGTCCTGTAACCTTGAACTTCTCCATCTCCTGGATTTCCCCTGTCGCTGTGGCCGGTGCTGCTGCCGGAGTTGTTAGCACACTTGTATGTCATCCCCTTGAAGTTCTAAAGGTACGGGTACACTTTATGAGGATATAAATTTAGTCTAGCCTGCTCTACTTTATATCATGTCTGATGACTATGTTATCTATCTAATCTTCCGTGTTTCATTTATATGTGTGGTTTTCTTGTGTGTTCACGTGGAAATATATTCTGCATTTTTATATCCTCTTGGATTATATCTCCTTATGATTTCACTGTATGATGATTTCAGTTAGGAACTATTTATGTTTGACACTTTCTTGGTATTTAACTATATATTGTTTCTTTCTTCTAATTTCTTACGACAGGATCGGCTGACTGTGTCTCCTGAGGCGTATCCCAGTTTAAGCATTGCAATCAGCAAGATTTATAAGGAGGGTGGGATTGCTGCATGCTATTCTGGTCTTTCACCTACACTTATTGGGATGCTTCCTTACAGTACATGTTACTATTTCATGTATGAGAAAGTGAAGAAATCCTACTGCCAAGCAAAGAATAAAGAGTCTCTCAACCGTCCTGAGATGCTACTGGTTGGAGCACTTGCAGGTTAGAAACTTGGCCTTGGTTACGTAAACCAAATTGAAAAGATAGTGCACACCCTTTACCTGTCTTTTTCTTTCCCAGTTTAAATCTTGTTTCGGGTTTGATTAGTTTTTGGACATTTTTGGATCCTAACTGCTACGTCATAGTCCATTTTTCTAGGAATAATATGTCTCAAGTCATGAAGATTATTGAAGCATTTTCTTTTTGCTTTCTATTTTAGTATGTTGCCTAGCGATGGCATATAACCTTTTATTCATCAGTTTAGTAAACATGCATCCTGTGGAAAAACTTTTCTTAATGTCAGTGTGATACAACAATTCATGTAACTTTTGTGTAATTACTAATTAGAAGTATAGAATAGTTATCCTGATTTGCTTGGATTACTTATCTACTATTGGACAATGAAGTTGTATTTCACTAACTTTATTCTGATAAAGTCTCAGATCTTCCACCTCTTGGACACGAAATGTGAATGAACTGCATAATTAGGGAAGTAGACGGAGACTCTGTAATACACATGTCAATTTTGTAACTTGTACGCTTTGAAACTTCGGGTCTCTTTTGCAAAGTGATTTTTTTCTGCTCTTTATGGTTTTTGGAGCCTGAATGATTGGATGGATAATTTTCTTCACTGATTATACATTAAAATATCATATCCTGACCACTTGATTATCTAATACTTACCCAAACATGTCTAGGTTTTACGGCTAGCACAATCAGCTTTCCATTGGAGGTGGCCAGGAAACGGCTGATGGTTGGAGCTTTGCAAGGCAAGTGCCCACCACACATGGCAGCAGCACTTTCAGAAGTCATCCGGGAAGAAGGTTTGCGGGGACTTTACAGAGGGTGGGGTGCAAGCTGCTTGAAGGTCATGCCATCTTCCGGCATCACCTGGATGTTTTACGAAGCTTGGAAGGACATACTGCTTGTTCAGAGACATACCTTATAAGCTGGAACAAGCTCAAGCAAGATTTCACATAGGATCATAGTTTAAACTCACATTGGGATCTATACTGGTGTAAATTACCAGGCCGGAGGTGTCAACTAATTCGTTGAAGTTACGTCTAAGTTGTTTTACACAGGCCTAGTTTGGTTGATCTTGCATCCGTTGAGAGTTTTACTTTCTTTTTCTTCTGTTTTCGGTTTCCCGTGGGCTTGACCAAACTGTCACTTGAGCTTCATTTATGTGCATTACAAGGAATATGTACTGATGAATGTGTTGTACCATGACAAAATAGTGTCTTTTTATCAATATATATATTTGCCTTGTTAGTTCAAATTTCACCCAATTCCTCCCTGATTTTGTACCTCATTGTTAATTTTCCGGCTTAATTGGAATAATAGTGTTTGTGGTGATACGGTGGGTCGAAGATAATCCATGTGGTAACAAAATTCGAATTTAATATTTGTGGTAAATTTTGTTACAATTCTAACTTAAAATTAAAGATCTCATCAATTCTTCGTTAATTGTTAGCACGTTTTGCTCAAATACAAAAGTAGCCTCACGTGCTAACAATTAACGATGACAATTACAAATTATTTTACATTGGAGGATTGTAATGGATAGTTGATGCTGCCAGTCTCTTGACTGCTTCTGTGTTGTTTGTTTTCCTACTCTGTTTTCTTTTCATGTGTCGTTGTGCTTTGTCAATGTAATTGCTGCCGTTTCCTAACAAAAAAAAAAAGCAAATAGTTAGGTCAATTAATCATGATAGTAAATTTATTTTTTACACTGGTGATCAAATTTTCATGAGCAGAGAATATGAATGAAAGGGATCAAGTAAAAAATTCTTACAACGATATATTTACATTAAAATTATAGAGAAATAAATTAATTTTGAACTTACCATCAATAATATTCGAACCAAAAACATCTTACTTGGAAATGAAGAGGAATGCTAATATTCAGTAGGAGTAATTGTTTTTGCTCAGTCAAATGCTTTTTCATTAGTTTGTGGAAACAAATACAAAAAGTCCGTCAGAATTGTTGTAATTTATTTTTTTATAAAATAAAATAAAAGAAATTGCGAAATAGCTGAACCCAGTCAAAAAACACAACCAGATGAAGAACGTGGATTTCCGATCGGAAGTAGGGAAGCCGGTGGTGGTGCTAATATGCGGAAGCTTGGTGTATTACCACTGTGCCCACCGCAACTCCAGCCTCCTCTCTCTCCTCTCCGACGTCCTCATCGTCCTCCTCTGCTCTCTCGCCATTCTCGGCCTCCTCTTTCGCCAAATGAACGTCTCGTAAGTCCTCCCAAATTCCCCATTTTGCCCTTTCCCCTTTTCCTCCCTCAGAAATACCGGAAAGTGGTCGCCTTTTTTTTTTTCTTTTTTTTTTTGTGGTTTGTTTTTCAGGGTTTTGACTTTTTGAGGAATTAGGGATTCTATGCTCTTGTTATTGGGTTGTTGGCTGAATTGGTGATTTAGGGTTTAATCTGATTTTGTTTGAAACTCAATGCAAATTTGTTTTAATTTGATTTAGTGTGATTACAAATGCTTTTGAGAAATTTGGGTTTGGTTTAGATTTTGATAGGGTTGCATTGAATGAATGCATTAGAATGTAAGTAGATTAATATGATAGATGAAATTAATTGGGGGTTTCGATGTCAAATGATGAATTTTACAAACTTGATACTATACTAGTGGTCGATTAGGGATTCTAAGTTCTTGTTATTGGTTTGTTGGCTGATTTGGGGACCAGGTTTTATTTGGTAATGGTTGAATGTAAATGCAGATTTTGTTCTACTTAATTCAGTTTGAGTACAAATGCTTTTAGAAATATGGGTTTCGTTTGGATTTTGATGCTCTTCTACTCTCTCAGGTTGTATTGAGTGGATGCATGTGGAAATTTACATAGGTTATAGGGCATTGAAGAAGTGCCAGAGTTAGTACCATGATAGATGAAATGAAAATTTGTGATTTCTTAGAAATGAACTGCTCAGTTTCAAATCCTAAACGTGTCAATAGTACCATTTTATAAGAGGATTCTATGTCAACTGATGAGTTTACAAACTTGTTAATATTGTAGCGGTGAATGGTGATTAAAGTATCTAATTTTTCTGTTGATTAGGGTACCAGTGGATCCACTTGAGTGGCAGATTTCGCAGGACACTGCTAATAGCATTGTTGCGTGGTTAGCCAATACCGTTGGAGCAGCTGAGTCTGTATTGAGGGTTGCGGCCACAGGGCATGACAAGAGGTTGTTTGTCAAGGTAAGAATCTCGATGCCTAAAGAGGATTTTTTGTTTTGATATGAGGTGTTGCAGAGCTGTATGGATGATAAATTTCAACAGCTTTTATTGAGACATATACTGCCGCTTGCTTTAAGTATCAAGGGAGAGGTGTTAAACACCTGTATTAAGAACTTGGAAGTTGTCGTAATTTTGATTCCTTTTGGCATATAACTACAGATGCGTGTTGTTTATCTGCCCATGTGTTTCTCATTGGGAAGACTTTGATGTTTATGTTGATGACAAATCACACACCACTTGGAGCACAATTCATAATGTACCTTTGCTTTACTACAAAGTATACAACAAGAACAAAGTGGAAGCTAATATGTAATTTTAGTAGATGTACATGAGAACAAAGTTTATGTTTTTCACCGCGTACGTACAGCCCTCACTATATTTTTCAGGATATCAATCTGTTTATGGAACTTTAAGCCTAAGTAGGGCAGCTTGCGGTGGCAGTCCTTTGACTGACAGATCATCCTGTGTAATAAAAGCAGTCTTCTTGAAGAACAATTTTGGCCTCTGCTAGTCCATCAAACTGATTTTATTTATTTTTTTCCTTTTTATTGGGATGGTTGCACAGCTAACCATATAATGTAAATCTTTCTCCAGGTGGTGATTTGTCTCTACATGCTATCGGCTTTGGGACGGTTGATTTCAGGTCTTACAGTTGCCTATGTTGGTACGTTGGTTTCTTAAATCTGTTACCTACCTCTCCATGGCCGAGATGATTTAAAGTAGTTTGGTCTTTTGGGCTTATGGTGACATGTATTGATGATTTAGTATATTATGTTTTTCTTGGCCTGGTCTGTATCTTTGTTTTGAACATCACACATGTAAAACTAACAAGAATCTGTTTGCACCTGAAACAGGCCTATGCTTGTTTTGCCTTTATATGGTTGCGGAGAACAGTGAGTCAATCAGTGCATGTTTGTCACGATTCCTGAGGAGAACAACTGATCTAACCGAGGAAGATGCTGCCGAGAGCGATACTATGTAGTTAGGTTTTCTGATTAACTTTGTGTGCAACGAATCTCTGTATATTTCCCTGTTTGTGCGCTTGTATTTTGAGTTGCTCATTTGTACATGCTACTTCGTGTCTGACCATTTTGGTTGGCACATTATTTTTTCCCAGTAGATGCAGTCTACTGTACAAATTGTTGATTAAATGACACTATTGCTCAATAAATGCTGGTTTTTGCTACAACCTTGTGCTTTTACTTAACACAGTATTGAATCATCGAATTGGAAAAATTGAAAAAGGGCAAGGATTGGGGAAGTCCGATGAGCTTGAGAATTTTTGAACAACTTTCAGAAGAGGCATAAAGCTTTAACTGTTGAATGAGCTTGAGAACTGTTATTTCTATATGTAAAGTGAAATCAATACAGCCGCCAAGAAGATAATTCATGTCAAAATTTACAATTACAGATGCGGAATAATGAAGTATTACACCAATCCATGAACAGGTAACAAAACAATTTGAGCCAAGCTGCGCCCTCTATCGCAAAGTTTATGCCTTTTGGCAAGCCGTGCTTGGAATAACAGGTCTAGGGTTCAAGAGTGCCACAGGAAGAATTGGCCCAAAATCTTCTGCCTCTTCGGAATTCCAGCTTCCAAGGGGTATAAAGCTTCCATATTGCTCTGAAGGTGACTCTGAAGCAACCTCCTCCACTGGTTCAACCTTTCCAACCACATCCAGTTTTGTCACAAACCGGTGATCCAAGAGCTCAGCAGCTGTCGATCTCTCGAAAGGGTCCCTCACTAGGCACTTTCCCAGAAAATCTTTAGCATCATCGGATAACCAGCCTGGAATATTGGGAACTTTTGAAGCAACAAGGGGCTCTGGTTCATCCAATTTAGCGCCATGTTTCGCTTCCCATGGCTGCCTCCCTGTTAACATCCTGAGCACAACGCAACCTAATGCCCAAATATCGGAAGGCTGCTCCTGGACTCTGCAACAAACAGCTTCCGGAGACAAATACATCGATGTTCCTTGACATGTAAGCTTCTGCATAGCCGTCTTTGCCAGCCCAAAGTCCCCAATTTTTGGCACAAAACCAGAACCGGAGGTGACAAGCAATATGTTTTCAGGCTTCAAATCACAATGCACATAACCCCTTTCATGAATGTACTCTAGCCCACTCAAAATCGCTTTGGTATAATTCCTCACATCCAATGTAGATCTAACTCTCTATTCACTTGTGAGATCCAAGCGATTTGGGAGGGACCGCCACCACCACTCCAAAAGAACCAAATCAAACTTACATAATTCTTGCAAAAAGAAAATATAATACTTAATTAGACATGAAAGAGAAATCAAAACAAAAAGCATCCAAGAGATCAAACCAATAAGCACAAACAAAAAATTCCATTTCAATTTATTAAATAAAAACAGTGTTACACAATAATAAAGCGAAAACAGTAATGCATAGCTCAAATCCACTAAACTACATAAACAAAAGCTGTAATGCAAAGTCTGAACCCACATAATTTAAGAGTGAGCACGACTGTAATTTTGTTGAAGGAGAAATGCAAATTTTGAAAAACTATTTTTTTTAAATATATTATTAAGGGAATGAGGGTTTAAAACTATTACAATAATTTAAAGAAGAGAGAAATTTCAAACCCGGAACACACGAGTAGAATCTCAACACGGCATCCATTAAGATATTCAACTACATGCAGTAATTTTTGAAAACTGCATAAGTCCCATCTATAAAAAAAAAAAAATCTAAATTAACAATATATATTCATAGACAAAATGCATATTTGCTCTTTTAAAGTTGTGCATTTGGGTGTTACTTTTGTCATTCCATACGACCAAACACTTGGAAAGAAAACTAACACTTTAAAAGCACTTTTGACTTTTGGAGGGGCAACGTTTTTAAAATTCTGGTCCCTTCTATGCCCCGCCACTGCCGGCGAAGGAGGCGGCGGAGCTGGCGAGAAAGTTGGGTTAGGAGGCACCATTGTTTTGAGTATCACGCAAAAGCACAAACATAATTTGCATAGTGAAACATACCCTGATATAACTTTTTACATCATATTACATATCAACACAATTTTGTTGTTGTCGTCCCAAATTCACACACTACGAGTAAGCTATAACTAGACAGTAGTATCTACGCCGCCTTCAACCGCGCATGGATCATTACATTGCTTTACATAAATATGTGTACCCAAATATACGTAAATGTAAAATCAGAAAATACATCACGGTAGCTTCAATCATCTGGCTCTTCTTCTTGCAAAGAAGACGCGGTAGCTGTCTTATATATCTTGCAGACAGTTTTCCACAGAACTAGCAAATGTCTACCCCTGTTTCAAGAATCGCACATTTTATAAACTTTTCAACGAAAACTAGGACAACTTAATTACCATCGGTTTGGTGCAGGCATTGAGTTTTCATCAATCAACGCCGCTGTTGTTTCTTATGCTTGAAATTTCTTGTAAAAGGTGCCATTCTTGAAAAGAAAAGGTTAAACTTTTGCTTGTTCTAAGGTAATGCTTCTTCCTTCTGTCAACTGCCCGCACTCCACAAGCAAAACCTTCAAGCCAAATGGATTGAGCAATGTCTACCCCTTTCTATACCCCCTCAGCTTCTGGGGTTTGGACATCTGCGTGTTAAAGGGTAAAAGATTAACATCCAACTAGGATAATCAGTATAAAATAAGAAACATATAAATCCATTAAGCTTGTGTAACAATTGCACAGCCTGAGACGATGTTTCCAACAGACGATGTTTCCAACAGACGATGCTAGATTAAGAAGCCATATGAGAGAGAGTCTTCTACAAGATGCAGATAAAATGGGAAATTGACACACCTTCACCGGATAGCTGTTGAAACCGAACAACTATGTGTTTCCCATAAGTATATTTCTTCAGAGCATCAATATGAACTCTTATAAGTTTGAGCAGTATTTCCCGCTGTCTATCATTGCTTGTTTCAAGAACCTTCTGAACCACATAATTGGCAAATTGGTCCTTCATCATTGGCTGGAACATAAAAAAACAACGGAACTCAATATGCAGAAATCATACTTCAACCAGCATTATGCAGCATTCAATATCTACACTTTCAAACTCCGCACGGTTCCCAAAAGTTAAGCAGAATCTTCAATACTCATGCTATTAAAATACCAGAGTGTGTTTATGAATTTTTTGGAAACAAATGAAATCTACTTTTATGGAAATGCACAACTTGATGTTTCCTAATTGGCTCAGGTTTCAAACCATAATTATTATGCTGTCTTTGAGCCAAATCGTCCTATCCAACTGATATCTAATGTTGATGGGCAAATAGGCTTTATCGAGAATAAAAAACCTGAATACATGGGATAACCTATCATATGCATTTTTGCTTCACTTACCAACAGGCTATCATTTTCTTCCATTTGTCCAATGATTTCCTCAATCAAGAGCTCCCGCTCAGTAGTATCACCATACTCCAGACACTTCTCAACAACATTTGATGCATATTTATGCTGACTCAATCGTACAATCTTCCCAACCAACTTGCTGATAATTTGGCTTCTTTCGTTGGGCTTTCCCCTTTCCAGAACATGCTGTAAGCAGTATGATCCATCTTTATATTCCATTCAATTAGAAATGATAGAAACTTAGGCAATGCAAGGACACATGAAGAAGAAAACATAAATTAGAAACCAAAAGGAACCATCTCCTATAACTATTTTTAAGCTCCAATGCATCGCTGTTACTATTCTGTCGTAACCTCATTTTTTCACAACTTATTTTAAGTAAACTCTATCATCATAAGCTAGTCTTCAGGAAGTCCATTCTTCAAAAACTAGTCTTTAACTTCAAATTATACCGATGAAGATTCCAGCACCACCCTTTTCTTCTCTCTTGATTGGATAGACACCACATATGACATATTAGGTTTGATTTTAATATAACTATAATAACCATTTGACATAACAAAGAACCGATTAGCCCTCACCCTTAAACCATTGCCGACAATCGAAGAAAAGTATTTTTGTGATATTTTTCAGGAGCTATTTCAACCCAGAAAAGCCATTTCGGCTGTGTGATTTTGTTCAAGAATTGCCATTTTGGCTGTGTGATATTGTTCAAGAATTTTACCACCTGGCAGCATTTTCAGAATTCTAGATCAGTGTAGTCACTTTCCAAGTGCTAAGATTACATACAGGAAATTAAGAATGATACGTAACTGGAAAGCAATCAAATTAGGGTTTAGGGTGTTCGTGGAACCTCTCTCTTAGCAAAGAAAGAATCGAGGAATCAAATAGTTACTTTGTTCTCAATAAAAGAAGCAACAGACAGTAAAAGTAGAAAGTAGAAACCAACCTGGGTAACATAATTGCCATACTGATCTTGAGCAAGATCATAAGTAGATTCCAAGATCTCGTCAACAATACACTGACTTTGAAGGTCATCTGAACAATGCTCCAAAACTCTCTAGCAAGTTAAAGTGTAATGTTTCAAAACCTGATCTACAAAATCTAACTGGAGACTACATGACGGAATACTGTTGCTATTACCTGTATGACACGACAGCCATAGGGATGAGTAGAAAGTGAGGCAACTTGTCCTTGAAAAGCAGAAATGATAAATCCAATTTTCTCTGTGGGAATGCATTCTATACACTTCTGTATTACATGATTTCCATTTTGATCTCGTACACATGTCATGACATGTCCATCAAGCTCATGCACAAGTTGTATTTTCTGGTCAAGCTCAATAACTTCGAGAGCCTAAAAGAAACATCCAGCACAGACTTAAGAAGAAAACATTCGGACAATATAAAGCATAAGGAAAATTTTTCCCAGACTAATAAAGAGATGTTCCCTCCAAATACATAGTATTGTTCATTGTTTACCCAGCAAAGGGTTTTGAAAGAACTCCTGAAAGTTTATCTTCCGTACTTCAAAAAACCTATTTTAGAACCCCTCTTCAACCCCATCAACTCTTGCAGTATAAACCTTTATATAAATAACACATCCCTTGGTAAAAATCTCATAAGCAGAAAATAGCATGTTCATCGGACTTAAAACAACATATTTACTGTGAAAACATCAAGTTTTAGCATACCTTCTGGATTACACGACAACCATACATCTGCAAACTTAAAGGCAAAACTTGCCCAGCAAGTTGATCTGCAAGCTCCTTTTTCTGCTCAGGACTCCCATATTCAAAAAACTGTAATACAAAAAAAACAAAAGAATCATACAATTTTAATAGGCCATCCACGGAATTCACAAGTCAATAAAGATGACATGTGATGCAAAAAAAAAATGTAATTAAGCAGACACAAATTATGAATTCCTACCTTTTGAATAACATAATTCCCAAATACATCCGTCATTAATTTTGAAGCACGTGGAAGAATCTCTTTGAAAACAGATGCCTTGTCTTCAGAACTGCAGTACTCTAGCTTCTGTTGAATAAATCGACTCCCATGTTGATCGACACTGAAGTTATACATGAATATTAAAAAATAATAGAACAAACACAAATGTTATGTACAAGCAAAGGAAAAGTAAACGTGGAGCAAGCAATACCTGAAATCAACAATGCGCCCAGCTATATCAGAAAGTTCAAATTTACGGGTATTACTAGATTTCAGTTCTTCAAGTAAAGAGTGTCTTCTAGGATCATCCAAGATGGAGCTTCTCTGCCCTTGCCACCCAGAATATACTCCACTAACAGAACCTTCAGGAGACCTCAATTCATATTTCCGACCAAGATGATTCATTCTGCCCATTGGAGATGATGGCAATATTGGACTACCGAGATGTGAGGCTGGAAACTGTGTCACTACACCCATGCCAGAAGGATGTCCATAATAACCACTACCATTGTTTCCCACATTCCTTGGACTTAGAATACCCAGATTACCATTAGTTGAAGTGTGGAATTTTGGGTCAGCCCTATAAGCATTAACATTTAATTCTTGTTGTGAAAGTTGGCCTCTGACAACACCCCTTGACGCCAAGTGACCATGAGGAATTGAAGCACCATATGAATCCTCCAACAGACGAGGATAGTATTGCGTATAAAGGGGATCCACAAAAGGTGGCTGGAGCACTGGCCCATGTTGCCCATAAGATCTACTAGGGTGTTGCATATCACCTTCATGGGGAATCCTCTCCCCTCTTGAAACATCAGCAGGTCGACCATTGAAACTTGGCCCCAAAGTAGCATCAAAGAGCATTTGAAAAGACCCATGAGAAGCATACCCAGGCATATATGAAGGAAGATAAGTAGAACTTAAGGCATATCCACCCATTCCATATTGTGTAGGAAACGCACCAGACGACTGATAATTTGAGTAGAATGGACTTCCTGGAGTCATATATGCTGTGGCTGTACCATACAAGGGAGGTGTGACACCAGGTGAGTGCAATGATGGTTGTGTCTCAATAGAAGAGAATTTTGGGTACCCGTGGGGAAGATTTTGCATTCTGCTTTGCAAATGATTCATTCCTTGTGAAACTAATTGTGCTTGGAACCCCTGAAGTTGATATGGAACCCCTTGTTGTGTAGACAAATTGTGTTGTGGTAGATACCTCCCATAAGATTGTTCTTGTTGCTTGTTATAGTTGGTATCAACTTTAGCTGCTCTCGCTCTGGAAAGATCCAAGCCAAGGTCACCATTAATCGATGCATTATTCCCCGACCCATCATGCTCAATATTAGATTCATCTTTTTGTAGGTTCCCTGTAACATCACGATGTTGAGCACTTGGGGAGGTGGTAGGCAAAGGAACATCATTTGGTATGAACCCACGACCAAGCGCGTCCGAGGCACTTGTATCTGGACAATCATTGATAGAGTCTGAATTTGGTTCAGGTAATTTTGACTTGTTGACAGAAGAAGCATTTGGTGAAAGTGAATGTACATCACTATCAATTGGTTCATCTGTTGTTCCAAGACTTGAAGTGAGGGAGTGATTATATAGAGGAGATGGAGTCCGGGGGAAGTCTTGCTGAAACAAACCACCAAGAAGATAAAACATATAAATACAGGGCAACACATACTGGAAAATTATAGCTGATACATTAAATGAAAATTTTGTAATTGGCCAAAGGAGCTATGAAATTCTGAACTATATGGTTAATCATGAATACAGGAATCCAAATGTAGTAGTCATATGTTCAAGCTAAATGCAAAAAGCAAATATTAAAATAAACAAAAGAGGAGTTAAACATGGTTAAGCATAAGTAAGACATTATTTTTTTTATAAAAGTTATACCTACTAAACCACTTACTTTAACTCCTACCTGTATGAGATCCACTAGACTCTTATTATAACTTGCCAAAGAAACCGTGTCCTTGACAGGCATTACTGCAACACTATCTTCTGCCAAGTTATCATTAGACTTTCTGGATGAACTAGCATCATTAGGGTCCTCCTGAAGAGTTGAGAGAGAACCTTGAGAAAGATGCAAGGACCTGGCGCTGTCATCTAAAGAAGTCAGTCTCCCCTTGGTTCCTAGACCACCACTATGGCGGACAACATGATGATTCTCCCGTACAGTAAGTGGTGGAGGCAGCTTTGCGTTCAAGTTCATATTTGATAAGTAGTATGCCATATAAGCTGGGTCTGAACGCAGTTTTTCTTCATTCTCAACATTATCCACAGTGTTGTTTAAATTAGTCAAGCTTGTTTTCATGCTGGAGTTCTGTTGACTTAATAGGTTTTCAATAGAGGAAAAGGAACCTTCCATACTTGGTGGAGCACTACCACTTCGACTGGGTATAACTTCAGCTCTCTCTCTCTTAAAGCCATGCCCCTTTGAAATGAAGCCCGACTCCTCTGCTGTCATACTTCTCACTGGAGATCCAAACGTTGCAGCATCCTTAGATGGGGGCCACTTCTTTCCCCTGCTGCTTTCTACCATTCTCATGAGACCCTCAGTTGCCATCCTACCAGAATAATGATGATTTTTACTTATCAGCAATTACCTTCAAAAACTGTTCAGCATATCAAATTCAGGTTATGCTTCTTCCAACAGTCCACAATGGAAAATCATAATTCAATCCAAGAAGGCAGCGCACACACAGAATCTAAATAATGCAGTCGCAACAAGAAGCCCCTGCATACAGAACATAGTTTATGAATTATCCACATCATGTCACTTTCGTACACATGTTCACAGAGATTGTAAATACAAAATGTGTTGCGAAATCTTTTCCATAAAGCATAAACTAGTTCTGCATTGTTAACTTCAGCACAGACCCCATTGAGAAGACCACAAACAAATGCAGAAACATGTGTCCAAATCCATCATGAAAAGTTGAAAACTATCACATATCTAATACGTAAACAGTAACCAATCTATCAAAATGGAAAACAAGCATAAGAGTACCGAAACATAAGTAAATCCTTCCACATTCTTCTTCTGAAATTATAAGACTCACATTGCATGTCAATAAATGAACTTCCTCCCACTACAACACTTAATTGCCTACATTTTGACCAGAAAATTAGTCTGGGTCTAAAAGACTGGTTGTAGAAACTTGTTATTTTCGGTTCCTTCTAAAATTTAACCATCTAACGATCAATTTGTGTTTCGAACCTATATTACACTACCAACTTCTCGACCAGTGTATGAGTAACAGTACTAAACACATGGAAACCATTTATGTTCTCAAGTAGCATTAATGTTCTACTCACAGAGTCTTACGGTAATGGGGATAAATATACCCTCTATTCGTGTAAGAATAATGTCATCCAGAGCACCATTTCTTCTATCAAAAGAACCAACTTAACATATGGAAACCATCATATTCAGATTTATTATACTGCTTCTCATTTATATGCTCTCTGCTGCATACAATTCATGAATTGTGTTTGACTCACCCAACTGCCTTTTCTGAACTATGGTCAATAACCAATTACATTCGACTAAGTAGGGCCGAAGTAATCGTTCACATGGTTTACTCTGTCTCCTATGTATATGTTTTCGACTCTAATAAAGTACACCACTCTTGTTTCAGCTTCCCAACCTATAAGGATGCTAACTTCATCATACAGCACTACAGTTAAACGCATTTCTTTCCGAAATCAAATTAAGAAAAAATTTCGACATTCACATGCGACAACAATTACACTGTTCCATGAAGTAACCTCACAATCACAGCCAATTGACACAACACTTGTAACGGTCTCTTCGAAAGCGAAATTAAACCCATTAATCACACTTATTTAACACCCTATATACATAGAATTTGAACAAATTTCCAAAAACCAACAAACCCAACAAAAATATATTAAAAGTAAAAGTAACTGAGTTCCCAATAGTATAATCCATCTGAAAAATACAAACTTGCACATATTTGAGTATAAAGATCATGAGAAAGAAGCAGGGGATGCAAAAAATTGAGAATTAATACTAAAAATTTAAGCAGAAAAAGGATTGGAATGTCTCACCAGGTAATGGCAGCAGCAATTCTTCAAAGTCTGAAACTTTGAAAGAACAAAACCCAAAAGCCCAAGTCTTTTTGCAGAGCTGTGGAATTACTGAGAAGGGTTTGCTTTAAAGAGAGAGAAAGCTTAGGAGAGAGAAAGTCTTTGCAGAGAAATTGCTGGAGACTTGAGAAGAAGCAGAGAGAGTTTTTCTTTGTTTGGAAAATACAAAATTGTTGCTTGCATAACATTCTCATTTCCCAGGGTTTGGAGTTTTTAATATTTAAATGTTTTTCTTTTTCTTTTTGCTTTTTCAGTGTCGTTCAAAGAAAATTAGAGTTTATTCTGGTTATGCATGTGATAAAATGACATAAATGCCCATGTTTTTTGGCCGGAAATAGATTAATGTCCTAATATGATGCTTTGCATAGGGGTAATTTCGTCCAGACGACACGTGGTGAGTCGAGGTTTGTCCAAGCAAAAGTTTTCAACCACGTGGCAACCTAGTTGTTGTTGACTTTTGTTGGGTTTTGAAAGAATTGAGGGAGTGATTGGATGCATTTGAATGTGTCATAGGAATATGCCCAAAATTTGTTGGGCATTTGTTGGGCATTTACTTGGATTTTGATTCATATTTCTTGAGAAGTTACTAGCTATGAGACTTGAAGCATCAATGGCTTTGTTTATGTTCTTTATAAATAAAGTTAATTGTGACTCCTCAGTACTACAATCTGATGATATTCATTTTTACTTGGAAATGAGATATCTTAGGTTTAAATCTCGTAAATGGTGAATTCGATACAAAATTAAGTTGTTCATTATATGAAGTTTTTATTTGAAAACTCCACACAACTCTTCTCATCAAAGCACCTCTATTGGGTTCTCTGAATGAGATTCTAGCTAAAATATATAAAATTTGGAATAATTCATCTTCAATCACCGTACTCTATGTAAGATAAAAAGTAAAATAAAATAAACCTCTAAGAGCTCATAAATCTAGAGAATTAAAAAAGACAAAGATTGTCTCTCCTTCTATTTTCGGTGTCTTCCTATTTGTGTGGTCATGGTTAAATCATGTCAACATTTTATATTACTATTCATTTTTGTCTTATTGTCTTTATAAAAAAAAATAATATAAAATGTTGACGCAATTTAACTATAATTATAGAAAGCAGAAGGGCACCAAAGTAGGAGGGTATACATTCCTTGTCAAATTAAAAAAGGTACCATTGAAGATGCTCTCACCTCTCCACACTTGGCTATTTGTAGGACAATCCACTTGGCTACTTCGGGAGGAAAACTGTCACCTTCATGTTTCGTTAGCATCCTCACTTTCTACTGATTATTATTATATTAATTTTTTTCACCTACTATTATAATCTTACGCAATCATCCTTGTAGTTAAATAACAATTTTTGCTCTCAACCAAAATGATAATTAATAAATGTCGTTTAAAGACAGTTTTACCCTTATATCATTAGAAATTGTGGAGCAAAAAATAATCGCAAAAAATATGAAGGCGACACGTGGATTCTAAGGTAGAAAAAGACAAAATTACCCTCGAAGCACACCGAAGCTTCTACGCACAAGCAGCGGACAATCAAGATCAAAAGTGATCAAAATAGGTATTTATTCAAAACATATTTCATTCATCCTCATCAAATCTCCCTCACAAGGTAACTCTCAAATTATTTCTCCTAAATTATATTAATTAGCTAATTTATTTATTTATCACTCAATTAATTTATTAATTAGCTAATTAATTGTAAATTACACCAAAAAACCACAATAGTGGCCGGTTCCCATCTTTCCCAAAATGGCTAGCCACACCCCTGTAAATACCATCTCATTTTCTCCAAAAACCTAAGTTAAATCCTCTTGCAAAATTCTCTAAATTCTCTAAACACTTTTCCCTTGAAATTCTAACTTTGACATCGAATATTCTTCAGCCAAAGTCTCCCCCATTCATCATAGGCACGTGAGGCTTTTGGCCTTGACCTAAAGTGTTAATTGTTTTGTAAGTGCAATTTTGTCCAAGAAGAAGAATGCGGAAATTTGCATCCACAAATTAGTGCTTTCATTTAGAATTTGGTTCACACGCTCGAAGAAGACTCTCGCATTCAACGTTTCTAATTTCTCGTTCATTTGTAGATTTTTCGTATGTTCTACTTCCTATAATTTTTTATAAAATTCTTTGAATAAACGTAAAAGAAAAATACAATGATAAGAAATTTGGAAACCACAACGAACGAAACTTCCTACATTCAAAGATCCGGATCAAGTGATGGAGATTGCGATGTAGCCCCACCACAACGATCCATAAGGCTCAATGCAACGACAAGAGGAGCAATTTTGGAAGCCACAAGTACCACCGTGGTAGTGAGGAGTGGGCCAGCTCCATGGCAACAGACCATGGCCTTATGCGCTACCACTACAGCAACCCAAACCCAGGACCAAGCCAAGGCCTAAGCGCTAGTAGCAGCTACACAAATAGCCTAATCTGTAGCCCACGTCGCAAGGCAGCCGAGCCAAGCCCAAACCGCTGTCCAAGATGCATCGCAAGCCCAAGCTACGCTAACCATTCCCTAGGCCCAGATCCAATGCACTCCCAGCACCGCACTACGCCCACGCGCCCAACACGTGGCACGACCCACTTGCACAACCCAATCCATTCCCGTGGCTCACTAGGCGATCCCGACTGGTCCAAGACTGGTTCAACAATCCTAGATTCATATTTCTAGACCAACGTTTGGACCGAGGGCATTTTCACACCATTTTTCCACAGATTTGAAGTTTCCCAACTCAAATCTCGCACCCAGAGTCCATTACACTTCCACTATTCAAGGAGACGCATACCGTCCAAGCTCTTCTAACCCGAATGGTGAACCACATTTGTCTCGACAAGTCTTAGAGTTGACAAGTGCCCTCGCACAGCAGACAACCTTGGTGAATCAGCTTTTGCAGCGCACCGAGGTGCAACGTGCCCTAAACGAGGTGTCCCAAAGCATGACAAGGGCAGATGATGAACTTCTCTAGCAGCGTCCCTGCAAACAACCCCTCAACCAGCCACGATCTGAGCGTTCTAGCAGTTTACGCTCCCGCCTGGGTCATCGGCGTAGTGTATACTCTCGTCTTAGCGAGCGTATGAGCGTGCACTATCGATCAAGCTCGCAGACGAGCATACGTTCACAGTTGAGGCCACACTCTGATTATCAACATGGACAACCTTCCAGGCGAAGTGTTCATTCACAACTAGGCTCACAAGAAACATTTTTTACCTCACATCGGAGTAAGCAGCACGACGAATGGAGAGAATCAGTCACTCAATTTGGCGGGAAAGCATGCATTATGGGACGAGGCCAAGCAGTTTAATAAAAACGAGTCGAAAAATAAGCGCATGGAACGTTCCCCGACTAGAGAAGACTCATCGCCCGAAACATTCACCAAGTTCACAGTTCCCATCAACCAAATTTTCCGTAAGCTCAAGATCGAAACTTGGTTTGAACTGCCGCCATCCATGAAAGGCATCTTACCAGGCTGGATCATACAGAGTATTGCGTATTCCATCAAAGACTGAGCCACACTACCAACGGCTGCCTAAAGTAGAAGTAGTACCTTGAGAAGCTGAAAAATGAGGTCAGTGTAACGAGTATCTTGACAGGTCAACGATACGGCCTGCACAAGTAAGGGAAGTCTCCATCACGCCCTGAACCCTGTTAGGGTTTTTCCAAATAAGTTCGAAGTCTCAAGCAACTCGATGAACAAGGCTTCGCAAGCCAATGGTTATTCAGTTTGATATGCAATTTCAACCTTCCAGCAAAGTTGATTCATTTCTTTATTCTTAATGAAGATTCAAGAAGTTATTCATAAGCCTGGCTCAACTGCTGTCTACAACAACTGCTCAAACCCCTATCTAGGTTTGCTCTCTAGTGCGAGAAGATAAACTAATTACTCTCCAGTGCGAGAGGGTAAACCAATCCCTCGACACCCAAAAGGGTCTGCTCTCCAGTGCGAGAAGATAAACTAATTTCTTTCCAGTGCGAGAGGGTAAACCAATTTCCTAATACCCAAAAGGGTCTGCTCTCTAGTGCGAGAGGATAAACTAATTACTCTCTAGTGCGAGTGTAAACCAATTCCCCGACACCCATATGGGTAAGCTCTCCAGTGCGAGAGGGTAAACTAATTCCTTGACACCGATCTGGGTAAGCTCTCCAGTGCAAAAATGCCACATAGCTCAGAAGATCGAATGCTTGAAAACCACCTAAGCAACAAATGGTTAGGGGGCAGCAGCTACTTTGCACCCAACAGTTCGCTCATCCGACACTTCATCTTCAGCAACTCCATTGTTGACTGCTTCATCTACGGCAGCTGAGAAATCAAACTTAAGCAGTTTCCTCATTTTTGGCAAGCAGCCCAGACGTGGTAGCCCAAATCGTGGCCCATGCCACGCCACTTCCTCAGCCCATGCCGAGTTAGTCCTTGGCTTCAGTCAAGCCGAGCAGCATAAGTAAATGGCCCTTGCTATACCTCTTCCTTGGCCCATGCCAAGCCGACTCCTAGCCCCTGCCAACCGACGTGCCGCACCATCCCAACGGCTGCCCCATGGCAGCACCACCCAAGAAGAAAACAAGGAAAATTAAGTTTTTCTTACATCGGTGCAGCGCCGAGAAAACAAAGATATCAACAGAATACAGTTCTTTGCACATGCAAGCAAAGAAGAGTGCTAGGGGAAATGAACAAATATCCTCTAGTTTTCTCTCTTTCTTGTAGGGATAAATAATTGCCCTTCGAAGTTGATTTAATCCCCTACTTAAGGTAGGCCTAAGTAGGCTTTAGAGGCGATTTATTTCCCTTTCCTAGAAGAATCTAATTCTAAGTCCAAGTGGAAATCTGCATCAAAGTTGAAGATCTCTACACTTGCTGCCCTTTTCTGCGAGCAGGCTAACAGGTGTAGGAGCATTTATGGAGCAAAAAATAATCGAGAAAAATATGGAGGCAACACGTGGATTCTAGGGTATAAAGGGACAAAATTACCCTCGATGCACACCGAATCTGCTATGCGTAAGCAACGGACAATCAAGGTCAAAAGTGATCAAAATAGGTATTTATTCAAAATCTATTTCGTTCATCCTCATCAAATCTCTCTCACAAGGTAACTCCCAAATTATTTCTCCAAAATGATATTAATTAGCTAATTAATTTATTTATCACTCAATTAATTTATTAATTAGCTAAGTAGTTGTAAATTACACCCAAAAAACCACTAAAGTGGCCGGTTCTCATCTCTCCCAGAAGGGCCTGCCGCACCCCTATAAATACCACCTCATTTTCTCCAAAAACCTAAGTTGAATCCTCTTGCAAAATTCTCTAACACTATGTTTGGATGAAGAAATTTAAGATTCCCAAGGAATTTTAAAATGACGGAAATTGAATTGACAGGATTTTATTTTCTAGAATTTGTGAATTTTCTTGTTTGGTTAGCCTAAAAAAACAATGGAATTGAATACGGAATTTTTTATTTTTAAGCTCTCAATCATAGAAATTGGGAAATGACACCTATGTACATGGAATTTAAACTTGGGAATTGGAGGTCCCAAATTCCAATTCATCGTGGGCACATGAGGCTCTTGGCCTTGACCTAAGATAGTAATTGTTTTGTAGGTGCAATTTTGTCTAAGAAGAAGAAGGCGGAAATTTGCATCCACATGAAGCACTTGCTAAGCTAAGCCATTTGTGTGGGTAGTTTTGTAACTCTAAACATTAATCATATAAGACATCTCCAACCCTTGGGGATAAAGTTTAAAAATTTAAGTCATAACCTAGAAACTGTTTTTCTCATCCAATGGTTATGGCTTAAAATTTAACCCAAAGTTATTAAATAATTATTTTAGCCTCTTTTTTTTTTCAGTAGTTCTTTTTAAAATAAAATTTATGTAGATTATCCTAATATATTTTTATGAACATTTTAATTTAAAAATATTTAAATTCTGATAAGTAATTAAAAATCATACAAATATATAGGTATTTTGTTAGATTTGATCTCATTTGATCACAGTCGTTAAATTAAAGTAAAAAAACAAAACAAATGTTTGAAATATGATAGTTTGATGGGTCTAAAATAATTTAATCTAGGCTTAATTTCTAGGAGGAATCTAGCACAAACATATATTTTCTCCCCAAGGCTTATTTTAGCCCAATGGTTGGAGGTTTTTTATTTTTTTATTTTTTTTTATTTTTTAGTTTTGTCAAACCAATTGTTAGAGATGGTTTGGGAGATTTTAAAATTTATATTTTAAGTTTTATCCCATAAGTTTGAGATGGTCTAATGGTAATTATGGGACCATTCGTGGATCTTAGTCAACAGCTAATGCTCTTTATGAAATTACACCCATACCCCTTAGCAAATACATGGAACTATGGAAGGCAGCAACTTATGAGAATTTGCAAATAGTGAGATTCAGTTCCAGTTATGTTACGGTTCAATTAGTAGCGAATTTTTAGGTCATCCGAAAACGGGAAAGTCTCATGTATCCGATCATTGACACGCAGTGAATTGGTCACATGAGAATATTGGCTTCTGCTAAAGCAATGTAGAGTTTAGTTTATTAATTTTAAGTGGTTTTTTTTTTCAATAACAAGATTTTTTTTTTCTCTAGTAGTATTCCTCTTCACTTGAAAGTGAGATGTCTTAGGTTCGATTCTCATCAAAAGCGAATTTGAACCACATTATGAGGCTAAGCTCACCTCCTTCCCTTAGTGTATATAATATCGTTTGTTACAAAAAATAAAATAAAAAATATTTTAAAAAAAATATTTTTTTTTCTCTACCAACACATTGTAAGAGAAAAAATCAAACTCGAGACCTTGGATACATAAACAAAATTGTAAGCCCCTGACCCCAGTACTAGGATGTGAGAAATGCTAAGGAGTAGACTCTCTGCTGCCTTACGTTTTTGGTACAATGTTTTATAATGTTAATAAGAGAATTGTATAAAAAATATATATAAAAAATAAAAAAACATGAAGTGGCGGAGAGTCCATGAATAGTCTACTTTGAAAGAGTCTCCTTGGCATTTCCCATCGGATATTAGATTGGCTAGTGTGACAGCTTTCATTTTCCAAATTTCTAACGATTATGTGTATTGGCTTTAACAACAAAGCTTCAAGTTCAAGTTATAGATGATCTAATTTTTAGGGCTCATGTCCTTTAACTTCGCTCAAGATAAAAGAGTAGGACCAATCAAGGCTTATGATTTTATCTCAAAAGATTTCGGTGCACTTCATGAATAATTATTTTTCCGTAAGGGACATTTGGTTCTTATTAGTACAAACGACGATCGGCAGATGCTCACTGGCCTAAATTCAAGTAGCACACAATTTTCAAGCAACACTATTTTAGTAACAAACAAATGACATGCTAGAATCCCAGAAAAAAATTGAAAACAATGCAGAATCCTGCAACCAAATGATAGTCTTTATAGAGATGCAGATAAACTTCAGCAACCAAAAGGCGAAAAATACTAAACGTGCTTCTTACATAAACAGCAGATCCATCCATAAGCCCGAGCAGCCACAGCATTAAGCTCTGGAACGCCATCCTCGTTCATCAGTGCTGGAAGAACTGCAAAAGGAGATCAGATTTCAGCTACTATCGCAATTGACACCGTGGTGTGGACACGCTCTTGCACTTTGAGATTGTTCAGTAGAGTTGCGAGGACATCTTGTGGACCAATGGCTTTGGCAATGCACCCAAAAGTCTTAAGACTCTTAACAACGGATACCCTTCTTATGAGTCAAAAAGTATATATGAAATATCAGAAAATTGAAACCTCGTGGCTCATTTTGAAACTGACTCGAAAAACTTTGACGGTGTGAAATGTGCTTTTAGCCCCAATAACCATGTAGTTCATAGAAATCTGGTTTTTGTTAGTACAAACCATGAATGCTCACACTCACATGCCTACTGAAAGAAATGCAAGGTAGACACTAATTTAGTGACCAAATGATAACATACTACAGTTGCTGAAAATAGTTTGAACAACTTTTTTCTTCATATAGTAAAACCGACCGAGGCTCCTCGACAGTCTCAATGGCAAAAGGAAAGTTCCTCTTAACTTTCATACATCGATAGTAGATCGTACATTAAGTCAGTTTTCTTAGTCTCCAGAGGATAAAACTCCTTCCACCATACAAAAGAGAAACTGAATGAGAAGCCAGACAGAGAGGGCTTAGTCTGCTGCTAACCATCGAAGGAATACACATGCTTAATTAGTTCATTCCGAAGGGCTATGGACAAGGGAAAAGGGTAGGAGACGGGTCTCTCCACAACTTTCCATCTACCAAATCGAGTTTTTTCATCTTCTCCTCGCACCAAAACAGCTGCTCTTTGCTTATTCTCACCATTCGGAGGGTTCTCGACAAAACCTTGGCGTCAATCAGGCTAAACAAAAGCTGAACATCTTCTTGCAACTGCGGCCACGATTTCTTCTTCCAACCTTTCCTCTTTTTTTGCAGTTCCTTTAACTTTATCCATTTCTGAAGCACAAACAGACAAGTTTCACGACATAATATGATCATTTGAAAAGAAATAATAGTTATAGTAATCCAAGGGTAGCACACATATAAAACATGACCTTTATGCTTCAACCCTAACGGAAAATGCTTGCACCTTCAAATAGTTCACATTGCATTCTCGACAACAGCATAATATTGAGGTTCAGAACACCAGCTTGACATCATTATTAAGACAGATTATTCAAATTTATCAAATGAAGCATAACTTAAACAAGTTAGCCAGTCTATCTAGGCGTTCCGAACAAACTAGAAAATATCTACAGAAATTTTGAATCCGAAACACACTGGAAGTCATTTCTTTAGAAGATCTATCAGTACCCAAACCACAACAGTTATGGGATACAGAAAATTAGAGAAAGAATTCTATTATTCGAGTCTAGTAGTCCAAATGTTTTATGCATGTTATAAGCACATGCACACAAAATCCCCAGAAAAGAAATTATGAAGAAACTCACACAAGTAAGAATAAGGCTCCACTCTTCAGCAGGTAAAAAGTAATAAAATTTGAAATTAACACGAATGTAATCAACAAGACCACTTTTATTATAAGACTTTGTTATAACTTGCATAAAGATGCTACGGTGGAAAGACGAAAGAAAAGATATGCTAGAAAAACTACCTTCTCGAGAGAAGATTGAATCTGCTGAAGTGGGGTGGCAGCCTGGTTTTGATTCCCAAACAAGTTAAGAACAGAGCTTGGTTTTTTCTTATCCATCTTCAGGAAAAGCTGGAAAGTGAGGATTGAGGTTTCAATAATCTTGATGAGGTCAGGAGCATGGACCACCGAATCTAATTCTTCCTCCTTTCCTTTTTGAATTGGACCTGAACAAATTCATGACACCAAAGCTATTAACATCATAAACAATGAAATTTACCAATAGGTCTTACTAATATTAGAAAGCTGGGGAATTAGTACATATGAATATGGTAATAAATGAAACAAGGCTTCTAATTTCATTGCTCGTAACTGAACTTACAACTTTAGTAGACATCAAATTCTTGATCCTAAACTTTTTATACTGACAAGAAGCTTACCTTGTATATTAGGCACCCGCAGTAAATTAGGAAGAAGCCTTTGTGTGCGAGCATAAATTTCAGCCCTGTGGCCCTCCTCAAAAGGTTCATTTTCGATATACCTTTGTAGTAAAACCTGGAACTGTTGAAACTGTTGAGCACTGTGGTTGTAACTGTTGGGATTTTCAGGTTGGCAAGCGATTAGCTGGTTTAGTTGAGTGTACTGACAGTGCAGTGCCTCCCAAGACAAGCAAAGTTGACCTACATATGATGTCTCAATATCCTGGAACGGATCATTTTCTGGCTGTTGAAGGTGCTCAGTTTCCTCATCAGGCTCTTCAATCTTCTTCAAAGAAAGACAGCGAAAAGGGGAGGTAAGCTTCTTAGATGCTGTTCGCGGTGATGGGGTCGTAGGGGTTTGGATGCCTGTAAGACAACATTTATTTGCATTGACGATTTAAATAATCTGTTTGTACCAAAAAGAAAAACCAAAAAAAATCTACAGAGACTATCGCTCTGCAGTAACCTAACCCCTGGAGGTCAGGAAACAACATATAGACAAATGTATTGTTTCATTTGCAGACCAACTAGCTTCAGAAACATCAGCTTACGTACTTTCAAACTGCTCGTATACCTAGAACTTAACTGAATCAAGTTTCTATAAATTTGAGCTATCCACGTTTGTCTGAAAATTCAACTCTCTGCCAATTATTTGAAAGAGACCAAGCTTAAATCAGATTCACATCTATTTCAACAATGCATACATCTCCTCGTATCTTTACTTATTCTAACCTCCCATATGGCTTGTTGGGCACATAGAATGTTTCTTTCCTTTTCTATTTTACCAATGAAGTGGAAACTTCATATGTATTTCATGCAGGTAGATCCGTATAAAGATGAAACATTTCAAGTTCAAACAGCCAGTCAAAAAGAAGTAGAGTCCTAAAGCTAAAAGTATGCTTTAATTTGAAAAGGTAACAAATTTGAACAAATTTCAGCGCTTACCAGTTCCATTAAGATGCTGCGCACTCATCCGTTCAAAGAACAACATCCTCTCCCAGTACTTGTCATATACAGCACCAAAGCCACACCACCATTGCCGGCCTTCTGCTTCTACATCCCTCCACTCGTTAGAGCTTGTTTCACCGGCCTGCTCTTCTTCTTCTTCTTCTTCATCTTCGGGAAATGACTCTTCTTCCGGAATCAACACCATGAAGCTATTCCTTCTCAATTCTTTTAACCTCCGCTTGACCTCCTCCGTTATGAAATCATCATCATCGTCCTCAGCTTCTGCCACAGAATCAGCATTGGCCGACTTACCAAAAGCATCACCACTATTCTCCTTGCTGGGTTCCTCCGGCTGTGGCACAGGATTGTCCTCTGACACATTTTCCGGGTCTGGTTTGTGTGCTTTCCTAAACTTCTTAACTTTGAAGAAATCCATAAATCACAACTTCCTTAACAAATTGGGTCTTCTTCTACCGCGCCAACTTATAAATCTCTCTTTCGTAATCAGCAATTCGAAACTCGAAAATAACACCAACAAAGGAAGAAACTTTGCCAACTAATAACTCTTTTTGTTCCAAGGTCTTTATACACTGAAGGCACAGTGAGATCTACCAGCAGAAAAAGTGCAGATATTTTTTAACTCTTACTTCTCAAAACCCTTCTGAGCCAGAATACAATGAGCAAGAAACCCTAGATCTAAGCAGAAGATCTAACAATCCAAGTTTCATTTGCAAGAAAATACAGATCAAGAAATCACCTTTGCTAAAATAGACTCCCCAAAAAGCCAGAGAGATCAGAACCCACAAAACTTGCTTAAAGATTAGCAGATTTCTCCAACATTTTGCAGTTCCTGGAAGCACATTACGCAAAACCCACCAAAAAAGGACCCCAAATCATCCAAAAAAAGTTCAACAAGATTTGTCCATTTTCTCCACTGCACTACTCAAACCCCATATGTTTGAGCTGCACTACAGTAAAAAGCAAATCCCAGAAGAACAAAGTGCATAAAAAGTACCACAAAATTCCAACTCCTATAAAGCCCAAAATACTGAAAAGTTTAAACCTTTAGTACCCAAAAGCTAGATCATCACCCATCAAAATCCTAGAAGATCCAGGTGCATCTCTCTCCAACTGAAGCCCCTCAAAAACCCCAAATCTCCAAATGTGGAGAAAGAGAAAGGGCATCCAGCTAAAAACCCTGCAACCCTGAAAAGCAAAAAATGTGCAGAGAGAGGAGCGAGTGAGAGCACTGTTTGGGAACAGTGCCAAGTGCTTTAACCGTGAGCAATAAATTGATGCATTACCATCATTTCCCTTTTAAAAAAGTTTCATTAAATGAACTGCCTTTTGCTTTGATTTTGTTTGATAAAACGATTTGGATGATTTAATTTTTAATTTAATGGGAGAGCTTCCGTGTTTGTCGAAGTGTTGGGTTTTGGATTTTTGCGGGAAGTGGGAAGAGCTCGAAATTCAAGAGGGTACGCAGGACGGTGGACACCAGTATTGCTAGACACTTCTGTCAGCCCCCCGTACAGAGAATAATAATTTTGTCATAAAACACGCAAGCTCTCTGCTAAAAAAGCCGCGCAAAAGTGGGTTTAATTTGTGCATGGTGGTCTTGAAATTACATATTTACCCTCGTTTGCTTTACAAAAATGTGTATCATTTCATGCCCCATTTGGCATGAGAAAAAAATATTGTGGTGAATTTGACATGAAATGAAAGCATATGGTAATTTGACTGTCGGTGAATTAGTCAACTCCCAGTCAATAAACGGAAAAGGCAAGCTAAAATTTTGAAACATGTGTTCTTATGTATTTACTGGAGAGATTTTCTTTTGAAGCTTTTGCAATCAGCTTCAATAGTGTTATTTACTAAACTAATGTTTGTTACGTGTTAAAAATGTGAGTTACATATATAACACAAGCTTCACACGTGATGAATTTGTATCAGTGTTTTTCGTTCCATTGAGATTGATTGGGTTTGTGGAAGAAAAGGTCATGGTCATTCTAATTTCATGCCAATAGCATGGTGAATTAGAATTTTATGAGTAATGGGCTCCATACATGCAATCAACTCATCTCATGAAATATGTGCTTGTTTAAGAAAGAAATAACTCCAATTGATAATTTAATTGAAAATGGATCAGCAAAGATATGACCGCAGATAGCATGCGTACTAAAATTCACTAAGATATTGGAGGAAGAACTAAAAACCACATTGTATCATTAACATGTTCTAACTAGCAATGGTTAAAGAATAATAATGTTTTCTTTTCGAGTTTGATATTCAATATTGTCATTGATCCATGACTTCTTCAACAATTATTCTTCTATAATAATCACCATGGCAACAAATTCTGTTCGAAAGCCTAAACATGTGGCATTAATGAAAAGGAAAAGGCAAAGAAATTAAAAAATTTGAAACATGTGTTTTTCTATTTATTAGAGAGATTTTCTTTTGCGATCAGAATATAAATTACCCATCTAACACAAGCTTCACATGTAATGGATAAGTAACAAGAGAGTGATTTTTGTGCTATTGACATTGATTGGTTTTGCATAAGAGAAGGTTACATTCATTCCAGTTACATGCTAAGAAGAGTGATTTTTGTGCCATTAACATTGATTAGTTTTGCGGAAAAGAAGGTTACGTTCATCACAGTTCCATACTAAGAGCATGGTGAATTAGAATTTTATGAGTAATGGGCTACATCCATATGATTGACTCATCTTATGAAATATGTGGTTGTTTAGGAACAAATAATTCAAATTGACAATTTAATTGACAATGGATCAACAAAGATATGGCAACACATATCATATGCACAAAACTTTCATTAAGATATTGGAGGAAGAACTGAAAAACCACATTGCATCCTTAACATTTTCTAACTAGCAATAGTAAAGAACAGTCATGATTTCTTTTTGAGTTTGATATTCAATATTTTCATTGATCCATGACTTACAATGTTGGCCCTAAGATTTTTGTGAACCCAGGCGAGTTATTAAAAGGGGCCGTTGAGTGAGAGCAACATTACGACGAAGTCTTAAGACTCAGAGTCTGGCACCTAGGGTTTATAGGTTAGGTTGGAAATCAACCCAGAAAGAAATATACTTGCTTTCTATGCTTTTATTGGTTTATTTTTTTATTCTCATGATTATTTGGATGAAGCGTGGAATAGGTAAATGTCACAGATGATGAATTTATTTCTTATCGATGTTACTCTATTTTATTAATATCATCTAAAATAATATGATGGATTCGGAACAAAGAAAACATATTTTTGGACATGTTTATACATATTTGAACCTAAAGAAATTTGGTTACCAAAGAAAAGAACACAATTGCATCGGCTTGTCTTCTATTTATCATAAATAGATTCTTTTTTCAGAGCCCCCTTGATCGGGAGTTTAGGCAGCCGCCTATTACAATTACCCTCAGTGCCGGTCCTAAAGACAAATTCAACAATTGTTCTTCTATAATAATCATCATTACCACACTCAGTTGGAAAGCCTAAACATGTGCTATGAGTAGCGAATTGCAGCGTCCAACCCGTCATGAATATTATGCCTCATTTGTTCAGCTGGTAGAAAGCTTTTGAAGTGATCACCTTTTCTCAAGCTGCATTTTCCAACATATGCAGTTAGAGACCCACTCTCCGCTTTAGTGAAGGTCCTCGTCGGATTCTTTTTGTGAAGATCCTAAAAATCTTCAAATCATATATGTTCATCGTATATCGTGCGGTTATAAATCATTATAAATTTTTTTTATTTAAAATTGAATATAAACAGTACCTGACGAAAATTAACTACACGATGTACGATAAATAAATGCGATTGGAGGATCCCCGGGATTCTCACAAAGAGAATCCAGCAAGGATCCTCAAAAAGAGGATCCAGCAAGGATCCTCAAAAAGAGGATCCAGCAAGGATCCTCTCTCCACTTCCACCCAACAGGATCCTCTCCGTATCCTTTTGGTGAGGATCCTGGGATCCATAAATCGTGTCTGTTCATCGTACATCATGCTGTTAGTTTTTGTCAGGTATTGTTTGTATTTATTTTTAAATAAAAATACTTAAAATTGTTTCAGACCGCAAGATATACAATAAACGGATATAATTCTTGAATCTTCGAAATTCTCACTAAAAGAATCCAAGGAGAAACTAGATTCCACTTCCATAACCATAGTTTGGAGAAGAATCAGCTTTTCGTAGCTCCCAATAAACAAAAGGTAAAGAGAAAATGGACTCCTCCAATTGAGGCGACGAAATAAAGTTTTTGTTTGAATTAGAAATCTTTTCTACAACGCTCTCATATTTATATTTATATATAATATATAACCGATCAAATGCTAAGATGAGTATTCGGTTGGTAATTCAAGCTTGACAATACAAGGACAATATGAGAGATAATTATCTGTGTGATTTCTACATCGATCAATTAAAACGTTCGATGACACACCCCGACCGAGATCAGGGCGTGCTGGCCGTCACGCGAAGGTGACGTAGCCATGTGCACAGTGCGGAAGCTATTAGAATAGTAATATAAAAGTATGAATAAATAAAAACTAGCATACAAACGATAATAGTAATGAGTGCTAGTGAAAGTGAGACACTAAGTTCAGAGCAATAAGTCTACAGCAGTCCAAATTAAAATAATACGACAACAGTGCACCCAAAGGTGACCCTACATTGGTGCGTGTCTGTCAGAAGCGCCGGGAAGCCCTCTGGGAAACCACCGAACCTGCTAAGCAACTAGAACCTGGAGGGGCGCAAAACAAAAGCGTAAGTGGGCAAAAACAAAGCTCTTTGAAAACCATTTAGTAAAAATATATTCTAACCCCTCGCCGTAAAACCTGTATACTTCCCAGAAAATAAACATATGTACGTATACAATAAATATGCCAATCATGCTCAAGGATATGCTATACCAAATCTCGTGGTGAAATGCAAGTGCTCAGGTATAAATCGTATCAATAACATATCACTGGCAGCCGGAGTCACTAAAGTGACCTGTGCGGCTGAATCTAGAGCTCAAATCTCAATCTCAATAACTAAACCTGCCCACGAGTTGGAACCACCTATAGTGGTCTGTACGACAGGCCTGGGTGTAATACATATAGATGCTCTAGTGCTACGATCACGTGAAGGCTGTGCGAATAATCGTGGGTCACCTACGAGTCGGAACCACCTATAGTGGTCTGTACGACAAGACTGTGCACCTAACTTGGATCCAAGCTGAGCATGTGGTGCGGGAGGTGAACAACACGTGAAGGACTGTGCCCTACTCTGGGCGGGAGCACTAACACCGGAGTTGCAGGTTATGAGCTCTCTAAGCACCTCGAACCACTATTTAAATGCGATTATTAAATAACGCTTACCTGGCACTTACCTGTGCCTCCACAGCACCAATAATATATATAAACGTATAAATGAATATATATAATAACCATATATGCAACTAACCATGCATAATAACCAATAATAATAAAGGAATGGCATAAACTAATAAACATATACAAAAATTTCTGGGAATTATAAGTATATAGGTATATACGGAAAAGCAAAAGCCCACTCACTGGTATATGGAAGGGTCGTAGCCCCCCTGCCTCGACTGAGCACGCTCGTCCTCGGGATACGTATCACCTATATGCGAAAATACTATAAAAACGTTAATTTTAAAGCACATAACCAACTTCTCGTAATAACTTCTCATACATTGCTCAAAATGGACAATTGAATATACCAACGTGCTCTACACAACCTCAGAATCACAACCATATTTTTATAAAAATTTTCCACCGCCGCACGCGCAGGCACGTGCGGTGCACACGGACGGCGTCAACTGACGCCGTTAGGAATATTCAGTCAGTTTTGACAGATTCCGTTGACGGCGTCAGGAATATTCCGTCAGAATTGACGGAATATTCCGTCACCTTCTCCGGCGACGTCGCCGGCGCCGGAAACTGGAAAAAATTTCAAACTTTGTTTTCTCACTCGTTTCTCAACCATTTTTCACGATTCTTGAAGCAAAATGATGCCTAGGACTAGGAGAATAACGATATACAAGTTTTAAGGGTCAAAAACCACCAGGAATTACCTGTGCAAACTAACCAAAACCGGCCAACTCCGACCACGGTGATCCCAACGTCAAAACTCGTCAAACGAAGTACTCCGAGGCTCCTTGGGACCTCACCAAACCACCTACGAGCTTCAAAAACTCAAAAACGTAAGAATTTACGTTCGCATGAATAGTACTCAAATCGGACCTTGTGAAATCGACGTGAAAACGTCGAAGTTCCTACCTGAAACTGGTACGATCGTGCTCCCCTCGACCTCACGAGCTCGAATATGGCTTTAGTTCTCTCGATCTGTGGGTGTATATTGTGGTTGTGTGTGTGTCCGTACGTATGGTGAATGAGAAGGGGGAAAGAGACTCGGGACAGAGAGCAGGGAAAGGGACAGAGGAATAGGGAGAGTGAGGGTGTGAGTGTGTGGCCCAGAACATGCCAACACACATACAAAACAACCCAAAAATGTAACAGAATCGAACTAGGGTAAAATCGTCTTTTCACGCGTACATTTTCGAAAATTTCGGGACGAGATGTCACATTCGAGGTCTATGCACCGTCTCAAATCACTCATATTTCAAAATCAGGTGATTATATTTATGTTAATATTTAGGGTTTTCTTATTATAAATTCATGTATATGCTATGGTTGCAAATTCAGGTGACATTCTATACAGGTTAATAGAAATTTTATTCAATTAAAAATCAAGCAAACAGTAGACTTAGAGAGTTGCTATTAACACTTTAAAAAAATTATTCTGCATTCTACATATGTAGAAATGTGACGAGAAAATGCACTTAATGACACACCCCGACCGAGATCTGGGCGTGCTGGCCGTCACGTGCAAGTGACGTAGCCATGTGCACAGTGCGGAAGCTAAAAAGGTAATGATATAAAAGTACGATTAATTAAAAACTAGCATACATAAGGTCGAAGTAAAGAGTGCTAGTGCGAGTGAACCGCTAAGTTCAGAGCATTAAATCTACAACAATCCAAGTTAACATAATACGGTAACAGTGCACCCGAAGTGACCCTACATTGGTGCGTGTCTGTCAGAATCGCCGGAAAACGCTTTGGGAAACCACCGAACCTGCTAGCTAGCTAAAACTTGGAGGGGCGCAAAACAAAAGTGTGAGTGGGCAAAAACAAAGCTTTTCAAAAACCCTTTCAAAAACAATATTCTAACCCCTCGCCGTAAAACCTGTATACTTCCCAGAAAATAAACATATGTACGTAGGAATAAATATGCCAATCATGCTCAAATATATGCCATAACGGAACCTCAGCCTGAAATGCAAGTGCTCAGGTATAAATCACATCAATAACATATAATCTGGCAGCCGGAGTCACCCTAAGTGACCTGTACGGCTGCATCTAGAGCTCAAATCTCAATCTCAATAACTGAACCTGTCCACGAGTCGGAACCACCTACAGTGGTCTGTACGACAGGCCTGGGTGTAATACATATAAACGCTCGAGTGCTACGATCACGTGAAGGCTGTGTGAATAATCGCGGGTCACCTACGAGTCGGAACCACCTATAGTGGTCTGTACGACAGGACTGTGCACCTAACTTGGATCCAAGCTGAGTGTGTGGTGCGGGAGGTGAACGACACGTGAAGGACTGTGCCCTACTCTAGGCGGGAGCACTAACACCGGGGGTGCAGGTTATGAGTTCTCTAAACACCTCTAATCACCATTTAATGCAAATGTTAAATAATACTTACCTGACACTTACCTGTGCCTCCACAGCACCAATATATATATATATATATATATAACATGTGAATGAATATGTATGCCATCATATATGCCACTAACCATGCATATTAACTAATAACGTAAAAGGAATGGCATATAACCAGTAAGCATTTATATAAAATTTATGGGAATTATAAGTATATAGGTATATACGGAAAACAAAAGCCCACTCACTGGTACATGGAAGGGTCGTAGCCCCCCTGCCTCGCGTGAGCACGCTCGTCCTCGGGATACGTGTCACCTATATGCGAAAATACTATAAAAACGTTAATTTTAAGGCACATAACCATCCGTTCAAAATAACTTCTCATACATTGCTCAAAATGGACAATTGAATATACCAACGTGCTCTACACAACCTCAGGAACACACCAGAATTTTTAGAAAAAATTTTCACCACCGCACGAGCCCCCACGCGCCGACCAAGGCACTGCCACACGCGCCGGCCACGCGCAGGCACGTGCCTGGCACGCTGACGGCGTCAACTGATGCCGTTAGGAATATTCCGTCAAAGTTGACAGATTCCATTAACAGCGTCAGGAATATTCCGTCAGAATTGACGGAATATTCTGTCTCCTTCTCCGTTCAATCTCCGGCGCCGTCGCCGGCGCCGGAAACTGGAAAACCTGCAATTGACGTTTTCTCGTTCGTTTTTCCACCATTTTCCATGATTCTTGCACCATTTTAACCCTTAGAACTAGTAGAACACGTCCAAATACGTTTTAAGGACTAAAACTCACGAGAACTCACCTGTCACCAATTACCAACACTGGTCAAACTCGAACCAGGCTAGTCTGACGTCCAATTCCGTCCAACGATGCATTCCCAAGCTCCTTGGGACCTCACTAACACATCTACAAGCTTCAAAATCCCAAAAACTAACTAGATTAATCTTGCATGAACAGTACACGAATCTGCCATTGCAGAATCGACATGAAAACGGTTACAACCTTACCTGAAAATGGTACGACTGTGCTCCTCACAGCCTCACGAGTATGATGGTGTACTTGATTCCCTCGATCTGCAAAGGTTTGAGGGGTTTTGGGTGTGGTCCGTACATATATGGTGAAAAGGAAGGGAAAAGGGAGCACGGGAGAAAGAGAGAGACAGGGAAAGAGACTGAGAGAGGGATAGGGACAGTGAGGGTGTGTGTGTGTGGCCTAGCACCTGCCAACACCACACCAAGTAACCAAAAACATAACGTAACAAACTAGGGGTAAAAAGGTCATTTCACATGTACGTTTCGATAGTTTCGGGACGGGATATCACACTTAAACCTTGTCCAATGGTTGGATTAAATCTTAAAATTTAAGGAAAACTAATGAAAATGGCTTGAAATTTTTGAGTTTTAACTATAAGGATAAAATAAAATGTAAAGTAAATAGTACCAAGATTGACTTTTTAATCTAAAAATATGGTTTTTTTTGTTAAAGTGAACAGTACCAGAAACTTTTCGTTAAAGTTCCTTAAAATTTAAGCTTTGGCCTACCCAAGCCATTTGAAATCATTGGGTTTAATAACCCTTGAGGGAAAATTTATGGGTTAGATTACACCCAAGAATAAAGCCAGACTTTAATTCACTCGGACTAATAGGTGAGATGCGTTCCACACACCAAACAAAAGAATGGCAGCGCTCATGTGGATAGGTCTGTTGGCCACTCTAAAATAGAGCCATTGGCTGATCAACGGTCCAAAAAATATGATCGTTGGTTGATCCAACGGTAATACTCAAATTTTTTTTGTATTTATTTTTACTTATAATCCAAGAGTTGCTATTAAATGAAATTAAATCTAATCGTAAAAAAAATCCAACGACACAAATTTAAATCTAAAGGCTAAAACGATTAAAATTTTCATTTAACTCAAATTTAACCTAAAAAATGATAAAATATCTATCTAGGGTGTGATTTTTCATTATGTATCGAAACTTAAATATTTTTAAGTTAAAATGTTCATAAAATAAGTTAGAATAATCTACATAAATTTTATTTTTAAAAGACTAAAAAAATTATGTTAAAATCATTCTTTCATAATCAATGACTTAAATTTTAAGCCATCACTATGGAAAAAAAAATTTCTGAATTATGACTTAAAATCCTCTAGGGTAAGTTTTTAAGCTTTAACCCAGACCATTCATTATACACGGTAGCAATGTAATTTAGAGTGTTAATAATAACTACTTAAATTTTGAGAACTGGTTACTTGTAAGTCCTTGATAAACATGACACTTCAGAAAACTCAAAACTTTTGAGAACCAAGAAAAATTACAACTACAAAATAAATTAGAACATGACAAATAAATATCGGAGAGTTACTATTTCGAAGAAAAAAATAGGCAAGGGGTATTACCATTTCATGATTCTGTGGGTCTAAAATACATGGGCCCAACCCATGATATCGACATGGACCAACCCATAATATCTTTGAAAATATAAGAACATGAAAAATGGTTCCGTTGCCGGGACTTGAACCCGGGTCTCTCGGGTGAGAGCCGAGTATCCTGACCAACTAGACTACAACGGATTGCATTGAGCACAAAAATTATATAACCTATTAGCGTAAAAAAGGGACCAAACGGTGACTTTTCTTTCCTCTCAACTAAAAATGGAACCTAAACAAATAAGGGTTTTATCACAAATGGTGTCTGTGATTGATCAAACTCATCATTTTGATCTCTCACTTTCAAAATCAATTAATGCAATTAATGTCATCTCTGACATTCACTACCACACATCAATTTGGTCATTCCGTTAAAATTCTGTCAACTATTCTGTTATTTTGTATGTGGGACCTACAAATCTAATGAAATGGTGACACATGGATTACACAAAATAAGGGTTTTTATTGCATATGGTTCCTTGATCCAACTCCTCATTTTAGTCCTTAAGTTTCAAAAATCAATAAATTTGATCCATGACTTTCAATACCACACATCAATTTAATCTTTCCAATCATATGGCGCCACGTGGATTAACTACAATAAACTATTTTCTTATGATTTAAAACTAAAAGTAAAATAAGAAACTAAAAACCAAACTAAAAGATTAAACAAAAGTCGTCGTTTTAATCAGGGTATGCTAAAAAAGAAAAGGAAGACACCATGACACACCACTAAAATACTTTGCTTCCTAAACTCACTCCTTATTCTCTCTAGTTGATTATAATCCTATCAAATTTGAATTGAATTTGGATTCGATTTTATCAAATTTAGATTGATTTTTTTTTTCCAATTGGGATTGTGGGATGCGAGAAAAATGTCAGTGCGGAATACTCGTTCACTGATTCACTCTTAAAAATATATATATATATATATATATATATATATATTTTATAGTTAATCCACGTGGAGCCATATGATTGGATTACTAGGACCACATCAGCACACAAACAAAAAATATAGATGAAATTTTAACAGAAAGACTAAATTGATGTGCATAGTGAAAGTGAGGGACCAAATTTATCGATTTTTGAAACTCAGGGACCAAAATGAGGAGTTTGATCAATGTTAGGGACCATTTGTGATAAAAAAAACATTTATTTTGTGTAAATCCACGTGTCATCATTTTATTGGATTTGTGGTTCTCACATACAAACTAACACAATAGTTAACAAAATCTTAACGGAATGACCAAATTGATGTGGAGTAGTAAATGTCAGGGACGACATTAATTGATTCTAAAAGTGAGGAATCAGAATAATAAGTTTGATCAACCTTTATGGACCATTTGTGATAAAAATCCAAAAGATAATTATTAGTAGTAATTGTTGAAATTTGATAGAGATGATATCTTATACATTTAATTGGAAAATGGGAAAAGAATAGTAATACACTCAAAATTTTGGATCTTTGATTTGAATAATTGTTTTGTAGGATTGATCTTTAAATGAAGATTAACAAACTGAATAATTCTAATTATAAAATCTTTATGGTAAAAACACGTTGTTCGCAAGAGCTGAGATATGCAAGTATTTTTTTATTTTTTTGGATACTGGAAATGTATTAACCAGGGCAAGAGATGCCAAAGAGTACAACAAAAGCCAAACAACAGGCAAACAACCGAAAAAACATACAGGAAGTACAAGGGGGTAGAAAACCCGACACTCGAAGCCAAGCTCAAAGTGTCCCCCCTTGAACCCTGAGCACAAAATTAAGGTGGGCAAGGTAAACCATTATTCAGGACATGCACTAGTGGGATATGCAAGTATTATCCTTAGTAATATGGGCGTTTTCACAATGAAAAGAAAAAAGTCGCATGGGCATTCTTTTTCACATTGAATCATGCACCTATTAACAGTACAAATATAATCAGTTTCTTTCCTATCAAGCATGGTACAGCCACGGCGGTTTTCTTCAAGATGAGATAGCCCGCAAGGCACAGGCAATAGTGACTTCCATATATACAAATGTACTCGTGATTAAGCTGAAATAGGTACATTTGAGGTTGATCAGTAACCTAGCCAAGTCGATGGTATTGGCTGAAACTTGTTCTTCGCACAAGCCAACACATCATAGTAATCTACATCATTGAAGCAGTCGCGAAAATCTGTGAAGAGTTTTTCAAACACCCTCCATTGGACTTTGATTGATCTTGAGTACGGGTACAGAAGAAAAACCTGCTCATTCGGAATCTATTAGCACCACGGCGTCAAAGTAAATAAACATGTTGCAGCAACAATATATGCTTATTCATGTTTGTATGCTCTGCATTTCGACATTACTTATAGCAAGTATAGCAATTAGTATAACTTTATAAGCTTACATCGGCTTCTTGTGCAAGACGTTTCAGTAATTGAAAAGTTTGCTCGTTTTCCTCTAAATTGTCAAGAACAGCCAGCCAGATCTGGGAAGCAAGATCATGAGCCATGTCTCTCGATTTCCCACAAGCAATAAACTGATCTGCTAAAACACACAGTAATCCCAGGTCAGGAGGTCGTATGAGATTTACAGCCTGGTATTAATTTAACTAAGCGTCAGCAATGAAATTCCCCATTGGATTTGGTATGCAATATGTACTATCCATGTCACGTGACAGTAAACGATAAAAGGTTCAAGATGCGTTCCATTAAATGGCATACAATTTGAGGCTGTCAACTTCTACACTTACGTGTTATGTAAAGTAAATGTTTTGAACATGTCAACAAGTTAGCTGCAAAAGAAAGATTAACTAGCTTATATTAACTTTTGTTCATCAAATTCGAGATCGAGGATCAGTACTCAAATCATAAATATTCATTTCACAGAATAATTTTCAGTTCCTAGTTTATAAAGGCAGACTAGAGAAAGCACGAAAGAGAAGTGAAATTTGAAACGCACCTATGAGGGTTCCGTGCAGTATAGTGGAAGAGGGTGGCATGGTTGAATGCTCAAGCTGCTCTTTTAGAAACAAATAACTATGGCCTACGATCTCATCAATCTCACCATCTAGAGCAAAGATATGTTTACCGACATATAAAGCTTCAAATCTCCTGCGAAAATTGCCAGTGCCTTAGCAGAATATAATGCATGGATATTTGACGAAAAGCACACGCATCAAATCAGCACCTAGGGGACAGTAAGAGCCACCGGTTTAAGATATGAATCCACAAACATCAAGACACAAGTCATAACATGATCTTTAAATAAGATGCCAACAAATCAAGCTAGGCCAAAAGTTGTTGTTTGGTTTATTTTCAAGCGGGAAGTTAAAACAAGAAAAGGAATTTGTCCTTAAGGCAATGATTATATCTTCAGTGATTATAGTGCTTTTTTTTTTTTTTTTTCAAACAACAAAATATAAAAACTCCGACGAAAGGAATTACAAAAGGAGAGAAAAAAAAAGTGGGATTGAAAAGTTAAGGATAGAAAGAAAGAACCAAGATTGGACAAAAACTGGAAGTAGAAATGCTATTATACCTCTTGTTCAATCCTCGAGGGATAGGTCCCGGCCACCTTTTAGCTTGGCTAGCCAAAGGAAATGTCATAGCAATAGCAGCTTGCCACAAGAATTCTCCGCGAAACAAATTGGCCCACTGTTTTTTAACACAGGAGATTTGTGCCCACTCTGAGACAGGAACTCGGATGAAAATTTCTATTAGCAAATGATCAGGAAGCTTTCCGAACGAACTATCAACTGACATTAAACTGTCATTTTGATTGTTATCTGTCATTAGGGTTCTGCACTGCAAGGACCAAAAACATAACACATTACTTCAATAAGCAAACCAACAAAATGAACTAATTTTCATTTAGAACAAGGCCATATTTAAGTTAACGAAAAAATACAACGTTTTTCAAAGGCACATTCCAAAAGAAGAATAAACCCTTAAATCAGCCTGAAGTCTATACAAGAGGCAGATACGTAGTTATGTCATAAAAATTCAAAGACTCAACGAATGTCCCGAAGCTATTGAAAGAACCAATCCATCATCCAAAAGGGGCGAATTGGAAAAAGAAACTCATGGAAGGAAGATGAATGAACAATGAAATGACAAAAGGAGTCACTTGAATCAAGCAGAAAGGAAGGAACAAAGACAGGCAGAATAGAACATTAGACAAGGCGAAGGATTCACATTATTTGAAGGTTAACTTACAGTTTTTTAAAACCGAGCATTTATAGTTTACCTTGCTTGAAAAGAAAACAAGGATCACAATTACTTTACTCTTTTACATTGAACAAAGAAACAACCATAAAATGTTTATAGTAAAAGACTAGATTATAATGGATAGAAAGTGGTCCTCGGGTTTAAGTCTTTGCAAGGAACCAGGGCACAAACTAACTTCAACATTGCAAATCGCAACATACCAAAACAAATTCTTCCCAACTTGTTCTAGCTTAAAGAAACAAGACACTCTAATGAGACGATATAAACAGAACGATTAACTTTGTTAGTTCTCGCGAGTATACAACATTGTCCCAGAAACTCCTGCAGAAACTAAAACAAAAATACAAAGCAACCTATATTTGTCTTCATCAAAATCAATCCAATTCTGCTAAAACTCACCTGAATACCAGATAATAAGCCAAAACATAAGACACAAAAAGGAAACACTTGAGCCACCAGAAAATGGAAAATCACAGAACCAAGCCACCAAATACTTGTTACTCTTTCAAATTACACAATTAAGCAGAACTGAAACAATTCACAATACCATAATCTGTTGATTTCACATAATATTTTATTAAAATTTCAGCTGTAAGATGAAAACCCAAATTAATTTGGCTACTTAATCCAACAAACAAATGAAAGATTAGTGTTTGATCAACATAATAATAACATGCAGAGAGTCAAACGATTGAGAATTTCATACAACTGATTGGAGATTTCATGGTGCAAAATATTATGAACTAACAGTAAAACAAAGATTAAATATGTCCAAAATAATTCGAGAAGAGAAGGAAGGGAGTGATAAGGAATTATATTACCTGATAGACTGAGAGGAAGGAGTGAGCTTTTCAGCTCAAAGGGTTTTTTTTTTTTTTTTTTTTATTTATTTATAAATTTGCCCGAATTTTCTGCTGAATGTTCCAGTGGAAGAAGAAAGACAAGGCTCTTGCTTTCCTCTCCTTATACGGCTGTTTTAGGTGAATGACGTCAGATTTCTCTTGTAATTTTCACTTGAATTTCCATAAAAAATGATATAATCTCTATTAATTAATGGAATCTTCTTTGTCAACCAAAAGAACCGAAGCCTCACCTACCGATGATGTTAAAATACCTTCAATATTAAAAAAAAAAAAACAAAACAAAACAAAAACCTCCAACTCCCTCCCTCTCTCCTTCTCATTTAAAAAAAAAAATATGTTCATACACACAAAGTGTGTAGGCAAATGCTAATTGTATTTAAAAATATCTATTTTTTCAATTAAAGCGTTATAACATCTTGTATTTTATATATTTTTCCATCATTATTCGTTTTTGGGTAATAAATTTGAGTTACTTGGTCCGAGTAGTTGGTGTATGTAAAATTGGAGAAATTTTTGTTTACCGAACACGAGCACGATCAAGTAATGTTATTTTGTCACATAAATATGAGTGGAAGACAAAACTAAGGTGCTTTTTTAAAAAAAATATATTAACTTAAAATAAATATACTTTATACATTGAGTGAAATAATACTACAACGTTATATGCCGAATACATGTAAATACTATTGATAAATTTGCTAAAAAAAAGAAAATTGTGAAAGATGACTTTGTGGACTACAATGCTTTGCACAGTTGGCATATGTAGTCCTTTTGTTGGCTTCTACCAACCATATGTTAGATTCTCGGATGAGAAAACGATGTGACCTACCATCTATAATTGTTATAAAAGTGAACTCACCTATCATACAACAAACTGGTTGAACTGCCCAAATTCAAATCGAAATTGTTAGTTTGGTTGGTTTTGATTATCGAAAATTTCGAGTGCTTTCACAATCAAACCGAACCAAGGTGTATTGGTTCGGTTCGTCCAGGGTGTTGGTCGCCTTTAAATCACTTCATACAAACTAAATCATCCCCTTCTTAGTTTATTTATCTTTACATATCATCTTTTATTTGTAAATTTGGGATTGTAGAAAAGAATGTGGTTTTTTTGTTTTTAACATACTATATTATCTACATTAAGGGGTGAAGAAATGGGCTAAGCCTCACAATGAATTAGCAATAATATGGTTCAAATTCGTTTTTTAACAAGAATTGACCTAACTTACAAGTGAAGATAATTACTAAAAAGAGAAGAATGTGGTTTTAAACTATTAACTATAACTGAGATGGTTTGGTTAGGTAAAAATTGAACCATATTGTTCTATGACATCATTGATATGTATAGTAATTGATAGTCTTAGAGCATCTCCAAAGGAGAAGAATGTGGTTTAAAACTATTAACTATAACTGAGATGATTTGGTTAGGTAAAAATTGAACTATATTGTTCTATGACATCATTGATATGTATAGTAATTGATAGTATTAGAGTATCTCCAAAGAATATGTCAAAATTGCCACATAGACATAAAATAGTAAAAAATGGTAGCAAAATATTTCCAACCAAGCTTTCGATTTATTACGTGATCACATGACAGCAGGTCTCAAATTCATTTAATAATTTTTTTTAATCAATGTGATGCAATATATAATAAATGTTATTGTGTATTACAAGTATTTGATTGGTTATCTCAATAATTGGACCCCACAAAAAGATAAAAAAAAAATTTAGAATTACATTATTATTTAACATATCAGTTGGAACAAAAAATTATTCAAATTGTTGCATAGGTTATCAAATTTCATTTTGATGTTTTAAATTTGACATCTCGTTTAAACTTGCACTTAAACGACCATGTTAAATCTTTGAATTCCTATTTGGAAAATGCAAGAATCAGTTGTAAACAATTATGTTGGTCTTAGAACGAACATGGATGACGAAGATCAATCTCAAGATTGTGAGTCGGCACTTATCTTTCCATTTATATATTTCATTGGTACCATGATCATCATGTGACCAAAATTTACAAATTCTATTTCACTATTTTTCAACATAAATTTTAAATATGAAATCTAAATCTAAATTGAAAAACCTATGGATGATGAGAAACACAATCCAATCTATAATATTTGGATCTATTCAATTAAGATTTTGAGAATTTTAATTATTTTAATATGATTTTGAAAGAGTATCAAAATTTAAAAAAAAAATCTCAATGCATTCAATTAGAATTTTAAAAATATTTTACGTACATATCTAATTCAGAATTGATTTTAAAGAATTTAAAAAAATTGAAGAATCTAAAATGCTCAAAGAATTCAAGAAATTTTGTAGTGTATTTTAAGCAATCACAAATCTTAACTCAAAATTTTACCAATAATGCTACTCTTACCGTATTATTATACCACATTTAGTATACCACATGATGTGGAAGCTTAGGTGTCAACCTAGGTGGAATTTCTATTTATTTTATTTTTGCTTAAACCCTACCCGTTCAACTTCCCTGTCAGATACGTTTCATCTCTCCACCTGATCTGAGTCCAACAGATGATAATTCCAATGAAAATTCAAGCCAAAACCTTCGACTACATCGGGAAATAACATGGAATGAAATTTTCATTCCTGTAGAGGATTAGGAAAAGATTTTGGTGCTAACCAAAAGTCCGTGAAGAAGGAAAAAAAGAGGTTGTCTTCCAAATCTTCTTCCATTCGGAAAATCCTCAGCATAGAATATAAAGGAAAATATCGTATCCAATCCTCTTCAGATTTTTGTTCAATGTTGCCGGAATTAAAGACCCATGAAATCCAACGTTTGGCTAGAACGCATACACCTTATCTGACATGAGAATTTTTCAACTGATGTGGATGCATCTCAATTGCTTATAGTATATTTAGATAGTAAGAATAACATTACTCAAATTTTACACTCAATCTCTAGTAAATTCATCAAAATGCATGAATATATAAATCCAGTCAAATATCTCAAAATTCTCAAAATCCTAAATACACTTTTAATCAACTTAAGAAAACGAAGAAAAAGTAAGATTATTATTGGCACTCCTTAAAATATTTAAGAATAAATTTTTAATGTGCTAATAACAATTCTTACGAAAATCTCCCGGTTCTTCTGCTGTATGCCATTTTCAACAGACCTTCACGTCCAGGAAACCGTTTCGAATTCTCCACCATCCAATCCTCACCGCCACTCTCTTTCTCCCTCCCTAACCCAACTCCATTTGTAACACTACCCCCACTCTTTTCAAAAATCCCCAACTTCTCCTCCCTCCTCATTCTCTGCCTCACCCTCACTCTCCTCTCCCTCCGCCTCTCTCCGACCTCCCCCAAATCCTCCACTACCTCCTTCTCCTCTTCCCTCTCCTCCCCTCTCTCTCCTCCCTTCTTCTCACTCCTCCTCGGAATTCTCCCCCCTTTCGACGTCCCCAAAAGCTCAAAGTTCACCCTGCTCCACCCAATTTTGTCCTCATTATCCCAACCGAACCTCTCGCTGATCTCCAACAGCTCCGAAACTCCACCGGCGGCGATAAAATTCCTCCGATTCCCGTTCAGGATGTTCTCCGCCAGCTCCCACTCGATCCGGTCCCGGTAAACGGCGTCGTCGAGGACCTGGTCGGCGAGCTTGGCCCAGTCCTCGAAGTCGCGAGCGCGGAGATTTTTGGAGACCCACTTGAGGTAGGCGGAAGGGAGGGTGCCCAGCATCTTGCCCTTGTGTTTTCCGAAGTCTATGACTCTGTCTCTGGCGGGCGGCGGCGGCGGTGTTGAGGCGGATAGAGAAGGTCGTTTGCGGGGTTTTGTGGGTTTGAAGGAGCAGGAGAGGCGGAGGGGGTGCGGAGAGGTGTGGGAGAGTGGTGGGTTTGACGGCGGAGTGTGGAGGCGGAAGAGAGTGCTTAGAGTAGTCATGGATGGAGGAGGAGGAGGAGATAAGGCAGAGAAAACAGAGTATGTGAAACAGTGAAAGGAGGTGTGCGAGTGACTGAGTGTGCCTTTTTGAACCCAACTTTTTCATACCTAAACCCAAGTATTCTAATGAACAATGGGTAACAAAGTTCCAATTTCACACCCTATCGCGCATTGGTCAAAAAGAAATTATTTATTGACAAATAGACACTCAAACTGCGGATGGGAGGTGAAAATTTTATCTCATGATCGAAGATATATATTTGAGATTTGCTAATTTGAGTATTTTCTATTCTCTAGTATTGGGGTTAGTTACTATTTATATTCACGGAATTGGTTGAAATGTGTTCTTAATAGATTCAAATGCGTTGATAAAAATTGTTTGTCCCTAACCAAACAATATCGTTTGGAAGTGCTCTTAAAATGGTTAAAAACACTTTTTAAAACCAATACTTGATAAAAATCAAAGTAAATCCTGGAAGCAAGAAGTACATATTTGATATTTCTTTCAAAAAGCATTTAAAAATATTTTTAGAACTTAAAACCAATTTCACTAAAAACTTTCAATCATTTTAAAAACAAGGGAGGGCCCACCACACAGAAGCAATTTACTAACACAGAAAATATATGCTATCATGTCCTGTTCACCTGTGAGGCATCAAAACACGAAAAAAGAGAGAATTAATCTCAAAATGCTTGGTGAACGTTGTTTGCTTATGAGAGTTGTGTAGTAGTTAGCAGCCACATTTTTCGCTGGAACTAGTGTTGTACTTGTACGCTATGCGACACTCAAATTACACCATGTTGAAGTAGGTAAACCTAAAATTGGTAATCTTAAATACTACAAAAGTTGGTGAATGTATGAGAATGAATGCCTAAATTTTCATTCTCTCTTATCTTAGAGCTCTCACATTAGATAAAATCTTGAGCGTAATTGGGAAAATACATGGTGAAAACTCTCCTCATATTTGAAGCTAGTAACTTAGTATACTTTTTAAGTTGGGGTTATTTTTGGAAGATGGGTTGGATATTGTTATGAATATTCCTTGCTGTAGATACATGAGGTTGGCGAGGTTCGTTTCAGACCAAGACCTAAATTTGAGTCTTGCTGCAGCAATTCCTCTTGGTGGACAATTTGTAAAAACCAAAAAAGGAGTTTAGAACCCCCTTTATAAGTTCTCAAAGAGGTTTATAATAAGCTCTTTAACAAGCACACTGAGGCCATCTCCAACCGAGGGTTGGCCAGAAGGCTCGTTTTGGCCCTCTAGCCCTCCAAGATTCTCCAAGATATTAATATTTTATTGAACAGTACATGCCCATATTTGTCTACGTCTCCAACCGAGGGCTAGAGGGTTAGAAAGCTCGTTTTAGCCCTGCCACAAAAAACCGTCTCCAATCGAGGGCCAAACATAATTTATTATTTAAAAACTACAACTTAAATTCAAATCCAACGGCTAAGTGACATCAGCATGAAACAACTTAAATTCATATTGTTTAATATTGTTTCATGTTACTTAATTTAATTTAATGTTGTATAATGGCTTAGAAAGTTATAGGAAAAAAGTATAATTTAAAAAAATATGAAACAAATTTTGTGAAATAAAAGTTATAGGATAAAAATAGAATTTAAAATAAAATAAAGCAACTATGTGAAATAGAAGTTATAGGAAAAAATGGAATTTTAAAAAAAATGAAACAAATTTTGTAAAATAAAGTTATAGGAAAAAATAGAATTTAAAAAAATATTAAAAATAGAAGTTATAGGAAAAATTTTGTAAATAAAAAATAATAATAAAACTATTAAAATTTTTTTTAATGTAACGGCTAGCATTTTTGTCGGTTATAACCGACAGGAAAACTGAATTTTCTGGACAGCCCTTTAGCCTTCTCCGATTCCGTGAGGCCCTCTCAGATTCCAGAGCTCTCTAGCCTAGTCCTCGGTTCTGGACCCTTCGGTTGGAGATGGTCTGAACAAATTGCATAAACAATAAGAAATCAGATTATCTATACTTGCAAAATCAAGTAACCTGATTTTGTCTAGAGTATCTTTAGTTGAGAAGATCACAAATATACTTGCGTATGATTTGATTAACATCAGGAGGATGTACACCACCTAAAATACATTAATTTTAACCATATTGAATACCAACCAAATAACTTGATTTAAGAAACTATATCAAACTCGTGAACAAACTACAAAATCGAATAGTCTAACTCATAACTTAGAACCCCTCGTCGCCCTTTTAACTCAAGCCGAGAAAAAGTTTACCTCAAACAAGGGTCGGACGCTCCATCAGACAACATTACGGATTACACCCTCGTTGATCTGCTCTTTGCATTCAAATTTCTGTAATTAAGGTGATTGAAGCTTTCAAAGCACAGAACACAATAGGAAGAGGACCCAAAGCTCAGTGATTTAAGCAAGAAACGGTTTGCCTTATTTTCTTAGAAAATTAATGATAAGGGTTCAAAACTTTTTTAACAAAAAATCAGATAATAAGTTTATTTAATAGTAAGGATACAGGTGTCCATAGGTTATTGATGAGGAGTACCACTTGTCATGCTAAGGTGTTTGTTCATGGAAAAATTTCTCGAAGTGCAGGTACTTGATAAGGTGGGGTCCACTTTTAACTGGTGATGTGTACTGGTCCTACTGGACCTGTGGTGTTTTTTTATTCTTTGGGTAAATGGGCCTTGAGCTCCAACAGGCATAATTATGGACTGCTACAAGCGGTGGAGCATATCATTGGCATATTTCATTTCTGGGCCTTGGTAAACAAGTTTGATATTTTTTAGAAAGCTGTTATTAGCACTCTCAAAATCTCAATCTATGCTCCTTTTGTATTTCTGATTTATCTATTTTAATTCTTTTAATGTGATTTCCGATTTTGCCCTTGTATTGCGTTTAATGTTGCTTAGAATTTTGAAAACCTCATTAAGTATAATTTTAATGACTAAAATAAATTGGTTTTCATTCTTTTCAACAACATAAAATTGTTGCTAAAGGCAACAAGTAATCCTTCTAAAATACGACATAATAGTTGTGGCTATTTGTCACATGCCGGCTCAGGAGGGATCACTTTCTGGACTTGACTTCGCCGTATCACGATATTGTCTATTTTGGGTCCCGACCAAGTCCTCGCGGTTTTGTTTATGGGAACTCAGACGAGAACTTTCCAATGGGTCACCCATCTTGAAATTGCTCTCGCACGAACTCGCGTTACTTCGGAGTTCTGATGGAACCCGAAACCAGTGAGGTCTCAAAAAGCCTCGTGCTAGGTAGAGGTGAGAATATACATATAAGACTTACAGAATCCACTCCCTTAGACGATGTGAGATCTTACACTATCATAGTTCATATCTTGAATATCATAACAAGGAATAATCTCATGTTCTTTTTCTAGAATTTTAACCATGTCAATGCAAAGTTAAATAATTATAAACATAGCATCCAAACATATATGTATCAGCAATTGCCTCCACATCTCAAACCAAGCTTGAAGCCTGTTTCCATTTCCTTGATAATCAAACTCTAATCTTCAATTGCCTCCACATCTCAATCAAGCACACAAATATGCATCAGCAAAGTGCATAACCTGTATATCATAATAAAATATACCAAAACAATTAGAAAACATATATAAATATGTCCTATATATTCAAACTCACATTAAAATACAAATGATAAAAAGGTGCAGTCTATTTGCAGACTTTAGTTGTTACACATACAAGAGAAATTTCAGTTGAGGGAACACAAATTAATTTTAAGTCTCAACCGAGATGAACGTGATTTAAAGAGTAATTATAAAAAGAGAACGTACAGGTATGTTTGTGTTCAAAATCTGCAATCATACCACAGAAATCATGCAGCTCTCTCGTTGAGTTCACAGGTCCGACGGTTGTTGCAACATGTTACAAATGCTACATTTTCGGGAGTTCTCAACTATCTCAAACGACGAAGGCTCATGCTAAGTGGAGTTAGATTCCTTTCTCTTTTTTTGACTTTGATGGACGAGCCTTATGAACTTGAATAGTAGGCTCAAGAATTAAAGGAAAAGAAGCACAAAAACTAGGATAGCTGTCTTTTGGTACCTTTTTTTTCAGAAATGGGCATTTTCTCGTACTTTGATTTAAAATCTACCAGAAGATCACTTATTTCATCTATATTACCATCCAAGTTAACATCACAAACATCACTAAACGATCTTGTATCAATCCTCCTTTGCTCATGTACGTCCTTCAATTGCAATTCACTTCTCATTTCTCTAATCATGTGTGCACAAGGAAGGCCCATTGTTTTTAAAAATTGCCCTTACACCGAGATAAAACATTAGTGTATTTTTCTAATCCATATTTCTTATGTAACTCATCCAATGCAAACATAGATACATGAGTAACAAGTTCTTTAAAGAAAGGAATTTGAAGTTCTTCTCACTTGAGAGTCGAACTTTGATTTTTTGAAATTGATTTTCAATAGCAAGACAAATGTTTTCTTACACCTCACGAAGGTCTCCAGTTGAAACTTGAAGATACTTCTTTAACATTGCATGTGCACCTTCTGCTTTTGAACTAATACGATTACCAAAGTGCATAACCTGCTCAGTCCATGCACTTACAAATTTTTCTTTGAAAGGTAGCCATGTAACTGTAATATATTTAAGAACATAATTATTGTACTTGTCCTTGTATTTTACTTCAAAACAATTCCAAGCTTCGTTGAATGATGATTCATCAGGATAATGTATTAAACTAATCCAAGTGGATATGGAATTAACCCAATCATCTTCGTTATCAAAATGAGACTTACAATTGTAAGAATATTTTTCTCAATATGCCAGACACATAAAATCTTTGTAGTTCTAGGGAAGACACTTTCTATAGCTTTCTTCAATAATTCCCTATCTGATATAATCGCCGTGGACGATTATTAATCCCCATGAGTTTACTAAACATTGTCAGCTACCCGCCCATACATAATCCTCTTCCTCCTCTTTTTGCATGAAGGCAAAACAAGAATAAAATGATGTGTTGAAACTTGAGACTCCAATGATATCCAACAATGGCATCTTGTACTTATTAGTCTTATAGGTGCAATCCATCACAACCAATGATAACATATTTATCAGCCTTCGATCTCCGAATAACAGTTGCACACCCTTGCTTTAATGCAATTTCACGAACAATATCAAGGAGTTATTCCCGACTTTGAAAGTTCTTTTTAGTCAAAAAGAGCATCGTCTCATGTTCACTGATCTCTACTTGACTCCCTAGATAAAAATAAACTTAGTTTTATAGCATGTGAACCATTCGGTTCAACATAATATAAAGTAACTTACTAACAATGGAAGCAATCATACTAGTTAATAAAACAAAAGAAGTTGGTCGAATGAGAAGTCAATTGATAAGAGGGTAGAACTCATTACATGAAAAGCAAATCAGGGTAAAAAAAAACAAGCATTCAAAGGGTAGCAACAGAAAAACTTATTCATGAAATTGCATTGCACCAACAAATAAATTTGTCTAATGGAAAACTCCAATTATAATCCATGAAATTGAATATCTAATTCATGTTATTGAGATTGAAATACAAGTATGTTCAAACTCATAACTAAATACCTATAATACTAAAAATAATTAAACGAGTAAATAAAAAAAAAAAAAAGTCATGAGAAGACATACCATGAAAATTTGATTCAAGAGAGTTAGAAGGATTACTCAAGTTTGACATTTCTTCCATTTCACCATTGTAAATTTTGTCAAAACTTTCCAGTAGTATCAGGTCATATATGGTTGTTCATCCATGAATTACCCAAAAAAAAAAATGAAGAATTTTGCTCAGACAAGAGGAAAATAGTCTGAGGACGAAGAAATGGTTCACTTGATAAAGCAACCACCAATTCTATATGGAGCTAGATTTTTTTGCATATATGCTCGGACTTGAGAGTCAAAGATTACTTGCTTCTAGAGCACAAAAGGTCTTTACAACTCCCTATAAATATTTACCCATATTTATGTCATCATACTTATAATGAGGTTTTCAAGATTGTAGACATTAAAAGTAATATAGGAAATCACATTAGAAGAATTAAAATAGATAAATTAAAAATATAGATGAAGTGTAGATTGAGATTTTGAGAGTGTCAATAACTGTTTCATTTTTGTATAATGATATTTTAATTTCATTTAGTAGGGAAAATCCTAGTTATTGCCAAAATTAATCATAATAATTATAGAAGTGTTTTTTTTTTTTTTGGTAAAAATAATAATTATAAAAGTTATCTTTCATATGAACTCAAGTTTGAATCTTCTTTTCCGTATTTAAATGAGTTTAGTTATTATTACATTTTGGATCAAAATAATATTATAATGATTACAAAAGTTAAAATTACGAACTTTTTAATCTTGAGTCCACATACAAGTTAGCAATATGACGACATTGACGAGTCAATGAGTGATACAGTTTCATCGCATAACATGTTAAATAGCTAAAAACGCATTATTACTTCTACATATTCTGTTATATTAAGTAATTAAGCATGTTATGTTGCATCATAATTTAGATATAATACAACATAGAAATATAGCAATAGGAGTTATAAAGGATTAGATGTGACATTCAACCCCATAAGGCCATCTCTAACCGAACAGTTTAGAGGGCCGAAAATAGTCTGAAAACCATCTCCAACAGAGGGCTAGGCCGGAGGGCTATGGAATCTGAGAGGGCCCCACGGAATCGGAAAGGGCTGGCCAGAAAAATCAGTTTTCCTGTCAGTTACCAAAGGGCCGAAAATAGCCCGAAAATAGTTTCCAATCAAGGGCTAGGCCAGAGGGCTTTGGAATTTGAGAGGGCCTCACGGAATCGGAAAGGGCTGGCCAGAAAAATTAGTTTTCCTATCGGTTGTAACCGACAAGAATTCTTAAAAAGAATTTTGAATCCAACGGCTAGCTGGCGTCAATTACCGTTGGATTCAAATGCTTTTTTTTTTTTTTTTTTTGGGGATTTTTTGGGGCTTTTTTTTTAATTTTATTTTAAAATTCTATTTTTTTCCTATAAATACCTAAACCATTCCTCACAAAATTCACCATTCCTACCATTTCAATTCTCATATTTTCCTTCCTTTTTCAAAAATCTGTCCTTCAATTTTTTTAATAATTTTGAAATGGCCTCTTTTGCAATGAAAGGTAGGGCTTGGACCCGAAAAGAAGATGAAGCTTTTTGCAAGGCTTATAGATGGGTGTCGAAAGATAGTGTGAGGGGGAATTGTCAAACAAATGACGGTGTTTGGACTCTTGTGTCCAAAAAATACTTAGAGTTCTATGAAGGCACCACTCCAGTGAATATTCAAAACCACGAGAGTTGTTCTTCAAGATGGAAGAAACATCTTCAGCCAAGTTTGAACAAAAGGCATCAAACATTGTTAGCAGCCGCAAGTAGACATAAAAGCGACGTTAATTACTACGACGAAGTAAGTGTTTTCACAATTTATTTTAAATATTTAATTATATTACATTTAATTTCATAAATTAATTTCTTTTAATTTTTTTCTAGGTATGCCAAGCGGAGGAATTATATATGGAGAGCAGCTCGAAACCCTTTCAGTTTTACAATTGTTGGGAAATTTGTAAAGGGTGGGTGTTATTTGAAGATTCACCACAAAGAGCTCCTATGCCGGTGTTCGAAACTGCATCCTCAGCTGCAGATATGGATGAAGATGGATCTCCAACCATTCAACAAAAAAGGTAGAAAATCCGTTTTCGGGTGAAGGTTCCATACCTAGGGCTATGGGACAAAACAAGGTGCGAAGGTTGAAGGAAAAGGGCAAGGCAAATGATAATTATGCCGCTCAACATGAAGTGGCGGCGTCATTGTGATTATTGGCGGAGCAAAATGCCCTTGAAGCCGAAGAAATGAAGCGTAGGCATGAAGAACGGGCAAAACAAATACAAGAAGAGATGGATGATAAGAATATGGAAATGAACACTTCGAATTACACTCCAATGAGTAAGGCCTATTTTGATAGAAAAAAAAAAAAAAAGAAATTATGAGCCGACAACAATTGTTTACCTCTGATTATACTTCTATAATGACAGATGATGAAGATGATGTTGATTATAGATAGTAAATTTAAGTTGTTTTAGTTTTTAAATTTGAATTAATGTTATTTTCGAATTTAATTTGTAGTTTTTAAATTTAATTTGTCATTTTTAAATTTTAGTTGTAATTTTTAAATATAAGTTGTAGTTTTTAAATTTAAGTTGTTATAGTTTTTAAATTTAAATAATAAATTATGTTTGGCCATATGACCCTTGGTTGGAGACGGTTTTTTGTGACTGGGCTAAAACGAGCCATCTAGCCCTCTGGCCCTCGGTTGGAGACGGAGGCAAATATGGCCATGTACTGTTCATTAAAATATTAATATATTAATATCTTGAAGGATCTTGGAAGACCAGAAAGCTAAAACAAACCTTCTGATCAGCCCTCAGTTGAAGATGATCTAAGTTTAATTTGCTCACCCAATGCACCAATTAACAAGATTATCCTCACTGGGAATTAGTCTTTTCGGAACCCATTGTGGATTAGTCCTGCTCTTCAAGCGAGAGATACTTCAGATTTCGAAAAGGAAAAGAATAAAAAACACAGATTATCCTCACACACTCACTCATTTTACAGAAATCTGAAAAATGCTTTATTTTATTGACTTTAGCAGTATGTAAATAATAGATAAATAAATGATAATAAAGATGGTAAGGACAGATAAAGACAGGGAGTAGCATGTGACAGTTACACCACCTCACATCCTTAGCCTACTTGCCTTGATAATTATTTGTCCTTCGTTTTTTTTTTTTTTTTTTTTTTTTTTTTTTTTTTTTTTTTTGAAGAACCGGAATCCATTGAAACCATGGCCGAAGCCAATTATTTGTCCTTTTCCACTCTACAAAACCAATCGAAAGCACTTTCGCGGAAACATCATTCACCAGGCACATGGCAAAATACCTTTGGATCCTCTTGTAGAGCTCCGCAATTTTCACTTTTCACCACGTCATCAGTAATCCAACGGGATTGGAGATCTTTTGGTGAGAATATTAAGGATTAATAAATTGTGTTCGTTCATCATCTATTATATAATCAGTTTTTATCATGTACTTTTTGTATTTAATTTTAAATAAAAATATTTAAAATAATTTATGACCACACAATGTACATTTATAGATTCCTAGAATAGTTAAAAGGGCATCCGGATTCATCAGTAATCTTCCAAATTGTGGACCCCAATACGTGGCGGATTCCCACCAGATCGCGCGCAGTTAAGTAAATACAATCATCCGCATGGGATCACACTGGGTGCTCTATCTGCCAATTATACCGATCTCATAATAACAGTCCGTGTCCTTTGAAAGCTTTCCCTCTTTATCTTCCTGCTCTCCACTCTCTCTTGTAAATTTTAACTCTCTCTCTCAATTGTCTCTGCAATTCGGTCGGAACCCTAGAGTTTTGGTCGAGCTTCGAGCCTCAGATATCAAAATCTCTGCCCGATCTGCGCCCAAAATGCCGGCGGTGTACGGTGCCCGATTGACCACTTTTGAGGACTCCGAGAAGGAGAGTGAGTATGGCTACGTCCGCAAGGTTCGTTCCACTTCCACCCTCGATTTGAACGGATCAGATTTATTGAATTCGATATCAATTCGATCTGTTGATATTGAAGTGATTGGATCAGTGCTCTGTTGCTGTGAATTTTGTAATTATTGAGATATAAAGGTTGATTGAAAAGATATAGTTGTGTGTAATTGATCCAAGAACTTGAATTGACGTGTTCATTGTGATCAATAAGTTTAATTGATCGATGAATTTTGCTGATATGATTTGCATTGCTTCCAAAATTGAGTGGTTGGTTAACCGGAGTAGAAAAGAAATGCTAAAGTTTAATTTTTTCAGTACTTTTTGTTGCTCGAGCAGCAAAAGTTTAGTAATTTTCCACTACTTTAATCGCAAATCACATCGATCTTCTCTTTATTGGGTTTGTTGATTTGATTTACGTACGACAAGGTTTGGTTTTACGTTTATATTTTTGTGTGTATTGCGGCTGGCTAATTGGATTTGGCAAATACATAATTGACAGGTCTCTGGACCTGTCGTGGTTGCTGATGGCATGGCTGGAGCTGCTATGTACGAGTTGGTTCGTGTTGGACATGATAATTTGATTGGTGAAATTATTCGGTTAGAAGGAGATTCTGCCACAATTCAAGGTTACTTGTTATTTCTTGTTCATCCTATCTTGTTTGCAGTCATATCTATTCATGTTTGGCATCCATCGTTTCAGAAAAGTAAATAATCAGCTAATTTATGTTTGGCTTTGGTATAACCATAAGTTTTTCTGTCCATTTCAGTTTATGAGGAAACAGCTGGGTTGATGGTGAACGATCCAGTTCTACGTACTCGCAAGGTGGGTTTGACGTCTTGTTTTACCCTCTTTGTTTTCTGTTGCTTCAACTACATCAGCTAATATTTCGTATATTGGTGTTTCAGCCTTTATCAGTGGAGTTGGGACCTGGAATATTGGGAAATATTTTTGACGGAATCCAGGTTTGTTTACATTACTTCGCAGCTATCCTTTTTTCTATACTGTGTTACGAACTTATCTATTCTGTTTATACTTCGTATTATCTTTAGTCAAAACAAAACCTCAAGAATTTTGAGAAAAAATTATTGATTAGGGCAGTTTTTTATGCTTACTCGCTTCTTTTCTTATTGTCTTTTTCTTTATCATGGCAGAGGCCCTTGAAAACTATTGCAAAGATCTCTGGTGATGTCTATATCCCACGTGGTGTATCTGTCCCTGCTCTTGACAAAGATATACTTTGGGAGTTTCAACCTAAAAAAATTGGTAATTTAAATCAAATTTATGTATAGCTGTTTAGCAGAAAGAAAAAATTGATTTTAATATGGCTCGTTTGATTTTGAAAATTTTAAACCACGGATGGCAGGTGAAGGTGATCATCTTACTGGTGGAGACTTGTATGCTGTAAGTTCCGTAGCATCGAACTCTTGGTTTGTGAAGACTTTTTGAAAGATATTGTACTACTCAAGTATGATCATTTTCGTTCGAGTTGCATTTAAGTTTGGGCATGTGTATCTTTTGCATTGCAGACGGTCTTCGAAAATAGTCTGATGGAGCACCGAGTTGCACTTCCTCCCGATGCTATGGGAAAAGTTACTTACGTCGCACCACCTGGTCAATATTCATTGAAGGTTTGATTATGACTTTGTTAATATTTGGTATCCATTTCTCTGATCATCATTTTAACTAAATATTTACTACAATTCTGTGAACATGGTTTCTTTACTATGTTAGGAGTATGTAAACATTTGCGTGTATATACATGATACAGACGTTTGTCTTTATAAAGCAAGCACTACTTGAGTCATGAATGGATTTTCTTGAACTTTGAGAGTTGACTCTTCCTATATGCATTTGCAGGATACTGTGTTAGAGCTTGAGTTTCAAGGACAAAAAAAGAAATTTACAATGCTTCAGGTCTGTATAGTTTGCTCTTTGGCTTTTGGTTTCAGAGTATTTGTGCTTACCGATATGGTCATTATTGTAAACTGTATTTAAATTGGTTTACATAATTGCAGACTTGGCCTGTACGTACACCTAGGCCTGTTGCATCAAAGCTTGCTGCTGATACCCCTCTACTCACTGGGCAGGTGATTATATTTTTGCTTTATAGATTCTTCTATCTTTTGGGATTAGTGGTTCCTGACGATTTTTTTTCTCAGCGTGTTCTTGATGCCCTTTTCCCCTCTGTTCTTGGTGGGACTTGTGCCATTCCTGGGGCTTTTGGTTGTGGAAAAACGGTTATTAGTCAAGCTCTTTCAAAGGTAAAAATATGTCATTGTTTATTAGAGATTTCCTACAGTTATTTGTGCACTGGACCTCATAGTAGATGTTTTTCTTGAGTGCAGTACTCAAACTCAGACACTGTGGTTTATGTTGGTTGTGGAGAACGTGGAAATGAAATGGCAGAGGTATGTATTCTATAATCGGATCATTTGTTACACATTTTGACCCTCTTGGATGTGATCAATTCAAACTAATCAATGATCCAGGTGCTTATGGATTTCCCTCAATTGACAATGACTTTGCCTGATGGTCGTGAAGAATCTGTCATGAAGCGCACAACCCTTGTGGCCAACACTTCTAACATGCCTGTGGCCGCTCGTGAAGCTTCAATCTATACTGGTAAACCTTTTAAGCTATGTCTCACTAAGGTTCCACTGATCTATTAAAAACTTTGGGTGCAAGAGGATGATATGTTGTTTTTATAAATCTGTACGATTTCATTCTACTTCACCACCTTTGATGGTCCATTACATATGCTTGGAAAAGCATAGACATAGCCATGGCTCAAATAGAATTGAACTCTTCTATTGAATTTTTCGGGGAAAATTTACTTAGATAGGTCAACTTCCTTGCTGATGCTACTCTTTTTGGGTGGCGAACTGAGTCAAACTATTATTTTAGGAGTTGTTTTCATATTCTTCGCCTTTTGTCTCTGAAATTTTCAGGAATCACTATTGCTGAATACTTCAGAGATATGGGCTACAATGTCAGCATGATGGCAGATTCAACATCTCGATGGGCTGAGGCATTGCGTGAGATTTCTGGGCGGCTGGTAATTCTATCTCTTATAATTTATTTTTGTGCAAGATGCATTTTTATTGATTTGTTCTCTCACCTTCTTACACACACAAAATATGTCATGTGGCATATTCTTCTTTCACAAACTACTTTGGAAGTTTTTCTCTTTTTTCTTTTTTATACATGAAATATAATATTCATCCCTTTAATGGCATTTCTCTTGCTTTTATATATAGGCTGAAATGCCTGCAGATAGTGGATACCCTGCTTATTTGGCAGCACGTTTAGCATCATTTTACGAACGGGCTGGTAAAGTAAAATGTCTTGGTGGGCCAGAGCGTAATGGCAGTGTGACAATTGTTGGTGCTGTTTCTCCTCCAGGAGGAGATTTCTCAGACCCTGTGACATCTGCAACCCTTAGCATTGTTCAGGTATATTTGCAATCTCATTATTATGTATGAAATTACAAATAAGAGGTTGTTCTTGATACCTTCTGTGATTCTCATCAATGGAAGTATACCTTTTCTTTTCCAGGTTTTCTGGGGTCTGGACAAAAAACTTGCCCAGAGGAAGCATTTCCCCTCTGTGAACTGGCTTATTTCTTACTCGAAGTACTCAACGGTATGTTCATAGACTTTTACCCCTCATCATTTAATAAAGGCTCCCCTTTGTTGGTACCATTGACTGAGCGGGATTAATTGTTCATTCCTTTTTGCTGATTGTTAGACTTGTTTCTGTATGTTGTTTGCAGGCATTAGAGTCTTTCTATGATCAATTCGATCCTGATTTTATCAACATCAGGACAAAGGCACGTGAGGTTTTGCAACGAGAAGATGATCTCAATGAAATTGTCCAAGTACGTCTTTCTTTACTTGTAGTATGGATTAGAGGGTTTTCCAATCCCAAAAACAGAAACAGTTTCATTTTTGTACGTTATTTGTATAGAGCTGAACTATAAGGTACTGTAAAATTCAAGACAGGGACCTTTAGATTTTCTATCGTATCAGATTGATGTCTGGTGTGATAGATATTCAAGTTTTAGCTTATACATACATTGTCTGTCATAAACTGATGTCATGGGTTACTGCAGCTTGTAGGAAAGGATGCTTTGGCTGAAGGAGATAAGATCACCTTAGAGACTGCAAAGCTCTTGAGGGAGGATTATCTTGCTCAGAATGCATTTACTCCGTGAGTTCCAGCTCCATAGTCCTCTCTTTTGACCTATATATGTTTTAATTATTCATATGTTCCTTCTGTTTTCATTTTGGTTGGGCCCAGTACAGTTACTCATCTTTTACATGTTTTTCATGGGTGGACAGATATGACAAGTTCTGCCCATTCTACAAGTCCGTCTGGATGATGCGGAATATCATCCATTACTTTAATCTGGCCAATCAGGTGAACTGTTTGTCCATTTCTTTCCTTTATTATTATGACCTACGATGTTTGCATTAGCAATATCTTTGGATGTCTGAAGAATCCGTCTCTAGGTTGATTGAATTTTTTTTGTTCTCGTGTTCATAGTGTAAGGAAAAGAAGAGTTGTTATCATTCGTTGTCTTCACATACACAATTTTTTTCACCACAATTAAGCTTTATATCGTATATAAAGAACAACTGAGTTCACCTTGAAATGGCTTTAATTGAATGAGAAATGGTCATCTGATGTTATGCGGCGTTCAATATGCAGGCTGTAGAGAGAGCAGCTGGTATGGATGGTCAAAAGATTAGTTACAGCTTAATCAAGCACCGCTTGGGAGATCTCTTTTACCGCTAGTGTAAGTAACATCACAACGCTTTTACAACAGGAAACGTTTCAATCTTGTTGGTCCTAACCCTCTTACCGGTGACATGCAGGTCCCAAAAGTTTGAGGATCCGGCAGAAGGGGAAGAAGCTCTTGTGGCGAAGTTTAAGAAGCTACACGAGGACCTCACAAGTGGTTTCCGTGCTCTTGAGGATGAAACCCGATGATTGAACATCTCAAAACAATGAGCTTTAGATTGTTCGAGTGGCTGTTATAAAGTCGCGTGGCAACAGAGTTTGAGTTACCGTGGATTTATTTTTGTTGTGCATGAAGAACGACAGTGTTAGGTCTTGTGATGCCACTCTTGCCCTGCTCATGTGGCACTTGTTCTAGTCGGAATGTGTAGTTATAGTTTCAATTATTGTATTCCTGTCATTCCCTTGGGGATTTTTCACCCAGAATAATTTAAACAATAAGGTATGCATCATTTCGAGTTTTTGGTTCGCTCGACAGTTCTCATTTCTCTCCTTTGGATCTCCCATTTTTAAGACTCCGAGTTGACGAAGCAAGCGAAGAGAAGAAAGGATGAAAGTAAAACGAACTGCCTGTATCCCAATCCAATAAACCCTTCTCGAATGGCGACGATGAGCGTAGACAGTGACCATGGTAACTGCTAAGCTCTATCTCCTTGGGAGATGTCAAAATTCTAGACGAAATGTCACTGTGCGTATTTAACATCAAAAGTCTATCCAACTGAAGTATTATTTGCTGATTGGATTTGAAGACTTTGTGATTACGAGTGAAATTTGACATCAATGTCAAATTTATTTTAAAATAATTTAAACGACAAGCCCCTTGTTCCACTACATTTCAACCAATTTTCAACATTTTTTAATAATTACAACCATTTGAAGCAATATTTAAATAAGACAATAACATTTGACAATTCGGTTGGAGATATACAAAATTTGATATAAAACTTCCGATTACCACATCAGCCATTAATTGTAATATGATTCTTATAATTTGACATTTCCTTTGAAGATGGTCTAAGAAAGTAAAAGGCCTAGTCACTCTTTAGAAACTGGCTAACAGAAAAGCAAGTCTACCACTTTTCAGCAAAGCAATGACATTGACATAGCCATACCAAGGTTTAGCGGAACAAACGGAATTCAGAAAACCCTAAGACGTAAATGAGTACTACAAATTACAAAAGCAAGGTTCAAATAAAATGTCATTAGGAATCGATTCATATCCAAGCAAACACTGCTACATTGAATACAAAGCATAAATTGACGACCGCATGAATTAGACCCCATATATATAGTACTGACTTGAAATGAAAAACGAGACTCGATCCTTTGGCTTTCACTTTCAAAGACTTCGCCGAGTTAGCCTGGCCCGACTTTAGGAATGTCATAATGCTCGCTCATGTTTGCCAGATACTGGTTGAAGTCTTGAATTCTGTCACGGTGGGACTTGTTTGCTGTCTTGGCCAGCCTGTGATTATCAATTCTCTCTCTCTGTTCTATATATCGTCTCTCTGCAGGTGTGAGAAGATCACCGTAGTGAGGAGCCTTCCCCTCCTCACTTGATTTGTGAGGATCGTTTATTTCTTCCTCATCGGGATTGGTTACTTCTGTACTTTCATCTACACCTAATACCATATTGAATGACTAAACTCAGACAATAGGGAAATTCAAAACAGAAATGGCATGGTAAAGAGGAACCAAAGTAAACATCAATACAATACTTTTTTTTTTTTAGAAAACAGCATTGGACATTGGTACTGCCTTGCATATAAAGTACTAAAAAATGACTAAATCAACGAAACCAATGTCTTCTTGTTCTTTTTTTTTTTTCCAAAACAAAATCATTGTCGTTGAAATTCCATCAAGTCTAGCAATGGATAGTCCTGGTGATGAAAGAACCATTGTTCACACACAGAGTTGATAAATATATACTACTAAACTAAAAATTAATCTGATGTTACAAAAAACAGTTTTTATTTTTACAGATTCACGTGCGGTCAAACCTTTCTCAATTTGCAAGACCATGAAAAATGAGAAAAATACAGGATAAAATATTCAAACCTAGAAGAGAAAACAGTTTTAATTTGATATCAAAGGGATAACTTACCAGCTGAGAGCTCAGTTTCTGTTACAATAGAAGGTTGTTCTTGATGTTTCTTATGCTTCTTTTTCTTCTTCATTCCAGCAGCCTTCACATCCAGAGCCTTTCCCTTGAGCTTCAGCTTCCCACCAACGACATTCTCATACGACGACATGTTTGTGTCTATAAGATCAAAATACACAAAAGTTATGCTACACAAACACGAGAGCGATGAACGAAATGGCAGAGAGCAAACATATGTGGAAAAAGAACGAGCTCTCTCAACAAAAAGGCAATCAAATCACAGGTAAGTATTAAACTGTCCCAGTCTCCCAAGAAACAAACAAACTCATTTATAACAAGGGCGAAATATGAAACTATTTATTGACCTAAAACAAATAATTTACTACAGAATCAAAGTCAATTGAACTCAGAAAAACCTCTGGAAAGTAAAACATATACAGAGGAAAAGAACCCTTCGTTCCAGGATATTAGGTTATCCAAGAAACAATCAAACCCCAATTTGTTATTCCTCAATTAGATTTAGATACCAATTTCAGCCAAGCTCCAATAAACCCAGAAACCCTAATTCTTAGTAACTGAGTTGCAGCAGCAAGAATCAAATTTGCCCCTCCCTTCATCTAAGAACCCATCAAATAAACGAATAACCACACTAAAACGGACTAAAAATGAAGAAAAATTACCACAAAAATTCTCAGATGAATCAATTGAGAAAGCAGAAAGCAAAGAACCCTTAGATTAAAGATTGTACCTGAAACAAAAGAGAAAGAGTGCTTGATCTCGATCGCTTTGGAATTTCACAGAAGAATCTTTTATCTTAAGTTTTACGATGCACCTCAAGATTAAAGATTTTGTGTTCGATATGGACCCCGAAGAGTACCCAGGTCTTTGCTGTTATATTTTAAACCCGCGTTCAGATGGCCCGACCCAAATTTTAAATTTCGGACCCTTTTAGAGAGCAGTTTTTATTTTATTTTTAAATGAAACAAAAATGAGTTTACTGTAACATGTCGTCCCAGTTTAATAATAGAATATTCTGTGTTGAAACATTTATAAATGACTTTATACTATTAGACCGAAGATACAACAGTCATGGTGAATTTGTTCTGTGTGAATCCATTTTATCCCAAAGTGATACTTGAAATTAAATAGATCCATACATCCGTTAAGGTTGTAATTAAGTTAATCATTAATTGATGACATAACGTTACGTGGACAATGACGGGATGCCAAGTGGATATTAAAAAATTAAAAAAAAAAAAAAAAAAAAAACATCAATCTGGGTTCTTCTCCCTTCCTCCGCACCCAGTGCTCCCCCTCCCTCTTCGACTCCTGCACATCCACCCTCTTCCTCCTCCCTCCTTCGCACCCAGGGCTTCCCCTCCTTCTTCGACTCCTGCACATCCACCCTCTTCTCACCCAGGGCAACCCGGCAGCTACTGGTAAGAGTAGCAAGTTGGGTGGAGGCAAAAGCAAGAAAACTGTCCAGTTTGTTTTGCCCGAAAAGGAGGAGTTCGATGAAAATTTGCAAAGGTTAATGGTTATAGAGACAATGGTATTGTGATCGGCGACGACAGGGACAAGGGAAAACCTCACGAGGAAACGTGAACATAACCAAGTGCTTACCAGAATTAAAAGTTACAGGGGGTTGATCGGAGATGATAGGAACAAAGGCAAACGTGATGGGGAACGTGAAATTAAACCAGTGCTCAGCAGAAGCGAAAGACAGGGATGAGAACGATGGCATTGTGATCGCCATGTAAGGGTAAACTCACTAACCAAGATTAAAACACGAATCCCAATCTAACAAGAACTAACCAGTTCATGTATGAGAGAATTAAGAAGAGAAGCATACCTGCAGAGGTTCCAGAACTCGATGCCATGGCACCAAGCTTTCAGCGGACCTTCTCCCCTTTCGCAGAAAATCAAGAACTCGACTTACAATAGGTGTAAGTCCCAAGATGAGCATGTGTTCTGTGAGAGGAGAGGCCCACTATATATATACAGAGTCTTTTCCGTAACAAATAGGATTCCCTATTAAAATCCCTATAGGAAACAGATACTCGTTTCCTCATCCCATAAGAACTGTTCTCAATGCTATACGAAATCCTTCTTCATCAAGGACTGGCATTCCTTTTATTAACAAGAATTTTCTATCAAATCGAATACCTATAGCCGGTCCCTAAAACTTCACCTTCTCATACTCATATTCTAACACACAAATGATAGGGACGAAGGCAAACACTTAGACGAACGTGAAACTAACCAAGTGCTAAGTAGAAGTAGAAGTGCAAGGAGTGATGGCAATGATAGGTGTATGCGAACCCACGTCCGCCGATGAATTACATGCCATCAGATTCAAAAGCAGCAACTGATCCTTACACTATCTGCAGTGATGACCACGTCAATGGTTGCTCTGTCATGTAAACAATCTCGCTTGAGATATAAGTGCAACACCAGAAAATATTTTTATGTGATAAAATGAGAATGAATCTCATTCGATTTAGAATCAACAAATTTCTAGCAAGAGCCTGCAAGTTTTACATTACACGACCTCGGGTCAAGAGGCTCAGTAGGAGCAGGACAAGGAAGTCAGTACCATGCACACGGTATAGTGAGGACTGCATATTAAGGAAGGCAGAGTGTACAAACGCACCAGAGCTTCCGAGAGTTGGCTTAATGCTTTGGCGCGGACGCTAAGTACCATATCATCCAAGACTAATAGGAATGTGGGGAACCTACTCTTCGTCATTTAGATTTTGGCACTTGGATTCCGGGTAGGTTGAACATCTTTTGATATAAACCCCATCTGCAGAGTCAGCAATGATTTTATCAAAAGCATCAGCTCATTTTTCAGATTCTTATATATGCATGAAATTAGAATGCGTCGTGCAGAGTGAGACCGCATTTTCAGCTTAGCCTTCCAATAATTTCATTTGCCTACTACATTATTTAGTACATTTACACGATACCAACTGTGGACACACTCTTGGTCTCATATGATTAATCAATTCTATGTTGCGTGAAGTCAACATATCACTACTCTATTCATATGCAGTGAGAATATAGTATTCAACTATATTCATATGCAGAGTTATAAATACAAAATACAACTGGAACACTCACCATTCTGAGGTTTTCTTTTTTGACTGCACCATTCTGAGGTTAAACGAAGGTTTATCTTTGATTCCCCGTATATGGTAGTGCAGAAGCAACTGCCTGTGAAGATACGGACGCATTGCGGCTCTTCTGTCAGCCAACATATACCAAACTACACATAGTACGAGATAAGAATCACATTATAAGTTTCAGAAAACCAAAAACCTCTTAAGGGTTTCAGACAAGAATACGCACCTCTAATAGAGCTTTTCTCCACACCAAGCATGTTGCTTTGCGAAATTCTTGGTTTTGCCTGTCATTTCGTACTTGTTGCAGATGCACAATCCCCCACAACATAAAGTGCTAGCTAAGAAATGTGACAAATGATAAGAGGAAGAAATGAGAAGAAAAGAGCAGATGAATTTATTTTAATTTGTACTGCTAGGTACACTTGTAAACTTCAGCTAAAATCCAAATTTGCCAGATTCGAAAAGCCGCAACCTCACTTTGACAGCGTAAAGTTTTTATTTTTCTTTTGTTCCCCTATGAACATTTCATAATTCATCCAAACAACCTAAATGGTAACCAAAGTCTAACGGATAACCCTGTTTCCTCGCATTATCATTGAGCAGCCATAACCCCACAATAACTACCATGTACATGACTGACAAATACATATCAATATTCATCTAGGGAAGAGCATACTTCAAAATATGGAAATAAGGTGATGATTAGAACACACCTTCAGAAATTCTGCAGAAATATGATGATTAAATTCACAATTTAATAAACTGGGCAAACCAGTGATGGTTTGTAGGATGGTTGACCAGGTACATATCTTGAGAAGTATAAATGGATGGCACCCACACTAGGCAACTCCGATAAATATAGAAGCTAGCTGCCAGAGACAAACATACAGTGAATCGTAGTGAGATGAAGCATGCAGATGGCGCTTTACCGCAGTGGCGGAAAGCAATTAGTGAGATGAAGCATGAACTGAAACAAGTGAAGAATGGAAAACAAAGTCTTGAGTTTTGCCCCTTCCCTTATTTAGTCCAATAAATTGTGCAAGATCAGTGAGACGTATCATTCTTAAAAGTTATAAATTTGTAAAATTATAAGATATGGCACCTTTTCCCCGAATTATTAAAAAACATGTTTCCCATTTGGAAAAACAAAAAAAAAACAAAAACAAAAACTATCAAACAAGTTTCCCTTTTATTTGTTAGACTAATATGTCTGTTCAATTCTACCTTGTGTTCCTGTCTGTTCAATTCTAACTTGTGTTCCTAATAAGTAATAATTGAAAAAAACAAGTGTTTTTGGAGTGAGGAACAAGCTCATGTTTGGAATAATCAAAGCTACCAATGAACCAAATATCCAAAAGAAATTCTTAAACTCAAATTTAATGTTTTAAGAATTAATCCCAAGGGCCAAAGGCAATTCAAAGACAACCAATTACACAGGATAGAAATTAAAGTTACGGAATTACCTTTAGCATGCTAGCTGAAATACCATTTAAATCATCAATTCCAAGAGAAGACATTGAAGAGGCAGATCTCAACCATTATAAATCTCAACCCATTGAAGCAGCCACATCATAAACGTCTTCAGAGCCAGATGTCTCCACAGATAAGCCAGTTTCTGAACTAACGCCTAAAAATGCAACGAGGCCATCATCTACTTTCACGCCTTCAGCTACTTCGTCGGAAAGTAATTCTTGTACTACCTTGGAAGATATCAAACCCAAACTTCTCATCTCAATCCATAGTTCAATAACTGAATCAGAATGATATGGTCTACAGAGGAATTTTGATAATCTCAAGAAAGTATTGGAGCCCAGTTCTACTCTTGCTTCTATCATCTCTTGTAGCATTAAATTAACCATATTAAGATCTCTTTCTTTAACGAAACCAGAAACCATTACATTGTATGTATGTGCAGTAGGAGCCAAGCTGACCTCCTTCATCTGGCGATAGAGTGACCAAGCCTCTCCAGCTCTACCACCCATAAAGAGCCCAATAATGGCAACTGTGTATGCGACAACATCAAGTGTGAACCCCTCTGCAACTGCTTTTCTAAACACTCTAATGGCCGCATTAAACTTACCAACCTTTATAAGCCCATCCATGACCACAGTATGAATGTAAGCATCCTGTCCAGGGAAACTACGGAGAATCCCTTGGTACACATCAACTGCTTCGTCAACTCTTCTTGCCTTACACAACCCATCTACCAATCCAACGAAAGTATACTTATCTGGTATAAGACCTCTATCAAGCATATCATTGTAATACTTCACGGCAAGAGATGGAAACCCAGCCTTACAAAAATAACAGAGAAGTGAGTTGCATAGCAATAAGTCAGCTTCTATGACAAGTCCACGAACCAACTTGGGTAACAGATGAAACCTCCTAGACAAACATATGGTGGATAACAATGAAGAGACAGTACAAGAATCAGGAGCCAAGTTTCGTGATCGCATGCTAACAAAAACATTGATGGCATCATCACACCTCCCAGCCTTGGCAAAGGAGTCTATTAACACATTACAAAGAACGAGGTCAGGGGCATATCCTTTAGATTCAATAATATTTAGAATATTGAATGCTTCACTAACCATATTAGATTTTAAAAATCCTCTGATTAAAGTCGTGTACGTTACAATACTAGGAGAAGAACCAGTCTCAACCATCTTCTCCAATAACTGACCAGCCGCATCAGGTCTCTGCAATCGACAAAACCCATTCATCAACATGCTCCAAACATTTACAGACACAACGTTGCCCAAAGTAATCAGTAGGCCCAACACTTGATGCGCCTCCACTATATTATCCATTTTGCAAAAACAGCTCAAAATCATCTCAAAAGTCTCAACTTTTGGGTGATATCCCTGCCGCAACATCATTCTCAACACATCTCGAATGTGACATAAATCCTTGAGATTACATAAATTACACAGTGCAATGTTATAAGTCAAAAAATTTGGCCTTCGGGTTTCTTTCAGAAACTTAATAGCTAAATCCCCATGCCCAATTTTGAACAACGCATCAATGATTATGTTACGAGCAAATGTGTTTGGAATAAAACCATAAGTACCCATTAACTCAAAAGCCTCAAAGACCATTGTATACAGTTCGCCACGCCAATAAATCCTCAACAAGAGTAAGAACGTTTGAGATTTTACAACACACCCCATGCTCTCTAGTTCCCTAATTATCAATTGAACTGTTCTGTATTGTTCCATCATGCGCTTGATGACACCAACCATGTGATCAATCACAATCTTGTTGTGAAAATAATTGCGTTGTCCGGCACACCACAAGAAGAATCTCAGTGCAATCAAATCAGAAGAGCATTTCAATAAAGTGGAATGCACAACTTGATGATTGAGAATGAGTTCACTTCTTTCTCGGTCAAAAATTTTCGGGAAATTTTCCTGGGTTTTGTTAGTTGGACACACCTTTGGTGATGAAAAGTGGCAGATTGGGAACATGCGCAGTGCTTTGATGATTTGGGTTGGCCCTCTGTGCAGAAAACAATACCTAAATCTCCATACTTTTTCCATGAAAGTTCAACTTTTCCTGCAAACCAAACGCTATATAAGAAAATTAGGAAAGACCAAGAGAGGGTCAGGTCAACAATATAGGTTTTTTCTACTTTACCTACATTATATAGGGTTTTTTCTGGTGCCTAGGATTGGACTGTTTAGCATAACTATATCCCATGTATGGTGAATGAGATCAATGAGTCGGACCATAATCCATGCTTTGTGGTTGCATTTCCCCCACCTATCTAGGCGTTATCCCTCGGTGAACCGCTTCTTGTTCCGTGAAGATTCAGACAAAAGCTTAGTGGGATCTGTGACCTTGATTTGGCAGCAGTTCAAAAACACTATCCATCTGAGTGAGTAGGAGCAGATCGACTCCTTATTGCCCTGGAGCAGCTGCGCCTCTGTCACTGTTTCTTCTTGATGTGCCTATTCGTGTAGCTTCAGAGAAATACGAAATTATTATTTATCCCCCCTCAGAATGCAATCCAATCCAATCTTAGGCACCAAACGAGCCCTAGAGTATTGGCATTTGAGTTTCCTAAGGTTTAGCAGATACACACACGTACATATACGTATGCACATACACACACACACACACAAATATATATATATATATATATATATATATTTATAAAGGTACTTACTTTCATCTGCTTGGCACTCATAACCCCTGAATTAGTGCAGTATGTATGAATTAGCTGAAGAAGAAAAAACCTTTTACCCTTTGGAATTTGAGAGCCAACCCACCAAAAAACCAAGCTTCCATTTACATCTGCAACCCACCACTCATACAATAAAAACTGAATAAAACAAACCCATCACATTTAACAGCAGCAGAAGCAAAAGCAAAAAATCAAAAGCGTATATAAATACAAGGACGTAGAGAAGTACCTGAGGAAGGAGGTGGCGCCGACTGGAGAAATCAAAGGGAGGATTGAAGAAAAGCAATAACAAGGGGGAAGAAGAAGGAGACGAACATATAATCGAATGGGCTTTTTCTTTGTGGGCTTAAAATGTATGACTATAAGAAAGTAAGTTGGGCTCCGCCCAAACTACAGTCCAGCTGAACGCACTCCAGCCCTCTTGGTTCTTGATCATAAGTAGTACTTTTGTATCTAATCTATTGGGTCTTGGATTTAAACTCTCTTTATTTGTTGAATCTTTACTAATTAATAAAATATTTATTGTTAATTAAAATTCTATATTAATTAATAAAAAACTGATTGTCAACCAAAATCCTATGAAATTACCAGTTTAACCCTCTAATTAAAACAGAACATGAATAAGAAATATGAGGTAGAAATGTAATTTCACACAACCAATTTTTTTTGTTTTTTAAAGCCTCACCTCCATATAATCCTAACATATCTTAAATTAAAAAAAGTAAAAAAAAAAAAAATTCCCGCTCCCACATTCTTTATCTCTCTTCATCTCTCTTCTATTTCAAAGACAAAAATAAAAAAATCTCTCCCACACTTTGTGTGTGCCCATATGCTAGTATGAATTAAAAGAATAACATTGCTCTGATCAAGAGATCACGTGACTGAAATATATAGAAAGAGAACTATGTCAGTTGTATGATATAAATTCCCGTAAACACTGTGTCAATAATGCATCAGAGGATCTAAGGCATCCAAATTTCGAAACTTTTTAGAGGAGATTGGATCCTTAAGCTCCTCAATTTATTTTGTATTCGATTTACAGAACGTCGTGTTTAAGATTGTAACTATTTATTTTATAAATTCCTTTGTAAAGTTTATCTCTACAAAAAATCAAAACTATTGTCGTTTAGTCAATCAGTCATAGAAAATAAATGGACAGTTCATAATACTTTCATTGAATCTGTCAATCTATTTTTGTATAGTTTGATACTAAATGATTTCATATTTTATTAATTTATTTAAGGATGATCTTTATAAAATAATATAATATTATCGACTCTAATCATAAGTCCCAAATTTCATAAATCGAGCACAAAATGAATTGAGGAGAGTCTTCTTCAACCATTGAGGAGCCAAGTTAATTCTTTTCTTTTTCATGCAAGTTTTATTTTGGAAATGATAGTCTAAAAATGGCATCCTCAAAGTATTTATCTTTAGAAAAACTGATAAAAATGACTTGAAAACTTTAAATTTTTAAGATATGGACAAAATAAAAGGTAAAGTGAATAGTACCAGCATTGATTTTTTAGTGTAAAAATATGATTTTTCGTTAAAGCCAACAGTATCAAGAGCTTCTCGTTAAAGTTCGCTTTTATCCTTTGGACAAATCCCCCTCAAAATGTCCTCCTTTTCCTGTAAAGAAAGGGAAAAAGGAAAATTTAAACTCTTGGCTCTAAGAACGGAGTGATTTTTGCACTCTCCTTTTTTTACATTTTTCGCACTCCACTTTTCTCCATCTCTCTCAACAAGGGGAGAAGTTTAGAGGGAGAAAACGAGACTATGATAACCACCACCCACATTAATGAGACTTTTGGACAGGAAGTCATAGTGAAGAGTTGATTATCCATCACCATCCATCATCAAATTGGAGTAGGTTGAAGTCCAGGTATAGTCGTAATTTTCCACATAAATTGATGGCGATTAATGAAAAAAAGAAAACACTGAAATTGTACATAACGGAGTCATAAGCAATACAAAACTAATGTTTACTTGTGCAGTCGACAAGACTAATACCACAATACACCAAAACTTACATCCCAAAGCAAGCATACACAGCATTCACAAATCACCAAATGAGCTGTGAGTAGAAAGAGCGAGTTCAACGTGGCGCACTGGTCGATGCTTACCGGATTCGGACTCTTCAGTAGATTCCGGGAACGACCCTGTAGGGAACCTTCTGACAATATGACTTCCAGTATTTGCCGTACCTGCAAACGGTACTCGTCAAAATCTCATCAACATTACATACAATGGTTGAAACTGTTTTTCATTTTTTATGGTTTTTACAACTTGATTACTTTATTTTGAAACCACTGGACGTCTATTCATTTTTTTGGATTACCCCAAGAAATGAATATTATGTAATAGGAGGAATCTGTATCTGCTTACTTGGTGCGACATCGGTCATCATCCCTCTTTGCTCGGTCAAGCAGAAGGATTGTCAGGAAAATCACGTAGAAGTAAGGTAGAAACTGCAGGAAAACAAGGAAATAGTTCAGCTAAACTGCACGAAAACTGAAGTAAGCTAGAATCGGTGGTTGTTTTGTAAGAAAACACTAAATATAAATGGTTACATGATTGAAGAGGGCTGGAACAGTCCAGAAAAAGGCAGCTGATATTTCTGGCACATAATGGAAGTGACGAGATAAACCCCACCTGCAGGGAGAGCAATACTCCTTAGCAATGACTTAAAACAAAAGTTTCAGGCTTATCTTTTGAACTCTAGCATAGGCATGAATCAAAATATGCAATGTACATAAACGAGAAGAGATCAACAAAAGCACAGCTCAACTCACTCCCCATGTACGACAAAAAGAACTAACAAAAATACTCAGTTGAAATATTCACCATCCTGAGGTTAGAAGAAGACTTGTCTTTGTTTCCCCAGATGTGGTAGTGTATGAAGCGACTATCTGAGATGTGCAAATCATGTTTTTCTGTCAGCCAATATAATCTCAAACTGTGCATATAATTAATCACACGATAATCCTTAGGAAAAAATTTCACCTTTGATGGTGCTCTCCCCCAAACCAAGCATTTTCCATTAGTTCTGCGAAATTCTTGCCTTTGCCTGTCACAATCATAGTTGATGTATATGCAAAGGATTCCGGCTGCCAGAATAAAAAGTGCTAGCTGGAACATGAGGTTGGAGATTGTTAGAAATGTGACAACTAATGATAGGAAGAAAGAAGATAAATGACTCAGCTGAGAAATTTCACGGACATGTATAAATCCAGTTGAATTCAAATTGCCAAAACTGCAGCCAGACTTACCCTACCTAAAGTTTTTATTTAAAACCATGCTTCTCTTTGTTGCACAAAATTTCTTTTTCCCTTTTGTCTTTTTAACTCATTGATGTTCACTGGATTTTACAGTTTTAAGCAGAAGGTAGTACTCCTGAATTCTGAAAATACCTTATCTTGCATAAGGATGAATTCTTATTCTAGCATGATGCAATGAAACCAAATGCAAAGCATTGAAAATCTTTGACGTTAAGAAAACTTCATAATATTCATACAAACAACCTAACCAGTAACCAAACTCCAATGGTTAATCTATTAGTCAATAACCAAAATCTAAATGTTAATCCTTCTCTTCCTATGCTCATTGAACTTTTAGAATCAGGAGTGTACATAATAAGTTAATAACTATTCATCATTCACTACGACCCCTGAATAAAAAGAAAATGTGCATGACCTAAAACATAAAGAAATCACAAGTAGACAAACTTAGAACACGCCTTCATAACCAAATACGTTTACTACTATGATTCATACTTAAAAAAATGGGGCAAACCACATATCAGGATGCTATTATACCTGAGTACCAAGATTTACAGGATGGTTGACCAGGTACATGCCGGGAGAAGTGTAAATAGATGGAACCCAGACTAAGCAACCCCAGCAAATATAGAATCCCGCTGCCAGAGACCAAAGTACAATGAATCATAGTGAGATGAAGCATGAACTGAACCAAGTGCAGGATGAGGAAACCATGATTGAAAAAGTTACATTACTATGTGTCAATCTACAAGGGTAAGAACAAATATGACAATAGTCAGCATGAAAATCTTGGACTTGCTAAGAGATTGGTATTATAATAGGCCCGTAGATCACCATAAACACATGGTAAATACCATGCTCGTGGTAATCAAATATCAATACAATCAACCCCCGAAAAGACCACCAAATTCATTACAGTTAAATGTTGACCTTATAACATTGATTAATATTATCACATCTGATGGTTAGTCTTGGGCATGCCAATATCCAACAGTTGTGCCAACCAAACAGTGGGAGAAAAAGTAAAAGGCAGAGCATATGTGTACCTCGATCGTGTGCGATATCCATTGTATTCCAGTATCCAGCCTCCCACCAGAAAAACTTTGTGACATACACCAGCATCAATATAGTATTCACAAGCATTGAGTCAGCTACTCTCCCATTGACTTCATACTGGTGCAACAAGAAAAAAGTTAAATGTTAGAAAAAAATATGTTGACAAAAAAATTTCAAAAGGTGAACAAATACACTCTTCATCTTGGTCCTTCGATCACACAGGTTTTTCTGCCTTGGTTGAATGGGGGAAAATTCACATTGTCCACCAACCAAAAAGTGACGGAAAAGTAAATGTGGATGACATTGAAAATTTTAACAAATCTACACGGGTAACTTTGAAATTAGAAATATATGGACTGAAGTGAAATGTTGGACCTAAATGACAAGGACAGGAGAAATATCGTAGAAGATTTACCTGCTTTATGCAATAAGTCACAGCAAGAACTGCCCAAGACATCATCCCAAATCTGCAGTTTGTGAATACTTTGATATCAAAGTATTTGCCAATTCGAGGATACAACTCCATGCCCTACAAAAATGAAGAGGAAATCATAATTTCTTTACATTAATTTAGGCCATATCCAACAATTATAGATTATCATTTTTTTTTTTAATAAAAGAAGCATCACATAACAATAACTCTACATGTGCGCAGATACAAACTACAACCTATTGAAGTAGTCCAGTAGTTTATTTTATTTATTTATTTATTTTATTTATTTTTTATACAGGAAGCAAGAATGTTATAAAACAAAGAGAGGGTACAACTAAATCTGGAGAAGAAGTCCATCCCATTAATCGACCAACACAATAATCCCTTCTAGTTGTATTAAAAGGAATGCCAAGGTAATCCAGTAATTCAGTATATCAAAAAGTAAAACCATGTTTACTAGAGTAAGGCTGTGACATTAGCAAAAATTATCTTGGGACAAACTTATTCATTCTGATATAGTACATCATGAACCAGGTTGAAAACCATGTCTACAGCTCTGTGTGCATTGTGAACTGCTTATTGCAAAAGAAAAGCACGGCTCATTTGCTCAGATAGATCATAGGTAACACAACTTGTTGAAAGAAACATTTTTCACATGGTTTATTTAGAATGGGTGAATGGATATAACACATCTTGCAAATATTAGTCACAAGGCAGAGTCACACATGTACAAATTAGCATAATTAATAAATTAAAGGTTGACACACACTGAATGTGAACCTTCTAAGGGTATATATTTAGTTAAAACCAAAAGATATGTCAATTCTTAAATTTGTGTGGCAGGGAACACAATAGATAGAAAAAAGGCAAAAATGACTTATAAATGAAACTTACCCAATAGAAATCAATTATTGCATTCCCAGATGATCCAGAATCAGTGGAAGATGGTGTCACATGGCCCTTGCAAACATAACGTATTTGTGTCAAACAAAAAAATCAAAAAAAAAAAACATTTGTAAGTTGCAGATAAACTTATATTTCGGAGTAATGATAAACCCTCACTTTTATGTACAGGAAAATACAAAAAATGAAGCTTCCGAAAATGAGGGCTGAAAATATTTCTCCCAGATGATCATAAACAACTGTAGGATTGAATATCCCAAACCTGAAATTTAACATAGAAAAACATCAAATGCACTCCAAACATTTTGGTGCTACAAGGCCACCCTGTCAATAACTCAACAATGCCGACCAAGAAACTAAAACAAGACTATGACCGCCTCTCTAGGAATGTGGAATCAAACGATGCACCCGCATTCATAAAAGCAAACACTGTGAATTGATGGAGAAAGTATGTACCACCAAAGGCCAAGGTAGGTAGTCAACGTTACAAAATAGGCTGCCATACCATTTGCCTGCAAAATGCACATGCTATATTAGAAAAGGAGAAAGGAGACTATGCATATAGAACTATCTAGAACAAGAAGTAGAAGTTTCCTTATATTTCAGAGAACTAGATCAACTTATAGCTAATAGTTATCAATGTAACAATCCTACATTTCTGCAAGTCCAGATACAGAAAATTGACAAGAAAAGACTTTAAGCTATACAAAATTTAAATCTAGAAGGCCAAACGTTCCAGAACATTCAAGACATATAGCTTGAGCTTGGCATACAGATTGGAAACCATATTTGTATGATCACATTCACAAAGCAGTTTGGATAAAGAAATCGAGCATCCAGCACCTTGTATACAGGCCGATTCCCTGCTGGAGATATTGGTCCCTCAACGCTTTTTCCAGGTAAAAGAAGCTGAAGTGCAGCCTCAAAAGCACCGTAACAGGCAATAATCTTCCATGCAGTGGCAGTAGGTCTGGGCCAGATTTCGATGAACCCCTGCAGTCCATGCTGCCTCAAGTGATCCCAAGTTTGCAGAATAGAGCCATCAGCATGTACCATTGTATACCATCTGCATTAAGTATCAGATTCTGAGTTCAATCACTCGTGATCATCATGACCATTACATTGATGTCATGTAGCAGTAAATGGCGTATACATTGATAAATTGATACGGTGCTCCAAATTCTGTAACTGTTTAGTTTTTATTCACATGAACTTCGTTTTGCTTTATTGAACTGTGTATCAGTTTAGCTGTGGTAATGTTAAGTCACTTACATCATCCCAACTAACCAATATCTAACACTCTTAAGGTTTCAATTTCCGATTCTTTGCATGCATCGTGTCATTATCGAAAGAGGGGATTATTAAAAAAAAAAAAAAGGAATAAAAAGAAATCAGTTATCAATGGATCTACGCGAGATACAAACTTCAAAATACAAGTTCAGGACTTTGTACAATACAAAATCAAATAATCTTACACTTCTTAAGATTTAATACCAGCATCTCTTTCTTTGAAGCAAAATTAAACATGTCCCTGTACTATTTCCAGATCAAAACATCATATTTTCCCAGAAAACTAAAATTTTCTACGGAAACAAACAAGAAAACGAAAAACCGATACGAGATTCGGATTCGATCACACTATTTTTCCCGCTACACCAAAGAAATAACGAAAACCCATTAGTCCCCATATCACCATCCCTCCAAAAAATTCAATCCCAACGCAATAAAACACAAAATTCATTTCAATTTCCACACCGAAAAAAAAACGCAAAAACGAGAGATTACAGAGCGCTTACAGTAGAATTACAAAGGGAGGGCAGAGAGAAAGCAGCGATAGCATGGAAGCGTACGTCACCAATGGCGAATGTACGGTCTTCGTCTCCCCCATTGTTTCTCTCTGTGGTTTCTGAGAGTGTAGACTGAGATCTCAGTTTGTATCGTTGATTGATTGACTATCTGAGATGAGAAGACTTCTGTGTAGCAAATAGCATCATGAGTGTCGTTTTAGTATTTCTTTTTGGTTAATCTCAAGTTTACTAAAGTTTATTGATTTTCAATATTTATTAGAAATTTTTTTTATTTTATGATGGTACATATGATAAAGTTATAATTTTGAGATATTTTTATACATCTGTTTCATACATTTATTAAAATTGCTGTTAAATTTATTATTAATAGATGATATGACATACACGTGGATAATAACGGTACGCTAACTAGATATTAAAAAATAAAATAATAAAATAATAAAAACTAAAACAATTTAAAAATAAAATTTTGGGCATTTCTCCCTCACCCCTTCCGACCCCTCTTCCCTTCTCTCCTTTGCAACACACCCTTACCAAATCACTCCCACACTACCGCAAGATCCCCACTCTGCCTTCCCACTTCGACCTTCCTCTCTCACCAATGGAGGAAGAAGACCAGCAAAAAGCTGCAGATTTGTAAGCTCTGGGGCGAGGTTGAGAGTTTTGGTTTCGGGTCGGATTCGTTGAGGGCGTCGACGATGGCGAGGCCGATGCCTTTGGAGTCCAATTTGTCCCAGTGGATGTGTCTGGATTCGGGTTCCGGGGTTATGGGGGTGTTCGATTCGGACCAGAAGGGGTTTCAGAGGCCCAGAAACGGTTTCGTTTCGAGCATGGATGTTGGGCTCATTATGGCGTCGGATTTAGAGACGGCTTTTGAGGTGAAGCTGGTGAACAATCTCGGATTAGCGAAGAAAGAGGAAGTGAGTCTTGTGTGTTTTTCTCTGGGAGAGAGAAGAGAGCCGTTTTCCGCCATTGGAGCTCGCTCGCTTGCGCTGGTTCTTGAATAATCCTATAAAAACAAAATCCTTCTGCAAAACAAGAAAAATAACTACTAAATGCACCCAAAATTTAAAACTTGAATCGATTTTTACCCAGTAAATTACTCACAAGCTTTGAAGCTCTGGAAAATGGCAGAAAGTTGCAGACTTTTAAGCTCTGCGGTGTTAGAAAAGGCTCGGTGGTAGGGGTGGTTATCAGGAAGAGGAAGGGTGTCGGTGGGTGAGGGGATGGAGGGGATGGAGGAGTGTTGTCGGCTGGGGAAGACATTTCTGAGTTTTTTTTTTAATACTTTTATTTATTTTTTTAACATTTTTATTTAATTATTTAATATTTTAAATTTTTTTTAATTTTTAATTTCCACGTGGATTCCCTAATGACACATGGCGTCCAATCATTGTTCATATAGGTGCCACGTCATCAGTTAACGGGAGACTTAAAAGCCAGACTAACAGACGTATGAGACTATCCCAAAATTAACACTTTAGGTATGATTCTGGAACAAAAAAAAACTTCATATACTAAATGTTAAAAACTACGAAATTTAAGGGTAGCAAACTAAAATTTACCCTTTGCTTTTCCAATTATGCCGTGGTTGGTGGGATGGGGTCCACTTACAATGTCCCATTAGTCCATGATCTCTTTCTCATCATCTATCAAATCAGTGGATCCGTGCTATTGAAATTTGATCAAACGACTGAAGTTATTATAACTTTTAAAGTGGACTCCTGTTGTAGCCATTTGATCAAATTTTAATGGCACAGATCCACTGATTTGGTGGATTAGGAGGAAAGGATCCGAAGAGGATCCTTTTGCGTCCATGTTATCTGAGTTTTGCTTCATTTAACAAGGAGTTTAGCAGCCATTCAGTACTACAGTCTGTTGATATTTTTTTTCACTTGAAAGTGAAAAGTTTTAGTTTCAAATCTCGTGAATGAAAAATTTGATGTCAAATTAGATTGTCATTGTATGAATTAGCCGAACCCTTTCCCCTTTTTAACGTAAAAATATTGATATATTAAAAATAAAAAAATCAAGGAGTTGAGCAGACTGTGGTCGTTATGACAAAACACAGAATAAGGTTAGAAATGGCCCACATGGAATCTTCAGACTAATCATGTGAACCAAAATTTTTTCAGTCCTCAATTTACTTTTATTAAAAAAATAATATCCACATACTCTTTTTCGTTAAATATGTAACTTAGCCCCAGTTTGGGGTTGAGGTGCTTTTTAAAAAAGCTACCATGAAAAAAAGCTGGTAAGGATTTTGGTGTTTGGTAAACATCTCAAAACAGCTTAATTTCAAAGTTTCACATGAAAAAAAGCCAAAAAGTGGAAGCTGCGTTTTGCAGCTTCCAGAAGCCGCTTATTTTTCCAAAACGCGGAGCTACAGTACCCCATTAATGAATTTTTTCAATTTACCAAAACTGCCCCCTCCTTTCTCCTTTCTCCTTCTCCCGATCCTACACTCTGCACTCTCTCTTTCTCTATCACAAAAAACCCTCTTCCCTCCCGCCGCTGCACCTCTTCCTCCTCCTCTTTTTCGTTTCTCTCCGTCACTCTCAACGCCACACCGCCGTCGCCTTCCAGGTACCAACTACTCGACTTGCTTTCAATTTTTGCTATTAATTTAATTTTTAGGTTAGGGTTTGGCTGCTCTCTGCACAAAACTAATAAACTTTCAGCGAATCAGCGGAAACAGAGTGCGAAATCGATGTAGACGACGAGATCCATGCCTGTCCGTACAAACGAAGCATCGTGAACAACCACCGGAGATCCGAATACGACCTAACCGGGTCACAGAGACAGAGAAAGCAAAATCGGATTCAGACCCAGATCAAAATTCGAGATTTAAATGGAAGCCCAAGAGCAGAAACTAGAAAGTGGGCACCTACTGACTGAGCAAACACATGCATATATTTGTATTAAGTTCTTGCTTGTATTAAGTTTTGATGCATATATTTGGTGGGTTTGGATGTTTCTAAAGGAGCTTTCTTGAATCTGTTATTCGGTTGCAGAGGTACATCAAGCAGTACAATGCAGTTGAGCTCTCTGCATTGGGAATGGGTACCGACAACTTGTTCAATCTTCCTCCTTTCCATGTATATTTGTTTATGTTATTTTTCCGACAATATTGACTGCAGATTTCTTAGTGTTAATTAGAGCAGCCATGGTTTTAATTTGCATCAAGTTTCAGCATTTTGTTCTAATTTGTGAAAGTTATTTGGTACAGCCATTCCTACTCTGATCACAATTGCTGAGAGTCTCAAGAGCAATGGAGTTGCTGTCGAGAAGAGTAAGTCGATATTTGACTAGTGTTTGATTTCCAGTACTGTTTTGATGAACATAATGGTTAATCCTTTGGCGATAATACTTGAACAGGCATAAGCACCTCTACTGTTGTACTAGTATTTGGTACAGCCATTCCCACACCTTCATATGCTTATTACTTCTCTTGCTGCCTGTGGAGACGTTCCAGTTACTATCAAGGATCCCGGTTGTACCAGAAAAACATTTCCCGATTACTTTGAAGTCCTCAGGAAGTTTACCAAGCATTGAACAGCGGTTATAAGATATATTTATCTGTAGATAGGGAGAGAGAGGGATCGTCCTTGTGCCTCTACAGCCAAAGTAGTGCAGATGGAAGCCACACTTGTTTCAGTTTCTCTTTATTCCCCTGTAATTTTGGATGATTTGTATTTGCGAGTTGAGCTCGTTATTTGTATTTGCGAGTTGAGCTCGTTATTAAGAAATAGAATAGCGGCAAGTTTGATGAATGCATCTAATTAGATTACTATTAAGTACATTAACAATATTGTAGTAATGAATTCTAACTATTCAGTCTAAAATATTTCAATTGAAGTAGTTTGTCATACTAATTAATATTTAAGATAAAGTTTATAAATATGTTTGTTTTACAAATAAAGTATATTTAGTAATTCACCTTTATTGGTTAAGAAAATTAAATTAATGACACATCTAGTATTATACCCTTTTTGGTCATTTTACACAGTCACAGCTGTTTTACATAAAAGTTTACCAAACACTATCATACTACTTTTTTTTCCAAAAGCACTTTCACAAAAAAGTTTACCAAACACTCTGCTGGCTTTTTTTCACAGCCGCTTTTTTTCACAGCACAACAGAAGCAGCTTTTTTTCAAAGCACAGCAATACCAAACCAGCCCTTAGGCCTGTCGAAAAAAGTTAGTGTAATACTAATATATTGAATTCATATATAAATCACACTTCTATAGTGTGATACTAATTTATTGAATTTATGAGTTCAATATATTAGGCTCATTAGTTATATCAAATTTACGAGTGTGATACAAATATATTGAATTAGTATTACAAAAAGAACAATATTTGATTACTCAAAGATGAGTAGGAGCTCATACTCAGAACTTTTAGTATTTTAATCACAAAGCTTTGTACTTATGATCAGAACCGTTCATACTATGAATCACACTGTAAAGATCATCTCTACAAAAAAATAAATTAAAACTAAGGTTGTTTGGTCAATCTATTGTAACAAATATATAAACGGTTTGTAATGCTTTTACAAATACTGTTCATTTGTTTCTAAATAGTTTGATGACTAAACAACTTTAGTTTTAATTGATTTTTTGTAAATGTGATCTTTATAGGATGATTTATAATATGAACGACTCTTATTATAAACACGAAGTTCCATAAATTGACAACGAACAATTTTGAGAAATTTTGAGTAAGAGTTCCCAATCATCTTTGAGTAGCCAAATATTATTCTTACAAAAATCAAACATGATTCTTATATACGGGCTTCACGTTCATCTAAATCACTGTGGAGTGCCACACTTAATTTAACACAATTGGGAGTTGGGTTAATGAAGCCAATTTTAAAGCTTTGAATTAACGGGAAGGATATTTTTTTCATGCTTGTTGGTTGCTTTGTTGAATTATATAATTTCAATTTTAATGAGGGATTGGTTTTGTTTCTGGCTTTGTAATTTCCAATTGTAATGTATGCCATTTGAATTAAGGTTGGGCAAACAAACCGAAAAACTAACCCAAACAAACTGAAAAACCGAAAAACCAACCAAACTACATCATTTGTGTTGGTCCAGTTTGATATTTTTTTATATATATTTATTCTAGTGATATTTATTTTCACTTATAAGTGAGATGTTTTAAGTTCGATTCTCGCCAAATGCGAATTTAAACCACGTTACTGATAACTAGGGGTGGTTCGGTATGGCATCCCATACCGAAACCATTGTCCCGATTCCCAAACCGAAATTTTTGGGAATCCCAAATTCAATCCCAATCCCAAACCAAATTTTCGGGAATCCCAATTTTCGGGAATCCCGAAATAATTTCGGGATTTCGGGACAAATCGGGAATCCCGAAATGTTTTTGGGCTTTTGGACTAAAATTTGACATATTATGTTTTTGGGCTAAAATTTGACATATTATAAAGTAATAAATAAAGTAACAAACTCAAAAGCAAAAATATTAGTTACAAGCCAAGGTTTATAAATAAAGTAACAAACCCAAAATCAAAAAAATTAGTTATGAGCCAAAGTTTCAATAATTAAGTTACAAACCAAAAGCTAAAAAGCAAAGCTTAAAGTCTATAAATATTGTTGGCCTCTTCGGCCCCTTCGTCCCCTTGATCTTGTTGATGCTTGTGGTTGCTCCCTTCTTGTTGGTAATTGTATGTATATATATATATATATATATACACATATTAAATCTAAAACAATGAACGGTTGAAATAATTCTCTTATAATAAAAAAAATTATATATATATATATATAATATTTATTTTAATTCGGTATGGGAATACCGAAAAAATGGAGATGGAATACCGAATCCCATACCGAAAATTTCGGTTTGGTTCGGGATTACATACCGAAAATTTCGGGAATTTTGATTTGGGATTTTTTTGGTTTGGGATCGGGATTTTTTCGGTTTGGTTTGGGATTTTTGGAATTTTTTTCCAGTTATCAGTGATAACTAATTGTCTGAGTAAGCTCACCCCCTTTTTCTTTAGCTAGATATTATCGTGTGTTAAAAAACTAAACCAATTATATAATATAGTAATTTACTGAATATCTTAGCATTATGAGATTGTAAATTTAAAATTCCGAGGTTAACAAGTTGGCAATGAATTTTCTATAAATTGGAAAGAAAAAAAATCTAATATTTATTTCAATATAGATGCAAATTTTTTATTAAGCGATAGGTGCATATTACACCACAAACCGAATCAAACCATTGGTGAACCAATGTTCTAAGCCATTGTGGCTAAAGATAATACCATAAGGCTTTATAACCACCTCGCAACATCTCCAAACTGATAGTATAATACTGATTAATGGGCAGACTATTGGTTTAAGTATATACTGATACACTATAAACACATACTATGGCCAGCGAATGGATCATAATGAGAACCAATTAGGCTTTCAACAATCAATAGAGATTGAACTACAAATTTTGTATAGTTAGAAGCCTGAGTAGCCAAAGGAAATGGATCATCTCCGGATCCCTTCCTCCTAAGCCACAAAATTAGTGGATTTGTGCCATTGAATTTTGATTCAACGACTACAAACAGGGGTTCACTTTAAAATTTATAATAATTTCAGTCATTGGATCAAATTTCAATGACACAAATCTACTGATTTGGTGGATTAGGAGGAAGGGATCCGAAGAGGATGTCTTTCCCCAAAATTCCCAAAAGCAACACAGAGTACTGATTACTTCATCCACAAGATTCATTTTCTCAGCTTTGATTTTCTTCCTCAATTTACTTCGATGACGTTCTCCTAAGGAAGCAACTGTTCGTGCTATTACCTTGTCCTTAGTGACTCCATTATGTTGTCCTGAGATTTGGGCGAAGTAGTTCATGTGAAGACATAAATTAATCACATCTAGTAGGAGGACACATGGAGTATATGCTCATTGTGACGGTTTTACTCTTGACGTCATAAGTAGTATGTTATAAGGTAATTGGACTTTTATGCCACTAACATATCATGGGCTTTGAAGGCCACCCATGGTGTGTGTCATGGACTCTCCCAACTTCACATGACACTTATTATGGACTCTCCTTGCCGCCTATAGTACATTATGTCATTAGGCTATACCCAGTCTCAATTATGGCAAGGCAACGACTCTTCAGAGTCTCCCTTTGCGTGTTCAAACGCACATGCGCTCTTACCAAGGGACCTTCAGGAATGCTAGCTGGTAAGACTAGGGTTGGAAAAAAATCCCAAAAATCCCAAACCAAACCGAAAAAATCCCGATCCCAAACCAAAAAAATCCCAAACCAAAATTCCCGAAATTTTCGGTATGTAATCCCGAACCAAACCGAAATTTTCGGTATGGGATTCGGTATTCCATCTCCATTTTTTCGGTATTCCCATACCGAATTGAAATAAATATGATTAATCTTTTGTTTGTTTCTATATTCCAGTTGTCTCAACTAATGTGATTAATCTTTGGATATTAGTTTAAGTTCATCAGAAAAGTTTGATTATATATATCAGTATACATATATTATACTAGTACCTTAATATTGTGCATGCATATTGTTAATTGATAAACTAGTACATTAATAAAACTAATTAATATAACTGATGTGGTGTAATTCACTATAGGGAGGTTAATAAAGGGTATACTGATAGTTATAATTGATGCACCTTAATATTTGATGTAGTTTAAGTTCTAACTAGTACTAATAGTTAGTGATATGAAAAGTTTGTATTTGAATTATTCATTATTTATTAGTTGTAAACAATTTAATTTCCTCTTTTATTTTCTTAGTATTTATTATCTATTAGACTATAATTCAATGTAAATGATTTGTGGTTTATTGTTTTAGACACGGCTAATTTGGGAGGTGAGGAGAATACAACACAATTTTGGCTCATAACTAATTTTTTTGATTTTGGGTTTGTTACTTTATTTATAAACCTTGGCTTGTAACTACTATTTTTGCTTTTGAGTTTGTTACTTTATTTATTACTTTATAATATGTCAAATTTTAGCCCAAAAACATAATATGTCAAATTTTAGTCCAAAAGCCCAAAAGCATTTTGGGATTCCCGATTTGTCCCGAAATCCCGAAATTATTTCGGGATTCCCGAAAATTGGGATTCCCGAAAATTTGGTTTGGGATTGGGATTGAATTTGGGATTCCCAAAAATTTCGGTTTGGGAATCGGGACAATGGTTTCGGTATGGGATCCCATACCGAACCACCCCTAGGTAAGACTGTGGAGACTGGCCTGCATCATCAAGGATTGCCTAGTATGCTCTACAACCTCCTTCCCAACTACCTGCTAGGGTTTCTTCCCAATAAATAGCCAAGTCATTCAAAGAAAATTGTAATCGTCCCTTACTACTTAGAACTCTCTCAAGTTTTTTGTTTTCTCTACTTTTTTCTGAGCATCAGAGGTCCTTTGACGAACACATTCCCTTTTTTATTGAGTGTTCGTCAATTAGGCTAACATTGTTTGTTCTCTTCTAGGCGGAATTTCATCAAATCAGCCATGTACGAAATTTGCATCCACATTTCACGGATCTAGTAGGCTCAGGTGCACGCCTTTTCTTTCAAAGTTGTGATGGCACTCCAACACCAGATATGGAACTTTTGTGTTTGCTACTATGAGTTGGGGTTGATGCCCATCTACCGTTAGTGAGATTGCCGACATAGAACTTCACAGGAGTTGCAAAACTATGGGGAGAATGGGAAATTCCAGCTGACAGCTGTTGCATTTTCTTTAACCATTCGGATTTTTTTTTCCAGGTTTATTGGGTTGTGGATAAAAGAGAGCTGTGAAATCTTCCCTAATTGTCAAGTTATGAACACATTCAATATATGATAATAACATAGGATAAAGCGTGTTGCAGTGTAGACGGAAAACGAGAACAACAATTTCAATGGTAACGACAATTTTACTAAGATATTGTCAAGTTTAATTTCAACATGGGTCTTTACAACTGTGAGGCTTTATATACTTGTAATTACGGCGGTCCCGTGAGAAATACAGCTCAAGTAAGGCTAGCAACCATCATCTCTCAATGAAAACTCAATTAATTTGTCCGAAAATGCAATGTTTAGCAACTCAAGCTGTATATCAAGCCAATTTGATCTGTTCCGAGTTGTCCCTCATCGAGTTATATTTCGGTCAGTATCCCTACTAGCTCTCTGTAGTATACCAAGTGAGCTTTGAACAAAATTGCAACATGCTAGGAATAACACTTGACATCATTCAGGATACTAAAATTGCCAAACATCCCAAACATAAATTTTCCAGGTCGGCCTTAAGCAAGAAAGAGGTGGGAAGTGCACATGTGTCACCTAGTGTGACTTTGTTGAATTTAACATAATTAGCCAAATAGGTCCAATGTGAGTTAGTTAAGTAAGAAACCATTTGCTGCTTAATTTTGTGTACATAAACGAATACACTGGACGAGATAAAAACTGATCAAATAACATGGTTCACCCAACTTATAGTAGCTCCATACCAGCATATGCAACGGTTCTCAGTTCACCCACTGCCACCACATTTCACCTCCATTTCTACTTCCAACTACAACAACCACCATAGTCGGCAATCAGTCAACCATGGTCCCTTTGCCTCCACCTCTACCTCCAATTGCAACCCCAAATCCAAACACTGTCGTCAGTCCAAAAAATGTGTTCACTCCGCCTCCACCCATAACTAAAACCATCGCCACTGCTAACATTCATCAAATCTAAAGCCTTCACCATTGTCTTGTCCACTTCGGAGGTATTGCTCTTCAATTTTTGCTTTCTAGCTCTTCAATTTTTGCTTTCTAATTACTTGAATTTTGTTTGGCTTGAGTATGTATATAATTTGTAAAAATTATGTTCTTTTTTACAATTGTCATCGAGTTTTATTCGGCTGTCAGGGGTTTTGGCCCTTGTTTGGATCAATTATCGAAAAATGTTACTTTTTATAATTTTACTTGTAGGAAGTCTTTTTAAAAATTAGAAAAAATAAGCATAACAAAACAGAGAGAATTCAAAAGAAAAAAATAATAAAGATGAATCATAAAGAAAATCTACAAAATTTTTTTTTGTTTGTTTCTTTTATTTGAGTACAAAAGTTCTCCTAATCAGATTTTAGTTTCCTCCAACATTTCAATTTAAAATTTTGAAAAAGAAAGACATCCAAGTATTTTTCCTTTTTACAGAAAAAAAAAAAGACATCCAAGTACTGTAAGAACATGTAAAAATACAATGTTGTACAATATATACCATATATACATTTATAAACACGCTAACGAAATGAAACAATTATCAAGCTATAGAAATGAAAGTAGTGTGACTATACATGAACCCAATCGGTCTTTCAGATTCAATAAGGAAAAGTGTGACAATCTTGGCAACTATCTTATAAAATCAACATGAACATTGGCAACTATGCACGTGTAAAGAACAATGTGGCCACCACAAAAGGTTGTGACAAACTATTTTCTAATGTAGTAGGATAATCGTAATTACAACACTTCTTGTTGTTTAATCTTGATGGTCGTTTTGGTTTAACTAATTCACTCAACGACTAAAAATAAGATAAAAAAAAAGAAATTATGACGTTAAACTGTAAGAGCAACTCCAGCGTTGGAGCCCTCCCCCCTAGCAATACACTATTCAATCCACCTAATGAAGAGTAACTGCCCTTAATGAATAGTAAGTAACCCTGGCAATAGAATTTGCATCTCCACCGTTACACTTCAATAGCCCTGGCAATAGGCAATAAAATATTAGTATTTTGTTTATTTATAAAATAATACAAAATAATTTTAATTGTAATATCGGATAAGATTTTTAATCGTTCTCGTTGCGCCACGTGTCATTATCCGAAATATTATTAAATAATACAAAATAATACAATTATTGGTGATGGATTTCTGATAAGATTATTAACCAATCACGTCGCGCCATGTGTCATAATCGGTTCACAATCTTTGAGGATAGATTTCCATCAGATTTTTAACGAATGACGGCATGCCACGTGTAATAATCTGTTCACAATCCCGTAAGCGAACTATGAGTAACTTCAACCCAGCTAGTACACAGCGCAACATCTTCAATAAGCGACCAATTCGTACCTGCACCAATTGTCATTTTGTTGAAAAAAAATGGATTCAAACTTTGAGACAAAGAAAGGAATGTGATTGAAAGAAGTTGAGAAAATATGAAATTGTTGTGTAAGGTAGATGATAATGACAAGGTATTTATAGAAAAGTAAAAACAATTTTTTTTACAATTTTTTTCAGATTTTTCAGATATTTTTTTGAATTTTTTACAATTTTTTTAAAAATTTTATTCAATTAATTAATCTCTGTCGTTGGATATAAAAAAATTTGAATTCCAACACTCCAGATTGTGCCACGTGTCACAACGGTAACTTTTCAGATTTTTAAAACTATTTTTTCATTTATTTTTTAATTTATAAAGCATTTTAATATCCACCGTTGATCTCAGATCGAACGGTGGATATTAAATCTGACTTAATTTTTTTTTTACCGTTGAGATCTAATGGTCCACATTAAGTGACCGTTAAGATCTAACGCACCGTGGGAAGCCACATGGCTTCCCAACGGTAACTGACACTTTTTTTTTTTTTTTTTTTTTTTCTGATTTTTGTGTCAGCGACGCGCCCCCACGCGCGGGTGGGGTGCACGCGCCTGACACAAAAAAATTTAAATAATGCGCTGACGCCACCCTGGCGTCAGCCTTACGTCACCCCTACCTCGGGCTCAAGGCCTGGCAATCCCTCACGGGCCCGTGACCGGGCCTCCCCTTCCCATCGGCCCCCCAGCCTGGAGGACAGCCCACGGCCCTGGGCCATTGTTTTGGACCCCTTCTCCCGAGCAAAACCCCACTCTGGGGATGCTCTAAGGTGATAGAAATTTCGTAGAAAGTCTCATTTTAAAATTTTTGTTTCTCTGCCTTTTGGTTAAAATCAAAGTTAATAATATATGAACCTTTCGTATAAAATCACATTTTGTGACAAGACTCGGGGATCAGAAATTTCATTAACATTAAAATTGAATCCATCTCGTTCTCAATTCTCTGTTAGTTGAAATTTCTGGTCAACTTAACTTGGTAGGTCACAGCTTATGTTCAACCTGCAAAGCAACCTGTACTTACTCACTAGGGTCTAGGACCTTGGTACAAAACCTATAGAAAACAGGATTGGTGTCCAACTAAACTATGGTACACTTTTAATTATAGAGAATAAGAACAAAATCATTTTCATCATCGTCAGACTTCCACGTTTACTAAAGTATGAGTGTAAAAAACTTTTTAAGGTATGTTTACTTATAAGAATTAGCTTACAAGGAATATGTATCAGTTTCATTCATGTGTTTATTTACAACTAAGGATTAAGAGAAATGTGTATGATTTCAATTCATGTGTACCAAAAAAAAAAAAAAAGGATCAAAATTGATTTTGAGTGTCGGGAATATGTTCATCCCTTTATATCTTCATTCTCATGATGAGTAAACATGCCCCGATTCCTAACTTTGCATGTGTTTATTTTTTATGTCAAACTTTCTAGCTATAAACACATATGAAATTATTAAGAAAAGTGTGAGTTCGTAATTTAATACTTGAAAATCATGATCATATAAGTTGTTGGAGACTAGTTGGTCCGATTCACTTTCCTTACTTGTCCTCTTAAGTTTCTTGAGTCTTTGTGCTTCTCATTTCTACTATGTAAACATGAGCAATACACAATTGGTCAAGGCCCAAAAGAAAAAGTACAGACCTAGAAGGAAAAGTAAACGTGCTTACCAAAATGGCATGTAAATATGCGCATGCAACAAAGAATGAGCGGCTGAAGAGCATGCCCATGACCGTTAGGTTATACCTAAGATTCAAACAAAAAAACTCCCGGGAAGGTCATGACTTTGTCTCGGAGGGACACATTGTCCTAATTACATACTTCCAAGGCCAAGAAGAGAGAGGGAGAGAGAACATTAATTTGCATGTAGGGGAAATATTTCAATGGAGGACGATGGTGAGAAAAAAGCCGACCCGTCTCCGACATCATCTCCTCCCACACCTCCCTCTCCACTTCCAATCAGTGTAGGGCCTGGCAACCAAAAGTACATATTCTCACCGTCTCCTTCCCCCTCGCCGCCTTTCTCTCCGGCTCCCTCGAGCCACACGTCAGCTGAGAACCTCCCTCTTCTGCCTCGTGATCAGAAGCTCTCTAGTAGTCCAGCAGGGCCATCGGTATTCTCGTTGGATTATCGGAGACCGCCAGAGGATTCGGATTCCAAGAGCTCATGCCTTAAAGACTTGTAAGTCCCTTCTATCTCATTACAAACTTAGACAGCATTAGCATTTAGGGGAAATAATAGATTAATTAGTTAATCAAATTTTTGCTTACCATAGTGGATGAAATAACAGATCAATTAGTTGATAAAAACATGTATTTATGCATTAGAATTTTTGAGTTTTCAATCCGTGTAGTTTTGCAGTCAATGATCAATTACAGCAAACAAAAAAGAATTATTACTTTTTAAATATTGATTTTTTTAACATTTAAATGGGAAATGATTTGTATTTCCTTATTTAAGAATCATGGAAATGTCAAATTCAGGCAACTGTATGCAGATGATCTTGATAGGGGATTTTGACTGGTAGGTTTTTACTTTTTTCCTCCCTTTTATATTTAAGAATCATGGCAAATCCACACTGATTTACTTTCTTTGATCCAAATCATCCAAAAGCCTAGACCAACCAGTCAAAGCTTTATTTTTTTTATTTTTTTTATTTTTTATTAAATTGTAGAGATGGATTAGACGAGATTAGCTATTCGTCAACAGTCGTGTGCGAGGCACCAACCCTCTCCTGAAGGAGAAAGGACCGTTGCACTCAGAAATCTCCCGTCCGTCCCCTCTCTACTAGATTTTATTAAAACGAGCCAACCAGTCAAAGCTGAGCAAACGTAGAAACACACATGGTAAAAATCCACCACAACACACAGTCAATAGTGAAAAATTGTGGATTGTTAATTAAGAAAAGTTCGAAGACCCACAGAAGGAAATTAACCTACCTGTGAGTTGACTGGTAGTTAGGAAAGTCAACACCTTCAACTGTTTCACATAGCTTTGTATTGCTATAAATGCTAGCGATTAGGGAAGGGGATTCGAACATAGAGCCTCACGTGAGTACAAGGGTAATTGCTTTTAAACACTGAGTTACAAGCCTCTTGCAACTATTCCGAAAAGTTAACCACGTAGCTTTTTCTTTCAAATTATCAGTTAATTTGACTAATAATGCTATCTATTTCCTTCTGAATACAGGTTAGAGTGGTTCATAGAAAGATGCTGCAACTGTGGTGCTAAGTCTCAGTAGATTTTTTCTCATTACAAAGACAAAACAGAAATGCAAAAAACAAAGAGAAAATCAGGAGCAGTCAATTTGTAAAAGATATGCTTGCTTGCATTACCGGTTTTCCTTTTACCCCCAGGGATTTGGATTTACCAGAGATTTGCAGCTGCAAGTGATTACTTCTAACATCCTTTCTGCCAACTGACCGTTAAGATTGATCTCTCATCAGATGGGTTTTATTTTTGCCCCTCAACTACTTGAAGACCTGCATGCAGCAAAAGTGAATGAGTATTTTTGTTATTTTGTAACAATTAATATTCTTTGCACAATCAGATTTTCCCAATTTTCTGATAGAATATCGGAGAGATTCTTGTCACTGTAAATGTTTGCTTTATCATTAAAAATTTGAATTACTTCATGGTTTGGTTAATTTGGTTAATTATTTGATTCAATTAATTTTCTGATAACACCTGCCTTTTTAAGTACTCTTTGTTTTCACAAATAATAAAATAATTACACTAAATTCATCATTACTATGCATAGTGGGAGGTGCAAATGGTTAGCCAACTTTGCTAAACCCTTAGGCCATCTCCAACCGAAGGGTCCAGAGGGCCAGAAGGCCGAAAATAGCGCGAAAACTCTCTCCAACTGAGGGCTAGGCCAGAGGACTTGTGGAATCTGAGAGGGTCCTAAGGAATCTAAAAGGGCTGGAGGGCTGAAGGCTGGCTGCAGCCAGCCAGCCAGCCAACCTGGGGCTGGCCAGAAAAATCATTATTTCTGTTGGTTATAACCAACAGGAATCCTTAAGCTAAAATTCAAATGCAACGGCTAGCTGACGTCAGCTAGCCGTTGCATTTGATTTATTTATTTATTTTTACAGTTTTATTATTATTTTTTATTTACAAAATATTTCCTATAACTTATATTTGACAAAATTGTTATTTAATCTATTTTCCTAACTCTATTCAAATTGTTTATTTTTTAAATTCTATTTTTTTCGTATAACTTCCTAAGCCATTATACAACATTAAATTAAATTAAGTAATATGAAACAACATTAAACAATATGAAATAATATTAAATAACATTAACCAACATACAAATTATACAACATAAAAAAAATATTTAACAACATAAAACTTAAAAACATTTAACAACATTTAAAAACATTTGCACCCATTTTGCTTCCAATTTGGAATTGGATGAGGACCCCCAGTTGGAATCTGAAGAGGATCCAAAGTTGGAATTCATTGCAAACTTGAATTGAAAAAGATTGAATTGAAAGAGATTGAATTGAAATAGATTGAATTCAAAGTTGTGTGAATTATAACCCAATATCCACCCTATTTATAGCAAAAGAAAAATTAAAATCCAACGGCTAGCTGACGCTAGCATGATGTTAGCTACCAACGGCTAGTTGACGTCACTGAACCATTGGATTTGAATTTAAGTTGTAGTTTTTAAATAATAAATTATGTTTGGTCCTATGACTCTCGGTTGGAGACGATTTTTTGTGATAGGGCTAAAAAGAGCCCTATGGTCCTTTGTCCCTCAGTTGGAGACAGAGTCAAATGTGGCCCTGTATTGTTCATTAAAATATTAATTTATTGGAGGGCTAGAGGGCTAAAACGAGTCCTCTTGCCATCCTTCGGTTGGAGACGACCTTATACGCTTTCTAAGGACCTTTTAAACAAAACTTCATAATGTTTTTTTTTTTTTTTTGACAAACGATATAATATTTACAATCAACCCACAATACTACAATGAAGCTATGGCGTTATAAATATCTATCGTCTTCGTCATCCATGTTGGATGAGCTAGACTGTGGATCTTAGAATTAACAAAATGCGATATATAGCTAGTTTGGAGCTAATAGTTTGTGTAGATTCATATGGTTTGGCTGGCCGGCATCATGTGGTTTGGTTTTCCAGGCATATGTCCTTCACCGAATCTTCAACTTCAACCTTATACTGATTACTCTATGCTGCAAAATCAAATCAGAAAAAGAAATAAAAAGGGAAAAGTACGTTAGAAAAGGCCGGCCCATATATGAAGTGGGAAGATTTTGAACTCGAAACGTGACTTTATGAGAAAAAGAACGATAGAATTAATGATCTATATTAGAAATGGTCGGTCTATATATAAAGGATGATCTACGTTAGATAATTTACACTAATATTATTTATACATCTATACTATTAAGAGAATTCTCATTGCCAATTTTTTTTTTCTATTTTGCTCTCACTTTTGATGCACATTATTGATAAAATGACAATCAGATATTTATTTTTTCAATTTTACTCTCACTTTTAATATACAATATTTACATAAAAAAGATAAAACAGTAATTATGTAATATTAAAAAAAATATACACTTATTAAAAAAAATTGCTCACATACGAAGTGTGTGCTGTCTTCTAGTTTAATCTATGAGAAGAGTTTGACCAAAACGCAATTTCATTTCTTGGCTTGATTATTTTATGCATCTAAAATCATTTTTTGTTTGCTTATGATCTTGTTTTTTCTAATGTCTTAAATATTTATTTATTATGATTGTTCATCATTTCCATGATTGGTCAATTTCTAATTACACCCACCACCTACCCTGCCTGCTTACTTTTCAACGAAAACAATTTTAAAATTAAATTTAAAAAAAAAATCCCAAATTTTTTTAATCATCCTTGCACCCTTCAAAGTCCACCGTTTCACTTCAATTCGTAAGAACCCTAGAATTCGATTCTCAAATTCCCCATCCAACCGATGCCTGCATTGTTTCAGTCCGATGGCGATCTCCCGTACTGCTAAATTTCAGGTCAGCCCCCTTATTTGATCTCATAAAAATTCAATCTTTGCTCGAAATTTGTTAATTTGTTGATTGAACCGCGTTCCTTTTGATGAGAAATTTGTATTCTTTAATCACATTTTCAGGGTTATGATTATATATTATGATTATATATCATGTATTAAATTTATTAATTGCATGCTTGATTTTTATTTGTTTATTTAATTTTCTGGGAAGAAATAAACCTTCTTTTGTATGGACGCCAAGTTATTTATAGGGAAATTGAAAGCTGGAGCTGAAGTTGATGCTATACAGAGTAATTAAGTTGGAATTTTATGCTAAGTATATATACTTATCTTGATGGGTTATTCATTTAAGAAAATTCAAGGGCTTTTTTTTTTCCTTTTTTTTTTCCTATAAATTAAAACAGTGGGATAGTTTTTTTTATTTTCATAAGTCAAGTAATTAGGCCATGTTATATGTTAGGCTGGTTGCAAGAGCTTGGAATTGTAGTACCTATCAACGAAATCAGTAATAATCGTTTGTTATGCTCCTATTGTTTCTTGAATCTTAATTGGTATATGGTATATCCATGATTAGCATTTTGCTTTTTTGAATCCTCGAAATTTCTGCCGATCTTGTTGCATAGATCTTGGTACTTTAAGCACTATATATTTCATACTTGTGCATATGGATGTTTTATGGAAAGTTCTTAGAGCAGTTTGGCATGTCAAATTATTATTTTTAGTACTGGAACAAGATTTTAATTTCCATAGAACTAGTAACAACAACTTGACATGTAATGCAGGTTCCTAACCAGTGTACTTTTCGTCTATTTGTTCTAATAGGTTCTTTCTTAGTTCCGTTTGAAATGATCTGTAGGAGCTGTAGCACTGGCAATGACTTTTTCTTTGGACTCCTGACTCGACATTCTTCGCAATGCAATTAGTATCAAATGATAGTCATAAGGAAGATATTACAGAATGTGAACCCATCTTATGTCAGTCTGACATTTCACAGAGACCCACAGAATCTTCATCCTCATGTGAAATTACAGATGTGCTAGGTGATTTTCCTGCTACTGATGAAGAGTCACAAATTCTTGACGTCAATGAAAATTCTAAGTTGGTGAGCGCAGAGCAACCACAGTGCCGTATTTGCCTTGATGCTGAAGAAGGTTCTTCTATAGTTCCTGGCATTTCTTTGTGTATCTTCAGTTTACTGTCACCATTAGTTTTTCGTGAAAAGGTTCAAATGATGTAGAGGATACACGAGTAACTTGCTGGTGAAAGTAATCATAGTTATGTACCTTTTCAATCATTATTTGGTGGCTAGGAAATTCAAATATCTTAGCAGTTGTTTATTTGTCTCTCAGGGGAAGACTTAATTGCTCCATGCCATTGCAGAGGTACTCAGAAGTATGTCCATAGATCATGTCTTGATAACTGGAGGTCAACAAAGGTGAACATTTTCTTCATCCCTGCTCTTTCCTCGTGATCTGCAGATGCTTTTCTATATATTCATTTTAGAATAATGCAAATGCACATAATGGTGTTGAAATTCTTGTGATGTTTGTCTAATTTGGCACAAGTGGTGAAATAAAGCATTTTTTATTTATTTCTTTAAAGACTATGTTCCTTTTGTAGAGGCTTGGTATTAATTATTCATATATTTATTTCTTCAGGAGGGCTTTGCTTTTGCTCATTGTACAGAATGCAGGGCAGTGTTCATATTACGAGCAAATGTCCCTCCCGATCGCTGGTGGTTGAGATTGAAATTTCAGTTCCTTGTTGCTAGAGATCATGCATTCATTTTCATCATCGTGCAACTGGTAGGTTTACAAAAACTAATGTGATTCATATCATTTTACCAAATAGGTATTTCTCCCCAAATAAAAGAACTGAGGCATTTTCCCTTAAATTTTATTCAACTTTGCACGAGCCATAGAAGAATTAACTAGAAACAGAAAGTACTGTTTGATAGGTTAGCAATAGTCAGTTGTAGCACACGTTGGCAAGGTTCTGTTATGTTTCGTAACAGAAGGGTACTGTGAGAACTGATCCTAATGGTATTTGAAATTTAAATGTTCGTACTATTGGTAACTCTAAACATTACTGTTAGTGTTCAGTTACTTCAAACAAGTGACAAACTCTTATGGAAGAAGAAGAAGAGGTAAGACTTCCCCGTCAGTTTGTCATTCCTGAAATTTTGTGAATATTTTCTTTTTCATCAGATTGTGGCATTCTTGGGAGTGCTGGTATACAAATTTTATGGAGACGAACTAAGAGAGATGTTTGGTTATGAGGAGCACCCGTATGGGTTTTATACTATGGCTGGTATGCTAACTTCTCACTGCCCTTTGAACTCCCTATATTATATCTATGTTCTTTGTGTAAGACATGCTGATTACACTAACTGCAATCTAATTGCATGTATTATTTTGTTGCAGTTTTAGCTATTGTTTTGGTGGGTTTGCTTTATGGCTTCTTCATAGCCATAATATGTGGACAGAGAATCAATGAACGGCATTACCATGTACTTGCCAAACAAGAATTAACAAAGGTCTAGTTCTTGATACTTTGAACTTACTATGGAACTCAAACTATACATACTGAATCTTACTGGCATCGAGGACTAAAATTTATATTCCAAGTTATGAGTTCTTATGTTCAGTTGTATCTAACTAAGTTATATCATGGATTATGCTCTACACACACCGTGATGTTTCATAGACATAATATGTGGGCAGAGAATTACAGTAATTATTCCAACTGAGAGTTAACTGGTACCTTTGTCCATTTTGTGATGCCAGGAATATGTTGTAGAAGACCGAGAAGATAATAAGAACGCCCCTGAGCTAGACCCGAGCCATGTGACAGAGCTAAGAATGTTGGGCCTTTATTAGTTGGAAGTCCTTCATTCTCTAAATGGTCTCGTCTTGTAAGCAATTTTACATTCTGCAACTGCCTTTTCATATTGTTTTTATTTTTATTTTTTACTTTTAAAAATTTGTTTCTCCTGCTTTCCATGTCTCACTGAAACCTGCCACTTGGATTCTGATTGTTTTGTTTTTTTACCCGTTTGCGTGGGTTGATCTTATGCGCTTATGTGCACATGCATATTTGTTTGTATTAACCAGTATTTAAAAATGACGCAAAATAATGCAAAATTAATAAATCCAGGTTTCTCTATCTATGCACTATTATACTTATCATTTTGGTCTTGATAGCTCTGAGTTTGTAGGTTCGTTGTTCCCTTGCATGTTCTTGTTACATAGAATCTGGGACTTCAAGTATTTGATGGATGCATTTTCTGAATATATCTTGACAAGTTTTTGTGTTTTTTTGGTCTCTCATTTTCACCTTTATTCCCTTCAGGTTTCCTTATGGCTTGTAATTTTCCAAGTGGAAGAGTGTGAAACCACATTTTCCTGTCAGATTCTTAATTAGCCGATTACCACCTTCTCGACTCCTGCAAGTTTTGCCTGCACTATTTTACGCTTCCTTAAATCCAAGCCCCACAGTATCCCACATGCTTTCTTCACGGTCCTGCTTTGCTCTGGCTGTGTCTTTCAGATGCGGAATTTGGATTTCTAACTCAGCAATGGACCTGAAAAACATTTTCTACTCACCAGGTACGTGAACTGATCAACGAGCATTGTCTTTGCTGTCAAACGGAACAGCAATTACACAAGTGGTTTTTTCCAAAAATTAATATACGTGTATCTTCATTTACTTGTGAATTATTCTTAGTCATCAGCTTGTATTTACAAATAAATCTTACGATTTTCAAGCAGAAAACTGATGTTTATACTTTTTTTCTGCATTCATTGTGCGTCTCTTATTTTCGCTTCCTCTTGTTCATCCTGGATGGACAGTGTTGTAATTCAATTTCTAGTGTTATGTAAAATTCTTCTCTTTGCACTTTCCAGCTTTCCTATGATACAAATTGTGATTCATGATTCGTTAAATTATCAGCTGGAATTTGAAATGCGAACGAAAATGTTCTAAATGTTCTTGTAAATTCTTGCTCCCGTTGAACGGTTTGTATCTTTATGCATTAGGATCCGGACTCATGGATCGTCGGATCGATAGATCAAAAGAAGATCCAACAATTTATCAGAGAGAGAGGGAGAGAGTTTCAATGAGACTAAGCTGTTATTCTCTTATTTTAGTGAGATCTAAGTCTCCAAAAGATAAGAAAAATGGCACCCAAGGTAAAAAGGGAAACCCAAAACCTGCATGTCTGTGAATAACTGAAAACAAGATCAACTACCTACTAGTGCTTTGAACCAAATGCATTAGGAGGAGCAACATTGTGTTGAACACAGTTGTTCTTAAGCAATGCGGAAACAGAAGGAAACAACGGGAACAATTTCGGCAAGCATTTCTCATCAACTTCGACGATGGCCTTGCAACAAGCAGGGCCTAGCGCAAATTTACCGGTAAAGATTGTGGTAATAATTTCCTGTGCACACCCTGGAATACCCCGAAGTGAAGACCAACACTTTGCTATCTCAGCCGGGTCCACTGGCGGTCGTAGGCCTGGGATCCCTGGCGGCAACAGGCCTGGGATTCCAGGTGGCAGCAGGCCTGGGATCCCTGGCGGCAATAAGCTTGGGATCCCAGGTGGCAGTAGACCTGGGATATTGGGAAAGTTCGGGAGTAGCGGTGGGGGTGGCACGTGCGCAAATCCGGTTGCAGCGCATGTTGCCATAATTAGCAGTAGCGAAAACATTGCCTGAACTTCTCTAGACATCGTTGTCGGAAAAAACTTGGCACTCACGTATTTGCTATATCAGTATCAGAAAAAGGTTAACTAGATTAGCTGTGTCGATGTTGGAGAAGAGATCCAAGGATTTATACAGTCCTCAGGTGAGTAAGTTACAATGGAATTAAATTTTTTATTTAGTCTAACAACAGTTTTTCATTTTTAAGAGCATTACTAGAGCAGTTAAACGTTATAACTTTTAATTGTAGCAGCAACTAAGTTTCTTCATTGAGATCGTAAATCTGTTCTTCGTTTTTCCTTTTAATCTTGGTAACTTGGCGCTGGCGGTTGAAAATTACTTACTGCCGGTAGAATAAAAGTTACACGGTCAATATGTATTGTATAAAAATCTACCAAAGCTTGAGAATATTTTAAATTTTGTCATACACTTAAAGAGTTAGGAAGTTAACTTAACACTTTTACTAAGCAATTTCAAATGAAGGCAGCTTTTGCTTTCTGAGGCTTTCTGGGAAAGCAGCTTTTGCTTTGACTTTCGAATCTCAAAGTATATTCACAATCAAATGAAATTATCCGGTAGTTGAGATTGGCTGCTTGCAGAAGCAACCACAGCAGCAGCTAATTACTTGTTCGGATGGATATTCACTCCACTAGCTCGTTTCGCTCCTTTGTTTATTGTGTGAGTCACTTTCACACAGTATATTTTCATCTATGTAAATTAAATCGACCAACCATATTATTTTTCTTTGTTTAGAAGGTTCGGTTCAGTTTTATCTGGTGCGGGAAAAACTGTAGTTACGCTATCGCTTACTTGCAATGCAATTGCACGCAACATGTTAAGTATTGGATATGCTAGCCACATCAATTTCTTCTCACACATCTCTCTTAATTTTCAACTGTCAGATTGGATGAATTGAAGAAGATAGTGGGAAAAAAAAAATTAACAATGGATGTGTGGGAGGTAAAAATGGATGTGAATAGTAACTTCCTAACCATTTTGTTGGAAAAATGATCTTGGTTCGTGTGGATAACAAGTTGAGAGGAATGCTAAGAAGATTCTATCAAAAGTGGAACTCTCTATGTATTCTTTGTCGCCTCATGTTTAGGCACAATGTTTTATAATGTTGGCACAGAAATTGACGTTAAACTGTGAGGTGATAGAAACTTCCATGGAGAGTCCCACTCTGAGAGTTTCCTTTGCATTTCTTGCTAGTCAATAATTGGATTTTTGAAATTTGAGTCATTTTCTAGGGAATTTCATGGACAAATAAATTACTACAATCTGATTGCTTTGTCACAAACAATTTAAAATCCAGTCGCTGTGTTCAATTCTGTTACCAAAGCTTGAGAATATTTTAAATTTTGTCATAGACTTAAAAGAGTTAGAAGTTACTTAACACTTTTACTAAGCAATTTCAAATGAAGGCAGCTTTTGCTTTCTGAGGCTTTCTGGGAAAGCAGCTTTTGCTTTGACTTTCGAATCTCAAAGTATATTCACAATCAAATGAAATTATCCGGTAGTTACTGAGCTTGGCTGCCTGCAGAAGCAACCACAGCAGCAGCTAATTACTTGTTCGAATGGATATTCAGTCCATTAGCTCGTTTCGCTCCTTCGTTTATTGTGAGTCCCCTTCACACATATATTTTCATCTATGTAAATTAGATCGACCAAATATATTATTTTTGGGATGTGCTATCCACACATCCCATTTTACTTCTCGCGCACCTTTTGATAATTTATGTCCATTGATCTTCTTCAATTCATCCTATCCGACGACCGAAAATTAAAAAGATGTGTGAGAAGTAAAATGGGGTGTGTGAATATCACACCCCTTATTTTTCTTTGCTTAGAAGGTTCAGTTCAGTTTTATCTCGTGTCGGAAAAAATGTAGTCATGCTATCGTTTTCTTGCAATGCAATTGCACGCAGCTTGCTAAGTATTGGATAGTGCTAGCCACATACCCATTTTTATTTGTCACATATGTCTCTCAATTTTCGACTGGCAAATTGAATGAATTGAAGAAGATCAGTGGCAAAAAATTAAAAAGGATGTGTGAGAGGTAAAAATGGGTGTGAATAGCAACTTCCTAACCATTTAGTCGGAAAAATGATCTTGGTTCTTGTGGATAACAAGTCAAGAACTCCATGAAGAGTTCCACTAGAGTTTCCTTAGCATTTCTCACAAGGCAATAATTGAATTTTTTAAATTTGAGTCATTTTCTAGGAAATTTCATGGACAAATAAAATAGTACAAAGAAAAATTACTAAACTCCGAATGCTTTGTCACAAACAATTCAAAATCCAGTCGCTGTTACTTGCACTAAAAGGCATCTGCAATTTTTTTGAATATGTATATGTTGCCCCTCGCTTATATAACTCCATACAATTTGGAAAGGAGAGGATAAAAAGGGTAATTGAAACAGTAAAGAGAGAGTTAATGGCAGAGAGTGCAGTAAAGTTTCTGCTCGACAAGGTTGCACCATTTTTCGAAAATGATCTGCAACTTTTGGGAGGGGTTAGGAAAGAAATCGTGTATCTGAGAGGGGAACTGGAGCGCATGACTGCGTTTCTGAGGGTTGCTGATGCTTTTGAAGAGAGTGATGAGGAAGTCAAAGTATGGGTGAAGCAAGTAAGAGACATTGCTCATGATAGCGAAGATGTTCTGGACGAATTTACACTTCTCCAGGCACATGATCATGGGAAGGGGTTATACAGTTCCATCCATAAGTTTTCGTGTTGTATTAAGAACATGAAATCTCAATACCGAATTGCTGCTGAGTTACAAGGCATCAACTCGAGAATCAGAAAAATCTCGGAGGTTCATAGGAGACTACGTCGCAAGTTTAATATGGCTGAACAAGGTTCAGGCTCTTCAACTGCACGTCAAATGTGGGAGGACCATCGTGGTGATGCTCTACTATTAGAGAAAACTGATATAGTTGGCATTGACGAGCCTATAAAGCAGATGGTAGGGTGGCTTGTCATCGGTGGTTCCGGACGAGAAGTAATTTCTGTGGCCGGAATGGGAGGACTAGGGAAGACAACCTTGGCGAAGCAAGTCTATGATGCAGCAGAAGTGAAGAAGCATTTCAAAGTAAGCGCTTGGATCACGGTTACTCAGTCTTTCAAACTCGGGGAACTCCTCGAAGACATGATTCAACAACTCCACAAAGCCATCCGAAGGCCAGTTCCACAAGGAACAAACAATATGAACAACAATCAATTGAAAACAATAATCAAGGCCTTCCTGCAGAAAAGGAGGTACCTAATTGTTCTCGACGATGTGTGGGACATGTACGGATGGGCCTCTCTGAAGTATGCCTTGCCTAACAATACTTGTGGCAGTCGAGTCATACTAACTACTCGAAAAGCTGATGTAGCCTCGACAACCAGCAAAGAATCTGGAGGTAAAGTCTTTAATTTGAAGCCCTTGCCGCAGTTGGAGTCGTGGGAGCTTTTATGCAAGAAGACATTCCAAGGGAATTCATGCCCTCCTTATTTAGAGGAAATCGGTAAATCTATCTTAAGAAAGTGTGAGGGGCTGCCCCTTGCCATTGTGGCAGTCAGCGGTGTTTTGGCTACCAAAGACAAGCGCAGGATTGACGAGTGGGATATGGTTGGCCATAGCCTTGGTGCTGAAATGGAGGGCAATGACAAACTCAAGGACTTGAAAAAAGTACTTTCACTCAGCTTTAATGACTTACCTTACTATCTCAAGTCTTGCTTCTTGTACCTGAGCATCTTTCCCGAGGATCATCTAATCGAGCATATGAGACTTGTTCGGTTATGGATGGCAGAGGGTTTTATCGAAGCAAAACAAGGCAAAACGCTAGAAGATGTTGCAGAGGACTACCTGAATGAACTGTTGAATAGAAGCATGATTCAAGTAGCAGAGACAACAACCGATGGAAGGGTTAAAAGCTTTCGTGTCCATGATCTTCTCCGTGAGATTATCACCTCCAAGATAAGAGATCAAAACTTTGCCACAATAGCTAAAGAGAAAAACATACCATGGCCTGATAAAGTCCGACGCCTGTCAATGCATACCTCTTTGCAATACATACAGAAAAACAGGTCCACTTCTCAACTACGTTCTCTGTTTATGTTCGGAGTTACTGAGAAGCCACTACTGCACACAATTTTTCCTGGAGGTTTTAGGCTTCTTAGTGTGTTGGATTTGCAAAGCGCACCTCTCAATGTTTTTCCAGTTGAAGCTGTCAACCTTTTCTTCTTGAAGTATCTAAGCTTGAAAGGTACCAGGGTGAAAATCATTCCAAAATTTATAGGGAAGCTTCAGAACTTGGAGACTTTGGATCTGAAGCATTCTCTGGTCACTGAGCTCCCAGTTGAAATTCTAAAGCTTCAACATCTGCGTCATCTTTTAGTATATCGTTATGAATTTGTACCTTACGGAGATTTTCACTCAAAATATGGCCACTCCAAATATGGCTTTAAGGTGCTTGCAAAAATAGGGGCTTTAACTTGCCTTCAAAAGCTTTGTTTCATCGAGGCAAACCAAGATGGAGGTGCCATATTGAGGGAGCTAGGGAAACTAATTCAGCTAAGACGGTTAGGAATTGTACATTTGAGGAAACAAGACGGAAAAACTCTCTGTTTATCCATTGAAAAGCTGACCAAACTTTGCGCGTTGTCCATAACTTCGGTAGAAGAGGATGAGATCATTGATCTGCAGCACATTTCTTCTCCTCCTCTACTGCTTCAGCGCCTATACTTGCGAGGACGATTGGAGACATTGCCTCACTGGATACCTTCGCTGCACAGCCTTGTCAGGTTATATCTGAAATGGAGTAGGTTAAAGGACAATCCGCTTGTATTCATTCAGCATCTGCCCAACCTAGTACATCTCGAATTATCTCAGGTGTTTGAAGGAGACACATTGTGTTTTGGAGCTGGTGGATATAAGAAGCTCAAACATTTAGGCATTGATAAATTTAATGAGCTTAGATGTATAGAGGTGCAGAAGGGAGCAATGCCGTTCATTGAAAAACTAAGTATCCAGCGCTGTAAATCGTTAGAGAAGGTGCCATCTGGGATTGAACACCTGAACAAGCTGAAGGTGCTTGAATTCTTTGATATGCCGGAAAAGTTAATCAAGACACTGAGTCCACATGAACAAGGCAATGATTATTGGAAGGTTGCGCATATCCCAGAAGTTTATTTAACCTACTTAAGGGAGTCTGGGTGGGAGGTCTACACTTTGGAGGGTTTTAATGAAGGAGAAAACTTTCCTCAAATCACTTCTCTCATCAAGAGCCACGAACTTGAAAGCCGTTGGAAGTAATGTTTTCACTTCACTTGATCAGTTTGATATTATTAAGGAGATGCTGCATACATTGCAAATTAATGTAAATACTCTTGTAGATAGTTGCAAATACTCTTGTAAATAATCTTGTTCAGTTTGATATTCATGTATATATTATATATGTTTATGTCTTGGATTACTCAACATATAGAACAAGTAACCAGAATTTGGAATTTCGAAAAGGATTCCAAGAGAGAACAAGAGTTAGGTTTCAAAGTACAAGAAACAGAGGAACTTTAGAACCAAAAGATACAAATGGTTTCAAGTTGGTTTAGAAGATGTCAATGACAACTTCTACTATGTTATCAGAGGCTGGAAAAGTTATTTCTATACCATGAACACGTATAAAGCCCTTCTCACATATATCCAATGTCTCACTTACTAGTCACATTACCAATTATTATGAAAAAGACATTGTATGCAAAACCCTTACATCTTTGTGGATTACAGAAACATAAGCGAAATCTATTTAACCTAGGTCTCCCCAGATTTTGTGTCATAAAATAGTGTATGCATACAATAATATCTCATCCAACATCACTTGAGCTACAAAATATGGGAAAATTCGAAATTTCAAATTTAGAAGATGAGGACATAACTCTGCAGTTTTGATAATGTGAAGCCACAAAATCTTAAATTTCCCTTGGAAGAGGAACTAAGAAATATATGCAAAATTTTCTCATTGATGGCAGCACAGTTGTTCTTGGGAAAAAGGAAGAAGAAGGATTGAACTTAAATCAAGTAATTTGGAGCGCAACATGCCTACCTTGCCATAGTTTTGTAGAACACACAAATACTCTCCCGTATCATCTCATCATGTAAACACTGAACAACACGTAACGGGTACATATAAAGGTAAAAGATGAAGTTGATGAGGATGGTAGTGAGGAGGAAAGCAAGACCAAGGAAAAGATGGCTTTGCCAACAAAGGTTCTTGTGGAGCCGAGTCACACCAATGCTTCTTCAGAAATTGAAAAGCAAAATCCAAAAGTCGAGGCATGACTTACAAAAGCAAATCGACAGAAAATCTGGATAACAATGATGCAGGAATGAAGATTAGAGCTGTATCAAATGTTGGCATGGAAAAGTTTGCCTTTGGGTCAACAGATGATGGCTGCTTAATGATTCCTACCAAAGATATATTATTGATTCAAGTTGTTGATACTCAATTCTTAGGAGAGCTCAAAGGGTTCAAAATTTCGACAGGTCGAAAACCTAAATTCAAACAAAGACAAAAAAAAAAAAAAAAAAAAAAAGGATCTGAACTCGAGGACGAGTTCTTTCTGAGAAGAAGAGTATGATGTAGCCCACGACAATTAATATGATCTATGTATTAAACATGTTGTTGGTGGCTTTCCATCTTTTCAAAACCATGTTTTAATTAGATGTCTAGAAACTATAATCTTTAGTATTAAATATGTATCCTATCAATTATAGTAACTTCCCTATTTAAAGGGATACTTATGTACTCAAAAGGAAGTCAATTTTGGTGAATTAAAGTTAATTAAGAAGAGAGTGATTTTCTCCTTCCTTAAATCAAGTGTTAGGTTTGGTCGCCTTGAGCGAATCCAAGATTAGCGACGTCGAGCAATTCCGTTGCACCCGGTTGAGTGATTCACAAATTACTACCCTCCGCCTCCTTGAGACTTCTTGACTCCTACTGCATCAAGAACCCCAGAAGTTCTGATTCTTTAGGTGTTACCACTATTCATAATATGTGTTCTAACTAATGGCTCTGAGATCACAGTTGGCAGCCACTTGACAACAAGGTTCTAACATAAATAAAACTGATCAAGTAGAGGCCATTTCAACAAATTATTTATCTCATATAATGATCAATTTGTTATAAACTTCTTATTTTAGTGTGATTGTGTAAATCCTAGATTAGATTTAATTCTGGTTATTCTTCCCTATTAGGACTTGTATTCCTTGGAGGAGAAGGATTTTTTTCCCTCTTTTATTACTATAAATAAAGGCACTGCGTAGGGGGGATAAAATATCCTCTACACAATCCTACAACACACATCTGTCTCTATATTTTCTCTGTGTCGTCGACCCCTTCTCCCTGTCAGTTAAGTATAGGCCACAACACGTTATCAGCAAGCTCATACCATTGCGTTTAGGAATTTAACGTGGAAGTTTTTCTGCATCAAACCAGTTCATCAATATCATCACGTAATCATGTTCTTTCAAAACAACGGTTTTTATCTTGATATTTTTGTAGTCCTGATAGTATGAACATTCACCATAATGCATGACCCAACTTTATGTTTTTCGAATTTTAGATTCTACATAAATTGTGTATGCATTATATCCATGATTGTTGAATTATGTGAATTGATATTTCCCGGAATTGCATCAGATATCTGCTTATGCATTAAATTATATGTTGAATTAATTTGAAAAAAAAAAATTAAAAAAAGGGGTTTTGTAAAACCATAAAATCACCGGCTCTATGTTGAACCGCCAACACCAAGCCAGTAGCTTTCGTCGGCTTGGTGAGCCCAGCTCAGCCACAAGTTACAAGGTTGCAAGCCCATAACCAAACAGTGTGTTTTAAGCACCATCGTCCCTATCCCAAACCCTTAGCTTGAAGCCAAAGTCCTCTTCGTCGACTTTTCTGATGAAAACACGACCAACAGTCATGTGATTTGGAGGAAACTCATCGTTTTCACCAACGATCTTTGAAATTCTAGAAGAATTTCATGAGTTTTTCGTAGGATTCACTCAAATCCCTTCAGTTCTCACACCCCTGATGTTAAGGTTCAACGTTTGTCATCCAATCTTGGTTCTCCGATGAACCAAGGGTTGCACCGACCATGGAACATCGCCTGAAGCGGTGCCGTTCACCATCTCCGGCGGATTCCCACACCCAACATCGTTGGGGTGGCCTGAAGATCCAACCGAAGCCCTAACGGGCCTCGGATTCATTTTGATCCATATTGCACAACACCCTTTTTATTGGGCCTACTTGTGCTTAGAGCCTTGACCCACATCACCAGCCCTTTGGGCATTGGTGATAACCTAGCCCGAGAACCAGTTGAGCCATTCTGGGCTCCTACCGTTTCTTCCATGCAGCGCGTCACACACAAATACAGCTCCTGCTGGTGTATATGTGTCTATGCCCCACCAGATCCCAGCCTACACATTGGTGCATCCATGTATGCATCACACTAAATCAATGCCCTTCATAAGGCCCTATTTTGGGCTTGCGCATGAAGTCCACTTATTTGTGATGTTGGGCTTGCCTACATGCTAGGCCTGAGCCCAACCTTGCCCAATTTTTGGGCTTGGACCACGGCACTAAATTTGATAAGCCCAGTAGTGGGCTTTGGCCCATTATTTTGGGCCCTCGATTTTAATTGTTTTTTTTTTAGACAATTTGGGTTTTATAATTTTTCATCCGCACTTTAATTTTGGCCCGAAGTCCAAATAATTAATTCAATTATTATAATGACCTGAAATTCTATTTGCATATTTTTGTATATATCTGTGTTTGTTTGCAAGAACATATGAACCTGAAGTTCATAATTATTTCGAAACCTGAAGTTTTCTTTAAAAACATCACCTATGAAAAGCTGAAGTAATTTTTCATGAAAATTTAAACAAATACATATGGATTGATTTTTTCTCTATTACACTAACCACATCTTATCCATTTATTTTGTGATAGGAACATGTCGAATTTGAACAAATTCAACTTCACCGCTTTAGAGGTCTCCGGAAGGAACTACCTCAAGTGAGTCCAAGATGTGAAGCTCCACCTCACCACAAAGAATTTGCGTCCTGCCATTTAAGATGAGACAGACAACCTGGTTGGCGAAGCTAAGAAAGCCACTGTCATGATCTTCATATTGAGCATCTCTTGTTGAAGACCTATTCGACCTTCTCTGCTATTAATATTGTCCTGCAGCAACAATATAGGGCTCAGAAATTCACTAAGTTTTAAGATTTGATCTCTATTTTACTTCTTGCTGAAAAGCAGAATCAGCTGTTGATGAAAAATCATCAAGCTCGACCTACTAGAGCAACTGTTGTGCCTAAAGCACATTATAGCACGAACCAGGCATGGTAGGGGTGGCCAGAAGCCACCATGTTAAGGTCAACAGAGCCAAGACCCACTTAAGGGAGGAAACTGAGCCCAAAAGTGCCCCAACCTCACTCCTAAGGCCCCAAACTTCAAGAATAAGGGTAAAGCACCTGAAACCATGGATGTGGACATGTGCTATCGCTGTGTCGATGTTGGGGAAGTGATCCAAGGATTTATACAGTGCTCAAGTGAGTAAGTTACAATGGAATTAAATTTTATTTAGTCTGACTGCAGTTTTTTATTTTTAAGAGCATTACTAAAGCAGTTAACGTTACAATTGTTAATTATAACAACAACTAAATTACAAGAAAATCTGTTCATCAAGATTGTAAATCTGTTCTTCGTTCTTCGTTCTTCGTTTTTCCTTTTAATCTTGGTAACTTGGCACTGGCAGTTGAAAATTACTTAGGGGTGTGCTATCCATACACCCTATTTTACTTCTCACACACCTCTTGATAATTTATGTCCGTTGATCTTCTTCAATTTATCTGATCCGACGGCTGAAAATTAAAAAACTGTGTGAGAAGTAAAATGACGTGTGTGGATATCACACCCCATTACTTACCGCCAGTAGAATAAAAGTTACAAAGTCGATATGTATTGTATGAAAATCTATCAAGGCTTGAGAATATTTTAATTTTTGTCATAGACTTAAAAAAGTTAGAAAGTTATACTATTACTAAGCAATTTCAAATGAAAGCAGCTTTTGCTTTCTGGGGCTTTCCGGGAAAGCAGCTTTTCTTTGACTTTCGAATCTCAAAATATATTCACAATCAAATGAAATCGTCTGGTAATTGCTGAGATTGGCTGCCTGCAGAAGCAACCACAGCAGTACCTAATTACTGGTTCGAATGAATATTCAATCCACTTGCTCGTTTCGCTCCTTTGTTTATTGTGTGAGTCACTTTCACACACATATATTTTCATCTATGTAAATTAGATCGACCAAACAAATTATTTTTATTTGTTTAGAAGGTTCGTTGCAGGTTTATGCGGTGCTGGAAAAACTGTAGTCATGCTATCGTTTACTTGCAATTGCATGCCACTTGTTAAGTTTTCGATACTGCAATTCACACTTATTTTTACTTCTCACACATCTTTCTCAATTTTTAACTGTCGGATTTAATAAATTAAAGAATATTGATGGCAAAAAATCAACAAGTGTGTGTGGGGAAGATAAAAATGGGTGTGTAAATAGCAATTTCCTAACCATTTTGTCGGAAAAATGATCTTAGTTCTTGTGGATAACAAGTTGAGACATGCTAAAAGGACTTTCAAAAGTGAGACTTTCCATATATTCTATGTCGCCTCATGTTTTAGGCACAATGTTTTATAACATGGTACAGAAATTGACATTAAACTATGAAATGGTAGAAATTCCATGAAAAATCTCACTCTTAGAATTTCCTTAGCATTTCTCAAAGTCTATATTGGATTTTTGAAATTTGAGTCATTTTCTAGGAAATTTCATGGACAAATAAATTACTACAAAAAAAAATTACTACAATCCGATTGCTTGGCCACAAATAATTCAAAGTCCAGTCGCTGTCACTCGTACTAAAAGACATCTGCAATTTTTTTGAATATTTATATGTTGCCACTCACTTATATAACTCCATACATTTTGAAACAGAGAAAATCTGTTGAGGAAAAAAAGGTAATCGGAATAGTAAAGAGAGAGTTAATGGCAGAGAGTGCAGTACAGTTTCTTCTGGACAAGGTTGCACCACTTTTCGAAAATGATATTCAACTTATGGGAGGGGTTAGGGAAGAAATCGTGTATCTGAGAGGGGAACTGGAGTGCATGACCACTTTTCTGAGGGTTGCTGATGCATTTGAAGAGAGTGATGAGGAAGTCAAAGTATGGGTGAAGCAAGTAAGAAGCATTGTTCATGATAGCAAAGATGTTCTCGACGAATTTACACTTCTCCATCCATAGGTTTTCGTGTTGCATTAAGAACATGAAATCTCAATACCGAATTGCCGCTGAGTTACAAGGCATCAACTTGAGAATCAGAAAAATCTCGGAGGTTCATAGGAGACTACGTCACAAGTTTAATATGGCTGAACAAGGTTCGGGCTCTTCAACTGCACGTCAAATGTGGGAGGGCCATCGTGGTGATGCTCTACTATTCGAGAAAACTGATATAGTTGGCATTGACGAGCCTATAAAGCAGATGGTAGGGTGGCTTGTCATCGGTGGTTCCGGACGAGAAGTAATTTCTGTGGCTGGAATGGGAGGACTGGGAAGACAACCTTGGCGAAGCAAGTCTATGATGCAGCAGAAGTGAAGAAGCAGTTCAAAGTAAGCGCTTGGATCACGGTTACTCAGTCTTTCAAACTCGGGGAACTCCTCGAAAACATGATTAACAATCAATTGAAAACAATAATCAAGGCCTTCCTGCAGAAAATGAGGTACCTAATTGTTCTCAACGATGCGTGGGATATGGACGGATGGCCCTCTCTGAAGTATGCCTTGCCTAACAATACTTGTGGCAGTCGAGTCATACTAACTACTCGAAAAACTGATGTAGCCTTGCCATTGTGGCAGTCATCGATGTTTTGGCTACCAAAGACAAGCGCAGGATTAACGAGTGGGATATGGTTGGCCATAGCCTTGGTGCTGAAATGGAGGGCAATGACAAACTCAAGGACTTGAAACAAGTACTTTCACTCAGCTTTAATGACTTACCTTACTATCTCAAGTCTTGCTTCTTGTACCTGAGCATCTTTCCTGAGGATCACCTAATCGAGAATATGAGACTTGTTCGGTTATGGATGGCAGAGGGTTTTATCGAAGCAAAACAAGGCAAAACACTACAAGATGTTGCAGAGGACTACCTGAATGAACTGTTGAATAGAAGCATGATTCAAGTAGCGGAGACAACGTCCGATGGAAGAGTCAAAAGCTTTCGTGTCCATGATCTTCTCCGTGAGATTATCACCTTCAAGATAAGAGATCAGAACTTTGCCACAATTGCTAAAGAGCAAAACATACCATGGCCTGATAAAGTCCGACGCCCGTCAATGCATACCTCTTTGCAATACATACAGAAAAACAGGTCCGGTTCTCAACTACGTTCTTTGCTTATGTTCAGAGTTACTGAGAAGCCACTACTGCAAACAATTTTTCTTGGAGGTTTTAGGCTTCTTACTATGTTGGATTTGCAAAGCGCACCTCTAAATGTTTTTCCAGTTGAAGCTGTCAACCTTTTCTTTTTGAAGTATCTAAGCTTGAAAGGTACCGGGGTGAAAACCATTTCGAAATTTATAGGGACGCTTCAGAACCTGGAGACTTTGGATCTGAAGCATTCTCTGGTCATTGAACTCCCAAGTGAAATTCTGAAGCTTCAACTTCTACATCATCTTTTAGTATATCGTTATGAATTTGTACGTAGAGAAATTTTTTAGACAAAATGTGGCTTTAAGTTGCTTGCAAACATAGGGGCTTTAACTTGCCTTCAAAAACTTTGTTTCATTGAGGTAAACCAAGATGGAGGTGCCATATTAAGGGAGCTGGGGAAACTAATTCAATTGAGATGGTTAGGCATTGTACATGTGAGGAAACAAGACGGAAAGGCTCTTTGTTCATCCGTCGAAAAGCTGACCAAACTTCGCGCTTTGTCCATAACTTCGGCAGAAGATGATGAGATCATTGATCTGCAACACATTTATTCTCCCCCTCCACTGCTTCAGCGCTTATACTTCAAGGACGATTGGACACATTGCCTCACTGGATACCTTCTATGGACAGCCTTGTCAAGTTACATCTGAAATGGAGTAGGTTAAAGGACAATCCCTTGTATTCCTTCAGTATCTGCCCATCCTAGTACATCTCGAATTATCTCAGGTGTCTGAAGGAGACATATTGTGTTTTGGAGCTGGAGGATTTAAGAAGCTCAAACATTTAGGCATTGGTGAGTTTGATGAGCTTAGATGTATAGAGGTGCAAGTGGGAGTAATGTCGTCCATTGAAAAGCTAAGTATCCGGCACCGTAAGTCGTTAGAGAAGGTGCCATCCGGGATTGAACACCTGAACAAGCTGAAGGTGCTTGAATTATTTAATATGCCAGAAAAGTTGGTCAAGACACTGACTCCACACGAACAAGGCAACGATTATTGGAAGCTTGCGCATGTCCTGGAAGTTTATTTCACCAACTTGAGAGAGTCTCGGTGGAGGTCTACCCTTTGGAGGGTTTGAATGAAGGAGAAAACTTTCCTCAAAGGCTCAAATCATTTCTCTCATGAAGAGCCACGAACTTGAAACTCGTTGGAAGTAATGTTTTACTTCACCTGATCAGTTTGATATTACTAAAGGAGATGCCGCATATAAATTACTGTAAATACTCTTGTAGGTAGTTGCAAATACTCCTGTAAATAATCTTGATCAGTTTGATATTCATGTATGTATTACATATATTTTGATGCCTTGGATTGCTCATGATGTAGAACAATTACCCAGAATTTGGAATTTCAAAAGGGATTCCAGGACAGAATAAGAGTTTGGTTTCAAGGTACGAGAAATAGAGGAATTTTAGAACTGGAAGACACGAATGATTTGAAGTTGGTTTAGAAGATGTCAATGACAACTTCTACTATGTTATAAGAGAAGGAAAAAGTTTATTCCATACCATGAACGCATATAAAGCCCTTCTCATATATATCCAACATCTTACATACTAGTTGCGTTGCCAATTATTGTGGAAAAGACGTCGTATTCAAAACTTTCACATATCCTACATCCCCAGATTTTGTGTCATAAAATAGAGTATGCATACAAGAATCTCTATAAAATTATCTCATCCCACATCACGTGAGCTACAAAATATAAGAAAATTAGAAATTTCAAATTTAGAAGATGAGGGATACATAGAGTTTTGGTAATGTGAAGCCACAAAATCTTAAATTTCCCTTGGAGGAGGAACTAGGGAATATATGTAAAATTTTCCCATTGATGGCAGCACGGTTGTTCTTGGGCAAAAGGAAGAACAAAAGATTTAAGATAAATCGAGTAATTTGGAGTGCTACGTGCCTATCATGCCATAGATTTATAGAACACACGAATACTCTCCCGTATCACCTCATCCTGTGAACAACATTTAACGGGTACGAGATATGAAAGGGGAACCCAGAAGTTCTGATTCTTTAGGTGTTGCCACTATTCATAAGATATGTTCTACCTAATGGCCGTGAGATAACAGCATGGTAGCCACTTGACAACAAGGTTCTCACATAAAAACTGACCAAGCCGAGGACATTTCCACAAATTATCTCACATGATGATCAATTAACTATCCAATTTTTTTCTCGAGAAGCTTTAAATCGGAATTTATACCGTGAAATTGTAATTTTTTTTTTTAACTTAAAAGAGAGAGACTTTTCGCTTAGTTGGTTAAGAGCATTCATCTTTACAAACAAAGTTTGGAGTGCCATTACCCCCTCCCGGCCCCACCATCGCGTGTATCACTTTCAAAACCAAAAACTTTAGAGAGAGACTATATTTTTTTTATGAGACCGTAAGCCGGTTATTATCTTATTATAATTAGATCCATCATGCAAATCATAATCCTGAAGGCTAAAGCTTCCAAAACCTACCAACTTAACTGGCTCCCAATGTAAACCAAAAAAAAAATAAAAAATCCCTGCACGGCTACACCTAATCGAAACCAAGATCTACTCATTTCCTGTAAAAATTATCATCTCAACCGCCTACTCGGTTACTACTGCCTTGATCCAGCTGCGTTAGGAGCAGCAGCAGTAGCACAGCTGCTCTTGAGGAATGCAGGAATTGAAGGAAACAACGGGAACAACTTCCGCAAACAATTCTGATCAACTTCGATGAAAGCCTTGCAACAAGCAGGGCCTAGTGCAAATTTACCGGTCAAGATTGTGGTATAAATTTCCGATGCACACCCTGGAATGTTCTGAAGTGAAGACCAGCACTTTGCTACCTCACCCGGGGTTCCCGGAGGAGAAAGCCCTGGAATCCCAGGAGGGAATAGACCTGGGATGCCGGGTGGCAGCAGGCTTGGGGTCCCTGGCGGGAATGGGCTTGGGATGGTCGGGAAGGGCGGTGGTGGCGCATCCGCCCCGGTTGCTGCACATGTTGCCAGTAGGAGTAGTGAAAGTAGTGCATGAGCTTGTCTAGACATGGCTATTAGGAAGCTTGGAACTTCTCTTTCGTGCTATCCCAGAAAAAGGGTTTGGCAGATTGGACGTGTTGATGTTGGAGAAGATAGAGGGTAAGGGTTTATATAGAAATTTTGATGCTCGGGGAGTAGGTTACAAATGGAATTAAATTTTGTAAAGTATTAATGCAGTTTTCTGTGTTTTGATGAGCGTTAGTACTAGAGCAAAACGTTATAACTGTTGGACAGGTTCTGAAATTTATGTCATTCATTCTTTCCTATTAAATTACCAGTAAATGTTTTTAAGCTTGTCTCATTTGTACCAATATGGTTTAGTATTAATAGATAGATATATACGCGTTATAACATGAGTGAACTGGTAACACTATGCAACAACAGTTAAAAGTTGTCATACTCATTCAATCACCGCACAACAAATCAGTGGAGAGGGAACACAACTTACAGCTTTTTTTTTTTTTTAAACAAACGATATTATCTAACACTAAAAGGGTGAGAGAGTGAGCTAAGTCACACAATGGGTTAGCAATATTGTGGTTTAAATTTGCTTTTGACGAGAATCAAATCTAAAACCTCACTTACAAGAGGAGAGAAATAACACTAAACCGTAGTACTAAGTGGCATGCCAAAGGTGAAGTTGAGCCACATATTATGGAAAGTCATAATAAGACTGAACAACTCTGCCCCCACCACACCCCACACCCCCCCCCCCCACCCCAACCCCAACCCCCTTGGTGTAGATACTATCGTTTGTTCCAAAACAAAAAGCTTGAATGATTTTCAAGTTCAGGCACATTGTTTTCCACTTCATAAATTCAAATAGTACTATTTATGCGAACTTGGGATTTTCTTGTGTTGCAAGTTTACCAGAAAGTGCCTCCATTTTAGTTGAATTAATTTTCTCCGGTGTACATGTTCCCAATCAAATTTTCTTTAAAAAGGAATTTGAAACTAAACTCAATAAAATGATTTCCTCCAGTATTACTTGCGCTACAATTTATGAGAAAAATTAGAAAATGAGAAGATGAGAGCATGCAGCGTAGTTGGTCACGGCCGGGAAAGGAAGGAAAGGGTTTGAGCAAAAATTTTCTGGACTAGCAATGTCTTGCAGCTGTTTTATAGGACGAAAGTCTCGTCGATCATCTCATAAAATCCTTCTGTTTACTTCGCTGTGGGACAAGCAACCATGCGGGAATAGGTATAGAGAGAGAGAGAGGATTGGTGCACTTCTTTAGTATATTTACATGGACATCCAGATAAAAACTGAAATGTTGATGGTAAAACTTGGATTCATCAAATTTACCATGCGGGCGTAGGTACAAATAACATTCAATTCAACCGAAAACACACTACAATGATCAACTGTACATACTTCATGAATAATTACAGTAAACTCCTTTTCGGTTGTAATCTTGAACTCGGATAGAAGTCCTTCAACCTCGCTAACCAGGTTGCATCTCTACAGCTCTTGACCTTGACAAAATGCCTTTCATCAATGCATCTTTCGTCGTCCTACATACATTTTACAAGACTACATGAGCCTGCATATCCCAGCAACCAAGGCATTATTAGCTTTCAAGCAATGACTTAGTTTAGCAAATAGTAAAATTCAAGGAACAGTCAGTTTAGCAAATAGTAAAATTCAAGGAACAGTCCATCTATAAGCTGCTTATCAGGAAAGCATAAGCAATACAACATAAAAAGCAGTATCATTCACAACCAGATTTTAAGTCTTTTGTCCTAAGATCAGCCCCCATGGCATCAACTCATTTCAGGTTAAAACCACCGTTATACTAAAGGATCAAGTTTGAAGCTCTCCAAATCCAACTTTTATGACATAGAGATAGATGAATTCAACTATTAATGATATTATTAGGATCCATAATAAGAGCACACACAAACCTCTCCTAAAAATTTAACAGTGGTCGGTGAACTAACCACGGCCCTAAACGCCAGCTTTAAATCAGGATGAACAAGGTCAAAATAGATGTTATCAGCACAGACTGTAATTCAGTATGCTCCATACAGAACTATTGATCAACCTAATTAGTATTTGGAAATATATTTTCTACTTTAGGAAAGATGAAAGCATTTCTCTTTAGTCTTTGAATATGAAGCAGCTTAACTTCGGTAATCTTAAACTTCCACAAAAATCCTAGGTTAATCCAGTTTACCCCCAAATTAGTTTGATTATTTGTTCTTAAAACCATTATACTCCATGGGATGAAACCCAACGTAATGGCATTGAGTTTTACTAATTGAGTAAACATATTTCGTGTCAACAATACAGAACTCAGCCAATTGTTCTTAAAACTCACCTCAGATGCCGCTTTTGAGAACTATATGGTTCATCCCTCCTCATCCTCAGACTTGGACAAATTGACAGAACTTTGATCCCCGGTCTCTGTCGGTTGGGGATTGGGCACATCATCAGAACTCTGAACCACAATCACAGGCTCCATCAGTTGTGGAGATGTACCTACAAAGAAAAGGAAAGCATGGCATAAGCAACCACTGTAAGAAAATCATTTATTATACAAAAGATTTCAATACTTTCTATCACAAAAGCTCTTAATCCGTCCAATGCCCCAAAAGACATACATTATAAAAAATAAAAAATAAAAGCCAGAATAATTCCTTTATCTTAATCATTCTAGCTACTTTTTATCATTAACAAATCAAGATCAATGCCTAAAAATATGATCAATCCGTAAACGCTTTTAGATTTTTGATATTCTCACCTAAAGAGAGAAAATTGCATAATTCCGAACCAAACCCAGATGCAGAAACGAATTAGATGATCCAATTAAATCAACCACAACGCAAAATAATAAATTTCCAATCCCAATTAATTGAAGGATACAAACCAAATTTTGAACAGAACCCAAATCATAAAATCGAAAAACGGAAGCAAACCTTCGATAAAATAAGCAGAAGAAGGCCATCCTCTAACAGTGGTCATAGACATGGTCTCCTCCTCACTCAGAGGGTTAGCCAACTTATCGACCAGCTGAGCCAGGCCGTGCGATCTCGACCGTGGGGGAGGGACCCAGTAGGAGGCGCCGGGCAGAAAGGGGAGCCAATCGGGCGCGGATCGGCGGACGATGATCCGGTGGATGGCGTCCTCGAGCTTGCGCAGAAGGGGATCGGACGGCGAGTCGGCGGAGGAGTCGGTTGGTGGGTCATGGTGAAAAGGGAGGGTGGATTGGGCGCGCAGGTTTATTAGGCGGGAGGAGCAGGGCGGCGATAATTTGGAGGAGAGGTGGCGGGTTAGGCTAAGGGTTTGAGAAATCGACCTTGCCATTGATGACCGAATTGCTAGAGAGAGGGGAGATTTTGAGGGGGTGTTTGGATAAGAGGAAAATATAGAGAGCAAATTTAGGTGTGTATTTGTGCGTGTATGCGAGAAAGAGAGTGCTGGATGGTGTAAGAGAGAGACGGTAGACTGGTGGGGAAAGGGAGGAGCGAGAGGGTTATATAGGTACATTCCCGACCGTACCGTCAAAAGCATTTTTTTATTGGTGAATTCTTAGACTTTTTTTTTTTTTTTTTTTTTTTTTTGATGAGTTGGTCAAGTTGGAACACCCAAAGACTTTATATTCTTTTTTGTTATTGCATTCAGATTACTTTCGTTTTGAATTAAATTTTTAATGATGTTTAGAACAAAACAATATTGATGTGTGAAAATTAATTTATCTCTGTTCCTCGCTCTGTCACCGTCGCATTTAGGTATAATTGTTTTTAGTTAGGATTTTGCTGAGTAGTTGTTGATTTTAGTCCAACACAATTATTCTGTTTGTCTACGTGATTGTCTCAAATCTCAATATGGTTGACAAGTATTTTATGACGGTGTCTTGTTCAATGTGGTGACGGTGACACTACGATGTCAAACAACACGCTTTGAAGAGCTATGTGAATCTAAATACTTGCGAGTTTTAAATGTGTAGATTTTAATTTATTTTATTTGTTTTAAGGACTAGTGAGTTTTAAAATGTTTAGCTTTCACAAAAACACAAGTTTAATTTGTTGTGTTATTTGAAGTATTTACGAGAGATTTTGGTTTGCTTTGGTATGCTGCCATTTTGTGTCGCTAGAGGTGATCAATATGTGTTGATGATGGTTCAAGTAGGTGGAGTTTTAGTTGTTTGACACAACGTTTTTTTTAGGGAAAGAGATCCTCTCTTAATCTTTTCCACTAATGCCACCTAAACAAGTGATCCGGATTCTTGAAATTTGATCCAACGGCTAAAAACAGGAAGACTCTTTAAAAGTTATAATAATTTTAACCGTTGGATCAAATTTTAAAGATCTGTATCACTTGATTAGGTGGCCTTGATGGAAGAGATTAGAACATAATCTCTTTCCTTTTTTAGTACATCGTTTGACTTGCGGGTCATGTTTTCTCTTTTGCTATTGTATTCTTAATCATTGTATGGTCGCTAAGATTTTAAAACATTTTCAATTATTAGCACTTCAAAGTAGGCATTATTAGCCACTAAAAATATCTTAGATATAATAGGATTTACACAATCATATTACTGTGACAGAAAAGCATTTATTAGCCATTAAAAATAGATTAGAAGTTGTTGTTAAAACTGATAGCAACCACCTTTACTAACATCCTCATCATGCCATATAGAAATAGACATTTCGGTTGAAAAAACACTAATGTTGTCATTTTTAACTCATTATTAATATAGATATTTTGACTTTTCCTTTAAAGATGCTCTTAGTGTCACATCTCAAAAATAGATTAGAAGTTGTTGTTAAAACTGATAGCAACCACCTTTACTGACATCCTCATCATGCCATATAGAAATAGACATTTCAGTTAAAAAAACATTAATGTTGTCATGTTTAACTCATTAGTAATATAGACATTTTGACTCTTCCTTTAAAGATGCTCTTAGTGTCACATCTCAGCCCAGACCCCTACCATATCCCGGACTCGACTCCACTATAGCACGATATTATCCGTTTTGGGCCCCGAATACGACCTCACAGTTTTGTTTCTGGAAACTCATACGAGAACTTCCCAGTATGTCACCTATCCTGGGATTGCTTCTCCCGTAGCACGATATTATCTGTTTTGGGCTCCGACCACGCTCTCACGGTTTTGTTTCTGGAAACTCAGACGAGAACTTCCCAATAAGTCACTATCCTAGATTGCTTTCCCACGAACTCGTGTAACTTCGGAGTTCCGATAGAACCGAAAACCAGTGAGCTCCTAAAAGACCTCGTGCTAGGTAGAGATGAGAATATACATATAAGGCTTATATAATCCACTCCTCTGAACGATGTGGGATGTTACACTTAGTATTCATCATTTTTATAATTATTATTTAATAATACTCAAGTTAAAGTTAAAGCAACTTCACTAAAAAAATGCACAACATGAAGAGTCCCTTTTTGCTCAACGTCCCCCAACTCAAGTAGGATTTCAGAGGGAATAAAGTCGATACTTTACCGATTAGAATATATAATTAAATCGATGCCATTCCAAACTTGAAAAAGCAAAATTATATATTTGCAAGTCGCCCATATGTTGATCCAATAACTTTTTAATGGGTATATTAGTCCCTTTATGGGATTTGCATTCTCGAAAGAGCGACTCCCTATTTTGGATATTACCACGTTTTTCATATTGTTGTAGGTTTTTCCCTTGCATGCATGCTTATATATATATATATATATATATATATATATATAGATACATATATATATCAATCAAAAGAGATTAAGGGGTAGGACTTCGATTCAAGTCTCTGCGCACAGATCGTTCCTTTTTTAATTTTGCCTTTCAGGCGATTGGATCGAAATCCCCGTGATATATGATTCGAAAGATGGTTTCTAAACCGAGTCTCAGATTTTGAATGCTGGAGAGTCCCATCCTGGCCGGAATGAATGCTGGCAGCATGCTTAAAACATGCAAATCAAACGTAAAGTGGTGTTTCTAGTAGCGGATGAGTGAGTAATGCGCAAGAACCTACCTTTGAAGGGGAACAACAGCTGACAACGACCGTTATGTGTACATCTTTTTACAAGAGAAAATTGTAATATGCCGAAAACACATCTTGATATACTAGAGAAATTATTTCCTTTCAATGTACTAGAAAGACAATACATCCAACACAAATGATTGAATACTAAAAAAAAAAAAAAAAAATTCTACTATTTGTATTACAACACTTTTTAGTGGGAGACCATATTTCGGGCACATGAAAAATTCCGACTCTAACAAAGATGTAAGCGAGTAGAGGGCTAGAGCACTCCCAGGATGGGTGACCCTCTGGGAAGTTGCTCGTGAGTTCCTAAAAACAAAACCATGAGGGAATGGTAAGCCCAAAGCGGACAATATCGTGCTACGGTGGTGGATCGGGCCCGGGTTGTGGTGGGGGCCCGGGCCGGGATGTGACATTGGTATCAGAGCTTATCCTTGGCCGAAAATGTGCCAACGAGGACGTCGGGCCCCTAAGGGGGGTGGATTGTGACATCCCACATCGCCCAGGGGACTGATCCTTATATGTATATTTCATGTCTACCTAGCACGAGGCCTTTTGGGAGCTCACTGGCTTCGGGTTCCGTAGGAACTCCGAAGTTAAGCGAGTAGAGGGCTAGAGCACTCCCAGGATGGGTGACCCTCTGGGAAGTTGCTCGTGAGTTCCCAAAAACAAAACCGTGAGGGAATGGTAAGCCCAAAGCGGACAATATTGTGCTACGGTGGTGGATCGGGCCCGGGTTGTGGTGGGGGCCCGGGGCGGGATGTGACATTGGTATCAGAGCCTATCCCTGGCCGGAAATGTGCCGACGAGGACGTCAGGCCCCTAAGGGGGGTGGATTGTGACATCCCACATCGCCCAGGGGACTGATCCTTATATGTATATTCCATCTCTACCTAGCATGAGGCCTTTTGGGAGCTCACTGGCTTCGGGTTCCGTAGGAACTCCGAAGTTAAGCGAGTAGAGGGCTAGAGCACTCCCAGGATGGGTGACTCTCTGGGAAGTTGCTCGTGAGTTCCCAAAAACAAAACCGTGAGGGAATGGTAAGCCCAAAGCAGACAATATCGTGCTACGGTGGTGGATCGGGCCCGGATTGTGGTGGGGGCCCGGGCCGGGATGTGACAAAGACCACCGTCTGTTAATAAGCCCTACCTTCGGTTCACATGTGGTAAAAAATGTAATAGTATAACATTACTCATCAGATTTCCATTTGATCGAATTATGCTAAAAAGAGAGGAGATTTTTTCATATGAGAAAACAATTCGATTTAGCACGTGTCGTGATATAAATAGAGACAAGTGTCTTTCACGTTTCACTCTTGAAATATGAGACGTACTATTGTACAGTAGAATCAGTACACAAGCTTCCCCATGTACTGAAAACTACCAAACTCCAGTTACTTCTAACAAATTAAACGCATACAAGTAGTACTACACAAGAACACCTTCGAGAATAAGAAGACCAAAATTCATGTTTTACGCTTCTACTTGGATTATAGCTAGGCTAGAGCTCAGATTGAGGTCCTTTACTTTCTCTATTATTATCACCGTCGGAAGAGCTTCTTTTCACTTATTCCTTCTATTTTGGCTGCTGATTCCGCCGAGTCCCCCAACTTGTCTCTGCCCCAACCTCCTTAACCTTCTCTCCAGCTCCTCCATCGCCGCTGCCACCGCTACCAGGCTCAACTTCAATATTCCCCATACTGCCTAGACACCCCTGCTTATTTTTTAGCATCGAAGTTAATAAATCAAATGAAAATAACAAAAATTAAACATGAACGTGTTGGAAGAGAAAAATAGTGTGTCGTTTTCATTTCTCCACGAAATTAATCTCATAACTAGCACAAAATCCTAATCAATAATTTCAACTATTTTTCTTCGAAAATACTTAAAGAAAATAATAATAAATGAGAAACTGAAGAAGTATATCACTTACTCTAAATTAGGAGGGAAGAAGTAAGCTTGAACTTGATTAAATAGGGTTTTGGCCTTCTCCAAGTATGTTGGAACCCTCAAGGGGGAAGATGTATACAAAGAAAAAGCATTCTTCGTCATCTCCCACAGAGATGGTTTTTTGGGTTGTTCATTGACTCTGTCTTCCTCCGTCTTGTACTGCTGCGGCTGCTACTATTCTCCTTCTCCCAACACTCCTGTCGGTCCACAAGTATTGATCAAGAATAATATGCAGAGAATCACCAGAATACCAGAAGAACAAATTCTGATGCGGAGCTTCAAGTTATCTTTAACTTCTTGATCTGTCTCGGTGTGTGGACGCGTGTCTAGCCAGCGCCGCTGAAGACGATGGATGAAAGCGGTGAAAGCCTTGAAGATGTGGCGCATGCATGCACGTCACTTCTTGGTTCGTTGGTCTACACGTACGTCGTCGAAGTCGGTCGGAGTCGGTCAAACTTACAGAAACCTGAAGGTTTTTCTTCCTTATTCATTGGTTCCATACTCAATTGTTGTGATTCCTGTGAATTGTTCAGGGCAAATTCGGTAAAGAGCATTCCACATTCCATTTACACTCGAATTATCAATGCACTTCTGCGAATCAAACATTGTAATTTGTAGAGAAGATTTTAGTTGCGACAGAAATAAAAGTGGTCAACTACGTGTTTTTATGTAAATGGTGGAAAATTTTATTTTTTAAGTTATTAACTTTTTAACATGCATATCTCACTATTTATATAGTAACACGTGATGTACCATCTCGTGTGACTGTCACAATGAAAAAATGGAGCATTTTGATATAGATGCCTCAAGTTTGAATTTTTTTAATCAAACATCTATAACTTTTAAACTTTTGATCAAATGTTCTTTTACTAATTTTTAATTAAAAATTATGATTTTTATTGTATTTAATTAACCAACTAGTTCAGAAAATAATATCACAAATATTCTAAAATCACCACAAACATCCTATCTTATCTTATCATAATTCGTTCAAAATGAATTTTTCTTATTCAAATAATTTGTTTTTTAAATTCTAAAAACACGTAAACATCCTATTAACATACAATTATGAAATATAACATGCACATATATTAAATATAACGTACCAAATAGATATATTAAATATAACGTACCAATCATTTGGTACGTTATATAAATTTAATCTGGGTACGTATTAGTATTTTGGTACGTTATAAAATATTTCTTTTGGTACGTTATGCAATTCTTTATTTAGTACGTTGAATTATCCTTATTTTGGTACGTACAAAACTTATGGTATGTTATGTGTAAGTTGTGTAACCCAAAAAAAAAAAAAAAAAAAACTTTTCACATTAAAGCATTGCACTAAAAAATATTTTGTCAACTCTTAATAATTAATTATTGGAATAAGGACTCATTTTAAATAAAAATGTGAAAACTCTTAGTTGACGTTTCTACTATAAGTAGTTGTTAAAAAATTCAAATTTATTTTCAGTTGCATGAAATTAGGCAGTCTAGTCTACATCTCAATTTAATTATAGACGAACTCTTGTTTTTTTATAATCTATATAAAATGTTGAGTTGGAAATTGGAAAAACTATATTTTATCCAATTAATCTTGAACCCCAGTAGATGTAATTAAATCCTTAAATCGAAGACGGGATGAGATTCCATAAAAATAGCAATAAATTAATGAATATTATTGAGTGCTTTTTTTTTTTTTACATAGATATGGATTTAAAAGAATTTATAAAATACTTAAATTAAGAATATACCTGGAATATACAGTTTAATTAAAAGTAAAAGCATTTTAATCAAAAGTTGAAAAGTAACAGATGTTTAATTTAGAAAAATCTAAAATGAGACATCTAATTCTAATTTTTCCGTAAAAAGGGATCTCTCGTAATTTGTGAGGGATGATTTTGCTACCACCAGACAGACAAAACTAGACTTCAAGTCGTGTGCCTGCCTGCCTGGTCTCCCATTTTTTAGCCAAATGACTTTTGACAGATGACTTTTATGTGATTTCAAATTGATTGTTTTAAATTTCATAAGAATTAAAATTTCAAATTGATTTAACATTCATGGATATTAATGGGTGAAATTTTCAAATAATTTCTTTCAAAATCGTGATACTAATATATTAATTGGTGCTTGGTAAATTGTTATGTTATACGTGAAAATCAAATTATTTCAAATGGTGAAGTGGAGGTTTGTTTCTTTCAACGGATGAGATTGAAATAAGGGAATCTAATTCAACGAATGATTCATAAGTGATGAAATTTAACTTTGTCACAATTTGAACTTTTTAGGTTGACAAAAACCTGTAATACATGATCATTCACGTGAAAATTTCACAAGATATTGACAGATTTTTTATAGAAAGACCAAAATGATATACAGTGAAAAAATAGAAAGAAAACAAAATGGACAATCTTTCCTTTTTGTTTGTATTATATATTTTTATTTTATCAACTTCAATCTATCTGGCATAGTGTACCTTGTTGTACGAAGTTTATATTTTTTTTGATACAAACTCTTTTTTCTTGAAGATCCATTATAATAATGAGAAAGATTTCTGTATGTATGCACAAATCAATCGATAATACCAAAATACGATTAAGGACATCTATCGATTTTCATTATCAATGCCCATAATAAAAATTATGTCAATTTCAATAACCATTTTAGTTAAAAGACCCTAATATCCTAATTTTTGAGATTAATTTGCTTTGTAGGTTTTTTATTTTTTGGAAAACTAGTCTGTTGACCGCATTCCATATTCGATCTAAAATTTAGACCATATAAGTTAGGATTTTTTTGAAGAAACGAGATAAGTTAGGATTTAGATAAAAAAAAAATAGTTTAATCAATCAATTGTAAACAAATAGATAAGGGTTTGTTTAGTCAATAAATTCTCATATTACGAACTGTTTATTTATTTTAATTTTTTTTTATACAAATAATTTTTGCAAAATGATTTATATGAACTGGTTTCAACATAAATATGAAGCTTTGTGGAAGTTTTGTGGATTGACTATTGGGAACGAAATTTATGTGTCTACAACTATAAAGAGTTTTCAAAAGAAACTCTTTTACACATTCTTGAGTAACTAAGAATTATTTTGAAATTGGGTCAGCTAACATTTTATATGCCCATAAATAGAGGTCAGTAAAGAGATATTAGAGCGAGTGACATTAACTTTTAAATGACCATTAACATTAAAATGTCGTATCAGTCTCTTAGTTTAAGGATTAGGATTCTCTCTCATTCTCTTTCTATTCCTTTCCATCCCCCCCTTTCACATTCTCTATTTTATCTTTCTCTTTCTATAAAAAATTAATATAAGATGTTGACGTGACTTAACCGTAACAGTTTAAATAGAAAATGAGGGAAAAATAAAGGGGAGAGAATCCTACTCCCTCAGCTTTGGCATAGCGAAAGTTTGAGTCTATGAATTCATGAGTATTGATACTTAAATTTGCCAGTCCTTTTAAAAATACTGTTAAAACTTCGATCCAAAATAGAGCTTTAAAGGACAATTTTTTATCAAAGAGGAAAGTTTTAATTAAATCAAAGTTTCAACCATAGTAAGTGACCTAGTGATAAAGGTGTAGATTATATCCCCAGTAAAACAAAAAAAAATGTGAAATGATCCGAGTTTGATGCTCTGAACTAACGAATTTGCTTAACTGTAACTACAAATAGAATGAAATTCCTTGTAACTTGTCCGGGCTTAAAAAGGGTGAATAACTTGTTTCCAAAAAAAATTAAATCACAAGTTTGAGGGCAAAAATATTTTAAATGCAATTGGTGCCAAAAACAAAGCAGGCGTATATACACCAGACAACCGTAGTTCAGTGACTTTGCTTTGCTTCTTTCACCACAACAGATAATCCATCCCCAAATAATAGCAATGGCATCAGTCATGGCTTCTCAAGTTATCTTCTTCCCCACCTCAACCCCCATCAAACCAAACTCCAAATTCAAACCCTTCTTCTCTCCCACTCCCACTCTCAAATTCAATCCCAAATCCAATCCCAACCCAATCCCCAAACTCTCCCTCAGACCCATCTGCGCCACTCTCACCACAAACCCCCAAACCCTCACTCCCCAAAACCCATCTCAGCCCCCGTCGGCCCTAACCCACCTCCCCACTCGCACCATCACCACCCTCTTCGCCCTAACAGTAGCCGCCGTCCGCAGCCTCTCAATTTCTCTCGTCAAGTTCGGTTCCCAATTCGGACCCTCCATCGGATCCGCCGCCGGACCCCTCTTCTTTGCGGCGCTCAGGGACCGCCCGAGTGGTAATTTGAATACCCCTTTGACGGTTGTCGCTGCCGGACTCTCCAAATGGCTCGACATCTACAGTGGGGTTTTGATGGTTAGGGTTTTGCTCAGCTGGTTCCCCAATATTCCTTGGGACCGTCAGCCACTTTCGGCGATTCGGGACCTCTGCGATCCTTATTTGAACCTCTTTCGCAATATAATTCCGCCGATTTTTGATACCTTGGATGTTAGCCCCCTCTTGGCCTTCGCAGTTTTGGGAACGCTCGGGTCAATTCTCAACAACAGTAGATGAAGTTATTGATTCCAAGAGGAAAATTGGCGGGTTTTGTTGGTGAATCAGCGGTTTTAATCAATTGGGTAAGGAAATTATTTGTTGTTGAGCTCAAAGTTTAAATTTTTATGAGTTACTCATCATGTGTTGGGTTATATCACTGTAATAACTTTAAATTCAGTATGAAATATATAAATTTTGACAGGTTTTGTGGAATGGATTTTCGATATGCCTTTCGTATGTGTTTTGCAGTTCGGTATTTATCGCAGGCCTAAGCGTTGTTTATTTGTACAGCTTTTACGTGGAAATTTGTTTTGAAACTCTGGAGATTATATCATGTGTGAATGTTGCGAAATGAGGATAGGAAAGAAATTATAGAGCTTGGCACTTTGTTGTTTATTCTAGATTAGATTAATGATAAGTTTTGATGAAGCAACAACATTTGTGACGACAACTAATGTGCTTTCTCGCCGAAAGAGAGAAGGAAAGGAAAGAAAATGGAGAAGGGTGAAAGCATGTTATAGTCACAATTTGACGAGGAAAGTGATTTGAGTGGCTCAGTTTGTTTAATAGATCATGCTGCCAGCAGGACGAGGTTTTATAATTTAAAAAAGTAGTGAACCTGCTTCCATCAGTTTAATTTCAAGGCTTACTTTCTATGAATTAGTTTTAGTAGAGGTTGTTTTCTGATCATGTGTGTTGCAATGAGTTAACTGGGTGAGGTAGTTTGCTGATTTATGTTTGTTCTAAACTGATTTTGTTAGCAGTACTTATTTTGCAGAATATATATAGTTTGCGTGCTTGTTTTGTGATTCGGTGCCATTTCAAATTGATTTCGGTCAATTTTAAGTGGCAGTAAGTGATGTTATTGCCCTTGCGTACGGGCCTGATTTCAAGAATCCTTTGTTAGGGAATCTGAATTGACTATGTTATCTCTAAACAACCATATAAAGATTGAGATTTCGATTGACAAAGATAGGTCTTTGAAGGACCGATCTATGAGTAAGAAATGCTATTATGCTTTGCTATTTTAGTTTTTATCATTTGGTTTTGAGCAATGGAAATATGTACGTCTCATTGGTGAAGATCGGGTATGCAATGGTGTCCTGTTTAAGTTTTTCATTTCCAGAACTGGGGATTAGCTGTGAAAACTGGATTTGCGTTTCTCTACCTTATGTCAAAAGGTATCGTTTGAAACTTCTGTAGGAGTGTTGTGTTAAAGTTATCGGCATTCATAGACCTTTTTCCTTCAACTCCTCCGCTCGGCTGATAGTCCAATTCATATCAAGGGAACTATTCAATGTTTATGTTGATGATATGTTCAGGTGGCCTTATCGATGTTGAGGCAGCATCCGTCACACCTCCGTGGTGCATCTGATGATCGGTAGAGACGTGCCCGAGAGATGAATCTTTTAATTTGGGTTTTATGCAGCAATGAATGGTTTAGTTCATGTCTGAGTGCAGAAGCATGATGTGGATGTTACAACCACCTTCTCATAGAGATTGTCCAAAATTTAGATGTTGAAGCATTGTTGTTTCTCAAATGATGGTGATTTATGTTGCTTGTACTAAAAGGAAGCCTCTGCTGTAGACCTGTAAATGGGTTGGGTTTACTGGGTTTTGGGTTTAACTTGATCCGTTAATCTAACGGGTCATCCGAACCCAACTCGTTAAGCTAACGGGTCATCTATTTCATCCGTTAACAATTTTTTTTCTTTCTTTTCTTTTCTTTCAAATCAAATCAAATAATTTCAAGAGAAAACACAACACACAAACACCAAATGCAAACAAATCAGCAGCAGCAGCAGTTGCCATGGGAGACGTAGTAGTGTTGTACGCGGTTGCAGGAATGGGTCACATCATCTCCATGGTGGAGCTCGACAAGCTCATCCACCGCTACGGCCCCCACAAGTTCTCCATCACCATTCTTTACACCTAAGGCAGCTTCTTCGACACCCCTAAGTACAATGTTGTCTGGAACTCCAGTCAAATTGGTCATCCCACGAACCACCAGGTTCTCATCATTGATCCAAATCTACGGTGTCACCGTCATGGTTGATGATTGTCTGCCCAACTACTATCTCACAACATAAAACACATTTCACATTCAATGGGATAAACAAAACAAAAATTCAAGTTTTATATTTATATTCATCAATCAGATAAAATATTTCAAATTTCATCTTTAGTTCATAAGTCAAAAACACGTAATATTTGGGAACAAAAAAGATACCATCAATGGAAAAATTAAGAACCCAGGTGAGTTGCATGTTTGTTTTTCTGGTAAATGTAAAAATTTGAGGCAAAATTGATGCAGAAAATAAAAACCCAGAAGCGAAAAAGGAAAAGAATTGAGGATTTTGAAGCAAATAAAGAGCTCAGGCCCCGCCTACATCCGCCGCATCTCCCACTCCCACGGTGGGAGTCCCAACCTTCCATTACCTTCCGCCAATTCCCTCACGTCATAAATAAAATTACCCAAAACATCAGCGACATTGCAATGATGGTCGACTTCGTTCGCCAGGCCTGTGTTTCTCCATAACGGGTGTTAACAGGTGGTTAACGGATTTGCGGGTTCACCCAAAATGACCCGCTATTTAACGGGTGATTAACGGATTGACCCGTTAATCACCCAACCCATTTATCACTCATCCGAATAATAATTTTAACGGATCAGGTTAACGGATCTTGTTAAAAATACCAGGTCCACTCTTCTAATTACCAAAATAGCCTGATGATTGAGAACAAACTTTAACAGGAAAAATAAAGAAATCTGTTCACAGTGGGACCAAATTAAACAAAAGGAAAAACAAAGCGAAAATCACCAGCAAATTGATTCCAAGCCACAAAACAAATGCCCTAGAAGAACAAAGGGTAAATGCTTTTCGAGAATATGACTGTACGAGGAACATAAAGTTCTCTACTCGAATATCAACTTGGTTCAAATCTCACAGACAACAGTATTTGAATAGGATCATACTATCCACACATTTATTTGTACCTTTTACATACCTTCTCAATTTCTGAGCGGCATCAAATTGAGTTGAAAAAATTAATAAATAAAAACTAACAAGGGTGTGTGAGATGTAAAAAGAAATGTGAAAAAAAAAAAGTACCCTTTAAATATCCTTCCTCAACTTTGCACATACCGAAAACCATAGGAAGTGACTGAAATACCACTGTGTAGGTTTTGAGTTTGTTAGATCTCTCTCTCTCTCCTTCTTTATAATAAAATTGATATCTTTCTTGTTTGGTCATGTATTTCAGCTCTGTGGAGCGTACTAGATCTATGCAACTTTACAAGTAATGTGTTTAAAATTCTTTTATTATCCCGATTTAAAGCACTGACGTTTACTTTGCTGCCGAACTCCATGCCCTGCATAAGCTTTTTTTGTTTTTGTTTTGTCGATGCCCTGCATAAGTTGAATACTTCCTGATACGTCTGAGTTGGTCCCTCGTTACCTTTTACGCATCAAACCTACTCGCTATGACAATGACATGATCAAAAGCATTTTCACAGGGTTTAGATAACTGAAAATTAATTCTAGTATGCTCTAGTGTATAGAAATTGATCGGTACAGGGTTTAAACGCTATACTCTGGAGCATACTAAAAAGTTCACGAATTTTCATTTGCACTTTTTTTTTTCGTTTATGATAAACGATAAGATAATTTACATTAAGGATATTTTCACTTGTGAGAAATATAAATTAGAATTATTTTGGTTCTTAAGTGACATGTGTTTACCAAAAATGGGCAGGACAATTATTTCTCCTTAATTTTTTTCTGCGTTTTATTACATGTAAAGAATTAAAACAGTGTAAGTTTCCTTTTGAATTTATAATTAAATACAGCGTTTGTTTTCACGTAAAGAATATAAAAAGTGTAAGTTTCTCCGTGAAGCTGTAATCAAATTACTAAAAATTAGAAATTGTACTAAAAATTACAGCTTTTGAATTTATAATTATATATATATATATATATATATATATATCTCCGTGTGTGTGTGTGTGTGTCTGTATATGTACACAAGGCTCATCACTTCCAATATTTGGTGACCTTAATTTTTCGATAGATGATGATGGTAGAGTAGGAGGTGGAGTGGATTATAATAATTTTTAATGACTATTTTATTGTGCATGGTGGATCAACCTTTATGAAATTTGTGGCAAGTGATAGAGATATCCCATCCCATGCTCATTGCACCAATTTAACCAACTTTTATCCAATCATAAACAAAATTAACATGGAAAGGATAAGTTGCATTACTTTTTTTACACAACTTTTAATATATAATTTTTTGTGAAGCCTACTTTCTAATGTATTTTAACGATTGGACTCTTATTTTTTAGGTATTTTCTCAAAGTTCATGTCTTTAAAGAATCACCTAAATCTGAAATCATATAACCGTTGAATTAAGGGTTTTTGGTTTCTTTGTAGAATCGTATTCGTCCATTTTCTCCGGTACAAATGAATGTCCTAAATAGTTTTGGATTTGTCCAATTTTTTTTTGCAAGAATGATCTATGAATGATATCTAAAAGATAGATATTTTGGATCATTAAAATACATTGTGCAGTATGCCCTACAAAAAAATGTGTCAAAAGTTATGTAAAAAAAGTAATTGCCACACCCCCAATTAACATTTATTAAATTTCATACAAATCAATCTCTTTCAAGTAATATCTTTTTAACATATTTGTCATTCAGTATTACGGTTTAATAATATTTTTATTCACTTGTAAGTGAGAGGTCCCATTGTGAGACTAAGCTCATCCCATTTCCCTTAGGGCTTGTTTATCAAACCAGAATGAAAGTGTAGGAAACGAAATTGCACGAACTCCAAGTCATTCCAATGTTTACCAAACCGTAGGGAATCAACATTCTGGTAGGACCCACCCAAAATCCAGAATACAATTCCTTAAATACCCGGAAATGGATTCTCGACTTGGGAGGTGGGAATTGAGTTCCTGGAAATAGATTCATCAGGGATCCAAGTTTTCTACCAATAATATCCTTATGCTTTTTTAGTAAACCCAAATACCCTTCACAATTTCACCTCCCTAGTTCCATGACCAGTCTATAGACCCATCTCTCTTCTCCCCAATCCCACCATTTCCTAACAGAGGAGCTGCGACTTCGGTGAAATCCCGACCCCTTTCTCCTTGCCCCGTCGCTGCAGACTATCCAAAACCCAAGCATGAACTCACAAAGTGAGGGGAAAATGTGTGGCATGGCTGCATGGTCATCTAAGAACACGGGGTGGGGAGGGTTGTGATAGGTGGTGAGGAGCTGGATTTGGGGATGTAGGGGGGAGAAGATGGCATCGCAGTTTTCTATTTTTTGGGGGTTTTTATGTTATTTTATATTTTTAATAAATTTGTTAATTATTTATTTTGCTAAATAGTTATGTTTTCATGTAGCCAATTGGATTTTATGAGCGTATGTGGTTATCAAAATTAGCTATTAACTAGCATATAAAAATATTATTTATAACAAGAGCAGTTTAGTAATCAAATAAGTTTCAATTCTGATTCATATGAGTGAGTAAACAGATTTTATGTAATCAACATCATTTTTATTTTGATTCCAGATAGTTTAGTAAACCGTTTCAACATGAATCCAATTCTGATTCCACCTCATTCCATCTCCTCCTCAATTCAATTCCTCCTACTCTGATTACGGATTAGTAAACGGGCCATTAGTGTAGATAATATTTTTTTTATTCAAGAAAAATTTATATAATTATGGAACATCGTTTGTTCAAAAGATAATTAATAAAAGTGAGATTAGTCAAGAATTTTGAATGATATTTTGTATAATATGGAACCATTGGTCTAAAAGATAATTAACAAAGTGAGATTAGTCAAGAATTTTCAATTTCCTTCATAAATGATATTTTGTATGGTTATGGAGCCATTGGTCTAAAAACAATTGAGAGACCATTAATTCGAAAATTACAAAGTTGAATAATTTTGGAGACGTAATGACGTATGAAGTTGCACAAGAAAGTTTACTGTTTAGAAAATTGAGACTTGAGAATAAAATGCATTAATATGGTGAAATGAAACTGTCATGATAAGGGTTCATAATTTTTGTGTAACAAAGAATTGACTTGCAAACTAACTCTTCATTAAGCTCTCACCTTTTACAACCACATGCCCCCACACACTTCCTAACCCAACTCATGTTTTTGATCATGTCATTTAACTATATTTTAGTAAGGGTTTTTATCACAAATGATTTCTGAAATTGAACCATCCCATCAAGATGGTTTCTGAAATTGAAAATCAATCAATGTAGTCTCTGAAAATGGATGATTGCAAATCAATGTGGTCCTTTCGTTACAATTCCGTAAAAATTTATGTTATATGCTTATTTGTCACATAAGTGGGTCCCACAAATCTAATTAAATATTAGCATCTATATTAAAAATATTTAAATAATAATAAATAATTTTTTCATGTCAAAATAAATAAAATAAAATAAAAATATATTTTTTTTTCCGTTGTCTTCCTCGCGCAGGCTTGGCTGCCATGGCAGCCCTGCCCACTACCAGCCGAAGCAAAAAATCCCATAGGTGTGGAGGGTTTTTGCCCAAATCTTTTGCTACTCGTAGGAAAGATTGGTGTGGGGCCGTCAACCTAGGCCTCGGGTGCGGCGGGAGATTGGAGGATATGGTGGGGAAAAGGTGGGTGTCAAAAACATTGGAGTCGAAAACAAAGAAGATGGTTTGGTTCAACTGGGTTTCTATCGTGGTATATTATGTTTGAATGGATAGAGTGCCAAAAATGGAGCCATGGCAGCCAAGCCTGCTTGACGAAGATGACGGGAGAAATTTTTTTTAATTTTTTTTAATTTTGACATAAAAAATTATTATTATTTAATTTCATAGTAATATTTAATTAAACTTGTAGGATCCACTTATGTGACACATAAACACAAAACATAAATTTTAATGGAATTGTAACGAAATGACTACATTGATTTGCGGCATTAATTTTCAAGAATTATATTGATTGATTTTCAATTTCAAGGACCAACTTGATGGGGCTGATCAATTTCAAGGATCTTGTGATAAAAACCCTTTTAGTAATCATGACATGATTTTGAAAATTTTAGTTGTCGTGAAATGATTTTTGTACACTATTTTTTTTTCATTTTTTTGCACATTTTTTATGTTGTTTTTAGTTATTACCATAACAACAACAACTAAAGCTTATCATAATAAGTGAGGTTAGTTGTATGAATGTTAGAATGCTATTGCACTCGGTTTTGCGTCAAGTTTTTCTTTAGTTTCAAGTACTCCATATATTTTTTTGTAGTTTCTTTCAAATTTTTCATACATTTTCATACACCTATTTTACCTAAGATTCCGTCTCATAATCGCATCTTCTCAGAATATTTGTTAAAAGATGCGACTAATAAAGGAAAATCAAAGGATGAAATTAACAGAAAGTAGGGGTGAAATGCAGAAATCGCTATTCAAAGGTTGTGTTCAGTACACGAAAAGGAATTCATAGGAAATGATTTCTCGTGTCATTTCATGAGGAAGGGAAAGATAACAATCAGCAAAATGAATACGAGGAAATGGAGGAGGGCTTCACTTTTTCAAGTCTGGACTTATCAAACACGGCAAATACAACCATTCTCAAACTTTATTTCCCACATTTCAAATGAGAACATTTTCAATATTTCAGAAATACTGTTTGACATATCAAGTATCTTAATACAAATAGTTTTAAAAATTTTCTCTAAGTATTTAACTACTTGTATTATTACACTTAATATATCATATTGTGTTTCTGATATATTGAACAATCTCTCCTACCAAATGTAACCTAATTATAAATGACATTTACCCTCCCCCTCTCTCTGCCCAACACATGTTTGTAGTTGATTCCAACTTCATGGAACAAGTCAGCACAAGTACCTACTTTGATAGAGTCATATTCTTTATCAATTAGCAAACTCCATTTCTTGGTAAGATGTACTAATCTAAGCAATCACTTAAAACGGTGGAAAATTATATTCCATCTGTTTATTCCTGATCAATGTGACACTACTACCTTGTACATACAACACGGCTTAGCCTAATCAATGTAACTGCACTTGGGAATTGGATTCTTGTCTTGTTCATGTTTGTTTGAAAACGAAAGTGATTTTTACTCACATATTTTACTTTATATATGCACACTTTTGTTTATTTTTATATTTAAATTAAAAGCGAATTAAGAGACGTAACACTAACACTTAAATGTGCATAGAAAAAAACTTAATTTTAGCTACAGTCCTATGGCTTGATTCGCCATTTTACTATTTGAAACTCAAAGTTCGCTCCACTTTGATCTTTGGAACTCGATTTTGATTCCGTTTTGCTTTCTGAAACTTAAAAGTCGTCTTTATAAAATGCAAAATTTGCTTCACATTGCCTTAGAGCAACTCCACCCCTATCCACTTTGCGCCAGCACCCAGCCCATTTATCCACTTAATTGAACAGTAACAGACTCAATGAACAGTAATAGGCCAAAGCATCTCCACCCCAAAAAAAAATGTGCTGGCACCTAGTCTAAAAATGCGCTGGCACAAACGATCTCCACCCCTACAAAATGCGCTGGCGCCCAGTCCATTTAAAATATTAAATAATTTTTTTATAAAATAATAAAAAAAAATAGTTTTAATTTCGGATATGATTTTTAACCAATCTCGTCACGCCACGTGTCATTATCCGAACGTACTATTTTTTGAATAGATTTCCGCTAAGATTTTCGACCAATCCCGACAACCCACGTGTCACTTCCTGTTTACAATAATTTAGGCAAGATTTCGATAAGATTTTTAACCAATCTCGTCACGCCACGTGTCATTATCCGAACGTACTATTTTTTGAATAGATTTCCGCTAAGATTTTCAACCAATCACGTAGTGCCACGTGGCATTGTCCAGAACCTCATCTTCTTTTTTTTTGTCCATATAAACCCTACATCCCTACATCCATCCTCACACTAAACTCAATCCATTTTTTTAGCTCAGAATTCTTCTTTATCATTTTCAAATCTTGAGTTCTTACAATGTCTTCTTCAAGGAGAGCGTATAAACAGTTGCAAGAGCAGCAGAAAAGGTTGTTGGCACAACAGGAAGAATTGGTCAATCTTGACCAAGGTGGAGGTGGAGATGAGGCCTTCGCAATGGAGGAGGATGACGATGATCACCATAGAAGGCGGAGGGCCTCACATTCCCGCCGTATCATGCAAGCTATGGGTCAGATAGCCAAACCCGGACGTGCGGCAAACATCGATAGAAGAAGGGAAAGACGAGGTAAAGATCTCTTGGAAGATTATTTTATTCCCAACAGCGTTTACCCTGATCATGTTTTTAGACGTCGTTTTAGAATGCAACGAAGTTTGTTCGCTAAAATCATGAGTGATGTTTGCAACCATGATCCATATTTTGTGCAAAAAGAGGATGCTTTTCATGTTCTAGGTCTTCTTCCTGAGCAAAAAATTACGGCTGCCTTGCGAATGCTTGCATATGGAGCATCCGCAGATCAAGTGGAATGCTTTTCATTTGGAATGCATATTACATAAAAATTACATAAGAAATTAAATAAGAATTGTGGAATGCATAAAAATTACATAAAAATTACATAAGTATTTGGAATGCATATTACATAAAAATTACATAAGAAATTAAATAAGAATTGTGGAATGCATAAAAATTACATAAGTATTTGGAATGCATATTACATAAAAATTACATAAGAAATTAAATAAATTAAAATATTGATGTGGGTGGAATGCATATAAATAAATAAAAATATTGTTACCTCATCCGCTAAACTTGTCCCACTACGCAAATTACCAGAAGCATGAGAGATGGCGTTTTTCCAACAAGTAAAGGATGCGTTGAGTTTTTTCCAACGACCTTGAAGACCTTGACTAGATCTGGCATCTTTTCCATGTACATCTTTTCCATGTACATCGTTGAACGATTTCGTAATTTTACTCCACATTTCTCGCTTATCCATCTCATTACCCGTAATCGGGTCATGAGTAGTGCGAACCCAACATTCACACAACGTAACATCTTCACTGAGCTTCCACGAAGTCATTTTTTTCTCTCAAAGTGTACAAAATATTCAAATGTAGAAAGTGTAGAAAGTGTAGAAAATATTGAAATGTGGTGTAAGGTGGAAGATGAGGGTTAGGTATTTATAGAAAAAAAAAATGTATTTTTTAAAATTTTTCTGTATTTTTTTAAAAATTTTTGACATTTTTTTATTATTTTTTAATAAATTTTAATGTTGTAATTAATCGGGACCGTTGGATTTGAAAAATAATCAAATCCAACAGCACTCATTACGCCACGTGGCCAACAGTCAAATTTCTGACCGTTGGGCCTTTTTTTTTTTTTTTTTTTTAATTTTTGTTGAAATAAACGTGGACCGTTGATCTGTGATCGGACGGTCCAATTTAAAATTTAAATTTAAATTTTTTTTACCGTTGGAAATCCAACGGCCTAAAAAACTAGCCGTTGGAAATCCAACGGCTCTGACGAGGCCACGTTTCCTTCACCCGGGCGACCGCAAGTGGGTCTGCACGCGGGCTCCAGCGCCTGTCTTCTTGTCGGCTACTCGCCTGGGCAGCCGCGTGTGTTGCACGCGCCATCAAACAGGCCGGCTTCTGGGTCTGTCCATTTTGGGCTGGGCAACGGACTGGCACGGGCTGGGTGCCAGTCAAATGGGCGGGCTGGAGCTCTTTTCTTGCAGGCCGGGCTGTTTTCTTCACTGGGTGCCAGTCTAGCCCAGCGGGCTGGAGTTGCTCTTAGATCTGTTAAATTCTTATGTGGGAACAAAGACATCATTAATTATGCTCCTTGGCACTTTATTTGGTCTCCTTTTTAAGTTTCAAAGGGTGGGACCAAAATCGAGTTTCAAAGACATAATTATTTTCATTTTTTAACTAATCTACCCCTTTTGACAATTAAAAATCTCTATTATATCACGAAGAAAATAGAATTTTGTGATTCCTTTCTTAGCATTACCAATTATATGAAAGAAATCTTCCATTTCTCTTCGTCTGTTTGGTTCACGAATTCGAACATGAAAATGGATGTGAGAAACCAAACCATTCCCATGTTTCTTTTTGTTTTTTGGTAAAACATTATTAGTTTTATTAGAACATTAAAAAAATGTACAAACTTCAAAGTGGCATCCTAAATTAAATCTAGGACAAAGTTTGGCTGCTGCACAATTAGCAGCAGCTCCTGCTGATTAGGGGTGGGCACGGTTTGATTTAGTGCGGTTTTCAGTGAAACCAAAATTGAAATCAAATTTTTTTTTGGTTCGGTTCGGTTCAGTTTTGAAGTCAAAACTGAAGTGAAACCAAACCATTTGGTTCGGTTCGGTGCGGTTTCAGTTTGGTTTTTAAGAAAAAAATGTACAATTTGCAATTTAACATATTAATAAGCATTTCCCAATAGCAATAGGAAATAGACATTTGTTATGTAAACAATTAGCATGTTGCACGCAGTTGTGAAGTTAAAACATGTTTGTGCAACAAAAGGGTGTCCCTTACAATGTTTATCATAAAACAAGTTGAATAAATTTGAATTCATTAAACGTGAGCAAAACTTTCATACTAGAATATGTGATATCATGCTTCAAATGAGTGGACTTCATTAGATCATTGTTCGACTCTTGATAACAAGATTAGTCCACTCTTGTACATAGATTTGTGTGTGATGGTATAAAATAACAAAGGTCCTTCAAGTTAATGAACGAAAGAAAGTGATGAATAATGATATTCTAGTGTGGTTGAGTCCATACTAAGTGTATAGATTCTAACAAACAACTAATTAAAACATGAAATCTAAAATGAACATTTAATTAAATATTTATTAATATTTGCGGTGCGGTTCGGTTTAGGTGTGGTTTTCAAAAGCCAAAATCGAAACCAAATCGTTTTCTATGCTGCGGTTCGGTTTCAAAACCGCAAAACCAAACCGTTCGGTACGGTTCAATTTGGTTCACGTTTTGGTTTCGGTTTTCGATTCTAAATGCCCATCCCTATTGCTAACAGCCTATGTCGCTCTTCTTTAGTTTGACACCGGTCAAGAATTATTCAGTTTGAAAAGCGAATTGGACAAGTGTCAAATAAAAAGGGAGCTGCATTGGTTTTTTTTTTAATCATTTGTATTATGACATTTAATGTACGGAACTGGCATATTCGTAAATTTGTTGTACTTCAAATTTTTTTCCTCCAATCACTTGGGAAAACATTTAATACATTTGTATTTACTAACTTACCCTTGTTAGAAACGTAAAATATCAATTTAGTGCAATTAATGCGAGCGTATAATATTGAACACTCATGATTTTTGTTACTTTGTGAACCAAACATGGGAAGAGAAGGAAAAGGATTCTAGGAATCCTAGAGATTTCATGATAGTGATCGTTCATCATATATCGTACGGTCAAAAATTATTTTAAAATTTAAAATTTAAAATTAAATATAAATAGTACCTAATAAAAACTGACCGTATGATGTACGATAAATGATCACAATCACGAAATTCTTAAGATCCCTAAGAAAAGGATCCGGCGAGGATTCACAAATGATATTTCCTTAACACGATTTTTCTGCGTTTTTGAACACGAGAGATGGCATCTGTCATTCTCATTTCCTATGAAGAATGAGAAGAAAGTTTTATTCCTCAAAAGTTCGTTCAACAAACCAGCCAGACCCTAAAACAATACATCGAAATTATTTCACTAGCGTACCAAATTGAACGTTAATGGAATGGTATAGTGTTCAATATATATATATATATATATATATATTTTTTTTTTTTTTGGAAGAAAATCGATAAAATATTATTAGAGCAACTGAAACCAGACATGAGATGAGCAATTGGAAATGGAGAAGAAAGAAGAAAGTTGAAGGATATCAAACACTTCCAGTTTCTTTATTATAATGAAAAGATCTCAGGATGAGGGTAAATGCTTTTACTTTTGGAGTATCTTTGTAAGACTTTGAGTGCAATTTTTTAAATATTTTAAAATAATCTAATTTAAAAAAAAATGAAGTTAAAACTTTGACAAATGTGTTGTGCACATCATTTCGGGATTGATTTGGAATTGCTTAAATATTTTTAAAAGCAGCTTCTTAAAAAATTTAGGGCCTTAATTGTGTTTGATACATGGAAAAAAAATGTTTTCTTTTCAAAATCATGGGTCCAAAATAATAAAAAGCAGAAGTAACTCTGCACATACATACTCATCAAAATAGTGCTTTTTCATTAGAGGTTGATAAACAATATCAATTATAAAGTTTTCATATTGACAATCTTACTCCCATTGTTTTTTGCTAAACGTATTTTTGTGACAGCCCGTCCCAAAAACATTTTTAACGTACGTGTGAAAAGACGAAATTGCCCCTATTTTGATTTCTTTACGTTTAATTGTCGTTGTGAGCTTTGTTGGCATGTGTGGAGCCACACACACATTTCCACACTTCCCACCTGTCCCTGTCCCTCTCCCTGTGATTCCCCGAGCCCCATTTCCCTTCCCTTTTCACCGAAAACGTACAGACACACACACAAGCACACTAAATCACCTACAAATCGAAGAAACTAAACCCATATTCGAACTCGTGGAGCTTGTAGGAACCCAACCGTACCATTTTCAGGTAAGAATATCAACGTTTTCACGTCGTTTCCACGAAGTCCGATTTGGGGTACTATTCATGCAAACGTAATTTCTCACGTTTTAGGGAAAATAAAGCTTGTAGGTAGCTTGGTGAGGTCCCAAGGAGTCTCGGAGTAGTTCGTTTGAAGAAATTGGACGTCGGGATCACCGTATTCGAAGTTGGCCGGAATTGGATTGTGTGGACAGGTGAGATCCCGTGGTTTTTAACCCTTAAAAATGGTATATTTGTATTCTCCTAGGTCTAAGCTTCATTTTGGTAGTAATTTCATGAAATTTGGACGAAAAACGAACGAGATATCGAAGTTTGAAAATTTTCCAATTTTCCGGCGCCGGCGACGTCGCCGGAGTCTCGCTGGGGAAGGAGACGGAATATTCCATCAAGTCTGACGGAATATTCTTGACGCCGTTGACGGAATCCGTTAGAACTAACGGAATATTCCTAACGGCGTCAGTTGACGCCGTCAGCGTGCCAGGCATGTGCCTGCACGTGGGGGCGCGTGTGGCCTTGCCTTGGCCGGCGCGTGGGGGCGCGTGCAGTGGTGGAAAAATTTTCTAAAAATTTGGGTGTGATCCTGAGGTTGTGTAGAGCACGTTGGTATATTCAATTGTCCAATTTGAGCAATGTATGAGAAGTTATTACGACAGTAAGGTTATGTGCTTTAAAATTAACGTTTTTGTAGTATTTTCACATATAGGTGAGACGTATCCCGAGGACGAGCGTGGTCACTCGAGGCAGGGGGGCTACGACCCTTCCACATACCAGTGAGTGGGCTTTTGGTTTTCTGTATATACCTATATACTTATATTTTCCTAGAAATTGATTTAAATGTTTATTAGTTATATGCCATGTGTTATATTATCGTTCCTTATGCATCATTAGTTGCTTTATTAGTCGTATATATATATATATATACACGTATGCATAATTGGTGCTGTGGATGCACAGGTAAGTGCCAGGTAAGCGTTATTTAATATTCACATTCAATAGTGATTAGGATGCTTAGAGAGCTCATAACCTGCACCCCCGGTGTTCGTGCTCTCGCCCAGAGTAGGGCACAGTCCTTCACGTGATATTCACCTCCCGCACCACACGCTCAGCTTGGATCCAAGTTAGGTGCACAGTCCTGTCGTACAGACCACTTTAGATGGTTCCGACTTGTAGGTGACCCGCGATTATTCACACAGCCTTCACGTGATCGTAGCACTAGAGCGTTTATATGTATTACACCCAGGCCTGTCGTACAGACCACTTTAGGTGGTTCCGACTCGTGGGCAGGTTTAGCTATTGTGATTGAGATTTGAGCTCTAGATTCAGATGTACAGGTCACTTTAGGTGACTCCGGATGCCAGTTATATGTTATTGATATGGTTTATACCTGAGCACCTGCATTTCATTCTAAGTTCTTTGGCATGGCATATTCTTGAGTATGGTTGATATATATATTTATACGTGGATATATTCTATTTTCTGGGAAGTATACAGGTTTTACGGCGAGGGGTTAGAACTTATTTTGTTAAATGGTTTTTGAAAAGCTTTGTTTTTGCCCACTCACACTTTTGTTTTGTGCCCCTCCATGTTCTAGCTGTTCAGTTGTTTTGGTGGTTTCCCAGAGGGCTTTCCCAGCATTTCTGACAGACGATCACCAGCGTAGGTCCACCTTCGGGTGTACTATTGTAGCGTCATTTTAGTTTGGACTGCTTTAGGCTTTCTGCTCTGAACTTAAGTCTCACTTGCGCTAGCACTTATTACTTTAACTTATGTATGCTAGTTTTTATTTATTCGTACTTTTACGTTACTACTTTATTAACTTCTGCACTATGCACATGGCTACGTCACTTCCATGTGACGGCCAGCACGCCCTGACCTCGGTCGGGGTGTGTTAATTTTTAGCACTATAGTTTACCAAACACTTACCTATTTTTTTTTACAATTTTTTATGCTCACAGAACAGTTTTTTAAAAAAAGAAAAAACACACAATAACCCTAAACTAACTCGTAGCCAACTACCTTAACCAATGTTTGTTTAATTTGTTTTTGTTTTTGTTTTGCTTGAGTAGTAGGATTTGAGCCTACGTCGTTTACTCTATAATGATTAAATAAAGTCTTAATAAATAAAGACAACTGTATTTCTCAAGGATGGTAGGTACTTATCTTATGTTAAAAAAAAAATACTAGTGACCGTTCAAAACTCATGATATTAAAGAATACTAATTGAATATAAATTAGGCGGAAAAAAAGCTGCAGAAATAAATAAACCCCAAAGAAAATGAAGAAAAAGGGACAAATACAAAAGAGAGAGTGAAATAGGGAGAGGGTGTGAGGTGGAAGGTGACTTTTGAGGTAATTTTGAAACAATATGTTTGTTTATCCAAAGTCATTTACTCAGTTTGGTGGTTTTTGCCGGATGAGACAACCTACCAGTTGTTGCGGCTCTTTGAAGAGTGAGAAAGAGAGAGACTTTTTTTAGGGGAGAGAGAGAAACAAAGCATTTCAGAGAGAGAGAAACAGACTGTGACTGCTCCAGAGATGGGATCTCACTCTCACCAGCAGAATCATTATTACTATTATTACCATTTCAACCACTGTGTTTGATCCATTTCAGCAACCAAATCTTCTGCTTCTTCTTCCTCTTCAGGTATTGCTCTTACTCTTTACCCCCATTTTTCTTCCCATTTTGCCCCTCCCCCATTGTCACCAATCTGCTCTGAAGAACCCATATCCTAATTTTGCTAATTTGTGTAGATCTTCCACATTTCCATGGTTGTAGTTCAAAATGGTGATCTGGGTATGCTTTGTTTCTCTGATTTGGGCTGTGAAAGTTGTTCCTTTTATTTATTTATATTTATTTTTATATGGGAATGTCATGGTTTTTGCTGGAGCATGCTTAAACTGGAGGATTTTGTGTTGTTTTTCTTGCTTTATTGAATATCTGTCATCAATTTAGTTCCTTTTTTCTGTACTCTGATTGGTTGATGGGAAAATGTGGAAAGGAAACAACCTTTGAATGCTGGGTTTTGTCAGTTCTTGTTAAAAGAGATGACAGAAAGCTTATGGGAGCAAAGCCATTTAAGATGTTTTTGGGAGTTTTTGTTTTGCTGCCTATCAATAATATCTGAGATCCAGAAAGAGCCAGAATTCGGCTATTCCTTCTTTTTGCTTCAGATCTTTCATCCATGAAATTCGTTCGAAAGATGACAGATTTCTGACTGGAATCTTTGTAATTAGTAAATGATTTGTTGTACTTGCAATTCTATTGTAGTTTAAGCATTTTGCCCAAAAATTAAGAAACTTTGTGCCACCCAGAACAAAATGTTGCTCTCAAGACTTGACCTTGGATGTTCATTTTCGCAATTGATCTTGGATGTTCGTTTTCGCAATTCAGTAATGCCGTGAAGGTTTAGATGTTATATCAAGATTGCTTTCTTTTCTTGCTGTATTGTGGTGTGGTTGATTAGATCATAACCATTATACCTTTAACTTTTATTTCTTGATTGTCTCAAGTTTTCATGCTGGTTAAGGATTATATGAACAAGACCTGATTGCCTCTCTTTCTCTCTCACAGTAGGACTTTGAGTATCTCTTGGTCATCCATTCTCGTGCCTTGATTCTGTGCCCCTGAAAGAAGCTTGATGGGTTCCAGATTCCCATCTCATCAGCTCAGCAATGGTCTCTATGTATCAGGCAGGCCTGAGCAGCCAAAAGAAAGGCCCCCTACGATGGGTTCAATGGCCATGCCCTATACTGGAGGTGACATCAAGAAGTCAGGAGAACTGGGGAAAATGTTTGATATCCCTATGGATGGGTCCAAGTCTAGGAAATCCGGACAATTGACCAGTGCTCCTTCAAGGACTGGATCATTTGGAGGTGCGGCTTCACATTCAGGTCCTATCATGCCTAATGCTGCAGCTCGAGCGAGCTATACCACATCAGGTCCTGTATCATCTGGAGGCATGCCAGGTTCTGCTTCAGTAAAGAAGACTAATTCTGGGCCGCTCAACAAGCATGGTGAACCATTGAAGAAGTCTTCTGGCCCTCAATCTGGTGGAGTGACACGTCAAAACTCTGGCCATATTCCACCTGTTCTTCCCACAACAGGTCTTATCACATCTGGTCCCATTTCTTCAGGTCCTCTAAATTCCTCAGGAGCACCTAGAAAGGTATCTGGACCTTTAGAGTCTATGGCATCAATGAAATTACAAAGTTCCTCAGTTGCTCACAATCCAGCAGTGACTACTCTTGGCCAAGATGAGTTTTCTTTCAGAAAGAACTTCCCAAAGACAATATTGTGGTCTGTGGTACTGATATTTGTGATGGGGTTCATAGCTGGTGGTTTTATTCTTGGAGCCGTCCACAATGCCATACTCCTTGCTGTTGTGGGAATTCTTTTCGCTGCTGTTGCTGCTTTGTTCACATGGAATACTTGTTGGGGAAGAAATGCTATTGTAAATTATATTTCTAGGTATCCTGATGCTGAGCTCAGAACTGCTAAAAATGGGCAATACGTGAAAGTCTCTGGGGTATGTAGCATAGCCAAGTCTGATAAAATATCTTATATTTCTATCTCCTCTTGTTGGCTTATATTCCAATTGATATTATGATTCTAGCTGGTACTTTTCTTCCTTGCCTTAGATCTCAAATACCATCACTAAGTTGTTTCTCACTATGTGCGTATGTCTGTTCTTCTTTTACTTTGATTCATGTTATAAAGTTGCACTTTGCACAATAATCACCCATCATTGTTTCTCCACTGACATGAATTGGAGAGATGACATCTTTTACTGAGAACTGCAATGCTGAGAACGGAAGAACAGATGAGTTAATCTGTTTACATAAAAGTGGGAAATGAGTCTTGATAAAGTACAGAAACAGGTTGGACTTTTTTAATATTTTAAAGTGTGTAAATAAGCCCTGCAATCTTGAAAATTTCCTACTTTGACATTCAAATGCATATATGGATGATGCAACTGTGAACATATCCTGGATGGTACTTGTTGCTAAGTGGTTTATCATCTGTCATCGTGTATCTTTTTCTGCATAACTAGCATGCCGAAATTTTGATGTTATGTTTTTCATAATTCTTGAAGGTGGTTACCTGTGGTAATGTGCCCCTTGAGTCATCCTTCAGGAGAGTTCCTAGATGTGTTTACACATCTACGAGTTTGTATGAGTACCGAGGATGGGGTTCCAAACCAGCAAACCCTACACATCGTCGATTTACATGGGGACTTAGATCATCAGAGGTCAGTAACTGAATCCTGTGGAATATTATGCAGCACGGATAATTCTATTGGAGAACCTACCCACTTTTGAATATGGATATGTAACTTATGAATACTCCGCAACATGTATCTGATTCTAGTTATATGCATTTAGACTTCTCGTAGTTATTCACATGTTTCTTGAAGTTATGGTCAGGCACTTCTTGAGAGTTTAATGGCATGTATATGGCATTAACGACTGGACAACAAAAGACATAGCACACACAATTAGTATGTCCTTGGCATTAACGACTACAATTAGTATGTCCTTGGCATTAACGACTACAATTAGTATGTCCTTTGCACATCGTACTTTTTCTCATGAGAATTGTTATTTTGTATATATTGCTTAAAAGTTGTGTTCATAACTTCATGTTAATGCTTAAAGGCCTTGTAACTTTATTAGCCTTGTAATATGTTTCCTCGTAGGCTCATATTCTACGTATCTCTTAATTCTCAATTCAGTGCCTTTTACGAATGAAATTGTACATTTTTTCTGTTTTTAAGTAGAACAATTGCAAAGAGAATGTTATATTCTTTTTTATCCTCAAATCAGGGACCTTTTTCTTTTCACAAATAAGAAAGAAGGAAAAAATTACAAAAGATTTGCGTGTCGGTGAAGTGGTTGATTGCCTTTGTGATGCGTACACTAGACATCTTAGTTACCGCTTTATGTCTACAAAGCTTCTTCTGCTAATCATTTTTCTTTCTCAAAAAAAGGATTTCCGTATCACATAAATGCCCCAGTTGACAACTGGAGGGCCGATGTGCATGAAGTGATGGTGTTGCTTTTCTGAGTTTAAGGATCTTAAATTCTGAAGTGTACATTTGTCTATGTTGCTTGACAGAGCCGCGTAGTGGACTTCTACATCTCTGATTTCCAGTCTGGTTTGAGAGCACTAGTTAAGACCGGCTATGGAGCAAGAGTTACTCCTTACGTTGATGAGTCCGTCGTTATTGACGTTATCCCAGAAAACAAAGACATGTCTCCGGAGGTTCTCAGGTGGTTGGCAGAGAGGAATCTTTCAAGTGATGACCGTACAATGCGATTGAAAGAAGGGTAAAAACTTATCACTTAATCCATTGTAGGCGCTCGTAATTATTTGTAAGAAATGCATGAATCAGTTTACTCCGAGTCAGTCTTGCATAACTCCAAGTGATGTTCGTTTTGTAGGTACATCAAGGAAGGTAGCACGGTAAGTGTGATGGGAGTTGTCCATAAAAATGACAATGTTCTTATGATCGTCCCTCCACCCGAGCCACTGACGACTGGATGCCAATGGAGCAATTGTATTTTTCCAGCTAGCCTTGAGGGGGTTGTTTTGAGATGTGAAGACTCCTCGAAAAACGATGTCATACCTGTTTAGTTGTTTGTGTGCTCCATGAAACTTTTCGGGTATTGTTGGTCTTTTGAGAAATATTTTGTTCCCGGTGTCAAAATTGATGGGGGTGGCGGCAGTGGCGGTGGTGTAGTGATAAACAGTGACGAGCTTGATGGTTTAAGACGACGTGATTTTTTCTCTCCTTGTGTATAGATTTTAGAAAATTTCTTATCCATTGTTTTTCGTAGGGTTTGAAAGTTTCTGTAATGGTGTGGCTTCTTGTAGTGGGGATTTTACAAGTGTGAGGAGACTTTGTTATAAAGGAAAGTGTTACATAATTCATCGGTTCATTTTTTGTTTTTGTTCATCCGTTTGCCCCTCTCAAATTTGCTTTCGTCTCTCTCACAGCTCTGCATGGTTTTCACTATTTTCGATTGTTTTTTCATGGTACGTACTACTAAATGATCCGAGAAATTAACAGTTTAGATCTTGTATATAGTAGAACAATTATATCCTACATAAAACCTGTACCCCTGAGTGGAATGTAGCATTGTAGCCGGACAGCGACCAATTTCTCTTGAGAAGGACGAGGCAACCTGCTCAGTTCATCATTCATCATGCCCTTTTCCCTATTTTACCTAATCCCAAATCATTGTACGAATGCTTGGGCTGGTTTCGTACTACTTCTTAAGAAAAAATCTAGGAAGTTTTAACGAAAAACCTGCGGTACTGTTTATTTTAATGAAAAATTACATTTTTACACTAAAAAGTCAATCCTTGTATATTTACTTTACCTTTTATTTTGTCCTTATCGTTAAAAATCAAAATTTTCAAACCTTTTTCATTAGTTTTCCTAAAAATTCTATGCTCATATTTTAGAAGTGATTTTATATGAATTACGTTTAAAATTTCTTTAGAAAATCTAAGTGCTTCGCAATGAAACGTGCTTCTCTAGAAATTTCCAAACAGACACTTGAAAAGTTTGAGAGTTTTCCATTTACAAGACCATCTCCAATCCTTGGTGATAAAACTTAAAATTTTAAGCCAAAACAATTTTAAGCTATAACCCAGAAACTGCTTTTCTCATCGAAACCTTAGAGCTTAAAATTTTAGCCCGAGATATTAAATATTGATTTTAGCCTTTTTTTTTCAGTAACTTTTTTATAATAAAATTTATGTAGATTATACTAATTTATTTTTATGAACATTTTAATCTAAAAATATTTAAATTTCTAAAAACATTTTAATCTAAAAATATTTGATTAAAATAATTTGCTTAAATTATTTTAGATGTTAGATTTAATTTTGGGCAATCATATCTTTTTTTTTTCACCATTAAATTTGATCTCATTTGATCACAGCTGTTAAATTATAAGTAGCAAAACAAAAAAAAGTTTGAAATATAGTAGTTTGGTGGGTCAAGAATAATTTAATACATACTTAAATCCTGAGGGAATCTAACCCAAAGATATATTTGCTCCCCATGGCTTATTTTAGCCCAATGGTTGGAGATGATTTTGGAGGTTTTAAAGCTTATACTTTAAGTCATAAAGGTTGGAGGAGAAAAACAGTTTCTGAGTTATCGCTTAAAATCTTATAGCTTAAAATTTTAAGCTTTATCCTCAAGAGTTAGAGATGGTCTAAAAGCAAGAAAATTCCTAACGATCTTTCCATGCATTAACTTTTACGTCATTAATAATTAAGTTCGACCCTGAAAGAGTTTAAGCGGTTTACTTACCACTTCAGAAGGTGTCTCCACAAGGAAAACACCTTCACGCCACATGCAGCATGCGTGCATTTGATCGTTTCTCCACATATTTTGTGAGGCTTATATGACAAGTTATGTTACCCGACTATCACTTTAACATCTTATCATAATATACGTACGCATTTATCATTTGGCAACAGAACAAATCGTACTGTCTAGCAAGCGAAATGTTGCTAACAAGCTTATCTTAACTAACTTTGCGTGTACTCATTTAATGAATCATTCGTACTTATCATCTTTAGAAATTTACAAATATTAAATAGGTTATTATGGGAATTTTGAAGGGACATTAGGGATGATGGCGAAACCCAACAACATATCCGTGAGGTACAACCTCTTTTATGCCCCTCACAACTCTACATATTTTCCTCCTTCAGAAATTAAATCTTTATTTTTTTTTAAGGAAAATCTTTATTTTTTAAACAAAATTAACAAATAATTTAAACAAAAATAAGACAAAGATTAAACCTTGGGATAAAATAAATAAAAAAGATCCTACCTTGTGACTGTGACCACAAACCAGTACTGTACATAACTATTGTAACAACCAAAAGGTACAAAATACTCGAAAGTAGTATTTTTACTCGTTATCTACACACTAACCAGTTATCTACACATGCATTTTTACTCGTTATACACTTTCTTAATTTTTGACTATGAATTCAATAAATTAAAGAAGATTAATTAAAAAAAAAAAAAAAGAGTGTAAAAGCTAAAAATTGGGGCGTGAATAGAACTTCCAATTCCAAAAAAATTATCCCCACAAAATTAGGGGCATATCAGACATTTCATATACTTTGTACAGGTTCCCCTTTAATTGGAAAATAGAGATCGACAGTGTATACACTGTAAGAGTGAGCTATATATAATACTTGGTGTATAAAATTCGTGTACACCTTAGTACTAAGCAATCGCAATTTCTTTGGGTTCGGAGGTTTTTGGCCGGACGAGACAAGCGCACACAGTTGTTGCTTGCTCCTCTCTCTCTCTCTCTAACTATCTCTTCACGCTCTCTCTCTCTAGCTAGTGAGAAACAAACAGAAACCCCAAAAGAGATTTTGGAGAGAGAGAGAGAAAGTCTGAGGTTTTTCCTTTCTGGGTGCTCTTTGTCCTTGTCAGTGAAGCCATTATGTCTTCAATTCTCCAGATTTCAGCTCTCCATGCTTCTCCTTCAGGTATGTGTATGCATAACTTTTACTTAGTTGCCATTTGGCCCTTGCCCGTATGAATTTTTTCTCTTTTGTCAGCTACTATCTGACTGAGATTTCAGAGTCAATCTCTACTTGTTATGTTAGATCTTTCGATTTTCTTAGTTTTTGCTCGAAATGGTGATCTGGGTATGCTTTATTTTGTTGATTTGGGCTGAAAGATTGGACATTTGGGTGGGTGGTGCTTGAAGATTGTGCCATTTTGAAGATTTTTTCCATTTTTGGAATGGTTATGCTGGCTATTAACCTTCCCTGAAATCTGGGTTGGTTTGTGTTTCTTTTGAGTTTTGTTTGGTTGTTGAGAAAGTGTGGGGAGAGGAATTGGAAAGGACATGCTTGAACTTTCCTTTTTGTTGCATTGGAATTTTGGTATTGCTAAAACCCCCCATTGAACTGTGCAGCACTTGAAATCTGCACTTTTTATGTAGATCTTTTTCGTGTCTTTGATTTAAGGGCAAAATATTGATGTGGGCTTGCTTTGTTAATCGGATTTGAGGTGAAATTTAGTTTTTGCATCTTTCTAAAAATGGAAGATTCTGAATTTCAGATACTTTCTCCTAATTATCCAAGTATTACTTCTGACCTTCTAAAACATGCTTATTTTTTTGAAATGCTTTTCTTACAGTTCCTGAAATTAATTCATTTTGTCCGTGGTATTGTTCATTTGAGTTAGGATGGCATTTCAATTGATATACTGCTTTCATTGTATAAAGTTGAATGTGCGTATGATTTATGGACCATGGATTCTTATATGAATCTACGTATATAATACTCTCCACTCAAACTCAACTAAACTACAGTGAATCAATTTGTTGCTTCTGGCTTTGTCTTTACTTTCTTGATTATCATAAACAAGATGTTATGCATGCGCATGAGCGTTCCTACACACAGGATTGGTTTCATAAGTGGCACAAATCATAACCACATTATAAGGATTATACTCAATAAGATAGTTCTTTAATATTCTCTGAAACTCCACTTGTATATTTAGTTCTATTATTTTATAGGAGTAACTATAGGTTGTTGTGGTATATATAGATGAAGAAACATTGCATGGGTGATGACTATTTCATTGGTGGTGTATAAATTAGACGTGTTTTGTGATAACTTTTCCATGACATATGAATGAAGTATATAAATGTTCAAAAATGTTTTAGCTTTACAGCCTTTACTGGAGATCTGAGACGGCTTCGTAATCTAATTCTTTTGTGACTCTTCTTTATTTGTTAGTACCTATATAACCTTTATTTTCTCCATTTACTCCTTGTTCCTTTCCATTCTGCAATTCATTTGTGTTACTATATTGTGTGTGGCTGTGGGTTACTATTTGGTTTTTAGATAATCAATAAGTGATGATTTTAACTTTTGCGGTGCCCTTTTTCCCCTAGGAGGATCACATCACTGAACTGCTCGTCTGCTAGTTGAGTTTATTGTGTAATATCTCGTGGGATCTTTCAAGGAGCTAGATGGGTTCCAGATTCAATTCTCATCAACTCAGCAATGGCCTTTACGTTTCAGGCCGGCCAGAGCAACCAAAGGAAAGGACTCCAACTATGAGCTCAGTTGCCGTGCCCTATACTGGTGGAGATATCAAGAAGTCGGGAGAACTAGGGAAGATGTTTGATATCCCTACAGATGGCTCTAAGTCTAGAAAATCTGGACCTATAACTGGTGCTCCTTCAAGGACTGGATCTTTTGGAGGTGCTGCTTCACATTCAGGACCAATCCCTAATTCTGCAGCTCGTGCAGGCTATACCACATCAGGTCCCATATCATCTGGAGGCATGCCCGGTTCTGCTTCCTTAAAGAAGTCAAATTCTGGACCACTGAATAAGCATGGGGAACCTCTAAAGAAGTCGTCTGGTCCACAATCTGGTGGGGCAACACCAACTGGCCGGCCAAACTCTGGACCTCTTCCTCCTGTTCTCCCTGCAACAGGTCTCATTACATCTGGGCCCATTTCTTCCGGCCCACTAAACTCTTCTGGTGCTCCTCGTAAGGTATCTGGTCCTTTGGAGTCAATGGGTTCAATGAAAGTACACGGTTCCTCCATTGGTCACAATCAGGCCATTACTACTCTCAGCCAAGATGACGAGTTTTCATTTAGGAAGAACTTCCCAAAGTTAATTATGTGGTCTTTGATTCTTCTTTTTGTGATGGGGTTCATAGCTGGTGGTTTTATTCTAGGCGCAGTCCACAATGCAATTCTCCTCATCGTGGTTGTGATCCTTTTCGGTGCAGTTGCTACACTATTCACATGGAATACCTATTGGGGAAGACGAGCTATTATAGGTTATATTGCTAGTTATTCTGATTCTGAGCTGAGGACTGCAAAGAATGGGCAATTTGTGAAGGTCTCAGGGGTAAGTTTGATGGATTTGAAAGTGTGGCCTATAAATTTTATTAAGAACTCTGAAGGAGGGCGAGATGGAGATACACTGGGGCATTTAATTGCTGGAAATTCTATTTCTGTACAATATTATCTTCTAGGTTCCAATACAAATGAGTTGGGTTTGTGTGTTTTTTCTTTGGATTGAGCTTGGTTATTGTACTGTATATGCAAATCAGTATTTTTTTTACAATTCTTATCTGGTTCTGTTTCTGAAGGTGGTCACTTGTGGCAATCTGCCTCTTGAGTCGTCCTTTGAAAAAATTCCTAGATGTGTGTATACATCTACCAGTTTATATGAGTATCGAGGATGGGATTCAAAAGCTGCCAACCCTACACATCGTCGATTTACTTGGGGGCTCAGGTCCATAGAAGTGAGTAACTGAAACTTAGCTTAATATTTGATGGATAAAGCGGTCTTTCTCTTTCTGCTTTTTCTTTCCTTTTTTATTGGGTTGGGGACTTGGGGTTTTCAAATTAGCTAACTGATTTCCTTTTTTTTTTTCATTAACTTTCAAATGATTTAAGAGTCTGAGGTTGGCTAAGTTTGCATGCAGGTGAAATTGTGACAGTTTTTAATGTGTTTTAGAGGTTGACAAACAGTGTACAATACTAAATTGTCAATCCTCTAAGTGCTGCTATTTGAATTTTGTTGATATGTATGTTTCTGGTTTACTTGGCTTCTTGCGTTGAATGCTTAGTTTCTAGGAGCCATTCCATGGTGATGTCATGGGACCTCTGTGTCTACCAGGCTTGGAAATTCTTTTGCTTTAGATTTCACACTTATGACTCAAATTTTCTGTTTATATCATTTGACAGAGGCGTGTGGTAGATTTCTACATCTCTGATTTCCAATCTGGGTTAAGAGCATTGGTTAAGACTGGTTCTGGGGCAAGGGTGACTCCTTATGTTGAAGATTCGATTGTCATTGATGTGAATCCTGAAAATGAAGAGTTGTCCCCAGAGTTTATTAGGTGGTTGGGAGAGAGGAATCTTTCAAGTGATGACCGCATGATGCGGTTGAAAGAAGGGTAATAGCTTCTATCATACAATTATTCTTTGGTGTAAATTTTAGTGTTAATTATCATGCAATTAATTTACCTTGAAGCTCTTTCTTAATTACTATAATGGTAAGGTTCAATGAGATTTCCCCTCATAATCTATATTTATAGATGAGTTAAACTTAAATGCCCATTTTATGGATTTTATATTGTAATTTTGAATAGCCAGTGTTCATGTTCTCTGGAAGTAAACCGGGATGTAGGGCTTTCTACTGATTTTAGGTTTTCTCAGTGGAGGCATTAGCATGAAGTTGGGTGGCTAACGTCGAGCTCGTTTGGATGTGCTTTTGAAATGACTGAAAACGCTTTTGGTGAAAATGTTTTTCGAACCAATTCTTAGTAAAACTACAAGTAAATTCTGGAAAAGCACTTTAAGTGCTTTTGGAACCAAAAAATATTTTCTCTAAAAGTGCTTTCAGTAATTTTAAAAGCACATCCAAACAAGCCCGTACAGATTTGGTTGGGTTTTCTAGGTTGAAAAGTACTGCAGTTGTTTTATAGTCAGTCTTTCCTATGCAGCCCTAAAGTTTATCCTTAAGATAGTTGACCCAGCCAACCAACCCGGTACTAAATCTGAGTGAATGAATACTTAGACCTTGCCCCGTCTTCACACCCATAAATGTTTTAATGAACGAATAGTATGGTTTGGATTGATACGTCTGCCTTACCAATTCGGCGGGTGCTTATTTAGGACAAATAAATTGGAGTTAGTATAGGAACTTAACTGTGTGCTCTGACAACTACCGATACTGTATAAGTAATGTGAATGAGATTTGTTTACTTTCCATACAAGTAGTTTGATTTTAGGTAGATGCAAATTAAAGTGGTTGTAGCACTAAACTGCAATGTCGTAATTGCAGGTACATTAAAGAAGGAAGCACAGTTAGTGTAATGGGAGTCGTCCAAAGAAATGAAAATGTGCTGATGATTGTTCCTCCACCTGAGCCGATCACGACAGGATGCCAGTGGGCCAAATGTATCTTTCCAGCCAGCCTCGAGGGTATTGTGTTGAGATGTGATGATGCATCAAAGAATGATGTCATCCCAGTTTAGCAGTAAAGTACACTGCAGACTTACCCTTGTAGGTATTTCTCTTTCGGGAGTATATTCTTTCCCTCTATTATTATTAATTATTGTTGTTATCGATGTTGGCGATGATGTTAGGAGTGAAGAAGTTGTGTCCGTGACAGATTAAGACGGGGGTGGCGGTGTTTATTTCTTTTAACATGGTGTATAGTTTTTCCAGGTTTCATTTTCCTTTAATTGTTTTTATTCTAGGGTTTGAAAGCTTTGTAATGGGGGTGGTTTTGATGAAGCAAGGAATTTACATGTTTAATCAGATTGACTTAATGAATGTGAAATAGAAAGAAGAAAGAATTGAGTTGTTTGTATATCATCTTTTTACAATTAGTTTGTCCATCTCAACAAGCCCGAGAAAGTTCAATCCGTTCTATTGGTGGAGAAATTTTTTCAAGCACCCGATATTCAAGTGGGTACTCTACGTTGGGACAGAGAAAAATATATCATTTTCTACGCTTGTATCATTACAGGTCGAGTTCTGCTTGAATGCCAGCACTTGAAAAAAATCTCTCTAATTGGTGCATATTGTGTATCAGATTTGCTATAATTATAGTAATTTGAGTTTTGTTATTTAAATGTGGTGCGGTCTGGATTGCTTGATGTTAATTTGAAATGCATTTGGCTTGATGTTACTTGATGTTCAATTTTTGTAGTAGGGCGACAACATTAGTAGGTTAAATGGTTCGTTGTTAGGCGAGTAGGTTAAGATTGCTGATGCGCAATTTGGCATGCCAGAACTGAGCCATCGGGCAACTGTGCAACGTAACATCGATGCCCTGTTGTGCTCAACAGGGCACTGCCTCCGGACGCAAAAATCTCATTAATCAACCAGATGGTGATTTCTCCGATAAGGAAACATATGCCAATGCTGGCTATTACGGGCCCTAACAAAGCTTGGTCAGTCACCACGGATAGGACAACTCCAATAACATCTCCCATCGCACTACCATCTGATGCCATATTCGATAAAACGTTACGCGCCGCTGTTTGAAGCGGGTTGTCAGCCGGCAGTACCAACATCAAAACTCCTAAACCAAAAACAAGAACGGCCTTGCCAACAGCCCCCTAATCCATTGGATGCACGGTTACAGTAATATTTACCCGCCCGGATTTAGATACCATTGTGCCGTACATCTATATATTTAGATACCAATGCATATCTTTTGATATTAATTATATATTAATTATCAATTAATTAATACATCCCAAAGTCCATCTCCAAGGTTTGAGCCTAATTTTATTCTTCATGATCCATCACTCCAATAACTTTTTATAAGGGACAAAGTCTTATAAAGTGAGGTAATCTTTTAGTAGTGATCAATGTGAGGCAATGAAATTTCTACTCAAAATTTTCAACAAGAACACGATAAAATTTCATGCTAAGAACAATTGGCATGGGCACATTGGAAAGGCACCATACCCACCAGAGATTTTAAATGGTCAGTGGGGTGCGTTTCTGCACGTCCAAACGTCTTTATTAGCGATGGCTAGATCCAATGCGGCTGTTGTGTACCGAGGCCTGAATAACGCCAGGTAGCGAATGCGACTGGTTGTTGTCTCGGAGCAACCCATTTAACAGGGAAGGATATAAAAACACGGTGAGTATTAATGACTTCTTTTCTAATGATTTAAATAATGATCATTAACCGCCATATCACATAATATATAAAGTATTGTCTAAAAATAATCTCTCTACCATCATTCTTTTTTATATAATATATATATATATATATATATATATTGTTATAGGCATAATTTACTGAACAATTATAAATGTCAGAAAGAGAAATGTGCGACAATAGTAGAGAGAAAGAGAGAGATGTGTAATTATGGGTGTCTTCTATTTCACCCCATTGTGCCTTTATTTATAGTAGTAGGAAATGTTAATTTCTTACCTTTTTAGGATTACAACTCTTTAATAGGTAATTAACTCCTAATAGGAATATAAGAGATATTCTCATATCTACTAGGATTTATACAATCACATTCCTAATCTAATTAGTCTGCAACACTCCCCCTTGAGCATGTAAATACTCAAGTAAATGACGCATCAGATCTTCATCGATGAAGTAAGTATAGTTGATGAAGTCATCGGCACAATGAGCGAATGCGAGTCTCAAATCAACGGAAGAATGCATAAAAAGTAAAACTCACAAAACCTCGCTATAGTAAAACCCAAGGTGGGATAAAAACCATAGTCTAAAAAGAAAAGTGAGAAGTTGCATCAAGTCAAAATTATACGTCTTTTGGACGCAAGTAGAATAGCTCACAAGGGTATGATCAGCCCAGGATGGGTGCCTCATTAAAACCTAGTTAGGTAGCAAAAACCCAGTGGGAAAAATGCTTTTAATCGTAGGAAAAAGAGTACATTAAGATCAAGTGAGTATACTTCTGGATACTCCCCATGAGTTTGACATAACTTCCAAATGAGAACTACAAACATTGCATATGAATAGTTAGGCATACCAATTCCTCAGACAAGCTTCTAGAAGGTTGACTTCGGCAGTGACGTCGTGTAGAGGTCGGCAAGGCTGTTTGGGGCCTGCGTGACTTCAATCTTCTAATGCTTTGCTGATGTAGATGTAGATGCAATATGTCTTGGTGTTGACTTCGTTGATGTATCATGGCTTAGTTGGGTTGATACATACGGCATAATCTTCATGGATCGTTGTTGAGACTCAACGATGGATGAAAACATAGTAACATCCCATATCGACCAATGAATAGGGGTGATGTGCCTTATATGTACATGCCCACCTCCATATAGCACGAGGTGTTTTGGAAACTCATTGGCTTCAGGTTCCATCAGAACTCCGAAGTTAAATAAGTTCGAGCGAGAGCATTCCCAGGATGGGTGACCCACTGGGAAGTTCTCGTGTGAGTTCCCAGAAACAAAACCGTGAGGGCGTGGCCAGGGCCCAAAAAGGATAATATCATGCTACGACAGAGCTAAGACTTGGATGTGACAAAGTACTTCGAATGTGCTCAACAAGAACTCCTAACCATATCTCACCTGTGGTATAGTAAAGTGAGGTGAGTCTTGGAACGATTCGAAGATTTCGCAACTAAGGTCATATTGTGGACCTCTAAGATATTGCGATATCCCTAACGTTAAAGACATAACCATTTGAGGATTTTGCCTTGTGTGGGTTTGATAAGTAACCAGCGTCAGCATAACAAACAAGGCAAACATCATGTCAAGGATCAGGGAGTCGGATCCGCTAGAGATATGTCAGGATTTGATTTGCCCAAATTTGTAGTACCTTCAGGGTACGTCTTTAATACTAATTCAGTGGTTGCGTGTATGCTCGGTGCTGCATCTTTACCAAGATCAATAGCGAAGGAGATGTTATGTCAAAATACAATGAGCTAAGTACAACAAAGCGCAAAGTTGAACTCATACATGGAATTTCGGATTCTATAACCTCTTCAAGGGTCTCATTTGCATATAACGTATGAACGATCAAAGGTATACTCAAAGGAGACACATTCAGGATGTAGTTAGACTGGTAGACTAAGGTACCGTTAGAACAACACTGGAACTTCAGGTCAAGGTATAAACGAGTTTTCCTAAAATCTTTCATCTCAAATTTCATCTTCAGGTGCGAGGCAATTTTCTCAAACTCTTCCGGAGTCTTAGTGAGATGTATGGCAACGACATAAACTGTAACTCTAGAAATTTGGAATAAGACTTCATAGTTTAACATGCAAGGGCATAATTCATATCCCTGATTGATCAAATAATCACTTAGATGAGTATACCACATTCGTCGGATTGTAAGTGAACGCCTCAAACAAGTTAAGAGGGTGTTCTGTGGTTTTGGAACTATTTGAACCAGTCCATGTAATTCTTCAAGAACTAACATGTAAATCGTCGTATCTATATCACCATGGAGAAAACACTAACCACATTTCATAATGCTACTATCAATCACAGGACGTTTAAGAGAAACCTTGCATCGTAAAACGTGCATCATATTGCACTATTTCATTCATCTCATAATGCTTCCTTTCCTACTTGTAACACAATAGGGTTACCTTGGGCAGTGTAGGAACGACAAGTCCAAAACACACTTTGGTAAGGAATTTGACCTAAATTGTAATTACAATTGTCCAATCAGTTCTATGTTGTCACTTAATCAACGGAACACGGTTCGATATCGTTGCTTTTCATTTATGTCGATAGCTACTATATAAGTGAAAACATCATCGATAGTAATCTCATTTCAGTTCCATTTAGCTCATCTAAACTAGTATACTGGACCAAGAACTTCAAGTCTTGGGAGTAATCCGGATTAATCTCATGAGATGGAAATGATTTGAGACAGCGATCAAGTATGGATTCATTGTTGTGCCGTGTCTTCATCTTCTAGGGAAGTGAATCCTACGAACTGAGTGATCTGTTGTGCCCCAGGTCAAGACAGATTTATTGGCTATCCGCCGGTGTACCAGACCGTCCAACAGGGGCGACACACCCTCCATGGATGTTGACTCGACGTCCGTTAAGTACGTCTATCCTTGCATGCATGTTTGCAACTAATATATGATCTCGTCACTTTAGCTAGATCAGAGGAATGCATCTAGGGAAACATTCTGAAAGCTAGAATTCATCGCACTTGCTTATAACACTTGTGCGGTATGAGGATCGAGATAAGACATAATGGGCAATGTCCACGCAAATTTACGTCGTTCTATAGGAACGTTGACGTTCTTATCTCCCCCTAACGACGGGAAGACTGTCTCATTAAACTGACAACCCGCAAATGAGCGGTAAAGAGATCGCATGCAAAGGCTTGAAGAGAGCTAGTGTGAAGGGGAATCATGATCGACAAAAGATACACATCCTTCTTTGAGGATCCATATTGGTACGTTGCGGTGGCGCAACTTGGCACATGGAATGCACACCAAAATGCGTAAATACGAAAATCATCAGGTTCGTACCCAGTAACCAACTGTAATGTCATATAGGTTGGGTGGCAATGGGCCTCAATTTAAGTTTTTACAATTTAAGTATGGGTATTTTTGTCATTTCACTTTTGTGCATGGAGTTTGCGTGGCCAATTTGTTCTTGCTACCAAGATTACGAAAATGGCCAATTTATATCAATTTCCCTAATAATTTGGTTCAAATTTGTGTTTAGTAAGAATCAAATCTATAACATTTTAATTACAAGTGAAGAAGAATAGTACTAGACTGCAGTAATAAGCGACTTTAAATATGTAGTTAGGTTCTAAGGGCATGTTTACTTAACAAAAATGGAATAAATAAGGAGTGCGAGAACTTAGAAATAAGAAAAGTAAGAAAAGAGAATTGGATCCGCTAGGGAAAATTTGTAAAAAAAAAAAAAAAAAAAAACTAAAATTTAAACCTCATATAGAATTATAACCACTATTTTAAGTGTATGATAATTATAATCAAAACTTAATATGAAAATACTAATACATCCTTACAACGAGGTTTTCTAGAAAAAACCAAGATTCTTTGGGCGCTCAAATCTCTCTCCCATGGTTGGTCGTTACGGTACTAACCCTTTTGCAGAAGAAGACGTAGTCAATCCCTTCTCTGTGAGTCTTCTCTCTCGATGATTTTTGCTGTTGTTTCTTTTAAAATCAATTGAATTCGAATAGGGTTTTCTTATTTGGTGAATCTGGTTGCCTAGATTTTAGAGATTTTAAGATCTGAGTTTCACAGTCAAATTGAGGAAGACTAGGGTTTCTGTTTCTTTCGGTCTGTTTATGTTTTTGGGCCTAATCTCTTGATTAGGCTTTCGACTATTTTGTCTGGAAGGCCCACCTTTTTGTTGTATATTATGTTTGGGGCCTTGGCTTTGTAAGTTCTGGCTTGTAACTTTCGTTTTATGTTGGCAATAAATATGCCTTTCACTCTCAAGAAAAAGACAACGTACGGAATCCCACCTCGAAAATTTCATGGGTTTTTACTGTGTATTTTCAAATTTTAATTATATCTGTTTGCCCAAGCAATTATGATTGCATCCTTGCATATGGAAAGAGATCATCTTCGGATCCCTTCCTCTTAATCCACTAAGTTCAGAGATTCGGACCATTGAAATTTGATCCAACAACTACAAATAAGGGCCCACTTTAAAAATTATAATAACTGTAGCCGTTGAATCAAATTTCAATGGCCCAGATTCTCAAACTTGGTGGATTAGATGGAAGGGATCCGGAGAGGATCTATTTCCCTTGCATATACTTAACAGGGGTATATTAGTACTTATATTTTATATATATATATTTTTAATAATTATCATAAATTTCAAAAGGTGGCTATGCATTTAGTACTATGGTCTAGGAGTATTTTACTTGTAAGTGATAGATTTTAGAGTCAATTCTAGCCAAAGAAAATTTTGAATCACATTATTGCTAACTCATTGTGAGGCTTGACCCACGTGTAGATAATATCGTTTGTTAAAATTAAAAAAAAAAAAAAGGTGACTATAATTCTATTTGAAGTCTCAATTTTGTTTTGTTTTTTTTTTTCTTTTCAAATTTCTCATCCACTAGTCCCCTTTTGAAATATATTGCTATTTATAAACTTATTTTGGTGACATTTCCATTGGTACTTAATTAAAATTGATGTTTTTTTTTCTTCTTATAAATGGTATTTAAACTAAAAAAGTCATTCTTTTTATTAAAAGCGATAGTACTACTTACTACATGAACGATACTACGGAAACGAAGAGAATTTTGACCTAAAACACAGTGGATTAAAGAGAAGACTGTAAACAAATGCAACAATCCACCACTTGTCAATCAACACAATTTGATGGATTTGGACAACACATTTTAAATTGATGTGTGGTAATGAATTTCAGGTATGATATTAATCGATTTTCAAATTAAGAGATTAATGTAAAGAATTTGATCAATTTTAAGAATTATTTGTGATAAAAAAAATATTAAAAAAAACCTTCACTTTAACGTCCTATAAAAATAAGTAAATTTTCTCTGACCCTGGAGAAAACCAATAATTGTAAAAGTACCTCCAGCCTCACTGCAATAATCACTGTGTCGGTACGCGTAGTAGCTCTAACCCTCCTCCGTTGGCGCCGTTAGCGGTGACTCTCTCTCTCTCTCTCTCCCCCCCTCCCTCCCTCCCTAAAACTGCGAATCCATATGATATGAGATGGTTAGGCCCTCCGCGAAGCACACATCGGCTCGGCTGCTGTTGATATGCGTCGCTCTGCTGGGGATTGCTCTGATTGCCGATTTCCTGTGGGCTTCCTCTCCTCGCTTTATCCGTTCTTATAACGACATTGCCGACAATTGGGCTTCTCCTGTCGATATCTCAAAACCCACTATCATCCCCTCCCCCAAGAAAACTAGCCATGAAACCCCCACCAAGGTAATGGGTTTGCTTTCTAGTTGTTGAATTATTGTTTTTTTATTTTATTTTTTTTTATGTGAATTCTCATCTGGGTTTTGTTTGGCTTGTGAGAAAATGCGGTAAAGTTGATTGCTTTTCTTTGTTTGGTTGTTTTGTTGATGCTTCTTCGTGCTGCTATATGGTTTTCCGTGTGAATTTGATCTTAGTTTTGTATGATTTGGGAGGAAGTGTGCCTTTTTAGTTTGTTTGGTTTCTCATTTGAATCTCATTGACATTGTTGCTACTTAGTTTGCATGAATGTTTTCGTCTGGGAGTTGTTTAGATGGCGAGTAAGTGTGCTTTTCTTACTTGATGTGAGAATTGTTTGATTATTGAAGTCGTTATTGGTAATTGTAAATTAAGATTAGTGTTTCTGTGGATTTCCATGAGCCCATTCACTCTCATTGTTGCGGATTTTTGTCTGCTTGATGTGAATTCTTACCAGTATTGTTCGATTTTTGAGAAATGGAATGCTTTTCGGGTACCACTTGAAAATGTAGGAACAACACAAGCTATGAGAATATATCGTGAATTTCCACTCCTTTGAAAACAATACACTGTCCCTTTTACTCTCTTGTAGTATTAGTCAATCCTTGTTTCAGCTGTGAATATTGACCATTGTTTATGTTACCTACAGGGAAGCGTCAATTACAAAAACGATACTGCTCCTGGAAGAGTTTTATCAGCAACCTTTGCTGATTTGCCTGGACCAGAATTAAAATGGGAAAGTATGGCTGAGGCACCCGTACCTCGTTTGGATGGAGCTGCTATACAGATAAAGAATCTTCTCTTCGTTTTTGCTGGATATGGTACCATTGATTATGTGAGAACATTGTTTTGCTCATCTACTAAATTCTTTTTTACTGTTCATCCTATCTCTACTACGTGGTTCATGCTATGACCTTTTTTTTAGATTCAAATAGTCTCAGTTACATATTTTTTACATCCAGCTTTTCATACTTGAGAAGAAATATTTTAGCTTAACTTTGCCCCACTGACTATTGTAGAGATTGCTCTTACGTTTCCATGAGATCTTGTTGTAGTCCCTTAATGAAATAACCTTTTTATGCTTTTCTGGTTATAACGTTTAAAATTAAAGAATACTTATGGCTATTTATGGGTTATGTGACTTTTAGAAGTGAAGATTGATTAGTATAATGTAGAAGTACTTAATGTGAATACTTCACACTGTATTAAGTGAGGGTAAATAAAAACTTAAAAGATAGAAAATAAAACCATGCAATCATGTAGAAACTGGCCATGTTTTGCATCAATATGCTTAACGAGAAGGATTTTATTAGACCTAAAGAAATTTGATAGATATCTCAAGATGTAGGACAATATTGTCGTCTTGCAAGTGGATTAGGGATTTCTAGGAGTGGCGATTAAGCAAAATTAAAAAACTTCTTTGGAGAATCGTTGTTCATTGAATTTTTGGAATCCTGTAGTGAAAAAGTGAGATCAGATGGGGTGAAAAAGGTTTTTTTTTTTTTTTTTTTTTTGTCACGGGGGAGACATACTTTGACTTAATTGATATTGAGTAGAACTGTGGTGTCTTTTACGGGAACCTAGATCAAAGCATTGTAGTTTAATTCATCGTGATTGTGTTGCCTGTCTGAAATAGTTGCAAGTTCATTATGTAATTCTCTGCTTTTTTTCCCTATTATAGAGGGGCATGTTATCCCTATATCCATTTCAAATTAGATTTTAATGTTTATTACCAACGAAAAAAGCAAGGAAAATCACAAACTGCTTGCTGAGTGGTGACATCAGAGAATTAGCCTCATCTCAACTACTGGGGATTACCATTACCAACTGCTGCTGTTGGGGTAGATTAGCTATTTATTCACTTGTTCACCAGAAGGTCCAAAACTCGAAAAATGCTGTAACTTTTTCTGTTTATTGTTTTGTTTAGGTACATTCGCATGTTGATATGTACAATTTCAGTGATAACAAATGGGGAGAAAGATTTGATATGCCAAAAGAAATGGCACATTCACATCTAGGAATGGTAACCGACGGAAGGTACATATACATTGTCACAGGACAGTATGGGCCACAGTGCAGAGGGCCTACAGCTCATACGTTTGTGCTCGATACTGAGACAAAGCAGTGGCGGGACATGCCTCCTCTGCCAGTTCCTAGGTTTGTTTTTGTGGTTTCTGTTGTTAAACACCACCTTATTCTTGTAAAACTATTACAGCTGAATGTTAGTTAGTAATCAGAACTGGTAGCTCCAAGTTAATCTTTACGCGGTTTTAGATTTTTATTCTATTGGTTTGTAGTGCTGCAAAAACCCACACTCATACTTATATTAGTGTGCTCGCCTCAGTGCCCATATATGGTTTCTACTAGCTGATAAAACTTCTGTACTGTTGTTGTGAACTAGGTCTTTGTAGTTTAAGATTTGCATTACTAGGTCTTTGTAGTTCAAAAGTAACTCATACATAGTTTTTCTTCTGTAGTTCATGCTTAGATTGTTTGGTTTTAACTTAGAATTTTTCAGGTATGCACCAGCAACTCAACTTTGGAAAGGTAGACTACATGTAATGGGTGGTAGTGGGGAGAACCGATATACACCTGAAGTGGACCATTGGAGTCTTGCTGTAAAAGATGGGAAAGTATTAGAAAAGGAATGGAGGACTGAAATTCCTATTCCCCGGGGAGGACCTCATAGGTCTGTTTACTGTCTTGAAAATACATAATATTAAATCATAATTTTTGAACTTATATACCAACAACCATAACTGAAAGTTCTGGGCAATCTGTTAGTACAAGTATTCTCTTGGTCATTTAATAGGTCCTCTTTTACACTTGTAAATCGATTCCAGATTGTGTCTGATACTTAGCAATGACAATGATCATCTAGGGCAATAACATGAAGACAATCACACATAATCCCTGCTTAGAATGTTTAATGAGCTAACTTTCAAAGCTCTGGTCAGAAATCCTAGAGTCAGTAGATAGAGGCAGAAAGGGCTTGTTGTTACTGGATACCAAATTACCAATGTATCAAAATTTGTCTCTCATGGAGTGGTAAATGGTAAATGCAAGTGAAATATGAAAACTGGTGGAGTAATTCCTTTCAATAATATTTGTGCTGCCTTGGGTGGTCCTTTCTGACATATTTTTTAAATTTAAGACCTCTTCGCCCAACCCTCCCACTACAATGTGACCTTTTATTTGCCAATCTTGCTTTATCTATGGCATATCCCATCAACTAAAATTCACCAGCGTTCTCTGTCATTGGTATTTTCTTGTAGGGCTTGTGTAGTTGTTGATGATCGTCTTTATCTTATCGGTGGTCAAGAGGGTGATTTCATGGCCAAACCCGGATCACCTATTTTCAAGTGCTCTCGTAGGAATGAGGTAAGATGTTAACATATTTTTTATTCTTTTGTTATTAGTGAGTTTTGTTGCACCAGATATTCCTTTTTTATGTATTATCATTTGTTCAGATGGAAAAGGATCTACTACGGATCTTTTAGGCTTTTTAATACACATGCCAACACATATTTTACTCGCCCAGTTAGAATCATGCACTATTTACAAAGGAACCACTCAATTACTTACAAGAAGCTTCAGAGCCATACCCAAACATAGAATGAGTTTGGCAAGAACTCCCAACCAAAGGAGAAATCTGGACTTGTCCTCTTAAATAAGTTTCATTTTGTTATTTCTGATTGTTTCAGGTTGTATATAGTGATGTTTACATGATGGATGACGAAATGCAGTGGAAAGAGTTGCCTCCCATGCCTAAACCAGATTCCCATATTGAATTCGCTTGGACTGTTGTTAACAACTCTATTGTTATCGTTGGAGGCACAACTGAGAAGAACCCTGTAACTAAGAAGATGACTTTGGTTGGTGAAATATTCCAGTTCAACTTGAATACACTGGTATTTCCGTTCTCCTCATTATACTTTTACGACACCAATATATATGCTTAATTGTTTACCCACACAAATGAACAAAAAAACCACTAAAACAGCAAGGTAGTCACTGTTGATATGGAGATTATAGTACCACAATGTGTTCAACTACCTCATCTTTTTCCTTTAGTTGCTCAACTTATGCAAATAGGATGGTAGCTTGTATGTGGTAATTGATATAAATGCAGGCTTCATATTTCTACAAACAAGCTATAGCTTCTATAACGGGTCATAAGTTTCTTCTGTTATCGAAATCTCAGCAATTTTTCTAATTTGTTGTGATGCGTATTACCCTGTGCTCCTTATGTCCTAAGGGTTTAAGCTCTAATGTTAGTTTCTACTCTTCTGATTTTCGATAATTGCAGAAGTGGTCAGTTATTGGGAAACTTCCATTTCGAGTTAAAACCACACTAGTTGGTTTCTGGAATGGGTGGTTGTATTTTACATCCGGACAGCGAGACAAAGGACCGGATAATCCCCAACCAAAGAAGGTCATCGGAGAGTTGTGGAGAACGAAATTAAAACTGAACTCGTGATTGGTTCCTTCCTGTTGATTCTTGGGCACAATTGTTTTCTGCCGGTTTAACCATTCGTAGTCTCCAACCAATTATTCATTTATTAAATTTCTGGAATTGAAATGTTCTTCCCTGTTGCAGCAAAGGGAATGTAATAGAAAAGTCACCTACTTATAGGCAATCTTGTGGACAGATACTACTTATGTCTTTCTCATTGGTGTTCCTCGTTATGTAACTTTGTATATTAACTTGAATTTCACGTGCATGATCATTACCAGAACAAGAGAGTTATCTCACGGGTTGCGTAATTACTGACGAGGCTTTTGACACGTGGTAGATATAGTCGGTGAGTCTTCCCGGCCCCAGACGAGATGTATAATCGTGACTTACCACCAGGCAATCTCGTGGACAGATACTACTTCTGTATTTCTCATTGTTGTTCCTCGTTATGTAACTTTGTATATTAACTTGAGTTTCACGTGCATGATCATTACCAAAACAAGAGTGTTTGTCGCAAGGAATGTTGAGAAAATTATCCCTAATGTGTCCCATCTTTCTCATAGATTGCGTAATTACTGATGACCACGTTTGACACATGGTAGATACAGTCGGTGACATCCAAGAATCTTTCATTGATGTATTTTCTTATGGGTTTTCCTGTATTGTTCGTTGTTATTGCTTGTGTTTTGGAAAAATGAAAGGGAAGTGACTTACCCTTTTTAGCTCGTACACTCTTATTTAATTCTAGTTGTTGATTCCGTTTGATTTTTCAATCTGATGACCATAAATAGAGTTGTGTGGGAAGCTAAAAAGGGTGTGAAAATTAGTTTCCAAAACGAAAAAGCACTTGTACACATGGGATAAAATTTAATTAAATTCTTTCGCTAATTTTTTTTTTTCATGTCAAAAAATTTACCGTTGCGGTACATGTTGCTAAACTCTAATTTCGTATTTGAATTTAAAATGTAAATTATACCAAACTATATATTTTTAGGACAGCATGCAAGGTTATAAATACTCACATGTAATATAAGTGGGCGACAATTTTTTATTATTAATAAACCTATATACACATAATAACATAATAAATTGAAAATATTTAGGTGATCGGTCGTCCTGAAAAATCACTCATCTACTTACAAGGTAAACACTCTTAAACGAAAATTTTCAAAAGAGAAGGGAAGGAAACGATGTTGGATAAAAGCCATTTAGTCAGATAATCTCAATTCCTTTTTCTTTTTCCTTAAACAAAACATAATCTCAATTCTTAAGAGACGTAGAGAGCAAGTAATGAGCTACTATGTACAAGACATGGAGCAATGCACTGGCATCCATGAAAACACTTTCACCTCAGCACAAGCTCCACAAGCAGGAGCTCGCTGTCAAACCTCAGCCCGGCAGGGTCTGCCGGCTGAAGCAACCCATCCATCATTCCGCCAAACACAAACAAGTACCGCCCCGAGTTATCTGTGCAGGCTCGATGGAATGACCGGCATTTGGGCTTGTAACCATTTGCCTTCAACCTCTTCCACCTTTTTACCGATACCTGCATGGAGTTCAGCGTAGTTGGCTGCTGCATTGTAATGGATGGAGCTGCATTTATGTCTAAAATCCAGAAGTCATTTTTCCGGTGTCTGTACGAATCCTCTCCCCCACAGATCAGTAGATGGCCGCCTAGCATGAGCGTGGCTGAGTGACCAACTCGTGGAAGAGAAACTCCTCCTGGAACATTTTGTAGCTCATAGCGTACTTGTACCCATTTCGGATTATCATCACAAATGTCCAAGAACCAGACATCATTAAGCACGTCGTAACGTAATCCTCTCCCACCAAATAAAACCGTTCGTGTTCCTCCAATGCAGGTCAGTGTGTGTCCCGAACGAGCTGGGGGACATGGATGAGTCCTGATTTCGTACCAAGTTCCAAACCGAAAATTTTCTGAGAGTTCCAACACCCATGTGTCACACAATCTCACACCGTGGAGCCCAATTCCTCCATGGATAACCATCTTTCTGCCGTCAATGCAGCACGCAGCAAGAGCCCCTCGCTGGGAAGGTGCGTTGGATCCCACAACAAGCAGCTTCCATGAGAGTGTGACACCAAGACTCTCATGGCATGCTACTTGCCCCACCCATGTATCATTGTGACGGCCCCCACTGTCATTTATTCCTCCAAACATAACGAGAAAATCATCAATTACAACACACGAATGCCCGAACCTACCACTTGGAATGCCAGAATTTATTTTCTGCCACTTCAACATTCTCCGAAAATCATTACCAATGTATGCCACCCATGTGTCGTCTAGATGGCGTCCTAAAATAACAAACAACAGAAACAGAATAATCAGATATTAAAATTCGAAGTACATGACAAAGAAACACAAGCATGCCCAAACTAGGAACAAATTCAGAAGACAATTTATTTAAGATGATGGTTGTTGTATAGTGTGTACAATTTTCATATATTTAATTTCTAAATATCTGCAATAATTTGAACCCCTAGCAAGGGGACCAACTGGTACACGTCCAAGAATTATACGCATCCTGAATTTTCCAGGGAAAGGTACGGCTAACTCTCTTACTTAGTGACCATGAAAACATTCGACGTAGAATACATACAGTTTTAGACATGGTGTTCAGTTATAGAAAGGCAGCCTCAAGCATCTTCAGTTGTTTATATTGTTTCTTAAACAATTTTATTGCCGTCTACAAGTTAGACACGGGCAATCTACAAAAGAGAGGCACTTGAATAGGGTTTTAGAAACCTATTAGATTGAACTTTCAGAATATCAGAAACGAACACATGAGTAATTTTTTTCGGTTTGTTCACTTAATATTCTGCAGTCCTGCAAACATATAGGTTTCCTGGCAGGAGGCAGATACAAGGACCAAACCAAGCAACGGCTTTGGAGTGGTCTACCTGAGCCTTGAATGCTTTCATCATCCATAAACTAAGAGAAATACACATATCAGAATCATGAGAACCTTGGCATTAACACTAGTACCACTTTAACCTCTCTGATTAAGAAAAATATGTGCTTCCAAGATACATCCTGTACTCTGTTCAAACCAATATCTGCTAACTACAAAAATCTGAAAAATTTGGTTTATCTAAATAAGAAACCGGGAGGGGGAGGGGATTTAGAAGCTGAGCAGGTTGCCAAATATTCGTAAGGCCAGTGTTTCTAATGTAGACACCTTCGGTATCTGGTCAGTTTCAGGTTGGTCAGACTTCTAAAAGCCTTATTCCTACATACATATGATAACAGGAAATCAGTTGTAAATCCAAAATCTTCAGCATTACCCTGGTGATCCTAAACAATAAACAATTAGGCATCTCGTCGAGTAATGCTCACAATATCTCAACTCATTTTGCAAGATCAGCAAGCCTGCAAAACCTAATAGAGACAGTAGAATTGACATGGAACAAGTACCAGGGGGCATGAAAACCTAGCAGACTTCATGCCCAATTAGGCACATAAACTAGTTATGAACATACAGACAACAATGCATGAGCAGTGGCTTCCATCTAGTCAATAGATCATAAAGTTCAATAAAACATGCAGTATAATTAATTAAGACCAACAAAATTAACAACAAATCATCATACTCAAGAACACGAGGTATTCATGCAAGTGCTAGATTGCCCTGGTGGATAGGGTCTTCCTCTTCAACCTACAACATATCGCATTCAAACCCCTCCCTATCGCGTTCAAACCCTCCCCTCCTTAGTCTAGCTAGAGCAGTAGTACCACTTGTAATAAAAAGAAATATATCACAAACAAAACAAATTTTGAGAAGGGATTATTTTAAGCAAGATAAACTTACTAACCTCCCTCACATCCACCACCAAACAACACCAAGCAACCAGACACAAAATTTAGGGAATGAGAGGCCCTGGGACATGGAAATCCCAATCCTCCATCTGGGTCAACAAGTTTACGGCAATAAACAGAATCAACCCTAGAGACTTGCTTGTAGAGCCTCATCCATGGCAGCTGCTGTAGGCCAAAGTTTGAAGCCTTGAGGGCCTCTACTGATTTGGGTCCCCAGTCCCTCCTGCATATGGACTCCCACAGACTGTCAGATGCTGCCAAAGCTCTGAACTTTTTGCAGGTCATGGCAAAACAAAGAATTGAATCCGCAGGGAGGCGCAGCAGGATTGTAAAGAGGTGGTCTTGGGCTAAGTTGGAAATTGGTGAGCCACTGGAGGAGTAACCGAAGCTGCTGCTTCTGCTGCTAGTGCTGGTTTCTGCCATTGATGAAAGCTTGGGTTTTTGGGGTTTAATGGCTGTGTGTGTTGAGGAAGTGGGAATTATAGAGCGATACAAAAAGGGGTTTTATGATTTGCTCAGATTATTGGTCATGGCAATTGGCAAAAGAAATGTTTTCTGTTTTCTTTCTTTGCTTCTCCTTTCCATTGTTGGTTTCAGAAGATGGTAAAACTTTGTTAGGAGGATTGGATTGTAGTGCCCCTCTTGTTTGTTGTCTTGTTTTATGAAAATTATGAGCTTTTCAATTTCAAATTTCACTCCAACAAAGCATGGTTCGTCTTTTATCTAGAGTTGTTATTGTGAGTTAACTTTGAGTTTAACCAGAAATTGAAGTTATGGGTTATGGGACAAAAATCTGAGTCTCTTCTTTCCACAGATGGTGAGCCAAGGGATTGAAACTAATAGAGACAGTAGAATTGACATGGAAGAGAGGACTTTCAAGGTATTTTAGTTTCAATCGATCTCACGCTAGGGCCCACCTGATGTAACAGATATCCTAATTTGGCAATCTTATCCTTATTTAGTTTTCTGACATCCAGCGGTGTGACATAGAATGTGGGGTTGTCTGTTCTTTTTGTAGACAAATCAAGGATGCAAGAGAGGACCATTGAAAGTCGGTGAAGTTATAAACTGTGTCTGCCAGGCACAAGCCGCGAGCTCATGGAATTTTGATGCTACCTGAGAATGTTTGTCCCGACGTCGAGATTATGTAATGACGTGGATAAATCCAATCCCCTGACAAACGTGTGGCAAGGTGTGGACCGTTGGATCTGAAATTTGGATAGCTCCAACAAGATGAAATTGGTAAACCCACGGCATATTATCCATTTCAAAGAGAGATTATCCACATTATTGACAAGATGGGATGAGAAAAGTCTAACGTCTTCCTCTCATATGCGGGTCCAACGAATTGTTGTATTTATACGAAATAATAACCGTCTCGTAACAATGCGTCGTCGACGTAAAATACCACTAATGCGTCGTCGACGTAAAATACCGCTAATGTGACATCTTAGTACGAAAAATTCAATTCTCTCCTCTGCATTCGAGTTCAACAAAAGGGGACTGTATTGAACCAAAATCCAAAAGGTCCCCTTCTACGAGTCTTGCACGAATAGATGACGCGCCACGTGTAACCCTACCTAAGGCCAGACACAACATTCTCATCCAACTAATTTTTTCAATATCCTGCTGAGTTACAAGCCGCGCTACTAGAGACAGTAGAATTGACATGGAACAAGTACCAGGGGGCATGAAAACCTAGCAGACTCCATGCCCAATTAGGCACATAAACTAGTTATGAACATATAGACAACAATGCATGAGCAGTGGCTTCCATCTAGCCAATAGATCATAAAGTTAAACAAAACATGCAGTATACTTGATTAAAACCAACAAAATTAACAACAAATCATCAAACTCAAGAACATGAGGTATTCATGCAAGTGCTAGATTGCCCTGGTGGATAGGTCTTCAACCTACTACATATCGCGTTCAAACCCTCCCCTCCTTAGTCTAGCTAGAGCAGTAGTACCACTTGTAATAAAAAGAAAATTTGAGAAGGAATTATTTTAAGCAAGATTAACTTACTAACCTCCCTCACATCCTCCACCAAACAACACCAAGCAACCAGACACAAAATTTAGGGAATGAGAGGCCCTGGGACATGGAAATCCCAATCCCCCATCTGGGTCAGAAAGTTTACGGCAATAAACAGAATCAACCCTAGAGACTTGCTTGTAGAGCCTCATCCATGGCAGCTGCTGTAGGCCAAAGTTTGAAGCTTTGAGGGCCTCTACTGATTTGGGTCCCCAGTCCCTCCTGCATATGGACTCCCACAGACTGTCAGATGCTGCCAAAGCTCTGAACTTTTTGCAGGTCATGGCAAAACAAAGAATTGAATCCGCAGGGAGGCGCAGCAGGATTGTAAAGAGGTGGTCTTGGGCTAAGTTGGAAATTGGTGAGCCACTGGAGGAGTAACCGAAGCTGCTGCTTCTGCTGCTAGTGCTGGTTTCTGCCATTGATGAAAGCTTGGGTTTTTGGGGTTTAATGGCTGTGTTGTTGAGGAAGTGGGAATTATAGAGCGATACAAAAAGGGGTTTTATGATTTGCTCAGATTATTGGTCATGGCAATTGGCAAAAGAAATGTTTTCTGTTTTCTTTCTTTGCTTCTCCTTTCCATTGTTGGTTTCAGAAGATGGTAAAACTTTGTTAGGAGGATTGGATTGTAGTGCCCCTCTTGTTTGTTGTCTTGTTTTATGAAAATTATGAGCTTTTCAATTTCAAATTTCACTCCAACAAAGCATGGTTCGTCTTTTATCTAGAGTTGTTATTGTGAGTTAACTTTGAGTTTAACCAGAAATTGAAGTTATGGGTTATGGGACAAAAATCTGAGTCTCTTCTTTCCACAGATGGTGAGCCAAGGGATTGAAACTCAAAATGTAAGCACCTACAGCAAGAAACTTGAAGTTAAAAGTAGTTAAAAAAAACCTTTATTCTTGCACTTGAAGTCATGTATTCGACTCAGCTCTCTCCAATACGAATAATGAAAGCACAAACTAATTAAAAAGATCATGATACAATACACCTATTTGTGTTATGCCAATATGAGTAACCGACTAGCTATCAGTTAAGTAGTATTTTTCTTTTCAACGTTAGAAGAAGTGATACGTTTGAATTAGAGTGTTGTATGTTTTGACATGTCTTAATATATGGAGGGAGGTGATTTTCACACATTGTTTTTAGGTTTTCACACACGCCTTTTTATTTCTTATCATGAGATTTAATAAACAAACGAAAAAACAAAAAAAAATTGTTTATTCATTAATTCTTTCTTGATTTGCTTCATTACTGTTAATGTTTTTATCAATATTTTTTTTTTGTTGATTCAAGAAAAAGTTGTGTTATACGAGAGACTAAAAAAAGTGTTCGTTTATGATTTCCCATATATGAAACATCAAAACACAAGGCTTTCAAGTGCCGTCACATGAAAGCTCAAGTAGTTTCATGTCTCCTATTTACAATGGTAAAATTGGTTAATTCCAAAGTTTCATGCAGTGTGGAGGATATGCTCTCCTACACAAGATTAAAACGTGTGTAGGTGCACCCCTATTAGATACCACATCTTTTGTAAAACCGCTCTCATAAATATATAAAAATTCGGTATTTTAGTTTCAATCGATCTCACGCTAGAGCCCACCTGATGTAACAGATATCCTAATTTGGCAATCTTATCCTTATTTAGTTTTCTGACATCCAGCGGTGTGACATAGAATGTGGGGTTGTCTGTTCTTTTTGTAGACAAATCAAGGATGCAAGAGAGGACCATTGAAAGTCGGTGAAGTTATAAACTGTGTCTGCCAGGCACAAGCCGCGAGCTCATGGAATTTTGATGCTACCTGAGAATGTTTGTCCCGACGTCGAGATTATGTAATGACGTGGATAAATCCAATCCCCTGACAAACGTGTGGCAAGGTGTGGACCGTTGGATCTGAAAGTTGGATTCTCTCAGAGGCATCCTAATGGACCAATGATAGCTCCAACAAGATGAAGTTGGTAAACCCACGGCATATTATTCATTTCAAAGAGAGATTATCCACATTATTGACAAGATGGGATGAGAAAAGTCTAACGTCTTCCTCTCATATGCGGGTCCAACGAATTGTTGTATTTATACGAAATAATAACCGTCTCGTAACAATGCGTCGTCGACGTAAAATACCGCTAATGTGACATCTTAGTACGAAAAGTGGACTGTATTGAACCAGAATCCAAAAGTCCCCTTCTACGAGTCTTGCACGAATAGATGACGCGCCACGTGTAACCCTACCCAAGGCCAGACACAACATTCTCATCCAACTAATTTTTTCAATATCCTGCTGAGTTACAAGCCGCGCTACTCTTCTCGTCAGATTCATGAAAATTAGGGTATCAAGACCAGTATTATATTGAAGCGAAAGTATTACTGAGAATAAAAATACAGAAAAAGTAAGATGAGAGTAATTAAGAGGAGGCAGAGTTCAGTGAGTCTCAGAAGAGGGTGTCAGTAGCACAAGGGCCACCAAGCACGAGCAAGCAACACCTTGTGTGCAACTCCAAACTAAATAATGGAGCTACGACAGTTCCTATACGTTAACAGCATTATATGTAGCTTGACAAAACAGGGTGCGGTTATTTTTACCCCAGTTCGAAACAACAGCAACTTGTTTTACAGTCCATCCACACCGATCTGTCCATTCTCTTGTACGGAAATGCATCACGAGCAAATCACCGTCATCGCTTCTATAACTTAAATACTCGGCCTTTGTTTATCAGCTTTCGGAGAGCAACCTTCGCTTCCTCCAGTGTCTCGACAGAATGGCCTTCGTCAAATGATATCCTCTGTATGTTGAACTGCAAATGGAGCGGAAGATAATTTTTTAAATCATAAGAAACCGAGGAATGTTAGAGATTTAGAAGGTTGTTACTTTAGAAACCTACCTGTGCACCTTGGCGGACCCGAATATCAGTTCCTTTGCTGTCTATGGATATGAGAGCAGCATCATCCACCTCAGACTCGGCAGATAAAAGCTCTTTTAGGGGCTTTGAAAACATTGCATTGAGTTCCTATATGAATAGAAAATTAAAACTGGGTAGGCCTAACTGGCAAAGAGGAGTGATATGCAAATTTGCAAAATTTACTTGGGGGAAACGACGTCAACTTAAAGGCCCCATACAAGCAGATAAATACTAGCATGCTAAAAGTCGACCAAGATCTATTGAGAGCGTACTCAAAACACAAAAGAAATATCCCTTACAGCCTTATGCATGTGCGTGTGATTAACATTATTGAAAATTCAAAAGTCTATTTGCCCCTTTATATAATTTCCCTCTCTAATAAAATAATTAAGAGTATTTACCTTCAGGTTCTGCTCCCCTCCATCAACTGCAATCCTATCAGGCTGCAGGGCCTCGTATTCTTTGACGTCAACCCAAGCAACAGTGCCGAAGCCACCAATGAAATATATGTCACTGCAAGAAATAAAAAGAATACAAGTTCCAGCATGCCAAGAAATGCATTTAGTACCACTTATGATCGTCTCAGAAAACATGGAAATACTTGGACAGAGTTATTCCTCTACATGGTCAACGCATCACCTAATTCATCCTTGCGAATAAATTCCCACTCCAATGCGCATTAGTATTGTGCCCTAAAAGTTCCATTCTGTAAGAATAAGCAAAAGAGAAAGGCTGCATCCAGCACCATGGATTCTACCTAATGGTTCACGGTCACAACTTTACCACCTAATAAAAAATACAACTAGCCTGCCCCAGTTGTAAATGGACAAAGCTTTGACGAGGACCTTGACACAGGTTTACCTTCAGGAGTCCATAAAAGGTTCCTGTCCCAAAATGGTTTTGACAATTTATGGTTCGCAAGAGCACTAGCAGTCAAAATCCAACTACAGACACAATGCAAAGAAAACAGCATGAAACACAAGAACCTTTCTCGTCAAGGAATCAACATAAATAACACTAATTACTCAAGCCAAAATAAACAAACAACCTTATGTTCTGCATCCTGAAGTAGTAGAAGTTTCCCCATTGTTGAGAAGGCCCCTGTTGATGCTTTGCTATGTATTGCTTATGAGCCCATTCCTACAAACACAGCCAAATGCAATGAACCTACTGCTAATTGTCTAGTAATACATTGCTCTCTATCACACATATTTAAGCAGACATGCAGCAGCAACAGCTGCGAGTTAAAAGTATGCTGACAACTCAAATTTTTCATGACTGGCAAGAAGAGTGCACCAAATGGGATGCCCGGGACACTGTAGTCTTCAAGCTCAGCACATTCTAAGGTGAGAGCTTCTTGTTGCAGATAACCACTGGCTAGAGGTAAAAAACAAAATTGTGGCCAGGCAACCAAATATGTCGTTGCCAGGGTATGAGTTAGAAAATCACCTGTTGATGCTCTGGAAGTGGGTAGACATCACCAAAAATGGTTACCCTTGCATTTGACAAGCCACTCCATCCAGGAATCTACAAGAGCTAACTTTTAACAAAATCCAAATGGAGAAAAAATAGACTAGAAGCAATCACTAACCTGCACAACAAGTGTGCATCTTGGATCAGCTAACAAATTCCTTGTGTGGATGGCCAACGGTGAAAACGAAAATATAGGATCTGCATATCATTGATAAATAATAGCTTTATCAGCAGAGGTCCAAAATACAGACCAAAAGAAACAAACTTGTTTATGGTTCAAATTGTCAACCAACATAAACAAAGACACAAAAGACTCTTAAATGGCCTCTGTACGATTGTTCAGGTTGTACAAACAAAAAGAACATAGTAAGAGGACTTTAAGACCACCTAGACTTTAACTTTACATGCAAATTCTTTTTTATTGAGGAATGACAAAGAACTGGTTAACTAAATGTAAAAGTTCAATAACTTACGCCCTGATGAATCAGGTGCAAAATCAACTAGAGAACCAAATGGATATCCTTGTCGCCGATGGTGCATGCGAGACATTGTGGTGCACAAATGAGCAAATCTGGCCTTGAATTAAGAAGCAAGACGTACTTAGAAGCTTAAAAATAAAAAATCAACTAGCAAGATAAATCTTCTCCAAGTGAAGATATTGTGCATCTTAAGAAGTTAAACATAAATAATTAAAAAAAAAAAAAATTTGTTTTTACCTGCTCCATAAGATTGCGTACAGCTAAGGCGGGACGGGGTAAACCATGAACTGAAGTTGCACTCTGCACCCCGCCAGAAATTGGAGTTCTAAAGAGTCCGGCTCTTGTTCCACCTCCTGCTCCACTTGCAGAAGAGGATGTAAGAGACATATCTACCATTAATGCCTCATCCACATTCTTCTCACTACTATCAAAGTGATTTAAATCACCCTTCAGAAAAAGAAAAACAGAAAACAGAATATGGTCAGAAACAATTATAAAATTAGAGAACTACAAAACAGATATGTGCAGAAAAGACGCGACTAACACTGCAAAACAAACGTGAGAGACCTAATTGTCCATTCTTAAAGTTTTTTCACTGCGTTCTAATTCCACACCAAAGCTATACTACACTTCAAAAACTACCTTGTGCTAAAGAGGCCATTCCTAAGCAACATTAGAGCTTGGGCTAGCTGTTGAAAATCACTTAACCACAAAACAAAGGGTGCAAGTTGGCAAGGGAGGCAATGCTCTATGGTGTCCTGAACTCACCTACTTTCCAAATGTTGTTCTAATGGCTGGAGGCAAGCAATCTAAGGTTTTAAGTTAGATTTTCAGTCCCATTCACAGACAGGCATTGTGAATTGGCTAAATTCGCTTTGTGACTGTCTACCTAGATTCTCTGTTTTTTTTTTTTTGGACCAATCTGCCGTATCAACTATGGTTAGAAGGAATTAGACAATATTCACATCCTGCTCCAGCACCGAGGGGCGTATTTCTAGAAGAGCCCTTGTCGATATAATTGTTGAGCAATGTTTTGTGAAATATCAAGAATAAATCAAAATTTAGCTATCTATGATATCAATGATACTTGACAGAGTCCTTGCTTGATAAAGATTGTTCATTTTTCAGCAAAATCAATATGTGAGTTCCAATATATATGTGAATTGGCAATATGGGGAGTACACCAATCACTTATAAGCACATCCAAGGTCCCAACTTTTCCCGATGTGAGATTCCCTCTCAACACACCCCCTCACTTGTGGTAAAATTTTCAAGCCTAGCACGTGGACAACACAAATCGAGTGACGTATGGCCGTTAGACTTCACACGTTGGACAATACCATGTAGAAATATGAGACCTTGAATTAATAATTTACAATCGGTTTGACATAACCTGGACGGAATCCTAAAATAAAATAAATACAATTAACACATTACACTCCTAAAATTACAGAGAGGATTCCGGGTTAATTAATTCTATTCTAACAAATTCTTCGCTTTTTCTTCGATCACAAAAGTTTACAAGTCTTACGAATCAAAAACCAAACCAATATGAACAGCACTCCAATTTCCACTTCCCACAACAACTTAACAACAAAATACGAGTTAATCAAAAGTTTAAATTAATAAATAAACACTCACACACAGAGTCACACACAATTGCTGGGAACTTTGCAAAATTAACATACAAACAAAATATGTAGAGAAAGATGCAAAGGCAGATACCTGAGAGAGAGAGTGTGTGTCTTCAGAAAGCAAGCCGAACCCATTATTCAGATTCCTCAGCTCTTCACTTTCGCCGGAGCCAGAGGCCTCCCCGGAGAGAGCTCGAACCCGAATCCCCGCAAAACGACAACTTTGACCGACTTTCAGAAATCCACTTCGATTATTCGGCGTTTTGATTGAAGTGGGGTTGTTTAGAACTGGGTGCGCCTCCGGGACGAAGGCAGAGCTTGTGAGGGCTTCCATGGGAATTACAGAGACAGGAAGAGGGTAGATTTTACGGAGGCGAAAATTGAGCGAGAGATTTTGGGGTTTAGAGATGGTGATCGTATTGGGTTTGTGTTCTGTGTGCCCCCAAAATCTGTGTTTTTTGTGCGTTTTTAGAAGTGGCATGCAATGGAGGAAAGTGACCTAAAATCAAATAAAGCCCAACCATGAATAATTTTATAAGAATCTTAATAAAAAGTTATATAATTAGTAATTTAATGATAAGGGGATTATGTGTTGGTGTTGGATTTGAATTGTACCAATTGTTTATCATTTGTGAAAGGTATTTTCTTTTTCTTCTTTTTTTAACAAACAGTTTTCTACTTATAATATGACTCAAATTCGTTTTAAGAAGGTGTATTCAATTAGGATTTTAAATGATTTTAATTCTTGTAATGAATCTAGGGGTATTCAATCAGAATTTTAAGTGATTCTCTGAAATTCAATGTGTATTCAATCAGAATTTTAAGATAGTTTATTAAAATCTTTAGAAATCTAGGTGTATTCAATTAAGATTTGAAGAAGTTTATAACATTTCAGGTGTATTCAATTAGAATTTGATTTTAAAGAATTTCAAAAGGTTGAGGAATTAGAGGGAATCGGATAGATTTTGTAGTGTATTTTAAACATCCACAAATCTCCCATCTCTCCATGAGATTTCGAGAGAATTGAATCATAATTTTATATGGAATCTCTACAAATCAATTAAACTCCATAAAAATTCATAGATTTATAAATCCATTAAAATCTATTCAATTCTCAATTGAATATACCCCCTAGTGAGAATCAAACATAATATTTCACTTACCAGTAAAAGGAACAACACTAGATAGTATTCATCCAACCACAATTAATTGCCTATAATCTAAGAAATTAATTTTGTAAAATTCATTTAATCTCTTCCTACAATAAAGGTCAAGAAACACATTTAATAGATAAGTTTTAACTAAAGGGGATTTTATTTTTATTTTGATGCGATCTAGAAAATTAATCCCTTCGAACACAATTACACAATTAAAATTTTCAGTAATCAAAAACTCAAAAGTACCATAAACGTAGTAACTTTGTGGTACCTTTAAAGCTCAAATGTCCCATAAACGTACTAGAAAGTATATACTACTAAAACTCAAATGTACTCATATTATACAAAACGAAATATGTACTCATGTTATACAAAACAAAATGTCAAGCAGGCCTTGAGTTTTCAAATGCTTTTAGCGAAATTTCAACTGGTGACCTTTGTAGATTGTAGATTGATTAATAGACATTATTCTTTTACAAACTAATTAATATTATTAACAATGATAAAATATCAGGATTATAAAATAATATATGTGGACTAAAAAAGAATTACAGCCGAAGGGGGATAGGACCTATGCGATCAAGAGAGTACAGTTGAATACATAAACGATGCCAAGATTAAAAGTCAAAATAAATTATTTACCCGATAAAATAAAGGGATTGGGGAGCGATAGATTGAGAGATGAATAACTTATAACACTTTAAACCTAGCAGAATATACTTTGTTTAAATGTTGAATTTATGGGTTTATTAGTCCTTGTGTTGTTTGTAATGAATAGCTAAGATTATAACTAACTCATAGGCTATATGAATGACACCTGTTATAGCAGCTATGTGTCTTAAGTTGTACACATGAGTTGAGTCATGTAGTAGGCATGTGTGGGTTTACTATGTTCATTTTGCTCATTCCTATTTGTTGAGAGACTGAATTCAAGAAGTGCGGCGTACTCTATCTTCTCTCTTCATTCATCAACTAAATCAATTATCATTGATTTTGAGTTTTCAATTTATAAATGAAAGCCTAATTATTATAGGATATGCCAGTCCAACTTACAACGCAGTGAAGAGTGTGCAATCTCCTTTAGATTGTTGCCAATTTGCTAATCCAAGATCACCTACACCAAATGGAGGACATTTTAATTCCTTCAAACTGCTTCTATAAAAACTAAATTAAGTGGGAGGATCCTTGCCAATGTGACAACGAAACAACAAAGAAGAATACTCTTTGTCTATCACTCTCCCAGTCTCTCCCTCATGCTCGTCTTGATTTGTCGATCACTCTTTATCTGCATTTTCCAATTTACGTCTTTTCAGCTGGATTTGAATTTAAGAAACGGGGATTGCGTTGCGTGACTTCTCGAGAGGCAAGGGTTCTTCGATTTGTCAACAACGCCATGGTGCAGGTTTCTCTTGAGAGTTCTTCTGTTAATTTTGCGCAAAGGTTGAGCAGTTACTTGTCTGGAAAGCAATCTTATTGAGTCCTTTTGTTACAATCTTTTCACCAAGGATTTGCTGGTTTCATATGAAAGTGAGATTTGATGCAACCGGGTCGGGTGCATTTTGACCTGCCCACGTAATGGGCTTCGCAAGGATAAGTGGTCTATGAAGAATTGGGTCACTACAAAAACTGAAACTTGATTGGCCCAAAACTACTGGCCCTATCATATGGAAACTTTTTTAACTCGTATTTTTTCAAAGTTTCTTGTTATTGGCATTCTAGAAGAGTCTATGATACTTTAGATTTGTAAAAATAAAAGGCATTTTGTACAAGAAAGCGTGAGGGACGACAATTTTAGAGTGCCGATGACAGCATCATTCCAGAAAAATAAAAATTAGTCAAACAAAATTTTTTTATGAAATCCAAGTGAAGAGGAAGCTAAGAAGGTGAGCATCCCCTGTATTTTTTATTCAGACGCAATGACATGGTTTAGTTTTTCAAAAACTTGCATTTCAAAGTTTTCAACCAACGACAAAAAGTTTAGTGTTACAAAAGTGGCACAATAAAAGTGATTACAATTAAAATGATTACAATAAAAGAACACCTTAACCAGTATAAAAAAAGTCACCTATCAACTCTCTCTCTCTCTCTTTTTTTCTCGAAGTCCCTTTCGAAAGGCCTGCCATAATGGACAATTCGTTTCCTTGCGTTGAACGTATTCCAACTTTGACAATATTTCTCATTGTTTTCTTCAAAACCAATCTCCCCAACCTCTCGCCTTGTTTCCACAGCTGCCTTTGTCACTTGTTTTGGTCCAAGATTCCCATGAACCCTTCACCAAACTCAACCTTTTCCTTCAAGTTCATGGATGCATTTTTACTTTTCTCAAGAGCACTAAAGCTTTTATCCAAGTTTTCGGATTCGAATGGTTTCTCTTCTTCATCCGAGCGATAGTCTTATCTAATCTAAATTGCAGAGAGGAAGATTAGAACTTTAGTGTAGAGAGAAACCGTAATTTAGTCAACTTGGCTACGCTCAGGTCTGCAAATTTCAATGGTTCTAAAGCTTCCCCCAATGAGAACACCAAACACTTCTTCGTGGTGTTTTGGTTATCGTCTATGGATCCTAGCACTTTCGGTTACTTTAGTCCTGCTGGGAGCAATTTCAAGATCATCTCACAATGTGTTTTCCGGATATGGCAACAAAAACCAACTCTCAATGAGAGCGCCACTAAAAGGGAATGGCAACCCCCCAATCTTTGCTTATTGGATATGTGGAACTAAAGGAGAAAGTGAGAAGATTTTGAGGCTTTTGAAGGCAATATATCATCCAAGAAATCATTATTTGCTGCAGCTTGATTCGGGTTCATCGGATTATGATAGAGGGCAGCTAGCTCTCTCTGTTCAATCCGAAAGAGTTTTTCAATCTTTCGGAAATGTTTATGTTGTTGGGAAAAGTTACGCTCTCAACCAGATGGGGTCTTCTGCTCTTGCTGCCACACTTAATGCTGCAGCATTGCTTCTAAAGCTCAGTGCAGATTGGGACTGGTTCATCACTTTAAGTGCTTCTGACTATCCACTCATGAATCAGGATGGTGAGTGCTTTCACATCAAAAGCACTTAAATCATTGGCAAACTCACTTAATGCTGAAAATCACTTAAATCTGACTACTTAAATATCTATAATGACAGGAATATTTTTTTTTTTCGGGTTTTAGTATCCTAACGGTCATTCTGATAACTATTTCGTTTTTAGTTTCGATAGAATACATGTATACTTGGCAACTTTATGACTTTAGTTTGTATAACCATCTTGATTAACTGATTAATTTGATTTACTGACTAGAAATTTGTTAAACTTTTTGTGTTCATCAGATCTGCTCCATGCTTTCACTTCATTGCCAAGGAATACCAATTTTATTCATTTTACAAACAAGACTGGCTGGAAAGAGTAAGAAAAATACCTTTTTATCCATTTTTAGTTTCTCTTGTATATTTTTCTGCAAAGAAATTAGGCACCTTGAGTTTTTCACTCACCATTTACCATGGCCTGAGTTTTCTAAGTGGAAGTTGGTTTTCTGCAGGCATATGGATCGAATCGTTGACGATCCTAGCTTATACCTTCAACATGTTGCTCCTCTTTTGTATATTGTAGAGAACAGAACCATGCCAGATGCTTTCAAAATCTTTGGAGGTAAGTTGTTCTTAAAGAATTTCAACTGATTTTGTTTCAACGAGAAACTTGTGAGCTGACAGTCACACTGACATGTAGTGTTACTGAAAACCTCTCGTATTCAACATGTTATGCGATTAGAATAGCTGCAAGTTGGCGAAATTCTAAGTTTCATTATAATTTTGTGAAATATATAGGTTCACCCTGGACGATTTTAACCCGAGATTTCCTGAACTACTGTGTCAAAGGATGGGATAACTTTCCCAGGAAGCTACTGATGTACCTCAGCAATGTGCCCTACCCTCTTGAATCCTACTTTCACACAATCATCTGCAGCTCACCTGAGTTCCAAAACTCTTTAGTGAACAATGACCTAAGGTACATTATTTGGGACACAAACGCGCTTGGAGAAGCGCAAGTCCTAAACATATCACACTACGATCAAATGCTGGCAAGTGGAGCAGCCTTTGCAAGACCGTTTCGAGCAGATGATGATCCGGTGCTAAAAAAGATCGATGAGAGTGTCCTGAATCGGACTTCAGGAGGGTTGGTTCCGGGCGAATGGTGCCCCGGGATAGGGAGAAGTAAGAGCCTGGAGAACTCAGCAGCTGGTCTGGAAGAGTTGTGTCCAAGTTGGGGCAACATTAACCATGTCACGCCGGGTCCTCGCGGCGTTAGTCTCCGAGAATTTTTGCCTAAGCTTGCTGTAGAAGGAAGATTTACAATCAGTCACTGCCAAGAACAGTGATATTCTTCCAAGCTTGGATTAGGAACTTTTCAGAATTTTGTTAACAAATAATACTTCAAACTACGTTTGAGCAGACGGCTTGGATTTCTGCTTGAACTAAGCATGTACGGTTAGTGAAACAGGAAGATTAGTTCTGCATTATCTCCCCCAATGCGTTTGATGACAAATTTTGTTTGGATCTTCCAAATTCCAAACTTTTTCAGCTTGAATTTGAACAGGCTATGAAACTCGCAAGCTGATAACCATTTTTTTTTAGATACAATGATATTAGAGGCGGAGATTGAGTTAAGTCCCACAACAAGCGAACAATAATTTGATATTGAACTCTCATTCACAAAAGTCGAATCTTATCTCACTTACAAGTGAAAAAAATAACATTTGATTGTATTAACATCTAAAATTTCCATCTCTTCTATTATTTGAAATCATTTAACCATGTGCAAATGTAGATGGCTAGACAATGTGCCCGCCCCGTTCAAATTTCTCTCCTCCTAAACCCTAGGTTATAATAATTAGATCCTCCTAAACCCTAGGTTATAATAATTAGATGATCTTCTGTGCCATAGAAAAAAATCATTTTACTATGTACTAAAATGCTCACAATACATACATATATAATTATGGAAGCGAATTTAACGTCATATTTTATCTAATATTGACACATATTTTTATGAAACTCATTCTGTAATGTTTTAACGATCTAATGCATTTCTTCTCTCTCTCTCTCTTCTTGCCAAGAAAAAGCCCTACAATCTCATAGGCCATGGATGCAGAAAACAATTGATCTCCAGCCAACCAAAGATGGGATTCAGGGTCGGCAAGGCATCTTTACACAGACCTAATTGTCTAGACAGATAATTATTAATTATACACGAGGCTTGTACAAAGACGGAAATGTGTCCAATCCGTGGCAGTGACAATCATTAATTACCACCAATTAAGAATCATGCTTGAAAATAATCCTCCCACTAATCTCTCTTTTCATTGGATTCTTGCAACTACTTCTGACTGCAGCCACATATATGCCTAACTTATTGAATGTTTCTTTCTCCTCCTCCACCAAACCCTTCTCAGTGCCTCAGAAATCAAAATCAACACGTTTAGTCCTCAATTTGTCGAGGCCCATGTAATTGCACTCTACCCTCTATGCTTGTATGTATTCCGAATTTCAATGAATAAATATTGTACTTGATCTTAAAAAGATATCTGATTTATTTTGTGGACCCTATCTTTGTATAGAATGACTCACGTGGAACCTATGTTGGTTTTTTTTGTTTCTTTTAAAAAGGAGATCAGCTGGTGACTTTGTCTCGACAATCTACCTTTTCAGGGGTCGGAAAGGCTCACAGAGGCACTTTAACCTCTCCCTGACCATCATCGCAAGGTTCGCCAACATTAAGAATCGAACCGAGAACATGCTGTGTGGAATGCGAGTTTGAAATTCGCTTCTTAACCATTAGATCATCCTGTGATGATTTTGTCACTATGTTGTTTAAGTAAAATGATATAATGTTATTTGTAAATTTTTTTCTGCGTGACATTGCATTGTTGAACCGACAGGTGGTCCTGCAATTGTTCTACTGTTTGTACTGAATATACCAACTTATTTATGAATTCCATCGTATTTCATCTAACTTGCCTATTTAGTATTCCTCTTCCTTCTGGTTGCTTTTACGTACTGAGACCTGGCAATTTTACTACCACACTATCTAAAAAGCACTCTCTCAATATTTTGAAGTTTACTTGGTCAGATGAGCAAGTTAACTTGATGAGTGGTAGCTTTGAACACAAGTGTCGAGTGTAATTTAAGAAAATGTCAGCAAATGTGAACCCACCACACACATGCATCTTATAATTATGTGGTGACTGGTAACACATCCTAATATCTTGTACCACATATGATAATACGGTTCTGCGAGAAACGTATTTTTTTATAGCAACAAATGCTAAAAATACCAATTGAGAAGACAAAAGTTTGGTTGCATATCATCCATCAGGAGACTAATTTTGAGGCGGATGCGTGTAACTCTTTTTCTTACTTATGTTGTTTGGTTGCAAATCCTCCCTAATGATGTATCAATGTGGTTATGAAACATTGTAGTTTGAACTTCTCGAGAGGATTTTCTTTATAACCTTTTACTTTTGTATTAAACTGAAGAGAAATTAAACTTAGTTGCATATTTTGATGAGAGAGATAATTAAGGGTTAATTAATAATATGAAAAACATATGTCCATGAAATTTGAGATCTAACAAAATAAAGGGACTTAATTTTACTAGACTAAATCATTATTTGCGGAATCCCATCATTTTAGTAACATGGATCTTTCTTTGAATAGCGTGGCGCTAATTTTCGAATGAGGATCATCTTCGGATACTTTTGAGAGGATCCAAAGATCCTTCAATTACATCTGTTTATTATATATTATGAGATTAATTTTGATGAAGTACTGTTTATATTTAATTTTAAATAAAAAATTTACAATAATTTATAATCACACGATATACGATATACAATGAACAAATGTAATTAAAAAATCTCTAGGATCTTCATCATTCCTAATTTTCTGCTCTCACATATCAAAATGTGGACAAGAGGTCACTTTAAGAGGGTGTCGTGAATATAAGCTAAAATCCTCTATCATAAGACTTTGAGCCCTAGCGATATTAGGGCATTAATAGCCATAAAATGTTCAAGAATTAAAACACTAAGAAGAACCAAAATTAGTGATGAAAATGTGACCAAGATCGATCGATTTTCAAGAATTTCTGGTTGTGATCTAATGAAAACCAATCGACATTACAAAGTTAATTTAATCATTTTCCCCACAGCTGGAGCCTAACTAAATGTTCTACGGACTAGTTAATCACTATCATAATTGACACCGGAGTTCACACGCGTACGCATGCCGCACGTGCGAAAGGACTCCACACGCTTTCAAGTCTCAACACTCCGCCCAGCCTTCCTCCAGATCGTCCCGCCGTGCGCACCTAACTCTCAGCTCGCTCCCGAGCTTAGCTTCGACGGCCAAGATCAGCTTAACCGGCACTCCGGAGAGCTCCTCCACCCGTCTCAAATTCTGACACGTAAAAACCGACCTGTCCCCACAGAATCTCAACCCGAACCAAAACGACGCCGCGAGGCACACTCTCGGAGGCACACTCGCCAACCGCTCCAGGCAAAATCCAAACGCATTTGACGCGGTCGCAACCACCGCAGCCGCCAAATTACCATTCACCCCAAGCTTCTTAAACCAATTTACGAAACTGCCCTCCGCTTTCGCATCCACGCTCCTCGAAGTTCGCGCTCGCACCCTCCGTACGCTATTATTCCTCCTGGCGCCGGAGAATTTGGGCACGATATTCCTCTTCATGCCTGAGAATTTGTACGGAACATTCGAACCGGAAACATCCGTCACGGAGCTCTCGGATTTCCGATTCTCATACCCGGTCTTTGTGGTCCCCATTTCTGTGCTGGAGATGCAGGCGGAACAATCCGACGACGAAGACGACTTGGCGTCGCCGTCGCAGTCACCGGGAAAATTTTCAGGCGAGCAGGAGGAGCAGAGAGAGTGGAGATCAGGGGGTTCCTGCAACAGATTTGTAGTTGGAGCAGAGAGGCTGGCGGAGGTGGCGGGCGACGAGGAAGTTGGCCTGGTGGACGCGGGCGTCGCAGCGGGAGCAGAGGAAGGCGGAGTCGGAAGGGCAGTAGAAAGAGGCTTCCTGGTCGCAGAGCTCGCAAGACCTGTAAACTTTCTTCATTTCTCTATTTCCTGCGGAGCGAAGAAGAGGAATCGAAGTCTCGAGACGATTTGGGAGTTTGGGAGGAGTTTGGGAGAGTTGGTGCGGTGAGAGGATATGTGGGTGTGGCGAGGGGGATTTATATGGAGAGAAAGGCGGTGTGGAGTGGAGGAATGAAATGGTGTGGGGAGTGACAGAGAGGTTAGAAAGAGAGAGAGAGAGAGAGAGAGAGAGAGAGAGATTTTTTTATTTTTATTTATAATTTTATGGTTGGAATCGTAGGGAGTGTTTGAGTGGAGGAAGAAAAGTTATGGAGGAGAAGGAATGATGAGAGGAGGGAGAGGGAGAGGAAGAGAAATAAGTGTGCGTGAGTTCATGTCTGTATTCTGCCTTCCAAGACTTCTCCTCTAACACACAACTCAGTCTCTGTCCACATAATCCTCGTTTCCCTCGAAATTTGCCCACTTATGCTCCTATCTCATGTATTCCATGTATTCCAACCTTTCACTCCTCTTACTTTTCATTATTGCATTTCTGTCCCCTTCTAATTACATTTTTTTTTTTCTTCACAAAACCTCATATTAATTGAATCGCTTTTCATTATCAAATGGTGAAGCTAAAAAAATTCTGAGGTTTAAAAGATAAGGCTCATACAGAAACTTTCTTTTTATCGATTATAATTATAACATGTTTGTCCCATTGATTTTCAATTTCAAATTCTTTAAGTAACACGGTTACCATTTTCAAACTTCTCACCAAACTCGCATGGTCTTTAAATTCAAGAATATTGCTCGTTCTTCGTACTCTGAATTTCATTGTGTAGAGAAATGCCCTAAAAAACTAATTGCATTAGAAAGGAATCAAAACTTGATTTCAGTTGCAATATTTTATGCATATGATCACTATATGTTTGTAATATTTCTCCATTTATAAGGACATCATTTTCTTATTAAAACATATTAAGAAAAACTAAACATTGTGGCACTATTGCATATGACGTTTTACCGCATTACAGAACACGATAATTTTTATGTGTTACGGTGCGAGTTTGATTCTTACTCTTTCATTCTAACAATTAACTATTTAATTCACTAACATTAACTCTCTACTAAAAAAATAGGGCAAAATACTGTTTACTATCCTCATCTTTCGTGGTTTTCAACATTTAGTACATCAAGTTTTTTTTCGTCCCACAGTCATACCTAAAATGCAAATTTTAGGACAATCTCATACATCCGTTAGTCAAATTATTAAGTCTTCCGTTAACTGTGACATGGCGCCCATGTGGACAATGACTGGCTCCACATGTCATCCACGTGGAAATTTTAAAAATTAAAAAATAATTAATTAAATAAAAGTAATAAAAAAAATCCCTAGATCCCCTTTGTCTTCCCCACCCCGACTCCCCTCCCTTCTTCTTCTGCACCTCTGTACATCCATCATTCCCCCTCCCTCAAACTCAAACTCTGAAACATAGAATCCATGGAAGATCGGAGATTCCTGCGTTTTTTCTCCTTTTCCCTCTGCATAGGCCTAGTCCTCCTCTTCACTTGGTCCCACCTCCCTTACGCGCCGCCCGTACGTCTCTGACCTCCTCAACTGCACAACAAACTCCACCTAGTGCTCCTCCAAAAACCGCATCTAATACAAACCCCCTATCCCAACGCCCCGCCTCAAAGACCACATCTCCGACACCCCCCACCACCTTCTCGACCCCCTCACCATCCAAGAACTCAACGTCGTCCACACCATCCTCAACTCCCACGCGCTCTACTCCGTCAAGCTGCGGGAACCTGACAAGTCCCTCGTCCTCGGATGGAAGCACGACAACCCTCTCTTCCACAGAAAGGCCTATATTGTCGCACGTGTCACATCAAGTCGCTCGGGGTGGGGGATCGAGGTGGGGAAGACAAAGGGGATCTGGAGAAGGATGGATGTGCAGAGGGGACTAGGGGAATTTTTTTTTAACTTTTATTTAACTAACTATTTTAATTGTTTATTTATTTATTTTTTTTTAATGACATGTGATGTCCAATCATTGTTTACGTGGGCACCACGTCACCAGTTAACGGAAGACTTAACCGTCAGACTAACGGATGTATGAGAATGTCCCAAAATTAACACTTTAGGTATAACTTTGGGACGAAAAAAACTTCATGCATTAAATGTTGAAAATCATGAGGGTAATAAATAGAGTTTAACCCTAAAAAATATTGTGGCATTATTTGGTGTTGAGGGTGAATTCAGTAAAACGATAATAAAAAGGGGGTAAAATAGTGAAGAAAAATTCTTTGGCCTTTGTAATATTAAATAATAAATTTGAGATACCCTGAAAAAATATCTGGCTGCTACCAACTGTGGTGCGAAGTGGGGCCTCCAACAGCAACTAATTCTCCACCAGAAGTTTGAGCGGCATTTTGAAGAATCACCACGTGTCACTATTTGACTACGTCATCATCCTTGTAAATCACAACCTCCAAACACCTTGCAAAATTTTGGAACTTCTTTTGCATGATAAACTTTAGACAGTTTCACTTAAAAACTCAAAGGAATTTTAACGTTCAAATAAATAACCTTTTTTTTTTCTTTTATATTTTAAGTAGAAATTAAATTTAAAAAAAAAAATGCCAAAACCCTGAGAAGTCGAAGGGGAAGACATTTCTAGCCATACAAGGCAAGATTCTCTTCTGGATATTAGCAGCCTAAATCGAGTGCTCAACTTAATAATTCTAATGGAGCGGGTAATATTTTAAAATATTCTGATGGAAAATGAGTTGTGAAGTGTCCATAACCGATAGAGTTACAGGTCTCACAACACAAAATATCTAAAGCATGCATCTAGATGATGGCATGTTAGTAGAAATAGTGGCATTGAAAAAAAAAGAGTCAAAATTAGAAAATAAATTATCTAAAACTACATTAATGAAACCTTCTTTGTCAAGTAAAAGAATGTGAAAAAAATATTTAGTCTTCTATCACACAAAAAAAATGATGTGCAATAATATAATTTCATAGATCTAAATTTTACTGTTTTTATTGAAAACTCATCTACAACTAATGTTAAAATATCTCCAATATTTAAAATAAATAAATAAATAAACCAAAAACAAAAATCTTCCACTCCCCTCCCAAGTTCTCTCTCTCCCTTTCTCCTTCCTATTTTTCTAAAAAAATTGTGTTCATACACATAAAGTATCTAGGCAAAAACTAGTTTCTAATAAATTGAATTGCATGAGCTATAATTTATCATTTTTTTATTTATATAAGGTAAATTTGGCTAATTACTTTCGCTTGAATTTCTAGTCATGAGAAGCATCGTTACAATGTTCAATCGAATCAAAAAATAAATTTTTGTACTTATTATTTGACATTTAACGTAAATTTCTTTTTTTACGGTAATGGAAAAATCTCTTACTTACAAAGAAAAACAATTTGAGATATTTTCTGATGCACGTAAGTATTTTTTGTGACACAATTTTGAAAAATCAAAAGAAAAGTATTATAAAATGTAAAAAATTATTCGTTCAGCAAGTTTATGAAGATATTTTGTAGTGGATAAAATTAGAAGCGTCCATTGTTCTGTTTATGTTTTGAAAGAGAGAAGACGGTGGTGGGGTCACGGCGGAGGTGTTTCATGGCCTTCATAACGCTCGTCGTGAAGTGTGACCATACTGTTTCGACGCGTGGCAAACTCTCAGCAGACAGTTACTTTTCAATCCAATTTCAACCACACAAAACAAACCATTGCACCTGCGCAAGAAATTAAAAAAATGGGTTTAAAAAGTTGAATCAGGCAGCGGCCCAGCAGATGAGCGCCACGCGTGCGGCGAAAGCTGACGGCTGACGTACAACCACGCGGTGGAGAAGAAAACTTTTTATTATAATCGAAACACGGATGATACATTATGTGTTTTTATAAGTGATGAAAAATTTTATTTTTTAAAGTATTAATTTTTTAATATATATTTTATTATTTATATAGTAACATATGATGTATCATTCAGATCGAAAAATCTCTTGCGGTGGGAAGCGAGGAACCGGTGGTTGTCCGCAAGTTTGGCGTGATTTGGAATGCGAATGATTCGTCGGTGGGACCGACATGTGGAGCTATCTTTTTCTCCTTTTTTTTGTAACTCAAATTTTTATCAATCGAGAGGTTATTGTGTGCACAAAATCAATGGTACAAAAAGCAATTGCATGAGAGGTTCCTTTTAGAGAAAGGTATCAATCTCCTTTTTGAAATGTGAGATTTTTTTTGAGGAGTTTTGGGCAATGAGAACCACACAAATTTTATGTGTTGATTGTTTGTGAATTACACAGGAGGTAGTGTATGAGTGCGTTTGTTTGCAGTCACTAGCATTTATTATATTGGACTGGATTAAGTAGTAATTTAGTCTTGTGTTTGATACAAACCAGGACAAGCTTTAATGAGACTTATTTCGACTAAACAGGACTAAGCACTTTGCTAAAGGGTCTTAGTGAGACCCCCCAATATCGGCCAGACTACTACGCCAACTCCTCCCTACTTCGTCCCTCCTCGCTTTGCCCCTCCCATCTACTTGTCCCTCGCCAGATTCGGAACCTAGGTCCCATATCTAAACTATGCCCTACTTCGCCCCTTTCATTTACCATTTCCAAATCCAGATCCTGCAAAATTCGAAGCAAAATAGGCAAAAATTTCTGCAATATTTCCACTTTCAAAACCAGATCAAAATCCAAAATTCTAAACAAAAAAAGCCAATTTTTTTTTTTTTTTACAAAAATCGTTGTGCGTCTAAAACTCACAACAGTCACTCTAATCACACTACATCTAGTCCAGACTCCCTGATCGCAAACCTTTGCCATTGATGCTGAAAAAGCAGACCCATGAATACCCAGATGACTTAGACTCTGATTTGGGTTCAGATCCTCCAATTGTATTCTAGAAAAATTAGGAAGAAAACAGGAAGATGAACAGATAGAAATACGAGAAAAAGATGGAGATGAAGAGGGAGATGGAAGAATAAAAATTTGGAAGAAACAGAGGGAGAGGGACGGAGCAAAATAAGGAAGAAAATGGGGGATTAGCGGAACAGAATTGGGAATAGAGATTGGAGGTTTCTAGAATGAAAAAAACCAGACAGTAGTTGTGATATCCCACATCGCCCAGGGGAGTGATCCTTATATTTATATTCTCATCCCTACCTAGCATGAGGCCTTTTGGGAGCTCACTGGCTTCGGGTTCCATGAGAACTCCGAAGTTAAGCGAGTAGTGCGCGAGAGCAATCCATGATGGGTAACCCACTGGGAAGTTGCTCGTGAGTTCTCAAAAACAAAATCGTAAGGGAATGGTAAGCCCAAAGCGAACAATATCGTGCTACTATGGTGGAGCGGACCCGAGAAGTGATCTGTCCTGGATGGGGATGTGACAGTAGTAGTAATAAAATATGTATTAAATAATATAAAATATTAATAAATATGAATTAAATAATATATTATCCAACTTTTTAGTTTGACACTGCATCAAACGCTTCACTAAGTTAGTCCAGCTTAATCTAGTCTAAGTCAGTCCAGGTTAGTCCTTAAATCTAGTCCAGTCCAAGATAGTCCGGTACAATAAACACACCCTATATGTTTCTTAGAGCATATCTAAAGAAGATGTCAAAATGTCCACGTAAGTTATAACAGTAAAAAATGACCACAACAATATTCTCCAACCAATATGTCAATCTTATGTGGCGATGACATGGATTGGCAGCAAGGGGATTGCTGTCAAATTTGACAGCATCTTCAAATATTTTATTATTATTTTTATCTCCTACCCCTCTCACTCTTTCCCTAAGCCATCATATACCACGACGTCGTTTCCTCTTCGACAAGCTCGTCGAGCTCTGCACGTCGCTGTTCTGCTGCCTTGACACCACCATGCCACCACCTCCTCTTTTTCCCTCCCGCTTCGACTCGCCACCCGATTCTCACAACTCACTCAACTCACTGAGCCAACTCGCCTTCATCGTATCATTGCCACCTTTTTTATTGTTGTTTTGATTGTCTTCGTCGTCATCGTTTGCTACTTTACCAGATTTTGTCTTCATCGTCATCGTTTGCTACTTTAACAGAGCAATCGCGATCCGGTTCGGACCGGATTTTGGCCCGAATTGGTTTAGCGTTGTTTTAGGTTGATGATTTAGTGGATATGTGGATTGTATTTTAGTGTAATTAAATAATATTTAATTTGGCATATCGGTTAGTAGAGTAAAATTTTAAAAGATGTCAAAATGCCACATAGGCTGTTAAATTTAAATTTTATATTTAAATTGACATCTCTTGGTGATACTCTTAGAATCTCAAAATAAGGTTTTGTTGCGTTAGAACGTGCTGATTGGTTTTTTATCGTTGATGAAAATTGAGTTATAACGAATTAACGCTCAGGAATCGTTGACACTTGCATCTATAATTTGACAATATCATATTTTTATATTGATACTTTGTGACCCTAGTGTCGTGTTAATATTGCTATATTGACATCACACTGTAATGAGACTTAAGGAAATAGATCCTTCATTTGTTTTTATGAGAAACTATAAGTATTTCTGGGATTTGTGTCTACATTGAATTTTAACAATCTAAACCGACTACTTTCTAAGTTTCACTTCGAATATACAATTACAAAATATTATCAAAGCCTAGCTGTGACCAAATAATTTGACGAATATGTTGTTCTTAGAAACTTTGAAATTGCATTAAATGGATAAGGGTTTCGGATTGAATTTATTTTTGCAAAAGATGATCTATTAATGGAGAGTCAATTTTACTGTAAACGAATGCAAAATAAACACCAAAATTAGTCTCCATTTGTTGTTTCTTATTTTAATTATGTTTCGCATGTAGTCCAATATCTTAGCAGATACGATGTTGGGTTTCTATCTATGTGTTCCAGATTTAAAACTCTCATTTCTTTAAAAGGGTGTGCTATCCACACACAATTTTTTACTTCCAACACACCCTCTTAATTTGCAACCGTCGGATCGACTGAATTAAAAAAGATCAAAAGATAGAAATTAACAAAAGACGTGTGATAAGTAAAAAAAAATGTGTAGATAGCATACCCCTTCTTTAAATTATTATAATAGTTTTGAACCCACACCTCCTCTTAACGATAATAAAAAAAATTTATAAAAAAAGTCTCCATTTGTTGCATAAAAATGAAAATCCCTTTCATCAAGCAACAGCACATACAATTAATTCAAATTTCATCTCACTCTCTCTCTTTATGCAAATCCAACATAAATCCATCAACATGCCACAGTTCCCTAATTAAGCAAAAGACCTTATACCCATCGTGTGATCGAAGAAATAGAAGATACAGAGAGACAATCAGGAAATTAATAAATTATCAATAAATCGACCGGTATACCACTAACTCTAACACTTCTTGCTTATTATAAAATAAGCATATGATTAGTTCTGACGTGCAGTTTTACATTTCTTGAATTATATAACTTTCACGAGCAGAAAACAGGATTGACAAATTAAGAAAGAAAGTACTACGAGGTTGTGACTTGTGAGACAAACATGAACATGTGGTTGGGTTTAGGGTTCTAACTGGGAGTTTTAAACACGTTTTTTAATTTGACCCCATGCCAACGATAATCATCGATCCCTAACTTGTCCATGTATTAACAGAAACCTACCGAAAAACAGTACTACCTTTTACACATGACGTTTGTCCATGCCCAACATACAGTTGTATTCAAACATATTTTACATGTGTTTAATCAACTAGTGCTATTATATTTTTTATTTTATTTTTTGCTATAGGTTCGGATGAGAAATTTAAAGTCGATTATATATATATATATATATATATATATATATTTTATAACAATATCGACAAACTAAAAATTAGTTTGTGTACAATAGTCTATTGGATTGAGAGTTTATAAACATAAGACAACATTTTTAATTTTAACAGGCTGTCTGGTGGGTTGGATGAGATTGAGTTTTAGGAAAAAGAGATTATATATCTCATTTTATTGTGGATTCATAACCCATCTGTCATCTCATATTTTGACACAATAAAAAATTTACTGGACTCAAATCCATTTTTATTAGTTACAACCTATCCTAATCAGCCCACTAAACAGGCCAATTGGGTATAGTGTGTGTAATCGCTACTTATTTTGATACAAATAATAGGAAGACCCCAAGTGCATGAATAAATGCTCTTGCTACTCGAGTTACAAACCCTTAAATTAACTTTTTAGTTGTGTTTTTTCTTTCTTTATTTTTATTTTTTGTATCAGATTTAGCCATTAAACTTGTTCTAATATGCATATATTTCCCAGACAAGAAGAAAAAAATCTCACAACACAAAGAAGGACTGATGGAATGGGTTTACTGATAATGTGGTTTCGAATTCCAATAAATCAATGTGTTTTCAACACATGACATTGTATTATTGAATAGAAATGCCACCTAATGGTGAATCCATCTTATGTAAGTTGCTCTTCACTAGGGGTGGGCACAGTTCGGTTTAGTGCGGTTTTGAGTAAAATCAAAACTGAAACTTTTTGCGGTTCGGTTCAGTGCGGTTTGAAGCCAAATGAAACCAAACCGTTTGGTTTAGTTTTTAAGAAAACATATACAATTTAAAATACTAAACGCTCATTACCTCAAGCTTTACATGAATGCAATCAACAAAGAACTTAAAAAAAAAAAAAAAACTTATCTAGAAGAAAAGTAGTTTCTAGTAAGATCATAAGTCAGAACTTAAAATGAAAGACATCATACATTAGAACACATTATTAAGCATTTCCCAATCTAGACATCATAGAGAGTGCTCTTAAGGGGTACAAATTAAACATCAGCTGTAGCTAATCGAACCGCTACAAAATGTCATAATCAGTATATAAAATGAAACTAATTCCTCATTAAAAACCAGTAAAAAGTCCTCACAGAGCAACCTTATTAGCTAGCTAGGTACCAGGTGCCACACAAAAGTTGTAAGGCTTGGGAAGAAGAAATGCATGAACGGTTTGCAACTTTACATGCATATTCTATGTAGTAGATAACATGTATCAATGATCCAATGTTACGGACTCATGGCAGATGTATATTATAAGAGCATCTCCAAATGAGATGTCAAATATAATATGTCAAATTTTTATTTGATGGTTGATGTGGCAAATTAAATACAAGTGCTAAATTCTCTTCTTTTCCAATGAATGTGTCAAATATTTATTTTATTATTTTATTAGGCCTAGAGTTACATTAACTATTAAAAAATAAGCAAAATTAATTGTAGTTTTTATTCTATTGGTTGTTAATGGGATCCATGTATTAAGAAATTCAAATAAATATTTTTAACTCCTTCTTTGTTTTCTGTAAAAAAAAAAAAAAAAAAAGCAGCTAGAAAGCAAGGAGTCAAATGACTCACATGCCATATCATATATGACATATCCATTGGAGAACACCTAAATGTCTTTTAATCCTATTTGGCATATTTGACATCTCATTTGGAGATGGTCTAATTGCCCAGCAAACAAGACTTGCATGGTTGCACCCTTAAATCTATGAGGAAGCTAAGCATTATTTCCCTTGCAATTTCGATTTCTCAACGTCCTTTGCATGGAACACTTACCCATTGATCACATATCTATTGTAGGACAATGCATTCAAGTGCCCACCCCTACTCATGAGTGGTGATATTATGTCGAAGAGAAAGAAAGTGATGACTGATGATATTCTAGTGTGGTTGGATTCATACTAAATGTATGGACTCTAACAAACAACCTATTAAAACATGACATCTAATATATACATTTAATTAAATGCTTATTAATATTTATGGTGCTGTTTGGTTTTGGTTTCGGTATAGTTTTCAAAAGTCAAAATCGAAACCAAACCATTTCCTACTTTGTGATTCGGTTTCAAAATCGCAAAACCAAACTGTTCGGTACGGTCCGATTTAATTTTTGTTTCGGTTTCGATTTTCAGTTTTAAATGGCCACCCCCACTTTCCACAGCCTGATCTTAAGCTGTTAAAAAAAATTAAAAATTATGATATCAATATTGAAATGACACGTATGTGGTGGACTTGGGGAGGACATTTTTGGGAAGGGACTTACAGAAATTGGGCTTAAAGAAGCCCACGTTTAATATTTACTTTATGGGATGATTCCACCCGAACTAAGTATTCCCTCAGCAGAAACCCAAATTACCAATTTTAAAAAAATTTCCAAACTTGATTTATTTTAGGAAAAATTAGGTTATCATGCATCAATTTTTTTTTTTTTTTTATATATTGGAAAACTAACGAAAAGTCTAAAAAAAACTTTAGTTTTAATGGAAAATGACAAATAAAAGTGTAGTGAATAGTACCAAGAAAAGGTAAAAATGTGGGTTTTCGTTAAAAGTGAACTGACACACCCCGATCCAAAAATTGGGGCGTGCTGGCCGTCACGTGAGGTGACGTAGCCAAGTGCGCAATGCAGAAGTAAAAAAGTGAAAATACGAGGAAATAAAGTCAACAAGATAATTTACAATAAAAAGATCAGTGAGTACTAGTGACAAACATAGAAGGAAAAATGCAAAGTAGAAGTTCAAGTATCCTAGGTGCAGTCCAAAATAAACAAACGCTACACAAGTGAACTAGAAAATCCTACATGGAGGGTGCTCTGTCAGAAATGCCTCGATGCCTCTTTCGTCACCCACATCCTCGCTACCTAAAACCTGGAAGGGACGCAAAACAAAAAATGTGAGTGGGCAAAAACAAAGTTTGTTTTTCAAACCATTTCAATATCAAGTAATAACCCCTCTCTGTAAAACCCGTATACTTTCCAGAAAATATTATACGTACTCGTATATCAAATCATGCAAAAATGATAAAGCTCAAATATGCCATGCTAGAATATGCCACGTCAGCATATCCAAACAAACAGTATAAGCATCAAGCAGGTGAGATAAAACAAATCATAATAAGCCAGTACTATCAGTACATTAGCCGGAGTCACCTAAAGTGACCTGTACACGAGTCAGAACCACTATCCTGCACACAAGTTGGAACCACCTAAAGTGGTATATACGACAGGCTGGTGTCTATAAATATGCTCAGTGCTATGATCACGTGAAGGTTGTGCGATGTATCGCAAGTCACCTACGAGTTGAAACCACCTAAAGTGGTCTATACGACAGGCTGGCACCTGTCTTGGATTCAAGGTGAGCGTACAGTGCGAGAGATGAACGATCATGTGAAGGCTAGGCCCTACTCTGGCAGAGCACAATCATCGAGGTGCAGGAATATAAGCTATAACTCAATCTCATCAACACCACATCTATTACTATCAACATACTCACCTGACTTACTTGAGCGTCCGCGGCACCAAAGCATAACCAACACAATCACAATAATAATAATAATATCAATGATATTCGACATGGCATTTCAATTATAAAACCATTAAAACGTAATTTCTAGAAAGATACCAATCAATATATATATAGAATATAAAAGCCCACTCATTGACACGTAGAAGGATTGAAAGCCCCGAGCCTCGCGTGGTTGCGCTCGTCCTTCGGATAGTCCTCACCTATATGCGAAACAACTATAAAACCGTCAATTTAACGCACATAACCAACCTTAGGTAATAACTTCTCATACATTACTCAAATGGGGTGTTTGAATATACCAACAGACTCCACTCAACCTCACAAACATCCCCATATTTTTAAAATAATTTTCTGACCTCCTACGCGCTGGCCACGCGCGGGCACATGCTTGGCACGCGTGTGAAACCCTAATGGCGTTAGGGAATATTCGGTTCAAACCCTAATAGAAGTTGATGACTGTTACCTAACGCCATTAGAATATTCCATTAACTTTGACAAAAATATTTGCCTCCTTCTCCGGTGAGCCTTGCCGGTCGCCGCCGTTAGCAACTCGAATTTCGCCGGTTTCTGGAAAAACTTCAAACCTTAATATCTTCTTCATTTCTCAACCAAATTCCATGAAATTTGTACCAAAATGAAGCTTACAACGAGTAAAACAAAACCTTACCACTTTGGGGACCTAAAACCAACAGAATCTCGCCGGAGAAACCTCGATAATTCGACCAACCCTGCAACTCGACAAACTCGAGCTTCCTGACGTCCAAAACACTTCAAAATTACTCCCCAAGCTTCGTGAAGACGTCCTAAAGCTTTCTACAACCTTAAAAACTTCTAAAAACCTCACGATCACGTGTGCATGAACAGTGCACCAAATCGGGGTTCCATGGTTCTTAGGTTTTCGAGGTTCCACGTCGATTTAAGGGTATGGATGAGCTTCTGAGCTCACAAAGAACACAAAAGTAAACTCCTCGATGTCAATTCAGTGAAAGATGAAGGTAGTTTGAAGAGTAACCGTACCACTTGTACGGACAACGGAAGGAGAAAAGAGAGAGTCACGGGAAGAAAGAGATGGGTGTTTGTGAGTGTGTGGTCCAGATGGCAGCCCACCAACCAAAAACAAAAGAAACCAAACACCCTACAACACAAATTAACGTCCAGGGGCAAAATCGTCATTTCACATCTACGGTACAAATAATTCGAGACGGGCTGTCACATAACAGTACTAGAAGTGTTTTGTTAGAACTCCCTTTTTTATTTCATTGATTGAATTTTTATTTTTTTAATTTTTATTTTTATCAAGGTCTTTGATTTTTATCCATGTCATTATTTCAATAATAAAATATTTACATGTTAGCATCTTAAATTTTATTTTCAAATATATCAATTTACTGTTAAAAAACCATTACATTTAGTATACTTAAGTTTATGGCAAAAATTTGTATCATATATTTCTGTTTTTAATTTGTAACTATTTTCAATTTGCAACCATTTTTATTTTTTTTTTGTACCAATTTCCTTTGTAATTTTAATTTGTATCCATAGATTTAAGTTATTTTTGTGCCATATTTTTAAAATTTAGTTTGTATTCATAATTTTTTTGATCTTTTGTTTGTACCCATAGTTTATTTATAACGTACCTATTTTTCATTAAAAATGTACCGAATTTTTTTATGTAAAATGTACCCGTTGCTTTTAATGTTAAGTTTTCACTTTTTGTAACTCAAAAAAGTAAAATCTAGTCGCACATTTTAAATTTGAGGAAATAATTCAAAATCCTCATATGGAATAAACTTTGCATGATTACAGCAAGGAATTATTAATTTTTGTTATTAATTTCTTAATTAATTTTGTAATTTAGCATTTTGTCTTTGAATCAAAGTATTCAAATTAATAAAGTTTCGGTCTAAGATTTTGGTCAATTAGGGACCGTTACCAAAATTTTCATTTTTTTGAACTGCCGATTTAGTCCCTGAATTATCACCTAAGTGAAAATTAGGTCCTTGAATTATTCTTTTTAGAAAATAGGTCACTAAACTCATTACAAACAACCAATTTCATCATTGCCATTAAATTTTAAGTTTTTCCATCCAATTTTTTGTTAACTTAGGTTATGTGACTTGCACAAGACACAATTTGAAAGATAAAATCGTCATTTCATCGCTCAAGAAATACAACCAGGAGAAACATCCATCTCGTCACTTTTCCCTGCTCAAATTTTCCAAATTTTGAAATTTATAAAGCCTAATTTGCAACTTTTTAAGCTGGGAATCTTATACAAACATTAAGGGCTTTCGATTTGACCATCCCAAAGCAAATTTCATGAAAATAATTTCAACTCTCAACAACAAATTTCATTGAAATAATTCCATACTATATTTTCTCTATTTTCAATCCAAAAATAAAGTCTAAGGCACCAATTCCACATCATGCCAATTGCTGGAAATTTTGAATAGAATTTCATTGTTCCACATTGCTCACCACTCAAGATTCTCCCTTTATAAGGCTTTTGTCCCTTATAGAATGTGATTGGACTATAGTACCATACCTTGGAGAATAAAACTGAGCTCATCCTTGGAGTTGGGTTTTGGGGTGTAATAATTAATTGATAATTAATATATAATTAATTATCAAAAGGGCCTTGGGCTTGCTCTTGGGCTCGGGCTCTAATAATTAAATTATTTAATTAATTATTTTCATATTTAATTAATTTCGAATTTAATTAATTAATTAATTTTTTATTATTTCCAACATACTCATCATTTCAAATGAAGTCTGAAGAGTTCATAAAAAACTCAGAGCAAAGCACCCCTCTGAAGAGATGTCTCCCAATAGTCACACCTCATTCTCATACCTGTTGCGAACAGGCATAATCCCATTATATATACATCCATCTGCATGACATTTAGAATACAGAAAATCAACATTCTTCTTCTACAATCATAAACATCCTTTCTAAGAGAACCACACAAAAATTCGCCAGAAGTCAATTTTTCCGGTGCTAGAATTCCCGACTTAGATCGTTGAATCCTGGTGAAGCAGACGTCCGTAGAACTACAAGCACTGAGTAGGGACGAAATTTCTGTTTCAAGGACATTGCAGTACGCAAGCATCGATCTTCAATTTTTCTGTTTAATATTATTTCATTGTTCATACTCTGTTCAATATTTATTAGTATTTATTATTTATTAGCATATATACTTTTATTACAGATTGTTGACATATATCCAACACCAATAACATAACAAAACAAGGTTCGGGAAGCAAAGCAAGTCATGAACTGCTTTTCTTAAGTCATAGGCAGTGTTTACTTTGTCATCATCTGCCTTTTACAAAACAAGTCATTAATTGTCTTTTACAAAACGCAACATCTGAACATTCACGGTCTCCAAGTCCTTGCTCTTTTTGCTACAGATTTGTTCCTTTTTGGTTCTCCAGTTATAACTGATTGGCCTTGTAGCACTTCTTCACTTCCTCTTGGATGCATCACAGATTGGTGCTCGGATCCCCCCCTTCGCTTGTAGTCCTTGTAGTCTGGGCAACATGGCCTCCTCTTTTAACTAAACTTTCTCTACGACCCTATATGCAAATATCAAACATATATTCTTACTGCCATGCACATTGAATATTAATATCATTGATTCAATTTCATGAAAAGAGAAAAGAAAAAAAAAGAAAAAAAAAGAAACAGATGTGCTTACAACTTGTAACTTTCTCTACTTGTCAATTGTTGCCGCCTTCTCCTTGTTTTAGAGGACACTTGGAAAAATTATGTGCATCTGAGCCACAAACTGAGCAGTGCATGATTATATCATACCTCTTCAATTTAGTAGCACCTTTTAGTATCTCATCTTGCTCCTTATTCCTACTCTTTTTTGGTCTTCCAGTTTGCTTGCGGTAATAAGGAGGCTTAATGGGTCCATTACCAGTTTTTTCCCACAAATCTTGGCCAGGCATTGGGGAGATAAAATTCCCGTAAGCTCTGTCATATGCCTTTCTTTTGTATGCTGGGTTTACATAGTCGATTGGACTCTTCTATTGTCTAGTAATTGCGGTCACGACATGACAAGAAGGAATACCACATAGGTCCCATTTTCTGCATGAGCATGAGTGTCTATTTAAATCCACTGCATATTGCGCCCCATAAATGTGTGTCACCTGAAACTTGCCTCCCCCAGCATTTTGAGCAATGCATGATCCACTCTCTTGAGCAATCTTTTCCAAAATCTTAACAATTTTAAGTCCAACCTTTCGATGCCATTTCTCTTCTCTTGCCATTCTCAACCTCAAGTAACTATGAATTCTCTGTAGCATTCTCAATATAGGCTTGTCCCTTGCTTCTAGAATTTTAGAATTGACGCACTCACACAAATTATTTCGCAAAATATCACACTTAGAACCAATGGAGAAGTGTGACCTGCTCCAATTTTTAGCTAGCCTTTTTACCAACCAGTCATATGCACTTTCAGATAGCAACAGGATCTTATCCATCTCTGCTTGCCATGTAGGAATAGTAGTGACCCTAGCTGCAACCCCTAGCCTTTGTTTTAGTGCCAAACTACCATGACCATCTGACCAGAAGTTGCTATGAAGGTGCCTAATACAATGTCTATGCTCTGCATCAGGCATTAAGTTCACAATAGCTAGTCCCAGGCCCTTCTTCTTGTCTGTAATAAATATCCATCTATTTCCATTCAGTATACCAACATTTTTGAAAAAAAAAAAATATCAAGAAACCAAGTCCAGGTCTCTTAATTCTCAATTTCAACTATACCAAATGCTATTGGGAGCATGCCATTATTAGCATCAATCCTAATATCACTAAGAAGTTGACCTGGATGGTTTCCCTTGATGTGGCAGCCATCAAACCCAACCATAGTCGTTCACCCTTCTATGAATCTCTTCCTGCAAGCATCGTAGAATATATACATCCTCTCAAAAACAGGATCATCACCCCTCAATTTTGTCTTCACTAGCACTGTACTCCTTGGATTCTGAACCTTGACCTCATGACAATAATCCCATAATTTACCATACTGCTCCTCAATGCTTCCTTGTATTTTTGTAGCAGCAAATGACTTAGCTTTGTAAACTTGATCCTTAGTCACATCAATGTTGTAGTGCTTTCTCACCATTTCCATGAAATTTGGAACAGACATGTTAGGATTTCTCCTAAGATCCTCATCAAACCTTTCAGCCAACCAACTTGGGGTTGCAAACTTTGCCTTTTCCTCTCTACCACAAGTATGACTTTTGATGAATGTCTTAATCCTAAAAGTCGACCCTCTTTTAACTCTGCTTGCATACAACTTCCAAGGACAAGGTCCTTCTTCAGATTCACCATCACAGACCATCTTAACTCTAACAGTGTCATTTTTCTCAAGTCTAACCATCCTTGCACAACTATTTGAATAGTACCTTAAAGCTTCTCTACACTCTCCAACAGTAGGAAATTCGAAGCCCAAACAAAGTTTTGGATCTCTTAAGTTATGATCTCTATTATATTGTTTAAATCTTGGGGCCTCTAAACTTTTCGACAATTTCAACTTATTTTCTTGCTCAGATTCAGACCCATGCAGACTATCAAGCTCCTCGGTATCATACTCATCTGTTTCCTCCTCACCTGGTTCTTTATACTGCTCTTCGGTATCTTCTGGTACAACAAATCTATGAAAATTATTGTCATCTTCATCCTCACTTTGCTCATAATCACTGTCCCTGGAATCTTCATCATCTTCATCATCTTCATCAGGTTCTTCTGCTTCATCAACAACATCATCAACTTCTAACTCAGCATCCACCAAGGCGCCACCATTAACTACATATTCTTCTCTATCATCCTCTTCATCACACTCATCATCTGCAACATACTCTCCTTCAAGATCTACATAACCAACTTCTTGAGCAACATGTGAACCCTCAATCGGAATAACATCTTCTACATTGATCTGAGTTATAGCATTTTGCAATGATGCTTGAATCTCTATATTCTGCACTTCTTGTGACTTATCTGTGAGGTAAATCACTACTATGCTTCTTTTGGTTACACATTTTGCACATTGAAAGCAATCTGCATCACAAGTAATAGGAACCCATCATTTCCTTTTCTTCATATAAAAGAACTTTGTGGTCTCTTTATTGTACCCAAGATACTCTGCTAGCCCCATAAGTCCCACATGGTTATACAATCTCTACTAATATTGTCCTTCCAATGCACTTTTCCCCCCAAGTAAAAGCCATCCACTAAATAACCCCCATGGTGAATTTTAAGGGAGAATTAGTCTGTTACAGCTGCATAGTCAGTAAAAGGAGAGTCAAATACCCCATCTTAGTGAGCCATTATTGGCTGTGGATATGCATACCTAAACTAATATCACCACAAGGTTTATTTCTCTAAAACAATGAAGGAATGGTTGCCAAATGAATATGCAAAAATGGTATATGCCAAATGAATAAGCAGAATATGTATGAATTCGTTCCAATCACTAAGTCAGCAAAACCCCAAATCCCAAAGATTCATTTCAATCACTAAGTCAGCAAAACCCCAAATCCCAAAGATTCAACCACAAACCAAAAAATTCAATTTTTTTTTATTTTTATTTTTTCGTCAGATAAAAACCAGTGCATTCAAGTATGAAAACAATAGGACGACACAAACACCAACTTAATTCATTAGGACCACCCAATCAACATTAAAAATAAAAAAAATAAAAAAATAAAAAAATAAAAACCTAATTTGATAGTATTAAATTCCCTGAAACCTAGTACAACGAGGGAATCTGTGCAAACACAGAAAGAGACGACATAACTTTATTTTTTATTGAACCAAATTAAGTCCTCAATAAAAATTCATCTGATGAACCAAATTATGTACACTTACTGTAATGTGGAAGCTCCCCACCATCTCTGAGTTGGAAAGACATCTCTTCGTTCAACCAACGTTGATAATTCATTAAGATTTGTCTCTGTTTGAGAATTTTTTGAGCAAAAGTTTCGAAATCGCCTTAAAGTGCAACGCACCTAGATCATCAACCAATGGGCACAAGAAAAGCTGAGGAGCGATGCAGGCGATGTCTCTCTTCTCTCTTGAAAGAGTCCTGGTAACCTTAAAGACCAACGGGCATAGAAAATGATGATTTTACCCTTTTACATATGTCATGTGCAAGTGACATGACCTAAGTCATAGAAAATTCTTTAGTTAACGATACTTGGAGGCCATTGTATTTGTCCTATCTTTACAAGTACTGCATGTGCGTCTCGTGTCCAGTTTTAGATTACGCTCTTCCGGTCCACCAAACGAGCCCTAAATCTTCATTTATTAATTTTATGAAGCTATGCCAAAACAAGGATGCTTCTGGGTTGGAGGCTTCTAGGGCTTATCATTTTGGTTCAGCATCAGGAAGACACACGTGCGGCGGTTGCTGTACCTGTAGCGTCTGTTGAGAAATCCAATTAAGCCGAGCCACACAAGAAATGCAACTCTGCATGTTGAAGGTCGAGGACAAACCCTACAGCTTTCCCGAGTGGCTTCCTCTTCTGCATCAGAAGAGTTATTTTTGTCATACAGATGAATGTATATTCAAGACAGCACCGTAAATAAATAATACATGTACATATATTTCCACGTCATATTTATTTTGTGATCTTGGATTATAATTATCTACAAATAAAAGACACCAAGACATATTAGAAGTTGAAAATGAATCTGAAAATTTGAAAACTATGTGCTAAAAAGCCTTGTATAATACCTCTCTGGTAAATCGGCAATTCGATGGTTGAGTTGAGAACTATAAGGTGTTCTTCATCAGCTTCGTCTTCACCGTCATCTAGAGTTTCTAAAGCTAGCATCCACATTCTAATTGTGTATAATTAATTAACTCCAATTACACGGGAGAAGGCTACTTTTTGTTGGTGCAAAAACACTCAGTAATTAGGCCAATTTATAGGGAGGGTGGAGGGTTGGTGAAGGATAGGGGTATATGATTAGGGTTAGGTTTAGGTTTTGGAATTCTCAGCCATGCAAATTTTGGCCCCTTTTTTCCTTTCCTTTCGTTTTCTTTTTCTGGGTGAGATTTTCGTTTTCCCTTTTTTCTTTTTTAACCGTTTGGCAACGTAGTTAATGTTAATCTTGCTAATTTGTGGACCAATACAATGTATTTGATGACTATTTAGTGTATTTGAAATGACACTGTACACAGAAAAATTAGGATCTGGAAGAAAAGGAAACAAATTTCAAATGTATTTGAAGATTTTATGGAAAATAATGTATCAAAAGGTTTCCAATTAGGGAAAACTAACGAAAGACCCTGAAAACTTTAGGTTTAGTCTTTAGTCCAAAAGTTTTCAAAAATATCAATTCTACTCTTCGAACATTTGTATAAAATGGCCCAGTATTCAGCAATGTTCACGTGGTCTTCATCAAAGAATACAGCCAAAAGAAGGAAATCACAAGTAAAATAAGAAAAATGACAGCTTTCAAAAATAGTTCTGATAGTTTTAAAAAATAGTGCACTGTCACTATTCAAAAAAGTTGCAAATAGTTGAAGAGTTGTTTTGTTGTTTAGGATATTGTATATAAGGGAGTTTTTCCTCCCATGCAAAACACAACTCACACACTACTCCAACATACCTCTAACAGATAGCATCTGAAGTTTTCCTAGAATTCATTGTAAACACTTCTCTTTATAAACATCTTACATATCAATAAAAGTTCAAGTATACAGATTCACTCAATTACCAAGTCTTAAGTAAATTTTATTTCCTTCCTTAGTGTGTTTGTTTAATTAGACTTCTAGTCCAAAAAAAGAAAACATTATTGTAGTTATATTATTAACCTGCAAAATTGACGATCATACTTTGTTCGAGCACTTTGTTATAGTTGAATGTTTACCATACAAATAACTAGACATTAACTAGGGTACCTTTGAGTTCAGCCGTTAAGACCTTATGCATTTACTATGAGTGGCCGTCATGATGAAACATGTCGAGTTCCATGTGCAAGGTTTTATGTCTAGTTGTTATAATAACCATCAAACTATTTAACCGGGCCTTTGCTATGCGAATTTGATATCAGAGCCAAGTTTAGCATTTTAATAATATAATTATATTAGTAAAGTACCTTGAGGACGGAAGTTATTAACACAACTGATATCATACACTTGCTTAATTTTGTATGAACAATAGATATTATTGTCCTTGTAGACCTTGTCAACCACAACCGTTAGACATTTATTGTCCTAGACACCCAACTATAACTAGCATAAAGAGAAAATTAGCATATGTATCCAAAAGAATTAGCAGGACTTTGAAGAAGCAAAAGTTTTATCTTGGTTATTTTGAACACCCTTCATTTATTAGTAAATATAATAACACAGAAGTGCTTCATAGAGTTTTAGAAGCAAAAAGAGCAACAGATCAAATTTTAGAGAACTTGAGAGAAGAAAGAGAGTTTCTAAGAAATCAGTTAGCCGAAACTTTTAGAGAAAGGTACCTTAATTTAGAAATTAGTGAACATCAAAAAAGAAAAATAACCTTCAATCAAAATAGTTTAGTTTGTTATTTTTCATTAAGAAAACATAATCATATTTTGCATGGTGAAGAAAATCTACAAGCCAAAAGTATTGTAGATCTTATTATTAGTCAAGCAAAAAATATAAAATTATAAAATAATAAGCATAATCATTTGTTAAACCAGTTGTTAGAGCATTTTCAGAAAAATTCCACAAAAGCAATTTGAAAAAATTTAGATTATATTACATCCCAGTTAAAAGATAATAATAAAAATATTCAAAGGTTTCCTAGCAAAGGAGAGATAAAAGAGCTTACTAACCTCATAGATGGTAAGCCTAAACTGTCACATCCCGGCCTGGATGGGACCACTTCCCGGGCCCACTTCACCACCATAGCACGATATTGTCCGCTTTGGGCTTACCATTCCCTCACGGTTTTGTTTTTGGGAACTCACGAGCAACTTCCCAGAGGGTCACCCATCCTGGGAGTGCTCTAGCCCTCTACTCGCTTAACTTTGGAGTTCCTACGGAACCCAAAGCCAGTGAGCTCCCAAAAGGCCTCGTGCTAGGTAGGATGGGAATATACATTTAAGGATCAGTCCCCTGGGCGATGTGGGATGTTACAATCCACCCCCTTAGGGGCCCGACGTCCTCGTCGGCACATTTCCGGCCAGGGATAGGCTCTGATACCAATGTCACATCCCGGCCTGGATAACTTCCGGCCACTTCACACCATAGACGATATGTCCTTTGCTACCTCCTCACGGTTTGTTTTGGGATCACGACACTCCATAGGCACCATGGAGTGCTTAGCCCCAGTTAAAGTTCTAGCAGTGAGCTCCCAAAGCCTGTGTAGTAAAAATCATTTAAGGATCATCCCCTGGCGATTAGTGACAAAAACAGTAGAACTTAGATCATTAGAAATAGTTTGAGGCAGTTTAAAAGTAATAGTTCAAAAAATCCAATTAGTGAAAAAAATAGTTGAGTGAACAAGTAGATAAGTTGCATAATAAAATAGATAGATTATTAGTTTAATGATCGATTCTAGAACTAATAGAAAATATATCCAAGCTTTGAAAGAAATTAGTAAGTTAGATAAAGAGCCAATAGGTTTAATAGATTTTTCAACACCAGTAGCTGGTAGTAATATCCCTATTAGACAAAATAATTTAATTATCCAATTAGTTTTAAATTTAGATGAAAAATTAGAACAAGTTGCAGAACGAAGAGCAGAAATAAATCAAATTTTAGATAACACATTTTCATCACTTCCACCATCTTTGTTTGAAAAATTAGAAAATTTAACTTTAAGTACCAATAATCATAATAGAAGACCTAAGATAAATCCTTTTGATAACAAAAAACTAGAACTCTTTAGGAGAAAATGAAAAGAAGTAGTTAGAGCTGAAGATATTTATCAAAACAAAGAAGAACCACAAGAATTCATTAGAAGAAGTTTTGAGAGAACTCAGAAAAATAAATATAATTTGTATCAATTAGGTTTCTTTGAAAATAGAAGTAAAATTGTAAGTAGCATCAATCAACATGAAGTTAGTTGTATTGATAAAGAAGTTACACTTAATTTACTTAGTAAATAAGCAATTACTCATGTAAGAAAATAACACCTTTAGGAACAATATTAATTAGAATAGCAAGATTAACTGTCACATCCCGACCCGGGGCGGATCACTTCCCGGGCCCGCTTCCACTACCGTAGCACGATATTGTCCGCTTTGGGCTTACTATTCCCTCACGGTTTTGTTTTTTGGGAACTCACGAGCAATTTCCCAGAGGGTCACCCATCCTGGGAGTGCTCTAGCCCTCTTCTCGCTTAACTTCGGAGTTCCTACGGAACCCGAAGCCAGTGAGCTCCCAAAAGGCCTCGTGCTAGGTAAGGATGGGAATATACATTTAAGGATCACTCCCTGGGCGATGTGGGATGTCACAATCCACCCCCCTTAGGGGCCCGACGTCCTCGTCGGCACATTTCCGGCCAGGGATAGGCTCTGATACCAATGTCACATCCCGACCCGGGGCGGATCACTTCACGGGCCCGCTTCCACTACCGTAGCACGATATTGTCCGCTTTGGACTTACCATTCCTTCACGGTTTTGTTTTTTGGGAACTCACGAGCAACTTCCCAGAGAGTCACCCATCCTGGGAGTGCTCTAGCCCTCTTCTCGCTTAACTTCGGAGTTCCTACGGAACCCGAAGCCAGTGAGCTCCCAAAAGGCCTCGTGCTAGGTAAGGATGAGAATATACATTTAAGGATCACTTCCTAGGCGATGTGGGATGTCACATTAACCAGAGCATAAGTAGGCACAAAAGCTTTAGTATACATATACGATGATAGATGAGATAATCACCAGCAAGCAGCAATAGCAACGGCTAAAGTAGATTTAAGTTCAAATTTAGCAGTCATAAGTTGTATTTCTAATTATGTTATGACAATAAATGAATTTAGTAAATATATTAAAGTAAGTATAAGAAGAAAAAAAAATTATAATATGAAAGGAGAGTAGAAAAATTTGTGTATTAGTTTAATGTATATTGGTAAAGTTTCTGATAAATATAATCATAAGTTTAATTTAGAATTTCAAAATTTAGTTTAAACATTTGGTAGTAAACATATAAATATGATAAAAGCAAAACCTGTAGATAATAACTTTTTAGAATGAACTCAGTTGATATTAACTAATTTACAAGTAACAAGAAATAGACAACAGATAGAGTACAAATATATGAAACTAGTACAGGTGAAGCAACAATTAGAAAATATAGAAGATGATGAGAGTGAGATTGAAAATGAGAGTATTCATATGGCTTTTGATAATTTAGATATTAATTTAGTTGAGCAAAATTTTGATCATATTGTATATAAGCTTATTGAAGATATTGATCATTTAGATGAAGAAGAATACTTAGAAAAATATAAGGCATATGATTGAGGACTACATAGGATTTCAAATGAAGAAATGAAAAAAAATTAATTTTAGAAATACAAGTAAAACATATTTTAGGATTAAAAGAATATAATAATTTATTAGAGTTAAAAGCAGAATGTAATCCAGCAGAAGAAAATAGTACATCAGGAGTAGAAAATCCAAGATATGTAGGTAGAACTGATCAACAATTTTTGAAATAAACAAATGAACAATATAATGAATAAGTAGGAGTAGATTATGTTGAAGAATATGATGAAACCACCTAGAAAAAATAGGATTCAATATTTAAGAGGATTATAACAAATTAATATAGTAGTTAATATATTAAACTTAGATAATGTAGATCCATAAGAATGAGAGAGAACAATTGAGAGATGGGAAAAAAGTTGCATACATGCATCATTAATGTTAGATTTAGTAATTCACAAAATATGTTAGATTATTTTGAGCATAGTTTAAATGGTCTAGTTTTTTATTATTTTCAGTCATGGAAAACTCAAAATCCAGAGCAATCAGGCAGTTAAAATGCATTTTAATATTGATGGTTTTGTTACTTTAATTAAGTAAGAATTTTTAGATCATAATATGTTAAATGGTAGAAGCGAACAAGAATAAATACAAGCAATTAAAATTTTAAAACAATTACAAATTTGTGATTTACATTACATAATTGAGTATATATCAGATTTCCTTAAATTTTGGGAATAACAAGTAGAATTAGTGATATTAATTTATTAGATACTTATATGACAAAAATAAAATGACCAATAGGAGAAAAGATTTGGAATGAATGATAAAAACATCCAAGGAAAAATGATATTACAATAGGACCTAGAATTCAAGATGTATATGATACACTTAGACATAAGTGTAGCTAAGTAAAATCTAAGAGACAAATTAGGAAACAATTTTATATGAGCTGTAAAAATATAGATTTACCATAACAATATAATTGTCATAAGAAAAATAAGCATAAGAAAATATACAAAAAAAGAAATATAAGTCATACAAACCATACAAACAGCATAAGAATTTTAGCATAAGACCTTCAAAAACATATAGGAAGAGAAAATATATTTCGAAACAATTTAGGAAAAGAAGTGACAGACCTTAGATTAGAAAATATAAAGCTTCAAAAGATAAGAGTAGTTGTAAATGTTATTCATGTGAAGAAGTTGGACACATTAGACATAAATGTCCAGCATTAGGAAAACAACCGAGAGATAAAGTATATTTAATGGAGTTGTTTAAGTTAGAAGAAGATGAAGATATTCAGTCAATATATAGTTTAGATGATTTAAGTGATAATAAGTGTATTTAAAGTATAGAAAATATAAATATGATAGATTCAGACTCGGAAAATTCAAGTAGTTCAAATAATGATTTAGAAGAGTATATGTGTGCATTCATAGAAGAACAATATGAAGAAGAACACAAATACATTAACTTAGGTTGACCAGAAAAAATGTCATAAATGTAGTAAATTAGTTGCAAATAAATATTATAATACATTTTTAATATTGTGTGAAAAGTGTTATAGTGAAAGGTTATTAAAAATTAATTTAGTGGAATCATAAGAAAGTATTGAAATATTAGGAAATATTGTTCATAGTATAGAAAAGCCAAAAAATAGTTGTTTAATTACTATCAATTGTGAAATAGAATTAACAAAAGAATGCAAAATATAAAAAACAGCTATAATAGATACATGAAGTACAAAGAGTGTAATAAGAGAAGAGTTATTACCAGAAAAATATAGACAAAAATTAGCAAAACCAGTGAGAATAACACAATTTGATGAGAGACCAGTTTATTTAATACATTACTTTAATAATGAGTCTATTAAAGTAGAAAAACAACAATTTAATTTACCACTAACATTTGTTTCACCAGTAGGATCATATCCATTCATTTTAGGTTTAAACTTTTGGAAAAGTTTACAAGGTTTTTCTATTTATGAATTCTAACATAACATTTTTCAAAAGAGGCATTACAATAACTGATCAAAGTAATACTGCAGAATCATACAAAAGCATAAGTATAGAATAGTATAGTGGCTAAAATAGTTATTATTTAGAAAGGGATGTGCTTTCTAGATGTGTTATCCACACACTCCATTTTACTTCTCACACACCCCTTGATAATTTATATCCGTTGATTTTCTTCAATTCATTCGATCCGACGATAGAAAATTTAAAAAATGTATGAGAAATAAAATGGGGTGTGTGGATATCACACCCCATTTAGAAAACTAAAAAAAAAATGATGAGCATAATAATATAGAAGAGTTTGATGAATAAGAAGAAAATCGTATAGAAGTATTATAGTGAGATAGACCAAAGATTTTGGAAAATTATGACAATTAGCAGAACAAACTAGAATCATAGGAGAAGACCCACAATCACATTGGAGGAAAAAAATAAAATATTAGCAAAATTAAATATAATTAATCCAGATGTAACCATTAAGACAGCTGATATGCCTTGTAGTTTATTAGAGAAACAAAAATTTGAACAACAAATAAAAGAGTTATTAAATTTAAAAGTAATTAAACCCTCTAAGTGTAGACATAGATCAACAACATTTATTGTAAGAAAACATTCAGAGCTAAAGAGAGGTAATGCTAGAATAGTTTACAATTACAAAAAAATTAAATGATAATACATATGAAGATAGTTATAAGTTACCAAATAAGGATGAGCTTATAAATAAAATTCAAGAGAGTAAATATTTTAGTAAATTTGTTGTAAACCAGGATTTTGGCAAGTAAGATTAGCAGAAGAATCAATTGAGTGAATAGTTTTTACTTGTCCAGAATGACATTTTGAGTGGCTTGTTATGCCATTTGGACTTAAAAATGCTCCATTGATCTTTCAAAGAAAGATGGATCAAATTTTTAAGAAATATGATAATTTTTGTAGTGTTTATGTAGATGATATTTGTAACAACCCGTTCCAAATTTTACGTTTTTATTTTATTTTAAAAGCATGAATTTACGAAATTGCCCTAGAGGCAAGGACTTTGACTTCCGTTGACCATCGACTTGAGAGATGTGGGACTTGTTCTTTTAGCATATCCTCGTAGTACTCATTGGTACGAACATATAGGCGAAAGCCGTTTGCGAGTCCAGATTATAACGGTATAGTTACGGACGTTCGAAATTAGTTATTCAAGGTTAGGGTTTATTTAAATTAAATCCCATTTTGTGGGGGAAGCCCAATCAGAAATGGAGAAGAAAAAAAAAAAAAAAAAAAAAAAAGAGGAGGAAAGCTTCCCGTGCACGCATACCTGCACCACCGCGAGTCCATCTTCTAAGGCCGATTCCGGCCAACTCCGGTGGAGTTTTTCGATGTCACAACCACCATCTTGAAGCTCTCATTCCCCTCTACAAAACCCACCCAAGAACCAACTTGATTAACCATGGGATGTGGAGGTTTGAGGCCACGAAAGTTGACGAAAATCAATGGTGCTCCGCCCACCCTTTTCGATTTTCCGGCAAATCGGAAAAGCGATGGCCGATACCACCACTTGGGCTTTGTAGCCCATCATCCCATTAGCAAAACCCAACCAACCTTGACCCCGTTGGACCACCGTAGACGACGAATCGACGTTGGGAAGTTTTAGGCACCCGCCGGCTTCGTGGGCAAAATTGACCATCTTCCGTCCACTCTTGGACTTCGTTGCAGGGACCAATCATTCAAGACGCCTCGATGCGTGCGCTGGAGAATCATAGCGTGGACTCCAGGTGAGTGCATATTTTCCTTTTTATCGTACATATTATTGAGAGTTCTATCGACACCTTTAAATTGATTAGGCATATTACTTTCATATATAATTATTGTGAATGCTTGAAGTATTATGTGAACTACGAATGGCTTGATCCCTGTTTAGGGTACGTAGGCAGTCTAACGAGACGTTAGATGCAGCCATAAAATATTTGAGACAAAAGCCTTGCTTGGGAAATTGAGTAATGCGAAGGAAATTGGTTAAGGCAAGTTTTAGTTTTATAAATTAGTTAGTTAAATTAGTGTTAATTGGGTTGTCATGAATAATTATCCTTGAAAATAAGTAGTTTGGGAGTAGGGCGTTATTAATTGTACACTTCACACTATATTGTTTATAATTGAAAATGCTACGACATGGTTGAGTAGTAGATTGCATCATGATATATCCATATGTATATTACTTGCATATAATTATTGGGAATGCTTTCAAGTGCAAAGGTAAACTCAGGACATCCAGGTAAGTTCAGGTGAGTTTATGGTACTAGTTGAATCGATTGCGTTATAGCATGACTACAGTTATGAGTTTGGCAACTTCGATACGGTCGTACTGGTTGCCATGAGTTGCACATGTTATATTAAGATGCATTGAGAGCTCATAAACCTGCACCTCGGTGTTAGTGCTCCCGCCCGTGGCCATGGCACAGTCCTTCACGTGATGTTCACCTCCCGCACCTTACGCTCACCTTGGATTCAAGGTAGGTGCACAGTCCTGTCGTACAGACCACTTTGGGTGGTTCCGACTCGTAGGTGACCCGCGATTATTCGCCTAGTCTTCACGTGATCGTAGCAATTGAGCGTATTTATTTACACCCAGTCTTGTCGTACAGACCACTTTAGGTGGTTCCGACTCGTGTGCAGGTATACTTATTGAGCTATTGGCTAGCCAGGATTGATGGGATATGGATAAGTCGTACAGGTCACTATAGGTGACTCCGACTTATATCCTAGCCAGGATTGACGAGATATGGATAAGTCGTACAGGTCACTATAGGTGACTCCGACTTATATGCTAGCCAGGATTGACGAGATATGGATAAGTCGTACAGGTCACTATAGGTGACTCTGACTTATATCCTAGCTAGGATTGACGAGATATGGATAAATCGTACAGGTCACTATAGGTGACTCCGACTTATATGCTAGCCAGGATTGACGAGATATGGATAAGTCGTACAGGTCAATATAGGTGACTCCGACTTATATGCTAACCATGATTGATGAGATACGGATAAGTTGTACATGTCATTTTAGCTGACTCTAACTGATATATCACTTTGTATTGATTTAGTTCATTTGACCTACTTATTAATGTATGGTGGATGTGATGGCAAACCGTGGTTTTGGTCATTTCCGAGTATGGTTTGGATATATGTATATATGTTGTACTGTCTTATGGAAAACGATACGGGTTTTACGTTTAGGGGCATTACTTTTTGAGAGGTAGTAACTTTGGGAAGCTTAGTTTTATTGCTTACTCACGCCTTCTGTTTGGTGCCCTCCAGATTTTAGCTGCTGAGTTTGTATCGACAAGAATCTATGGTGAATCTTAGTATGGATGGATATTTTTGAGGGTATGATTCTTACCCACATTACTGCACCTTACTTATGCTCTGACATCGCGTGTGAAATGGGTTCGCTCCCACTCGTAGCGCACTCTGGTATTTAGACACTTTTAGATTCAAATTTATTCAATTTTTATGCACTATCACATTTTATGGCTTCGTCAACTTCCAGGTGTTGGCCAGCACAACTCGATTCAGGGTCCAAGTGGACTTTCTGGGTCGGGGTGTGTCAATATTTTAGTACATAGTAAAAATAGAAATGAACGTAGGAAGCATTTAGAGATAGTTTTACAAGAATTTATCAATAATGGAAGTGATTAACAAAAATAAAATAGCATTAGAAAAGCAAGATATATAAATTTTAGGAATTTATATTATGTCAGGCATAATACAATTACAAGATCATATAGCTAAGAAATTTTAGAATTTCCAAATAAGTTATAAGATAAAAAATAGTTACAAGCATTTTTAGGATTATTAAATTATTCAAGAAAATTTATCCCTAATTTAGGAAGAAAAATACCAGTATTACATTGTAAAACTAGCAAAACAGGACAAAAGTACTTTATTAGTGAAGATATTAAATTAGTCCAAAATATAAAGGAAGAAATTACTAAACTTAAACCATTAATATTACTATTAGATGACAGTTACAAAATATTTGAAACAGATGCTTCATTATTAAGATGTGCATGTATACTGTACCAGAAAAACAGAAGGAGTCACCAAAGTCTGATGAATAAGTTTTCAGATATTCACTTGAAAATTTAATAATGTACAGTCAATATTACCATCAACGGATTTAGAAATTTTAGAAATAATTAACTCACTTGAAGCATTCTTTTTATTTTTACATAATGAAGTATTTACAATTAGAACAAATTGTCAAAACATAGTTTCTCATTATAATAAGATGCATACTAATAAACAAGTAGCCTGAAGATAGGTTAATTTTGGTAATTCAATTACAAGAAATAGTTTTAAATTAATTTTTGAACATATAAAAGGTAGTGACAATACATTAACTGATAACTTATCAAGACTAATTCATTGAACATAAATGAAATATCATGGACCATCATCCTCAAATAACACAAGACCACAAGACAAAAAAGCATATTTCAATATCATAATGATGCACCATGGATCTCCACCATTTAGTGTATTCCAAAATAGTATAAGCAAACTAGCATCACCACAAGTACCCACCTTTAACTTTAATGGCACCATAGTTGAAGGAATTAGAAATCTAACTCTGAAGTATAAGTCAAGGGTATCAGGACTCACTGATAAGCAACAGGTTCTCTTAAATAATTTTTGGAATGTTCAAATCAAACAGCCAAACATGAGATTAGGCTATGAAAAATTAATTAGAGCCCTAAAACAAGAGTTTGATAGTTTTAATTTTAATTTCCATCGAAGTCAACATCATATTCATTCTCTTGAACACAATCTTCAAGCCATTTATAAAGACCTCGAAGTCAACATCATATTCATTCTCTTGAACACAATCTTCAAGCCATTTATAGAGACCATGAGTCATTACTTAGTAAGTTTACTAAAATGAATCAAGAACTCCAAACTCTTAGAATGCAGCAGAACGTAAGTGATATCCTGAAAAGAGAATTAAAAATAGGTTTAGAAACTGATCAGTATAAGAATAAAGAAAAAGAAGTTATTAAGCCCATATAACAAGAGGCTAATGAGCTCATAGAAGATAGAAAGATTAAGATTGAGCTCTTAGGAAGAAGATATTGAAATGAAGCAGCATCAACATAATGAGCAGTATCATCATCTGAGTGATAGAGAAAAACAAAAAAAATATTAAAGTTTTCTTAGGAATTTACCTTTAGACTTAATAAGAGATGATATCATATTAGAAGAAATTTCAAAAGCAAAATTAAGAATAATGCCACCAGATATGCAAAATAAAATCTTGAGCAGAGCATCACAGTGCATGAAAAAGTTACAATTACAATTACAATGTGCTTTGCATTAGTCCATTTTTGATCCAAAACTAAGGATGAATATTATTACAAAGATGTATCCACCATGTCTTTGTGATAGTACAGAGAGTTGTAATTGCAAACCAGAAGTTAGCATAGCTGTAGCCAGGATTAACATGAGAGATTTTACACCATGATATTTTAGTTATGAGCATCAGAAAAAAACATATTGCTGTAAAAGTTACCCCAACCTTACTATTAGAGTTTGGCTATCTTGATAAAATATTCATTAACCATATTTCCTAACTAGAATCATTTCCTGAAAAGCTTATACAAATAGCAGAAGATTATCTAGAATAATGGAAAGAAATTTGCATAAGTTTTATTAGTAATCCTCCAGATTGGTATGTAAATATGCATAAGAAGAAAACTAGACACATAACCATGATTAATGAAAAGTCTTTTAGACTAGCGTCTATTTCCTCACACAGGTGGATTCCTTTATACAAAAATATTCTGAGATTTAGAGGGATCCAAATATTAGCTTTAGATAAGTTTAAAGACTTTAGGTATACATGATATTAGTAGCAGAAAAAGAAGAAATGTATATTTACAGCAAGTTAAGAGTCTGTCATCAGCCTATATTGGAAACCTCAAAATTTTAAAGGAGAAACAGAAGATATGTATTATAAGGTAAATGAAGATAGAGAAAAAAATGCAGAACTGGTAGAAGGAGATGAACAGTACTGGGAACAATTTAACATAAGAAGAGCTGCATAACATCGACTACATGATGGAAGCTTGAAAAGTTGGCAACAAATTAACAAAAGTAGCATAAGATGAATAGCATCATGCAAAATAATGTATTGTAATCAGACAGAAATGTCAACATCATTGTGGACCCCGCTATAATAGTGAAATAATGGCATATGAATAAATAAAGAAAATAGCTTAATCCATTATAGACTTTTCATACATAAAATGTCATTTTCATTAAGAATGAGTGGTAAAAAACCTTTTTTTTTTGGGGGGGGGTTTTGATATGGGTCTAAAGTAACTAAAAATTGGACCTATTTCAAAAATAAAAAATCACTAAAAATTGAACTTATTTCAAATTTTCCTTTTTTATTTTTATTTTTTTTTATTAGAACTCCTTTCCAATTATTCTTATTTCCATATTTGTAAAAATAATAAAAACTAGAGACCGGTAAAATTTGAAACCATCCCGATCTAAGCTTGGGAAACGAAACTCTACAGGTTTGGCCACATACATGCTTCTCATTTTGGATATAAAAGATGAGATAAAAATTGAACTTGAAAACTCAATATGGATGAGCACCTTAAAAGTGAAAGTTTTTACGTTTATTATTTTGACGTGACTATTAAGTTAACTATTATTCTTAAACAAGATGTTTTTTGAATTTGAACATGAACTGAGCATATACGTACAAATTCCGACCATTCAATATCAACGAGTACATCAACATTATATAACATTAAAACAAGATGAACCGGTAATGACCAAAATTTTCTCCGACCCAAAATAGGCGCAAGCAGGGTTGCTTGCTGGCGCTAATGCCATAAAGTTTGTATTTTCTTAACAACAAATAAAATAATTAAATTTCCACTAAATTTCTGGGTTAAAATATATAAGAATTAATTGTCCATTCTGGTTTGTTTGGACTAAATCCTAGTTAATGTAGTGAGAGAGTGTGATGCTGGCCGCAGCACCTTGCTGACTAACAGACTTAGCGACCACCTCGATCATCGATGGAACCCGCCGCCCTCTTCCGCCTGCTCTGCCCATCCTCCAAAACCGCCGCTCTCATCCCCAAACTGGGCCCCACCCCTGGCGCCAAGGTCCGCATCGAACACCCAACCCATGGCGGCGACGAGTGCGTCGTCCTCATCTTCGCCGAACCAAATGCCCAATCGCCCAACGCCGCCCAAACCCTAGACAAGGCAGAAAGGTCGCCTGCCCAGCATGCCCTGGTTAGGGTTTTCGGGAAGGCGGCGGTTGATGACGCCGGTGAAGCAGAAAAGGGTAATAGCGGCTGCGGCTTGGTGTGTTGTAGGTTGCTGGTGGCGAGCAGCCAGGTTGGGTGTGTGCTTGGGAGAGGGGGAAAGATTGTGGAGAAGATTAGGCAGGAGAGTGGAGCGCACGTTAGGATTTTGCCTAGAGACCAGATTCCGCCGTGTGCATCCCCTGCAGATGAGTTGATTCAGGTAAAGAATGCTTTTTTTTTTTTCCCGGTTTCGATTGCTTTCGTTTACTTGCATTGGACATGATAGAAATGTTGGTACTTTGTAATTGTTGTGCTCTTTAGGTAGCTTATTCCCTTTTTTATGTGCTCTATCTGTTTTGTTTTCGGGATCAATGCACAATCTTTGAGATTCTTGTAGTTGTTACTTGTTGCGATTACTATGAGTTTTTTTAATGATGCAATTAGTAATATTGTGTGGTTTCTTAAAATGGTATATAGCAGTTATGAGGAACTACATTAACACCAGAACTTATGTTGAACGGGCTCTCATACCACGTCATCATGGCTAATATGGTATGACTAACCACTAAGCATTGTTGTGTGTTGAGATGGAAAAGAAGTTTCTCAGTTCGAATTTCAATGCATACTTTGATGTACTAGATAGTCCCACCGAAGTTTTTCTCAGCTCATTGATGTACTAGATATTCGCGCTTAGACCTAAACCACATGCCCATGCATATTATGTGTTGGTGTGAGAAGCAAGTGCAAGAAGTTCTGTATTTCATGATTTATATACTAAGTTTCTAAAATGTGATTGATTTATTTTCTTTCTTTTGCTAAGTGTATGTTTCATAAATGTGAGTGAGTGCTCTTCGTATCTTATTAAACATTTGCATCAATGAGGAAGACCACATTATGAATATTGGGTAAAACTACATTACTAGGACGTTTCATCCAGGCAAAGATGGTAGGACTTTAACTCAAAACCTGCCCAAGGGCAGAAAAGGGTGAATAAAGACAAATAGGACAATGATTGCTAACACTACGAGGGAAGCATGCTTCACCTACTGCAGGGGTACAAATAACATGTTAGGTTTTTGTTGTGCTAATTTATTACTTAGGGCATTATCCATGTTGGTTTGATATGCAGATAACAGGAGAATTTTCAGCAGTGAAGAAAGCACTTCTGTCTGTTTCAGGTTGTCTTCAGGATAACCCTAAGGAAGATGTAGCTAACTCTGGTGCTACCAAAATTTCAGGGGGATCAATTCACGGAACTGGTATGCCTTCACAAGTTGACCCTATTGCTCATCGGGGCTTTGGGCCTGGCTTTAATGCGTCAGATTATCACTCAAGGAATTATTCTTCTAATCCCGGGACTGAAAATATTGGACGTGGTCACAGGATGGCTATGGAAGAAGAGGTGGTATTCAAGTTGCTATGTCATGTTGATAAGGTTGGTAGTCTGATAGGGAAGGGTGGCTCCATTGTTCGGACTATGCAAAGTGAAACTGGTGCATCAATTAAGATAGCTGATTGTGCACCTGATTCAGATGAGCGGGTTGTTATCATATCTGCACAAGAGGTACTAGAGGCTGTATTTGCCTTGCCATTTTATCATTACTTACAGAAACATTTTGTACGTTTTATGTTTGGTTCCTGATACCATAAAATTAATATAAAACAAAACGAAAGGATTTCAAGTTTAATATTGGAAGTTCATTGCAGAATCCAGAGCAAAAATATTCCCCGGCACAGGAAGCTGTTATTCGTGCACATCATCGAATTGCAGAGATTGGGTTTGAACCTGGTGCTGCAGTGGTTGCTAGGCTTCTTGTACATCCACAGCAGATAGGTTGTTTATTGGGTAAAGGAGGTTTCATTATTACAGAAATGAGAAGAGCTACTGGTGCTAGTATACGAATTTTTCCAAAGGAACAAGTCCAGAAGGGTAGCTTCCAAAATGATGAAGTTGTACAGGTATATTAAGCTTATATTGGCCGCAGACATTATTATAACGCACATTCCTTCCGTTTTTTACAGTGTTTAATCTTCAATTTGTTTCCCTCTGAAAATTTATACCAAAACAAAATTTATACCAGATATATCTGGTTTTGGTAAAAATTTTATGAAAGTGTTGGGAGATTGGAAGTCGTAAACTAATCCAAGTGGTGCTTGATACTCATTGATATTTTGTTAGAGTATAATTGGAATTAACTTTTCTGCTTTATGTGCAAACAACTAAGAAGGTTAATGTTTTGCATTTACTAAAAAAAGCTCGTGGGCTGTTGACGTCGTAGAGAAAACGTATCATGCAATACGAAAGTTTAATTTGTTATTAAAAGAGCTTTGAAGAAGTTGAAGATCAGAGCTGGTAGGAGGTTAAATATGCCCAGGTCAATGTCTGTTTAGATTTCTGGTCTGCCATCCTTTGTGTAGACTGGCCAACCACATCATTAGAAATGTGATATTTAATCATAATCGGATTAGTTAAGTAAATGATATTGAGTGTTTCTGCAGGAAGATAGGCAGACAATATTAAACGTTAAAAACTACTTTAATTTTTGGATTGAATTTTGTCAGAGTCCATTATGATGTCTTTGTGCCGGATAAAGTGATTGGCTGTTAGACTTATGTTAACGGTCGATTGATTTACTGGATTTGAAACACTTGTTTGGTTCAGAAATGTACTAGTAACATAGTTCATGTGTTTTGATCTAATTGCATAAATATCAATCTTCTTCTCTCTGTCAATTGTTTTTGGTCCACAGGTTTTCATTTATGAACCGAGCATCCTATTCTTGCTAAATACAGTAAGAATAACCTCTTGGTGCTTTATGGCAGGTTATTGGAAGCTTGCCTTCTGTACAGGATGCACTCTTTCATATAACAAGTAGGATTCGGGAAACAATTTTCCCTATGAGACCCCCTTATGCTAATTTCGGTGGCCCGCCCTATATGTCTCCATTTCCCGAGATGCCTCCCCCTTCCTTTAGACCGAGGCATAATCCAGCCTCCCCTGGTCCCTATCCTTCACCTGGATTCCATCATGGAATTGATCATTCTGCTTTTCCATCACAAACTCCAGATCATCAGCCTTCATTTTCTCATGGTATGGATCACAATGGTCCAGCTCATATGGACCGAGTTCCCTATTCTTTTGGTAATGAGCGACCAGGACATGGTCCAACATTTGAGAGTCCTTCTCCAAGAGCTTGGACTCCCCAGGTTGGTGTCTTACACTTTGAACAACCTAATAGTTATATATATATTTTTTTAATTTTTTTTATTTTTTTTTGTCAATAATGGAGGGGGTTTCAATCTATCACCAGTGATCTTTAATATTTTTGTTAAACCAACTTGAGTCGATACGTCTAGGGAGTAAGCTGTGGGACTCCTAGGGGAGCTGCTGATGTTGGTTCAGGCTTGGCTCCAAGAAATGGGTCTCGACGAAGGTAATATTTCTTGGCCTCTGGAAACATTTGTTGTCTGCTATTGAAGTCCAAGTGTTTGTGATTAGATGGGGTAAATTTTATTACTAAAGTGCACTACATGCTGTCAATACTCGCCATGTTAATTTACCTCAGGGAATTCAGTTATTGTACATTTGCGATATTATCAACCCCCTGTTTAGTAATAATATTTGGGTAAAATTGACTGGACACATAAATTTGATTTGAATTTGTCCTGAAAATATATAGTCGTATTTCTCTGTAATTTTATCCATGCTAACAAGAAGATAAAAGTATGTGATACTGCTGCTACGGTGCATTCTAACTTTTTTTTTTTTCTGCAAATTTTATTTAAGCAGTGGAAGTCAACAATCTTACTTAACCAGCACAACAGTTGAGATCACGATTCCTCAGACGTTGATAACTCACGTTTATGGAGAGAACAACAGTAATCTGAACCAGATCCGGCAGGTGGGTTATCGTTCTCTTTGTAGTTTGATATCATTGTGCTCAAAATTGGTAATGAAGTGCTGGATTGTGTTTTAACGCGTCCATTTTCATGGGTACAATTCATTCCAGATCTCAGGCGCACATGTGATTGTTCACGATTCAAAACCTGGATCGTTGGAAACCCTAGTTGTCGTGTCCGGAACTCCAGATAAAACGCGTGCTGCTCAGAGCCTTATTCATGGTTTCATCCTTTGTGGGCAGACACAACTTTGACAATCTGTCCACCTTTTCTAGTAGCGCCCATTTGAATGAAGAATTTGAAGTCTCCCTTTTAAAAGTTTAGATGAATTCATCACAAAAAAGCGTGTTGTAATTTACTTGAGTTTTCCATCAGTGAAATTAAATTTCTCTTTGTTCAATTACAAGCGAAAAAGTCCGAGTTCGAAATCGAATTCTCATTTTTCGGAGAAAAAATACGAATTAGGTACAACATTATATGGTAAGTACGTATATACATCTCACGTATGAATATCTCATGTTCAAGGTTTAATGCACGAAATATTAGTGATGTAATTAATTAATTTAAGAATTAATCATATTTCTCTCTTCGAAGTTGAAATTATAATTTAAATATCACATAAACTCGCTTTGTCTCACTAAACGGTTTTTCGTAATTACATTATTCCTAAAACTCGTTTTGTCTCACTTTTTCTATTTTTTTGGTTGGCAAATTCGCTTTGTCTCACTTTGGTCGCTTGTTTTCTTATTTTGGTCAAAACCCTTGGTCGCTTGTTGTTTAGTCAATCCGTTAACGATATTTTATTTTTTTCTTTTCGGATAAGATGATGATCAAATTAGTTTGGCGCCGTACGAAGCACAATATAATACAAAATTCGAATTATATTTTTAATAATTATTCTAATTTTAAAACGGAGGGAATAAGATTAAAGACCATCTGCAGCCCCCTCTCCTCCACCCACGGCGGCGACTGCTCCTCCTCCTTCCCCATGGCCCACTTCCGCAGCGGCAACCACTTCATCAGCAACCACCGTCTCCCCAGCTCCAGGAAAGTTAGTGACGGCACGAGGACCCCTGAGCATCAGCGAAGCTCTGTCGTACGCCGCCGCAGCTTCCTCCGCCGTGTCGAAGGTTCCGAGCCAAAGCCGTTTTCCCTGATTCGGGTCTCGAATCTCCGCAGCCCACTTGCCCCACGGTCTCCGCCGGATGCCGACGAACCTCTTCTCGCCGTCCGGGCCCGATTTCGGTTGCAGCTTGGCTCGTTTGGACAGCTTAGGACGACCGGAGCAAGGCGGAGAAGACGAAGCAGAGGAAGGCAAAGAGACCTCAAGGTTGATCTCTCTGACGCGACGCTTCACCGTCGGCACGACGCTGTCCTCGTTGTCGTCGCTGGAGGAGTCGGTGGCGTCGGCGTCGGCGTGTATGATCCGCACAAGCTTTGGTTGGATTCTCGGGTTTCGGGGTGGGTTTGGGGTTTCTCGGATCACGAGTTTGGCTAGGGCGGTTGATTGCTTCGAAAATCGGACATCGGAATTGGCGGCGGAGCGGTTGATTTGGACGGTTGACATGGAATTTGATGGCGGCGGAATTGAATTAGGGATTTGGTGGTGAAAGGGATGAAGAATCGAAGGGGGGAAAAAGCTCAAATAGTAAAAAGCAAAAGAGAAGCGAGTGAGGGGGAATTAGAATCTGACATGGATATTCCTTCTTTAATTAGAAACCGGAGGGAAATGACGTGGAATTTTCTTACTTTGTTTCCAGGTAGATCCAACGTGGCTTACATGCAGGCAAAAGGATAACGCCGCCATATAAGCAAACGTAACGGAAGTTTTATTTATTTATGATAAATAAATTCACGACGAGTAGAAGGGTGAATGCTTTTCTCACATTAACAAAATTAACAGATTTATGACTTGAGGAAATGATCGTTAATTTCTTTTTATGTAGATGAAAATAAATTAATAAACCACATGCCACGTAAGCAAATTCAACGGGCTCTCTTGATTGATTTAACATGAATTAATAAACTATGTACCACAACATTAAACTAACAAATTATCTCCGATGCAAATGTAAACGAATAAGGTGAGACAATGCGACATTATCAAAATTTACGTGTCGATGTCTCATATCCTGAACATTCGAAACGTGACACCATAACCATAAAGATTTAGAAATCGATGACAAACTATTTTGTTGTGCAAGAATTCCTCGATAATTTTGTGGAGTAGAAAGTATATCTCAAACAAATCAGAGTAGTGTTACAACTTACACTTATTCTCTATTTGTACCATTATTTGTTTCATTTCTTTAATAAAAGTGGACCGACCAACACATGTGAGTTTCATCTCTATTAAAGAAATAGTAGTACAAATTTTTTACAAAAATTATTGTTAATCTTCGACTAAATAGTTCCCCACCAATGAGAATGAGACACATAACCAATATGACAAGAATTCGAGTACAAGGAAAAGAACCCGGAAAAGAATCTAGATCCTCGTCGAATCCTCGATGTGAGGATCTCGGGAATTCGTGAATCATATCTGTTCATCGTGCATCGTGGGGTCAAAAATCATTTTAAATATTCTCATTTAAAATTAAATACAAATTGTCACATCCCGGCTCGGGTGGGACGACTTCCCGGGCCCGCTCCACCACCGTAGCACGATATTGTCCGCTTTGGGCTTACATTTCTCTCACGGTTTTGTTTTTGGGAACTCACGAGCAACTTCCCAGAGGGTCACCCATCCTGGGAGTGCTCTAGCCCTCTTCTCGCTTAACTTCGGAATTCCTACAGAACCCGAAGCCAGTGAGCTCCCAAAAGGCCTCATGCTAGGTAGGATGGGAATATACATTTAAGGATCAGTCCCCTAGGCGATGTGGGATGTCACAATCCACCCCCCTTAGGGGCCCGACGTCCTCGTCGGCACACACGCGGCCAGGGTTAGGCTCTGATACCAATTGTCACATCCTGGCCCGGGTGGGACGACTTCCCGGCCCGCTCCACCACCGTAGCACGATATTGTCCGCTTTGGGCTTACCATTCCCTCACGGTTTTGTTTTTGGGAACTCACAAGCAACTTCCCAGAGGGTCACCCATCCTAGGAGTGCTCTAGCCCTCTTCTCGCTTAACTTCGGAGTTCCTACGGAACCCGAAGCCAGTGAGCTCCCAAAAGGCCTCGTGCTAGGTAGGATGGGAATATACATTTAAGGATCAGTCCCCTAGGCGATGTGGGATGTCACAATAAATAACTGCCCACTCACAGATCACATCGACGTCTCGTAGGTCCCTGAGCCTCACTTAGCCATGCCCTGATGTCCGTACAAGCCTCGCTTATACGAGAAGTAACCAAATTGACGTTATTTAACGCACATACACAAACATTCGTCAATAACTTTCTCATACGTTGCTCAATTTGGGTATGTGAATATACCACGGTGATCTACACGACGTCACGAACACGTGACAATTTTTAGAACTCAATTTGGAGCTCTCACACGCCTTCACGCGCCCCGTATACGCGCTGCCCACGCGCGCGTCTTCTTCCTCGCAGTCGCCGGACTGGTTTCGCCGGAGGTGGGTGTTTTGCTGGAATTTCTGGGTAAACTTCAAAGTGTCATAACTTCTTCATTTCTTAACCATTTTCGACGTTCTTTATATCAAAATGAAGATATTGACGAGACGAACACATCCATACCTGCCTTGACCCTTAACTCGGCGTGGATTCACCAGAAACAGCCCCGAAAGCTCCGGCCAAACTTACGGTTCGTGATCCCGACGTCCAATTCCTTCAAACGAAGCACTCCGAGCTTCCTTAGGACCTCACCAAGCTTCCTATAAGCTTCAAAATCCCAAAACCATCAAGTTTTACGTGTGCATGAACAGTGCACACACACGGTGAAATTGAAATCCATGTTTTCCGAAGTGAAACTCACCTAAAATTGGTACCATCGTGTTCGTGTGGTCTTCAGGAGTACGATGGTGGTCTTAAATCCTTCGTTGGTATAGTTTTAGGGTGGTTTTGTGGGTGGTCCGTGTGAGTTCGAAGGAGAGAGAGAGAACTGAGAGAGAATGAGAGATTTGTGAGGAAGGAGAGAGAGAGGGACAAGGTACGGGAAAGGGGGAGAGATTTGAGGGATGTGGGGTCCTACCCAATCCCCAAATCATCAAGTTATAACATATAAACCTAGTTCTAAGTCTTAAATTTAAGTCCCTAAAACTAATGAATATTCCAATTAACATTAGTTTAGGAACTTCAGGTAAAAATCAATGCCAACTTTACGCCCCTTAGTCCCGTTTAAGGGCATTTTCGTAACTTCACGTCCTCGGAATTAAAAATTCCGGGACGGGTTGTGACAATCTTCCCTCCTTATAGAATTTCGTCCCCGAAATTCCAACAACCAACTAAATCATCTAAACTCATACAATAGCTTCGGATAAATCTCTCTCATCCGATTCTCCTTCTCCAGAATCAGTCGTACAAGTCATTCTAGTTGACTCTGGCTGATATATTTCGTATTATGGATGATGTTGCCAAAGAAAGTGATGATGGAGCATGATTGAGGTGTTTATATGTAATTATCCCCGAGTGGAGTAAGATGGAAATGTAACACCTTCAGGAATTGTTGCTTACTTATCGAGACAACAGTGATTTATCTGTATTGCGGGCTGCAGACCGTAATATTTATAACTTATTCGTTGGATCTGTTAAGCAAGTAAACAAATAGGTTATCTACATGAGTTGGTGATTATTCAAGGTGTTCAATAAAGGTTAAAGTTAAAGTTATGCCAGTGAATTTTATTTTGTGGGATATCGAGGAACTGAAAGTGATTTTAGGCACAATTTAATGGCGTTAAATCATGACAAGATGGATTACTACGGGAACTTAGTTACTTTCCATTGATTTGATTGATCAGAGATTACTTTGGTGGGCAGGCAAAGTGGTTTGAGTTAGGCCGTTAACATTGCTGTGAGAGCAAAGAGATTGTTATTAGAAGATTACAAGGGTACTCATCTTATGCGGTACTACATAATGTTGCTCCTACTAATATGAAAAATGTAAAAGGGATTGGACACTTTTTCAATGTTTTCCCTGAAAGTTTACCTGGATTGCCTTCAGGCAGAAATGTGAAGATCAATATCGATTTGTTTCCAGGTATAAAATTTTATGTTAGAGATTAATTCATGATGAGTTAAGAGAATTGGAAATTTAGTTGAAAGAATTGGTTGATAAAAGTTTCATTCAACCTAATACAACACTTTTGAGGAGCCCAATTCGTTGGTGAAAAAGAAAATGGACTTTAAAGACTATCCATTGATTATAGACCATGAAATCGGGTAACGATTGAGAACCGTTATCCATGATGGTGTACTGATGTTTAATGAATCAGCTCAGAGGTATTTGTGTAATTTCAAAGATCGACTTGAGGTCTGTCCATTACCAATTGAAGACTTTGAGCGACGTTGATCCTAAGATTTGTTTTCTGGACTTGTTATAGTCTTTATAAATTTTGGTGATGCTATGCGGATACTCATGCTGTTTCATAAGTTGATGGATGAAGTATTCCAGGAATGCCTTGATAAATTGTTATCATTTTCATGGACGATATTCTGGTACATTCTGAGCCAGAGCAGAGCATGTAAACATATTAAGTCGGTGAAGTAAAGATTGTTAGAACGTTGGTTGTATGCTAAGTTTAGCAAATGCTAAAGTTAAATGAATCAAGTGGCATTCTAAGATTTACTATATCTGCTTAAGGTATTCAAGTGAATCCTTAAAAGGCAGCAGGAATTGAGAAATTGGAATAACCACGAGCCGTAATTGAGATTCGGAATTTCTTAGCTTACCAGACTATCTTGGACGGTTGTGAAAGATTTTTCAGTCATTGCTTTGTCATTAACGAGATTGTTGAGAAAAGAGGTTATGTATGAGTAGGAAGGAAATTGTGAGCAAAGGATTCAACAACTGAAGTATTTCCTCACTCATGCACGTATTTTAGTATTCCCAGAGAATAGTGGTAATCATAAATTTTTAGTGATGTTTCTTGAATGGTATTGGATGCATGTTGATGCAAATGTTAGGGTGATTACATACGTTTCACGACAAAAGGAACCTCATGAAATGAATTACCCTACTGGTGATTTGGAAGTCATGATTACCATTCTTGCTGTGAAGTTATGAAGACATTATATTTGGTAAGAATGCAAGATTTTTACGAATCCAAAAAGTCTCCAATATCCATTACTTGGAAGGATTTTGATATGAGGCAGCGAAGGTGGATTGAATTGTTTAATGAACATGATTGTACGACCAGGGTGATCGTAAAATTGTTCTAGCTGATGCACTTGGTGAAAAGACTTGCGGTAAGAGTAAATGTCTAGCACGCTTGCCAAGATTGTCTTTTTGTGGATTGGAAATCAACTGAAGTAAAGTTGAGAATGGAAGATTGAGAAGAAGTTGTAATTGCTAATTTTCAAGTTAAGTCTTTTTAGTAAGGTCGTACTCAAGACTCAAATGGTTAACGAAGAAAATTAAGAATTAACCAAGGCAAAGAAAGAAAGGAAAAAGAAAGATTGCTGAGTTCAAGAATAGGATGGTTATGATTGAACTTGAAGTGATAGTTGATCAATGTACCAAGTTAGTACATTTACTCCAGTGTTGAGTAACAACCACAGTGCAACAGTACTTATATGTTTTATGGAGAGGAGATTTGGGTTACGGAACTGCTGAGTTTCTTAAGTATGTTGGTTGCGCAGTTTCCGATGTAACGCCATAAGGACCATGAAATGTGTCAATTTTTGGCTGATTTGTGGAAGAAATGCTTCTGGATAAAGAAGATTCGATCACGAAAGAGTTTTGGTAGGCCCTGAAACTATGGATGAGTCTTCTCAAAGTATTCAGGTGATTAAGTTTAACCTGAGAGTAGCCAGGAATGGCAAAAGAGATTAATAGTTGAACATGTCACTAATCGAGTGTTTAACGTAGATGATCTTATAATTTTGAAGTTTTCACTTTAGAAAAGTATGATTCGGCTTGGAAAGGAAAGCAAATTAAGTCCTAAGTACATCGGACTTTATGTGATCATCGAAGAGTAGGTGAAGTTGCTTGAATTACTTCCAGAGTTATTGTAAGAGCATGATGTGTTTCATGATTCAACATTTTTAGAAATTTCATCACGAAAAGAAATAGTGAGATTTGGAAAGGAGACAAAATAAGTCTTAAGCACATAAGACCGTTTTTGACCACTAAAGGAATCGATGAAGTTGCATACAAGTGGTGATGTCTTCAGAATTGGCTAAGGTGCATAATGTATTATATTTCGATGCGTTGTCACTAGGTGGCAGATTCGTCACATGGAGTTCCGGTGCAACTATTGAGAATTAATCCGAATTAGACTGGTTAAGGAACCAATGACGACTTTGGATTGGAAAAAGAATGTATTGAGAATTAAGACAGTGTAATTGGTAAAGAATTTGTGAAGAAAGCGTTCAGCGGAAGAAATTACGTGGGAGAAGGAGAATCGGATGAGAGAGATTTATCCGAAGCTATTGTATGAGTTTAGATGATTTAGTTGGTTGTTGGAATTTCGGGGATGAAATTCTATAAGGAGGGAAGATTGTCACAACCCGTCCCGGAATTTTTAATTCCAAGGACGTGAAGTTACGAAAATGCCCTTAAACGGGACTAAGGGGCGTAAAGTTGGCATTGGTTTTTACTTGAAGCTCCTAAACTAATGTTAATTGGAATATTCATTAGTTTTAGGGACTTAAATTTAAGACTTAGAACTAGGTTTATATGTTATAACTTGATGATTTGGGGATTGGGTAGGACCCCACATCCCTCAAATCTCTCCCCATTTCTCGTACCTTGTCCCTCTCTCTCCTCCCTCACAAATCTCTCATTCTCTCTCAGTTCTCTCTCTCTCCTTCGAACTCACACGGACCACCCACAAAACCACCCTAAAACTATACCAACGAATGATCTAAGACCACCATCGTACTCCTGAAGACCACACGAACACGATGGTACCAATTTTAGGTGAGTTTCACTTCGGAAAACATGGATTTCAATTTCACCGTGTGTGTGCACTGTTCATGCACACGTAAAACTTGATGTTTTTGGGATTTTGAAGCTTGTAGGAAGCTTGGTGAGGTCCTAAGAAGCTCGGAGTGCTTCGTTTGAAGGAATTGGACGTCGGGATCACGAACTGTAAGTTTGGCCGGAGCTTTCGGGGCTGTTTCTGGTGAATCCACGCCGAGTTAGGGGTCAAGGCAGGTATGGATGTGTTCGTCTCGTCAATATCTTCATTTTGATATAAAGAACGTCGAAAATGGTTAAGAAATGAAGAAGTTATGACACTTTGAAGTTTACCCAGAAATTCCGGCAAAACACTCACCTCCGGCGAAACTAGTCCGGCGACGTGAGGAAGAAGACGCGCGCGTGGGCAGCGCGTATACGGGGCGCGTGAGGGCGCGTGAGAGCTCCAAATTGAGTTCTAAAAATTGTCACGTGTTCGTGACGTCGTGTAGATCACCGTGGTATATTCACATACCCAAATTGAGCAACGTATGAGAAAGTTATTGACGAATGTTTGTGTATGTGCGTTAAATAACGTCAATTTGGTTACTTCTCGTATAGGCGAGGCTTGTACGGACGTCGGGCATGGCTAAGGGAGGCTTAGGGACCTACGAGACGTCGATGTGATCTATGAGTGGGCAGTTATTTTTCAGTATATATATACGTATGCTTGACGTATTTCCCAGAAAACGTATTTTAAAAGAAATACGAATTAAATATCCTGTCATATATGCATCATATTTTAATATGTGCATTACCATAATTATGCATACTGTTGCATGGTGCTGAGAAGGTCCAGGTAAGCTACATTTGATATACATTTGATATACGTATGAAATACATTTGATATATGTATGAATTGGTGCGGTGGACGCACAGGTGGGTATCAGGTGAGTATTTATTGTTGTTATGATGATGTTGATATATGCTTAGAGAGCTCATAACCTGCACCCCCGGTGTTAATGCTCCCGACCTGAGCAGGGCACAGTCCTTCACGTGATGTTCACTTCCCGCACCTCATGCTCAGCTTGGATCCAAGCTAGGTGCACAGTCCTGTCGTACAAACCACATTAGGTGGTTCCGACTCGTAGGTGACACGCAATTATTCGCACAACCTTCACGTGATCGTAGCACTAGAGCGTATATATATACGTCACACCCAGGCCTGTCGTACAGACCACTTTAGGTGGTTCCGACTCGTGGGCAGGTTCAGTTTTTTAGTTATTGAGATTGAGATTTGAGCTCTAGATTCAGCCATACAGGTCACTTTAGGTGACTCCGGCTGCCAGTAACATGTTATTGATATGGTTTATACCTGAGCACTTGCATATCATTATGAGGCTTTGATTGGCATACCTGTGGGTATGATTGGCATACCTGTGAGTAGGATTGGCATACCTTGAGCTTGATTGACGTATCTATACATACTTATATATGTTTATTTTCTGGGAAAGTATACAAGTTTTACGGAGAGGGGTTACAAAGTTTTTGAGAAGTGTTTGGATTTGGAAAAGATTTGTTTTACTGACCCACTCAATTTTGGTTTTGCGCCCCTCCAGGTTCAAGAATTGCAAAGGTGTGGTGACTACGAGGAAATTCAATGGTGTTCTGACAGAATGGACCAAATGAGGACTCACCTTCAAGTGGTTCATCTTAGAAGTTGTATATTTTAAAGCTTCCGAACTGTGTAAATGGTTACGTCACTCTCACGTGACGGCCAACATGCCCTCATTCGGGACGGGGTGTGTCAGTTGGTATCAGAGTCTAATATTGTGAAATCCCACATCGCCTAGGGGACTGATCCTTAAATGTATATTCCCATCCTATCTAGCACGAGGCCTTTTGGGAGCTCACTGGCTTCGGGTTTCATAAGAACTCCGAAGTTAAGCGAGTAGCGCGCGAGAGCATTCCCAGGATGGGTGACCCATCGGGAAGTTCTCGTGTGAGTTCCCAGAAACAAAACCGTGAGGGCTTGGTCGGGGCCCAAAGCGGACAATATCGTGCTACGGTGGTGGAGCGGGCCCGGAAAGTGGTCCCACCCGGGCCGGGATGTGACATTGGTATCAGAGCCTATCCCTGGCCGGAAATGTGCCGACGAGGACGTCGGGCCCCTAAGGGGGGTGGATTGTGACATCCCACATCGCCTAGGGGACTGATCCTTAAATGTATATTCCCATCCTACCTAGCACGAGGCCTTTTGGGAGCTCACTGGCTTCGGGTTTCATAAGAACTTCGAAGTTAAGCGAGTAGTGCGCGAGAGCATTTCCATGATGGGTGACCCATCGGGAAGTTCTCGTGTGAGTTCCCAGAAACAAAACCGTGAGGACTTGGTCGGGGCCCAAAGCGGACAATATCGTGCTACGGTGGTAGAGCAGGCCCAGGAAGTGGTCCCACCCGGGCCGGGATGTGACACAAATAGTATCTAACAAAAAATGATCGCACAATATATGATGAACGGACACAATTTATGGATCCCCAGGATCCTAGAACTGAAAACCTTTTCTGACCCATTTGTCCAAAGAGTTAATTTTAAAACTTTTACCTTACTAAGACCTACTCTAACCTTTAAAATAAAACTCAGATTTTAAGTTCTAAACCTACCATAACTTGCTCTAATTCTTGGTTCAAATTTAACAACAGCTAAAATAATTTAAAAAAAAAAATCTTTTCATGTGTTCATATTCTTTCATAGTATTCTATGAGTTTCATAGGGTCGATTTAATAATTTTTCAATAATTACAATCTAAATATTTTTAGGCTAAAATGTTCATAGAATTAAATTTGGATGGTGTACATAATATTTTTTTAAAATTACTTTTAAAAAAAATTATTCTAAATTCATTCTTTAATAATCTCGGATTAAAAATTTAACGCATAAGAATTGAATGAGAAAAACTGTTTATAGGTTAAAACCTAAATTTTCCGAGGTAAAACTTTTTAAGTTTTAATCCAAATGTTGAAGATGGTCTAACAAGTGTGACAACTAACACACCAAGTAAATGAGACATTTTTATAAGTATTCAGAACTCTAAGTAAATATACTATGTGTTATAATATAAGTGAAGATAATATATATATCTTTACACATGAAGTAATGTGTTCCAAGTGTTTGGATAAATTTCTCTAAGTAGAGGAATTTCCAAAATATTCAAAATTACAAAGAATGTAAGTATACGGCAAACCAAGGTGCAATTATTCTCAAAAGGGTGTTACTGGGTGTTGCTAATCTACTTCCTGGCAGCGCTAATAATTAATTTACATATTATGATATGAATGAACGACATAGTTGAAATGTCATGAACTCATGGACCTAAGCCTTGTATCGATAAATTCATGTGTCATAAACATGAGTTGATTAATAATACCATGTGATTGTGCTACAATAATTCTCCAAGGAATGATAAATATATGAAGTAACTATAAGCTCGTGGGTGTGTCTGTGTGTGTGTGTCAAGAAACCAATTTATTTAACTAAAACAGCTGTTTGATCATCAGATAAAAAGTTCAGTTTTACAGACAATTACTTCGTTCAAGCAATGTCATCAAGGAGCAAGAAGATTGAGACTGATGTCAAAACGTATAGTTTAATTTACGTTCAGGAAAATCCTATGGGCACATCGTGCAGTGCCGCGAGACAGACTCAACACATCTAAAGGAAGATTAAATGAGAACTTCCATACTTACTTCGAACACAAGGCTCCGCTTTTTGATGGACTCTCACTGCCGTTTACCTTTCCGGGATTCTAAGAACCCCGTTGGCCTCCAAATTTCAATTCTGTAAGACAAGCAAAAGCAGAAGAGAAGTAAAAAAAAATCAAGAATGGTGGAATAAAATACCATTGTGTACATCTCAAAATCATCATAGGAACAAAGCATACGTTTTATAAATCGGGTTTGGCATCTTCATTCCTGCTCGTGGAAGGGTTTTGTACTGCTTGGGGTGCTGCCTTGGAGAGGTCCCTGAGAGTTCCCTATGGTTCATAGAGGCGACAACGAGTTCAATTAAATACAGCAGTAGAAGTTTAAGTGCAATTAATAGATAATATTTCCTTGTACATGTTAAAAAATGCTAAATGTAACAAAGGCCTCCGTATAAATGTTGACAGAATACTTGGCTCACAGATACATTACATATTTTCTTACGTGGAACTGTTTATTTAATTTCATCAACAAAATACATCCGGAAACACTGGTACACTAAACCCCAAATAAATTTCTTCCTTTTACAACCACCTCCTTGAAACAACTTAACAACTCAGTTCTTTCCTTCCTCAACACGTTTCAATATTGGACTTTTAATCACTCTCAGATCACCCAAAATTTCCATGTTTCACACTTTTTAACTTCTTGTTCACCCCTTCCACCACTGCCTTAAAATCATTGTTTAAGGACCTATATGATGAGACCGTGTATTCTAAATCGTACAGGGTAAAGACTACACCTAAAAAGATTACTAACCAAGTTATAGAACAACAGTTTGACAAAGCTGTAAACTGGCTTCTTCTCTAAAATCTCTGACATTCTAGTTTCCTCCTCCCAATTTGGTGAGAAATGAAATCTATCCATTTTAGAGCACACACCAATCTATCCCTAAATTAGATCAAGTTAACCGAGCAGTTTGCAGTTTCTTAGCTTTTGTTTCCCTAAACCTATCAAAATCCTTCATACTCCTAGTCATTCATTCTACTCGTTCAATTGTTCAAAACCAAAACTCAACTTGTTAAAAATAAAGTACACACCACCCAGGACTATATAATCCAAAGAAACCCAGCTTATCCATTCCAGAAATCATCCCCATCATGAGCCTATACACCCCAAAAAACCTCCCTCCCCTCCCACTGAGAAAGTAATACAAACAAAAACCGTGTGTTGTCCGTAAATGCAATTGCATATTGGGCGTATGGAACTGAATCTTAGTATCTTCTCAATTACCATGAGGACTGTAATATGCAATATGCTACCAAGCACCATTATTAAATAAATACATAAATCAACATCAACATATGGCGAATAAACAAGTCTCTGGTAGTTACCTTGTTTGCCCACATAAGTCCACATGCATTGCAAAGGGTTCTTGGTCCATCGGGTCCACGTCGCATCATTGGTGTACACTTCTCATTGGTGCCACAGTGTAGACAGCTGGCAATAAATCCGCAGTACAAAAAATGAGTTCAAATAGTTTTTAATGTGTTTTTTAACAACAACGATCCAAAATGCTATGTAGTTTTTCATGAAACATTATTTGGGGAGGGGAAATTCAAACTCGGGTCCTCGGATGGAGGCGTAAATGCTCTTCAGCCAGTAGAGCTCATAACATTGAAAACAACAGTATGCACTTTTCACTGCATGCTTACTGGTGATGCATATGCATCTAAGAGCTCTTCAAGACTATTTGGGCCCGCTAGCATATCATAATAAGTGCACTTCAGCAGGTTTCCGCAAGCTCAATATGTTACATCTATATCCTTTCCCAATTTAAATCTAACAATGCAGACATTAAGAAATTTGAATAAAACATGTTGACTTACACAGCCTCTTGAGGAATGGATCCATTAGCATCCTGATCCAAGTTCTCATTTGAGCCCCAACTTGTGATAGCTGATGCAGAATCATCACTGTTGGGCTTAGAAGATGTAAATTGACCTTTCTTTCGTTGCATCCTAGAACAGTCACAACAATGGTAATCATTAAGAGCACCAAAATTTTTTGTAGCATCATAATTCATTCATTAATGACAACCATTCAGAAATGAGTAAACAACAAACAGAGTGAAAACATGGCAACAAAAGAAGGGAAAAAGAACAATAAAGAAACTATTTAACTTTAAAACTTTCAATTTACACATGTAATATACATCATTAGATGCCACATGTACTGCTTAAATTCACAAATTTACAAACTAACATTGAGGAACTGCCTTATTAGTTGTTACATATTGTTGTCTAAATTTAAGTTACATTAAGTCCGTGGAATTACTGTTCATAATCAACACCCTAGCATCTCTAGTAGTATTTAGGCCATTTAGTATGCAATAGCTATTGGTTTGCAAACCGCTTTAAGTATTTGAATCTATACATAATTGGAACCATTTAACAGTTTTCCACCAATGATATTAGATCGAAGCCATAAAGTACAGCAAAGAACAAGAATTCTGCAAAATTTGAGCTAGTTTTCAGCATAATTCAATGAATATTAAAACACAGATGCCCTACCTAAGTGCCACCTCTTTGCGAACAGTATAACGAATCTTCTTGTCGAAATTTCTTTCTTTTCGTTTTTCACGGAATCTAATAAGTGAAGCCAGTCTTTGAGGGACACTCAACCGTTGTGGAATACTAGTAAGGGCCTGGTTGAATTTTTTATTAGCAAGATACTAAAACACAAATGGCTTTCAAGAACAAACGGCTTTCAAGAAACCACTTTAGATAAGTACAAATACCCTATTATCATGCTGGGTGGTTACTGGAACGGCAGGCATGCCTGGAGGTACTTCATGGCCCCCCAATAGTAGCAACACAGCTTGAACCTGAGGAAGGTAGTTCAAAACAACTCAAAAGCTTTTTCTTAGCCACAACGAAACAAATAATATATTTCAAGTTACTAAATGAATATTCAAAAGATTGCAGATTTCCATATGCAAAATCCTGAAACATGTACCAGAAAGTAAAAAACACGGCACTCCTAAAAGTAGATAGCTGGCTGAACTTGTGTATCAACATAAGTCCATTTAAGTTTATGATACCATACTTTATAAGTGTCCATTCAGTGAACAATCTGGTTTTACATAGAAAACTAGTAAGACTTCATTTATTATGTATGGCCATGTCCGCCAAAAGGCTCCCATCTTACCATCTGTGCACCCATGCTAAATCAAATATTTCAGCAAGTCATTTAATACCTCGTATTCATGTGCGCACACTATTATACAATCAAAAGAGGTCAGAAATGTGCATCAAACCAAATAACTTTAACTTATTCATTTGCGCATAACCATTACTAATCAATGCTTTAAACACAAACTATAATGTAGAGAAAACAATAACAAATTGAGCATAAAACTTCGAGAGAATCAATCAAATCACCTTCTCGGGTGACACAGAGTCAAACACAAAAACCTGACCCTGAAATGACAATGTGAGCTGGTCCCCATTATTGCTGCTATGGTCCACCATCCCACTACGCGTATCAGAGAGATTCACGGGCTCAGACTGTACATGAACTTCGGAAAGCTCAGCACCACCAGTATCAGCACCACTTCCATCATCATGATCATCAGCCACCCCATTCCCATTGCTCATCTGATGCAACCCCTGATGATGCTCATGTTCTTGCATGTATTGCAAATGCACTTCATCACTCATATGCATTGGCGCATCGCCGCCACTGATGTTATCCATTCTTCACTCCAAAATTACCACCACCACTGTTCCAAGATCACTACTTGTTTCAACAAGCTTGTCTAAATTCTATGTTTTTCTTCACGTCGCGAAAAATGCCAGAAAGTCTATCAATTCAAAATCAAATGAATTAGTATCCTGATAGGCTCATATTTATACATGTTTTTATCACCTTATCACTTGGATTATCTATAGTTTCATCCTTTAGTAGTAGTTTATTTGTGGTTTTCTTATTTTGTAGGACAAAATGCAAAGAAAAGAATTTCGAGCCAAGTGGAGTTTTGAGAGATTAAAGACAGTCCGTGAACATTCAAAGGAAGATCCCTAGATATCAAAGCAAGGCCTAAAACCCGGAGGTGAAACAAAATTTGGAAAATCTGGAATGTGGGAGTTTCTGTCCAGCAACTTCAGTGGGATGCCATTTATTCATCCAAAGGAACCAGATCACATACCACATATGGCTGGAAAGCTAAGTAAGTCTTCTTTTCAATTGCGCTGGAATCATGTCAATCTGATATCCCTACGATGAATTATGATCATTTTAATGACTTCTAGAACCATATACCCGTGTTATGTTCTTGCCATGATTATGAAATTGAGATTACAACTTACTAAAAACATGCACCATGTTCCGGGTTTTGTGTGGTTGCCTAAAAGTTTCCATCGTACTTAAGGAGTTTCAAGCTGTTTAATATAGGCATACACCATGCTCAGTTGCTTCTTAGAAGTATATAATTTGATGCATACACCATGTTTAGATTATAGAGTTGAGAAACTTAACCATCATCATAGGAATTGTTAAATGGAAACTTGAAGGCTAAGACCGGTGAAAATGTATGCCTTAGCCTTTAACGTCATTGTTTGTTCTTTAAATTTTATTATTACTTGTCTAATTATTTTCTTTAATTTCCAGTACCTATATTTTTGAGTGTTACTTTTCACAACCAATTTTTCCTTTAACTTTCTTGTTTGTTAATATTTTCAATTTCACTCGTTGATTAAGGTTAGTTTTCTGACTTAAATCACCGTCCCTACGGAATTCGACTTCGTACTTGCACCTCTATACTATCTACGCATCATAAAATGCAGGAAAACTGAAAAAAAATGCAGGAAAATCACATTACCGTTAGTGTAGTTAGCTGATGGTAGCATTCATGTGTTTAATTGCCTAGAAAATGCAGGAAAATTTAAGAAAAATATCAGAAATCTTCACAGAATGGTGCTAATATACTTGCATGTATGTGTGCGAGTGATTTTCTTAGCTGAAGTAAGTAATTGAGCTCGTTTTCCATATTTTTTACTCAAATTTCAACAAAAAAAAATGGAAGAAAATACTGAAAATTTTGGATCGTTGAAATTACCGTTCGAGGAGAAGATAATTCAGGACCGGAATAGCGGAATCCGAGACAGGAACATCTAATTCTGGTTACCTTTTGCTGATTGAGAAGAACGATGTACAGTAGAAAGAACAGAGGAGGGGAAACTTGAAATTTGGGTGGAGATGATGAAGGACGAAGATGCGTGGCCGTTGGATTTCTGGGAGAACTTTTTTGTGATCAACGGTGAGATGGCGATGCTCGGAGGGGACCGTGCTGATTGAAGTGTTTGGGAGGATTGAAGTTTGGCCCTCAATCCATATGATTTAGGGTTTTGATTGTTTGTTTATTTGGTTTTTTTTTTTTTTTTTCTCGTTGTTTTTGGTTTGTGAAAATAACCTGTTTGTTTATATAATAACTAGCATATGTTTATTTTTGTTTTTGAAAGAGAAGGAGAGAGGAAGAGAATGTGGGAATGAGAAGTTTTTTTATTTTTTATTTTTTAATTAGAGATATGTTATGATTACATGCAGGTGAGGCTTTGAAAAAAACACAGCAAAATTTGATTGTGTGAAATTACATTTCTGTCCCATATTTCTTATTCATGTTTTATTTTAATTAGAAGGTTAAACTGGTAATTTCATATGATTTTGGTTGACAATGAGTGTTTTATTAATTAGTAGAGATTAATAGAGGGAATTAGAAAATAATCTATTTCCCAAATAAAGGAAATAAAACTAACCTATTTCAAATTAAATTACTTGACCTATAAATATATTAAAACCATCATTTAATATTACGGTCTAGTAATATTTTTCTTCACTTGTAAGTGAAAGGTTAAGTTCAATTATCGGCAAATACGAATTTAAACCACATTATTGATAGCTCATTGGCTACGCATTTCCCTCCTTATTAGTATAGATAATATCATTAGTTAAAATACACACACATACATATATTAAAACCTAAATATTTAAGATTATGGGTGATTTTTGAAAGGAGAAGATTTTAAAATTTTGGATTTCAAAACGTTAGAATTAGACTTGATTTTTAAACTTAAAATTTTTGGAATTCAAGTTATCTCGAAAATTCAGAACATAATTCGTAAGTTCATATATTTTATAAAGTTTTTAATTTATAAATACATCTAAGACTAATAATAAAATACAAACATAGAGTGCATAATTCATAATTTTGGCTCAAAATTCGAAATCCCTAAATGCACTCGATTTCCATTTCAACTTGCACCCTTATTATGTACCAATAGTTATGCTTTTTGTTAATACTTTATTACATAAAAAATTCACTTATAAGCAAAAAAATTATTATTGCGCTGTAATTCTAGTGGCAACAAGAGTCATTGTTGAGACTTGAGACTTGTAATCACTCTCAATCGAATCTCAAGTTAATCCACTAACATTATTATTTGTCCAAAAAAGCTATTGAAAATGGGCTGGTACTATGAGATCTCGACGTTGTATTTACTCACATCTTTATCTCATTTTGATTGTATTAAATTTAGAAGAAAAAAAAATGAGAAGGGCTTGTGTGTTGAAAACATTGGCAGTATTGAAAACATTGGCAGTGTTGAAAATGTTGGCAGATTAATGAATGCCCACATAGATTTTTCAATACTCACACATAGTAATGTAGACTTTGGAAATGAAGGAGATCGTATCTTTCAAAGGGTGTAATTAATATGTTTGGAGTTGCTCTATAAATAGAGCGCTCCAACTGCTATCAAAATACACAAAGAAAAAAAGAAAGATCAATAACATCAGTATCTATTCCTCCTTCTTTTATTTGTCATCCCCTTGTACTATAATTACAGTGTGATATTTTACACCTGCTTCAATCATGTCATTAGTAAATGTTATCTCTCTAACTTTTACCTATTTAGAACATTGTGCAAGTTCCAGTGTCCCCTATATTTTGGTAGTTTTTTATCGAATGATAAGTAGAGATGGGCTAACAGTTATAGCAGACGAGAAAGCATGATTATTTACTTCTAATTATTTAACCTTTTACCCGTATAATTGTTTACCGCTTGAGTAATTGCATAAATTGTTATACTTATACTCATACTCGCTTATAAATAGTTAACCGTGCTCATTTAACTATAACCACATACCTATTTATCCGTTTTTTAACTCATTTACCATTTTTTTCCCATTTACCTTTGAGTCTCACTTTGTGTTTCCATCTTACCAACCACACAATAACCAATCGATATAAGCAAAACATATTACAGAAGAGGGGAAAGAAGAAGGTTCTGAAAGGAAGAATGGAATACCTTGGAAATTGCAAATGGACCGGCTTGTCATCGTTCGTGGCCCGGCCCGCCTCCCCCTGCTTCGGCATCTGCTTGTGGGTATAAATTACTCGATCGTCTGAGTGCCCCCCATTTAATTAGGGTTTAGAATGGAGACCATGAGCAGCAGGTAACGAAGAAACTGCAGTGGACCTATACAATGACAAGGACCTATACAATCTGCTTGAAAAACGTATGAGAAAGTCCACTATCTGTTTCCATAAAGAAGCTCTCTGGGGTGCGTTCTTCAATCTCTGAAGCTGCGCATCTGATGTGTTTATATGTGTGTGTGTGTACACACACACACACACAAAGATGATGTCTTCATTTATATAAATACACAAGTGAAAGATAAAAAAAACAATTTGATTTCCATCCCTTCTGCAGACGTTGAGAATCTGCAGGACGTGTGGGCTATGAATGTAGGAGAGGTCTTTAAGCTTCATGGCCTTGCATGCACATTGAACTGGAATGAGGTATTCTGTAAGAGTAATGTTATTTATATCATATTTTTATACCATATTTCTATATCAGGTGGCATTTGATGTGACATTTTACAAAACTAAGGAAAAGTAGTAGAAAGACTCCTCGTGTACCCCCTTTCCGTAATTTAATGCAAGACTATTTATCGTCTGTCAAAAACAAAAAGTCTAAGATTACAGACATATTCAAATCATAAACATACCACCACATTTCCAAGTAAAGCCCAATGCCCCCATGTGAGAGAGAGAGATAAAGAGAGACATGATCTGGAAATAATCAAATAAGTGCCATTGAAATGTCAAAAATCAAATGGAGGGGGAAATTCAATTCAAAACATTCCTCCATGAAATTACAAATGTTGATCCATATTCCCAAATGGGTAATAAGAGCTAGGAATATCCATTTTTTCCTGTGAGGGTGACATAAGAGCATACATATGTTACCATAGAATACAACTTCCACCACCAGGCGTAATTTGTAGAGCCGAATCATTTCCTCCTTGTACAAAAGCGGACATCAAATCTCAACAGACTAATGTATCTTACTATCTTGGCCCCTTCACCTACTTGGACCCTAGAATTACACTAGGATTATAGAAAACCTATTAATCTCGTGATCGACCTTCCTTCCTCCCGCGCAATCTAATCTTTGGTCTATCGTTCCCATTTGCTTTTCCAGATGTGTCTGCATCATGCCTGGCCATAATTTTTATTGGGTGAGCTTCCGTGTTGAAAACCCATTCGTCTAGGGAGATGACAGAGGAGGGCGAAAATAGAAGATAGAGATATTTGAGTGTCTCCGCAAGAAAGAAGCTTTGCATCATGTTGTCTTTGTCACCAGTGTTAACCTGAAACGACCAACAACCGGCATAAATGAAAAGCCGCAAAATCAGTAAAAGACAATTTATTTCACCTGCTCCAAACTTCAGTATACTGAAGAGCAAGTAGCTTTGATTAGTTCACATATTCATGAGATTCAAGGAATGAAATACAATAGAAAAAGTTGCACTCCAAGAGACCATGAATAAAAGGTACGTAGAAGGAACTCGAAAGCAGATGCAGTGTAGTTATGGGTTTATGGGTTTAAGAAGTGCATACGTCTTTCAGTCCAACATATCCTGACTCTATGCGGGAGTTCTTTTCAAATGCCTGAAATATATTCCAGCCCCACTCTTGGTATGTCTTGTTGCCAGTCAAACGCCAGAGGTAAAAAAGTGATTCAACTGTCTCTGGTCTCAATATATTCCATGACGTACCCACGCTCAAGTCCTGGAAATTTCAAACATAGACCAACCTCTGAGCAAATATTAACTATATTTCAGTCTAAACGAAAATCAGGATAACTAACCTGCCCATCATGAAAGAAATAATTCTCTCCAGCTAACTTTGTCGGTGTTGACTGGTAGAAGTTATAGCATGTCCAAGCAAGCTGAAAATAGGCTTGCAGAATCAGTCAAAGGTTCAAAGGGTAAAACAATTTTACAAGCTTTATTTGTAACTTTTTGCTAATAAGTAAAAAGTTGTGTGCAGAATAACACACACATACTATCTCACTCAATAGAGCTTGTCCAACTGACATGGAATATGCGTTTAAAATAGGCCGTAAAATTCCAAAGGTGAAACTCAAATCTTTCACGGAAGTAATACCTCTTCTGCAAGTGATAAGAATTGCTTAGATTCATCAGGACTATAACCAGATGACCCTAAAGCCAGCATTCCTGGAGCAAAGCATGCTAGTTCGTCCATCTGCATTTGTAAGGAAATGCTACTTAAAATGTAACAAAGTAATTATCGACATGGCATTTAATGATACTGCAACTGCAATCAATAATTTACCTTGTTTGTCATAGTGTTTCCATTCTTCTCACATAAATATGCAAACGAGGATGGTGTTGTTCTCCGGATCAAGCTCAACAGACCTTTCATTGATTTCTCCCACATATCTCTGCTTCCAAAATTCCATAAGAATTTTGACATCAAGACAAACTTAAAGACCATGACCACATATCCACTTCAAAAACAAGATTTTTAGAAAAGAAAAGGTTCAATTATAAATTAAAATTGAAGAACCACGAGACTTTTTGAGCCCCGTACAGGACTTTTTGCCCTTAAAGAATACAGGTCATGGTACCAGAGCCAAAGCCACGTGATGCCTTTTTGGTATTTCTATTGCTAAGCTCTATGGCAAATTGGGTCTTTCAAGTAGATATGATTCCCATAGCTTTTGAAACCAAACAGAACATTCTGTGGAAAAGTGGTTATAATCATCAAAAGACAAAGACAAACTTCTGACCTATAAGGCTTTACAGCTGAAGTTTTGTTCCCCAGTATCCAGACTTTGAGTAAATATTCATAGAAGCTGCAAACAATTGCCTAAAGTTAATCCCAACATTGTTTTAAGCCACTCACAACAAGTATACCTAATGAAACCTGAATCTCGAAAATTACATAATTCATATTAAAAATTAATGCTTACCTGTCACCCATTGCACCGAAGGTTATAGTGGAATATCCTGATCTTCCTCTTTCGGGATCAATATAAATAGGAAGCAACCCATCATCAGGGAAAGTTTTGTTAAGCGCCACTATAACATTCTCAGCCTAGGAATCACAAGCAATTAGTTTTTCACACCAATGAAATGACAGTCACTGATCTATCTCTTGTATACATGTTAATATGCGCAACAATTCATACTATGGCTAACTTCAGGGTTGCGTTAACGTGCTGCAATAGGCTATTTGACCAGGGAAAGAAAAACAAAACCTAGTAAATATGATAGTATATATACCTTCTGCTGGTACTTCGGGTCTCCTGTCCTCTGAGAAAGAGCAATAAACTCCACCTGTTCTGTGCCAGAATCTGCCAAGATACTTTCACCCTAAAGACATGATGAACTAAAATATCAAAAATTTATCGAATGAAATTTTAAAACACTAATTGTAAATATTCAAATGTTTCAGATAAATCATGAAAGAGATCTACACATGCAACACTATTAGTGAATAAACTATATCATAACAAGAGACTATCTGAAAATGGTAGCTCTTTTTCACCACTTACTCCAGTCCATGAAGGATTGTGCGGCTTTCCATATGCCAAGTTGATAATGTTGTACGGTATCCCACTAGGTGTATCCCATGCAGGCAGCAATCTGTCTGCAATCTCTCTAGCCTTATCAAGGAAAAGTTTATCTTCTGAGAGATCATATGCACTGAGAAGTCCACCTACAACTCTGGAAATTTCAGAAAAACAATAGACACGATACATCAGAAATTCTGCTGTCAGATGAGGAAAATAAAGTGCAAGCCCAGGTGGAGAAAATAATTAAAATCAACCATATATTAAACCTTATAATGCAACCTTATGGTTGTCTCAAAAACACTAGCCTCATAATCCTTGTCAAAATCCAATGAGGTTGCAACCCACCTGCCAAGAATAACATATAAATTATATACATTTATTACCAAGATGTAACATGTAACGTTGTAGAATGAGGTTTGGGCAAAAAGAACAAACAAAGATGTCAAGGCAAGAAAATGGGAAAATAAATGAATAATGAAAGTCATAGAAGAGGGATAAACAAGAATACACAATACTTTAGTGCGCCCTAGGGTTGAGGACATCAAGATACAAGAATACAACAGAGTAAAAGAGGAGGAGAATAACAAATAATAGAGATGAGTAAATATGAGGGATCGTACGAAATGAGGAATATTTTCCCTTTTTCTTTTGCAATATACAAGCAAGCATAAACAAAAGAAAAGGTCATCTAAGATAGTTTACACAGTGCAATGAAAATCTGTCAAAGCACTGTTGCAAAGATTAATTGGTTCACGTTGAAGGAGCAAAAGGACAAGAAGCTAAAATGACATACATAGAACAAAGGCCCTACATAGGACATGGTAGTTACTACACTCTCTAGCTCCTACATAGGGCCAAGTAGCCAAAGATTAATTTGGTCCACTGAGTATGCTACCAAAGAATATGAAAATCGAAACTTCAACTCACTCTCTAGCTTTTTGGAACTGCTCATGAAGCCCCATTATATACAACGTATCAAGAGAGTCTACTAGTGTTGCTCCAAGACCACCAAAGCTATTGACACCATTCTTTGATTGCGGCTGGTACATGCAAAACAGCTTTGGTGTTAGAAATTTGTAAAAAAATAATAACATTACCAATAACAAGGAAAGTCAAAAAATACTATCAAGTTTGTGGTTGTTACAAATAGAACTGTCACTGAGCCCAGACAACTTTAACGCTCCTAGATTCTTTAGTGAGCACAGACACAGAAATGTAGTTTATCAGAATAGAGACATGAACACCTAAACTAATTTTATTGAGCAAAATGTCAGATGCAGATCTGAAAGTTAGACAAAAGCTTAAAAACCTTGACAAAGTCACAACTTCAGCAAGCTATACCAATGATCAACTAAAGATACACCAAAAGAATACTAAAACCTTGTAAATTGAATTCATCACAAAGCACAAAATGAACACGTGGGTAGAAAAAGGCCATAATACAGTGTGAACTGCTACGTCTTTAAAGTAAAACTTAAATAGTGTAGAAATAACATTTAAAAATGAAATAGACAATGGTAAACAGAAAGGATCATTATACCTGAAGTTCATCTTGGCCCCATGCATACTTCTCATATGAACTCCACGCGTGAATCATAGCTTCTTTGACTTTTTCTCTTCTTTGAATGTCAATTGGGTCCAGGCCAACCTCTTTCTCACCATCCCTGTCCTTCAATGTATTCTTTTTAGTGGCATCACCTTGCACATTTTGTGAGTCTTCAACCTGAGTGTACAATATACAATGACACATGACACATATCTACCTTTTAAAATGGATTAAAATATTGCTTTAGGGTATTCTGAGACATAATTGTTCATATCCAGGCACAAATATATAATCAAATCAGATTGCAAATAACCATAGAGAACATAACTCATTCAATTTCAAAGAACAGTTGAGGCAGAATAAGGAGAGCTTAAAGCTCTATTAATCTAAGTGTTATAATTGAAAACTTTTGGGATTGATAGCTATGGCAGCAACAGCACCGCCCCACCCCAAATAAATGAATGAAAAGATAGTGACTGAAGGCCAAATAAGAAGCTCAAGCTTGAACATAAACCAAGGCATAAGACGCTTACCAAACTTTTCAAATGGTTCAGTTGTTCATTTAACTTGGCCACTTCTTCCTGCAATTCGTACATAACATCATTAGATGCGGAAAATAAAAAAAATAAAAAGTGAAACTCGGTTCAATTTATAATGCAAAAAGTGAAACTCTTGCATCTGGGGAACCTAGTTACTCCTGAACGTAACATCAAATGAGAAATTTATACATCACTTTTCCATTTCCATATAACCCGGGCTGGGATTGTCCTTTAAATATAAAAGGCTTCTGCCATCCATAACATTTTATGATATATTCCATTAGACCAGATGCTCCTCCTCTCATATTCATGGTTTTAACTATCAAACCACCGTTTTCCACATGCACAATTTAACACTTTGTCCGAAATCTTTTCGAAACAAACAGGACATTGAAGGTAAACAAACACATTAAACATTTTGTCAAAGAATTTAACACTTCGTCCGAAATTCAAAATCTTTTCGAAACAAACAGGACATTGAAGGCAAACAAACACGTTAAACATTTTGTCAATAGCAGTTACTGAACTTCAAATTCCCCTCTAACGCGATCAAACCATTTTTTTCAGCCACACGTAAAGACCCTAAAATGGAAACCGCTAATCCATACTTCAAATTTACACCCCCATTTTCCCAGACTTTCTCAGCAACCAAACAGAGCATACAACACTCAAAAACCCAAATCAAAGAAAGTAAAATAACCGACAGGGAGACCAACCTCGTGCTCTTTGAGGAGAGTCTGGCGGTCCCAGACAACCAGAGAGATGCAAACGAATGCTATGAAGAGCAAAGCCAGGCGTTGCGGCCGCTTCAAATAATACGCCGGGTTGCAGTACCTCAATCTGCTCGACGACGACGATCTGACCCTGGCCATGGCAGCAAACAAACACTGACCCTCCGATTCAGAGGCACAGCATGGAGGTCGCAGCGAGACAAAGAAAACGTCTTTCTTCGATCTGCAACCAACGAAACGACGTTCAAATTGTTTTGCAGGATCGAAACGCCGGAAATGAAAACGGGAGTGCGTGCAATTAAAGACGTTTTGAGCTGCGATGCGATCTCCCGTCCAATGGGATGCGCGTTTCGGTACGGGCGAAGAAACGGGCGACGACTTTGAAATTTCAGAGAGAGAAAAAGATATTATCGTGGGAAAGTGGAGACTGAAAGACGAAGAAAAGAATTTTGTTGTCTGTTTTTAAGGAAAAAAAAAAAAAAAAGGGTTTGTCTGTAAAAATGGCAAGGAAGTTTGTAGGTTTGTCTTGGTCAACATAAGTGATTCGAGTTGTTGATTAATTTTTTTAAAAAAAATATTAATTAAAGTAGATTGTAGTTTATATAGGAAAATATTGGCAAACCCAACATTACATACACAAAAAAAATTTATTATAGTTTGATTGATTGATAAATTTTTTATTACATGAATAGATGAGTATGATACAATTTATCAATGTTGAATGTCAATTGGCATACACGTTGTAATTTTACTTCCTAACTACTTTTATGAGTTTAGGGGTTCGTTTAGGAAATGTTTTTAAATGACTAAAAGAGGTTCGTTTAGGAAATGTTTTTAAATGACTGAAACAGTTTTTATAAAAAATATTTATCAAACAAATCCTTAATAATAATACAAGTTAATTCTAGAAAAACACTTAACGTAAAAGTACTTAAGTGCTGCTAAAACTCAAAAATATTTTTATCACTTTTACAAAAATAACTAATTTGAAGTGCACAATTACTTTCAAATTCAAAGTCAAACCTAAAATACAAGCAATGAAATAGTGTTAATTGATTTTAATAGGGGCTTGTCGGTCCATTGGTGCTTGATCCTTAGTTATGTGATTTCAATCTTCAAAATAAATGGTTGTATTGTTAGGCTATTAATTTCAACCTTTAATTAGGTAATTTGTGTTTCAATTAGGCGATTTATGTTTCAATATGTATACTCTCACATATTAAACCAAGTATTGCACAATGTGAGTTTATTCCCCGAGCCATATAAATTTTTAATAAAAAATTTGACGTACTTCTATGAAAAGCACATTAAGTTTTTATAAAGATGAAAGAAGTTATTGAAATAAGTACTTGAAGTGCTTCATGATACAAGCACATAGGTGCTTTGTTCAAAAAGCACTTACATATTTTTTGAACAAAGAATCATTGTCAACTTTATTTGCCAAACATAATAAAAAACGCTTTTAGTGATATATATATATATATATATATATATATATATATATTAAAAAAAAAAAAAGCACTTTACATGTGGTTTTGGAACATCTCTAGTAATACGAACTAATTTTTGTTACTAAAGCTAGCCAAATGACTCAGATGTTAATTTGGCTTGTCCAACAATACTAACTATTTTAGCTTAAGTTAAAATGTTTCAATATTATGTCTTCCTAAACTTACTAACCCCTTTTTTTTTCTTCTCCTGAAGCGAGTGTATTTTTGCTTATCACCCTCAAGTGGTTGTAGTGTTCACCACTCTACTTATTATCATTACATGAGTTTAAATTTTGAGATTTATATATGTCCACTAAACAGATCTCAAAATTTAAACTCATCCAACGGTGATAAATATAATGATGAGTATTATCATCAATTGAGGATGGTGAGCAAAAATATTGTTTCTTGCAGCCCACAAACAATGCAATTTCATAGTTTTAACCTTGTGCAATAATTTAACCGTCTCTTTCTTCTCTAACTAAATTTAGCTAGTTATTTTTTCATAAGTTTAAGATAGCTAGTCATTTAACTAGCATTCATAAACTATTTTTTTTATACATTTTTTTTAAAGTAAAAGAAATAGATTGTTAAAGATGCTTTAAAGCCACGAAGAGGGAAGGGCCAAAAAAGCTAGAAAATAGCCTAATTTCAACAAAACTCAACCCCAACTAAAAACTGGATTAAAAATCAACAAAGCTCATCAAATCAAAATATAGCCAAAAGAGTATCAGGCTAGCCAATTTTGGCCTAATAGCCAGCCCATTTGCTGGGCCCAACAACAGCTTTTTACTCAAACCGTCTTGGTCAAATCCTTCTCTTCTCACTGACCACTCAGTACTACGGTCTAATAGTATTCATTTTCACTTATAAGTGAGAAGTCTTATGATTGATTCTCGTCAAATTCGAATTTGAACCACATTATTACTAGCACATTGTGAGGTTTAACCTACTCCTCCACCCTTTTAGTGTAGATAATACCGTTTGTTTATTAAAAAAAAAAAAAATCCTTCCCTCCCCACCTCATAAATCAAACCCTCTCTCCTGTCTTCCCTGTATTGTATTGATTCAGAAGAAATAGATGGGGTCACGCTAGGCCTGGCAATTTCTGACACGACCCGATAACCCGACACGACACGACACGAAATTAACAGGTGTTTGGGTCGACACGATAACGAATCGGGTCTTATCGGGTAACCCGATAAGCACCTGTTAAGATAACGGGTCGGGTCGGGTATACACGTGGGTAAACACGATACACGATAAGCAAAATATTATTTTTATAATTTTATAACCCCTAAAAAAATATTGTAATAATTATATACATTAATTTTACAATTTTATACCCCTAAAAATTATAATAAATATATATATATATTAAATTAACTATAAAATTTATAATAATTATAATAATTATATATACTATAATAATTATACCCCCAAAATATTAAGTCTATCTATACTAATTATATTATATTATATATATATATATATATATATTAAATTTTATAAAAATTATAATGCATATGAATTAATAATTTAATATGCATGATCATGCATTTGCCAATTTGCCGTCCTTTTTGGAAAAAAAAATGGAGGGAAAATGAAAATGTTAAGAAAAGTTGAAAATAAAACAAAAAAGTGAGGGAATTAAGGAAAGATGTTGGAGGGAAAAGTGAAAATAATAAGAAAAAGTTGAAAAGGAAACAAAAAAGAGAGGGAAAAATGAAAATTAATAGAAGTGGTGAGAAAAATTTTTTTTTTTTTAAGTTATTAACTTTTTATCACATACATGACTGTCATGACATATCTCACTATTTTTATAATGAACACGTGACACGTGATGTATGTACTATTCCGTGTACCAGTCAATTATAATTTATACGTACAAAATAAATAGATTTAAATCTACTTAATAAATATATATATATACACACACACACACACACGGAACTTGATTGATGGCATACGAATTCTCCAAAACTAATTTCAACGATCCAAACCGTCAAAATTGTTTGTATATGCTTGGAGATCATATCAGCAAAAAATCACAAAAAAAAAAACATTCAGAGATCAAGTAACGGGACAAAGCTTTTCAACGGTTATAAACGAAAAATCACGATTTAACGGTTATTTTAACTCCGATTTTGATAATTTTTTATAACTACACTTCTTGACCCTATATGAATACAATGAATGAATTCGATCTTCAATTTAAAATATTTACACAAGTGGATACCACAAAATCTTATGTTATACTTAATAAAAGTATAAATAAACTCTAAGTGTTAGTCAATCTATCGTTTTACGAATTCTCCAAAACTAATTTCAACGATCCAAACCGTCAAAATTGTTTGTATATGCTTGGAGATCACATCAGCAAAAAATCACAAAAAAAAAAACATTCAAAGATCAAGTAACGAGACAAAGCTTTTCAACGGTTATAAACGAAAAATCAAGATTTAACGGTTATTTTAACTCCGATTTTGATGATTTTTTATAACTACACTCCTTGACCCTATATGAATACAATGAATGAATTCGATCTTCAATTTAAAATATTTACACAAGTGGATACGACAAAATCTTATGTTATACTTAATAAAAGTATAAATAAACTCTAAGTGTTAGTCAATCTATCATTTTACGAATTCTCCAAAACTAATTTCAACGATCAAAACCGTCAAAATTGTTTGTATATGCTTGGAGATCACATCAGCAAAAAATCACAAAAAAAAAACATTCAGAGATCAAGTAACGGGACAAAGCTTTTCGACGGTTATAAACGAAAAATCAAGATTTAACGGTTATTTTAACTCCGATTTTGATGATTTTTTATAACTACACTCCTTGACCCTATATGAATACAATGAATGAATTCGATCTTCAATTTAAAATATTTACACAAGTGGATACCACAAAATCTTATGTTATACTTAATAAAAGTATAAATAAACTCTAAGTGTTAGTCAATCTATCATTTTACGAATTCTCCAAAACTAATTTCAACGATCAAAACCGTCAAAATTGTTTGTATATGCTTGGAGATCACATCAGCAAAAAATCACAAAAAAAAAACATTCAGAGATCAAGTAACGGGACAAAGCTTTTCGACGGTTATAAACGAAAAATCAAGATTTAACGGTTATTTTAACTCCGATTTTGATGATTTTTTATAACTACACTCCTTGACCCTATATGAATACAATGAATGAATTCGATCTTCAATTTAAAATATTTACACAAGTGGATACCACAAATCTTATGTTATACTTAATAAAAGTATAAATAAACTCTAAGTGTTAGTCAATCTATCGTTTTACGAATTCTCCAAAACTAATTTCAACGATCCAACCGTCAAAATTGTTTGTATATGCTTGGAGATCACATCAGCAAAAAATCACAAAAGAAAAACATTCAAAGATCAAGTAACGGGACAAAGATTTTCAACGGTTATAAACGAAAAATCACGATTTAACGGTTATTTTAACTCCGATTTTGATGATTTTTTATAACTACACTCCTTGACCCTATATGAATATAATGAATGAATTCGATCTTCAATTTAAAATATTTACACAAGTGGATACCACAAAATCTTATGTTATACTTAATAAAAGTATAAATAAACTCTAAGTGTTAGTCAATCTATCGTTTTACGAATTCTTCAAAACTAATTTCAACGATCCAAACCGTCAAAATTGTTTGTATATGCTTGGAGATCACATCAGCAAAAAATCACAAAAAAAAAACATTCAAAGATCAAGTAACGGGACAAAGCTTTTCAACGGTTATAAACGAAAAATCAAGATTTAACGGTTATTTTAACTCCGATTTTGATGATTTTTTATAACTACACTCCTTGACCCTATATGAATATAATGAATGAATTCGATCTTCAATTTAAAATATTTACACAAGTGGATACCACAAAATCTTATGTTATACTTAATAAAAGTATAAATAAACTCTAAGTGTTAGTCAATCAATCATTTTACGAATTCTCCAAAACTAATTTCAACGATCAAAACCGTCAAAATTGTTTGTATATGCTTGGAGATCACATCAGTAAAAAATCACAAAAAAAAAACATTCAGAGATCAAGTAACGGGACAAAGCTTTTCGACGGTTATAAACGAAAAATCAAGATTTAACGGTTATTTTAACTCCGATTTTGATGATTTTTTTTAACTACACTCCTTGACCCTATATGAATACAATGAATGAATTCGATCTTCAATTTAAAATATTTATACTAGTGGAATTTATATACTTAATAAAAGTATGAATCAACTATCATATTAATAATTATATACATTAATTTAATAATTTTATGCGGAAAAGAGTTCTGACGTGGAAAATCTTACTGAAAACATCTTCAACATAACTCTTGAAGGCAATAGATCAAGCCAAAGTTCCAATATAATTTCATGATGTTCGATGTAAATTGAAGATTTTGTAAATGGAGGTGTAAACTTTTAAGAAAGACTTACAATCTTAAAAACAAAAACTCTTTATCCTTGCACATTTAATATTTGTAATAGATTAGTAGTGTATGTGTTATTTTTTTTATTAGGCTTTCATTTTCGAGTGTAGATATAGTACTTGAACGAGAAATGTTTTAATGTTTTCAAGTAATATTTATGTCGCAAGGTGTGGTATGTGCAAATTGTAAAAAAATATATTTTTTTCTTAACGGGTCATAACGGGTCGGGTCACTTTACCCGTTGGGTAAAGTGACACGACCTGTTAAGGACCCGTTAAGATAACGGGTGTGACACGACACGACCCGTTAAGATAACAGGTGTTACACGAAAACGACACGAACACGACAGACACGACCCGTTTGCCAGGCCTAGGTCACGCCAACAAAGGGGCATGGACAAAAGAGGAGAATCAACAACTTATTGCGAGAAAGCTCACACTTTATTTCAATATGGTATAAGTAGTAACTTGATTAAAGCCACTCATAAAGGAATGGGTAGGTTGCCTGGTCTTTCATAACAAAGTTGTTATTCTCATGTGCGCTTGGCTTCCTACTTAGTTCGAGTGAGGGTCTTTCATCTGAAAGTTCTCGATAACCTTCGTCATCCGTCGGTTCTCAAAGCCTTATTATGTCTTTCTTTCTTAATGTCAGGCTTGCGGTTCCTTACACCAAAGGCTTTAACTAGAAATAGAAATTAATCGTTCAACGTCTCTCCGCTTCAATTCCCGAAGAAGAATCGAACATTCAACCTTGTAGACTAATTGAGACCAAAATGTTAACTAACAAATTTAAAAAATAAATTTGAAATTATAAATTATTGGAGGGATTATGTTTAGCCCATTCGATTAGAGATAATATATGAATAGGTCATCACATTATTCATTAAAAAATCATTTCTTGCATGGTCGAAATTCTAGATGGAGGTTATATACCCATTCAACACTTATCTTTTGTCATTTTTCCTCTATTTTGACTGGTTGGCTGTTGTATATGGAAAAATTTTAATTTTTTTTTTATAAGACGATACCATTAGTGGTTAAATGTTAAATTAAAAAGTCGACATAATCCGAATCCACGTTAGAACAAGAAAGCACAACTTATTTCCACCAAATGATAAAGAACCACTTGGAAAATTTTAATTTTAATTATGATTTTTTACTTAAAAAAAATTATGATTTAATTTTTAACTTTTTTAGGGCGGAATTGGTTAACGTCGCTCTACGAGCAAAGCATCTCTTTAGCTCACTGTCACATCACCTTCAACCGTCTCTGATTCTTCACTATTTTCTCAAAACCCTAAAACAATCGAAATGCAGTAGCTTTCCGAGAATCCATGAACATTTCCATGCAGATGAGATGAGAACGTCCTCCTACACTCTCGTCTCCCGCCTTCGCCGCACCCACTGCTTCAGTCCTCGCTGCTCCTCCCAATTTCTGCTCTTTCACTACTCAGACACCAAGAACGACGATCGCAGCGTCCCCCAAAACGCTCCGTTTAGCTCCTCCACTCACACTCTGCTGTGCGGCCTGGTTTCCTCGGCTCCTTGCTCGAAACGGGTCGTCTTGCCGGACTTGGTTTCTTCGGGTAATGTTGCTCTTCGTCAACAGCAGCAGCAGCACTTGCTCCATCGCAGTAGGTTCCTTTTTCGATTTTGGAATTCATGAAATTTTATTTGGAATGTGATGAATTTGTCAATTTTAGCTGAAGATTTTGTACATTTGGGTAATTGGGTATGTTTTGATTTCAGGCTTCTTTACTAGAGCTAAGCAGGTGAAGATTGAATTCAATGACCAGCACAGGTACTGAGCCCGGAAATGTCTGCAATTTTTTTATTTTGTAAATTTTTATTGTTTGTTTCCTTAATTTCTTGGAATTTTATTGAACTCTTGTGTTTTCCATTAAATCTATATGCTAGTCAAAGGGCAGTCACAACTGCATTGTGGTGCAACTTCCTTGTATTTTCTCTCAAGTTTGGTGTCTGGTTATCGACCTCTAGCCATGTTATGTTTGCTGAAGTTGTGCACTCGGTTGCGGATTTTGCAAATCAGGTATTCCAAGTCAATGTTGTTGTGATTTTGCATTTCACGATTGAATCGATTCATTCATGCCGAGAAACTAATCCATGTTGACATTGTAGGCGCTTCTTGCTTATGGTTTGAGTAGCTCAAGGCGTGCACCGGATGCTCTCCATCCGTGAGTCTTTCTATACCGTGATCAACTTTTCGCATCGTTGATCTTCATTAGATTTCATTGTTTCATTTGTCTTTTTATCAACACAAGTTTTGCATTATGTAACAGTCTTAAGAAAGGTTTCCGCAGGAAGAAATCTATTACCTAGAATAAGACTGAGCCATTAGTTAGACTGGTTTAAGCACTTTTATGATCTAGAATACTCACTCCAGTGGAATTGGATGTTGCAAGTGCATAATATAGAGGTCAAGAGCTGTGATTAGAAATTAACTACATGCATATATATTATTTTCTGCTTGCACTAAAAATTAGTTTTAATTGTCATGCTATGTCTTTGATTCTGGCAGTTATGGATACTCCAAGGAAAGATTTGTCTGGTCCTTGATATCTGCTGTTGGTATCTTTTGTCTTGGTTCGGGTGCGACTATTGTTCATGGAGTTCAAAACTTGTGGACTTCACAGGTTATTACTAATTGAGTTTTTACTTGGCAAACTTTTGTTACCAAAACCTATTTGTACTTTTTTTTCTTCTAACGTCTTATGTTTAATTTCTTAGCTTATCTGATGTGTTTGTAAATTCTATTGCGGTTTGGTCAGCCTCCTCCAAATATTCAGTATGCAGCTCTTGTGATTGGTGGCTCATTTATTATTGAAGGTACAACTCAATGCATATGATTATATTATTTCCTTTTCACGTTCCCCCTTTTAACCTTTGCATCCATTCCTTAGGTGCTTCTCTTCTTGTTGCCATACAAGCTGTCAAGAAAGGTGCAGCTGCTGAGGGCATGAAATTGAGAGACTTTATATGGCGCGGACACGATCCCACATCTGTTGCAGTCATGACAGAGGTAATACACTGGGTTGTTGTTTCTTTGTTCTCATTTGGTTGTTGGAAATTTTTTGTTTCTGTGATTGCAAAGGAAGAAATGATTAGGCATAGAAATGGGGACGAATGAAAGTTTCAGTGACACCAATTAGTATATTCGAGTCTACTTAATTGCAAGAAACTATCTCAAGCAGTCAAACCCAACATGTAATGTTGTTGAAACCCGTCATTAACGTAGCATAAGCCTAGAGTTGATTGAATTGATGAAGCCACACATATATTTCTTAGTTTCATTCTCTACATGTTAGCAGTTGTCAAGTTACTTTTCTGTAGGTGATTGAATATAATTATTCTGGTATGAAACAAGCTATTATCCCTTTGTAAAATATCTCATGTATGCAGGATGGCGCAGCTGTAACTGGTCTTGCTGTTGCTGCAGCATCACTGGTTGCAGTGAATAGAACAGGAAATGCAATTTATGATCCCATAGGATCGATTGTAGTTGGCAACCTACTTGGAATGGTACGTGATGCTTCTTTCAATAAAAAATTATGCAGAAACTGTAATAGAATACCACATTGCTGTCTAAAAAATGAAGTGAATATCTGCAATACAATGCTGATTTTGAAGTTGTCTGATTACCAAATGCTGGGTATTCAGAAAAAAAGAAAAGAAAAAGAAACCGAAGTAACACGACACATTGTGACTCAGACCCACAGTGAAACTGTAATTATACAACTGAGTTGAATCTACCATGCAGGTGGCTATTTTTCTGATCCAAAGGAATCGACATGCTTTGATTGGCAGGGCAATGGATGACCATGATATGGAGAAGGTTCTCCAGTTTTTGAAAAATGACCCGGTATAATTATGCTAAATGATTTTGGTAATTGATATACGTTCATGCTTTTTAGGTTATTTAATATAACTGATTTTGTTATAGGTTGTGGATTCTCTATATGATTGCAAAAGTGAGGTGATTGGTCCTGGATTCTTCAGATTTAAGGCTGAAATAGGTGACTTCCTTGCATCTTGTCTTCTTTATTTTCTTGATTCCTATTGGGTTAGGTTATCAGTTAAACACGTTTTCTAACAAACCACTGTTGTTCTGGTATTCGTAGTTTTGGCCGAATTTGTAAATAAAGTGTATCATGATCTTTATTGTTAGCAACGCATTGAAATTATCAACATGCAGATGTTTGCAGGGTTTTAACTTAACGATGACATATTTCATTTGTAATTTGGTTACCACTAAAACTGAAATTTATTACTTCAACTATATGTTCTTCCTCCATAGTTCACATTCTTTTACATTTGGCATTATTTGGAAATCAGTGATATAATGGTCGCTATCTGCATGGTACAGATTTCAATGGAGTGGTGGTAGTTCAAAATTATCTCTCTAGGACTGGGCGTGAAGAATGGGCAAGACAGGTTAACCATTTCTATATTTTTTGAAACTTTCTTCGACCTGGAGTTTCATTCTAAATGTTTTACTCACATTATTGGCGTATGAGCTGATTTCTGCATGTTATGTGGATGCGATGCAGTTTCGTGAAGCTGCAAAGGAGAAGGATGATACTGCATTACTTAAAATGATGTCAAACTATGGTATGTGTTCAAGTGTATATTTTTATGTACTTTTTTAAATCATTTTGATGACCGAGTTCAATGTGCAATACATTATGAACTTCATCTCCCATTGCAGGTGAAGAGGTAGTGACAGCGTTAGGAAGTGAAGTTGATAGATTGGAGAAGGAGATCCAAGCACTTGTTCCTGGTATACGGCATGTTGATATCGAGGCACACAATCCAATAGAACTATCCCCATGATTCACAAGTTCATATTTCTGTGGTAACGTTTGATCAACTCTTTTCAGAAAATCTGTGGTGCTACCATTCATTTTATGACATGAACGGCTTCTTGCTTCGTTTAGGCAGGATGTAGAAACATGTATACGAACTGCCAATACTTTGAGATACCACGCGTAAATTTTCTTGTGTGCGATTGGCAGTTCGCTGAACTTTAGCCATGGTTATGCAAAATTGTATAAAAATCTACACCAAACCTATTTTCATGGAACTTTAGCCCCAGCACAAGCTTCTTTAAATTCATTCTGGACATTGTTCTTCGAACGACAGTTCATTGATTAGCGTCTGAAAAACGGCTCGAAATACAGCGGTCTGGGTTGACTTTGAGGCGTGATTTGCCACTTTGGGTGGCGGCATGCCGGCATGGGTTGGCTATGGCCTGGGAATTTGAGCTGGGTTGGAGACGAGCACCGGCATTGGTGGCTGGACGGCTGCTCTGGCGTAGTCGTTAGGTGAAGGCGCACTTAATGTGATGATGAAGCACATAGGTTGGATGTTCACATGTGAAAAATTAGGCCTCAATATCTACCCCCATATACCTTGAATCTTCTTCCAAAGAAGTTGCTTAGCAATAGCCACTTATACGGCGTTGCGGACTACGAGTATTTATCCTCGCTCTCAATCTCAGATTCGACTCAGTCTCATGGATGGATGGATGGATGACAAATTTCATACATATCTCATTGTGCGGTTTAGCATAAATTCCCCTTTTCAAAATTGTTGTACCAAAATGAGAAAATAAAGGATAAATTATATTTTACTACTTTTAACTTCGGATCACATAACAAACTCATATCTCATCTTTTAAACATTACAATTTCATACATCATCTTATAAATTTATTGCAATATTAAATCTTTGTTACATTTTTTATCAATTTAGCTATTAAATGATGATGTGGCAAAGCGAGAGGCCTAGTCATTTTTAAATGATAAAATAGAAATTGGAAAAAAGAAAAAAAAATTGAAATCTTAAAAATAAAAAATGAAGAAATGAAGGATGTTTTTGCAGCCTTCGTCCCTAATCGTTCACAGGGGTTCAAGGCAATCGGGTCTGGTACGATGTGGGGGCAACGTCAATGGATTTGGTGCTTTCTGGGTTTGGGTTCGTGCAGTGGTCAAGGCGGCAACAGTTCGAAACCATGGGATATCGATTCAGGATACAGCAGCAGTGGCTAGGTCAGGCAAACGGTGCAGATCAGATTCGGGTGCAAAACAGTGGTGCTAGCGGTTCTTGAGAAGCAGCGGGTCATCGGTTCTGATCAGGCGAACCTAGTGGCAGCGATGCGGGTTCTGAGAACGAGTTGATTCAGGCGGCGAAGACGGCTCTAGCGCGACGCAGCTACAGACCCTCAGCTTCAGCCCTCGTCCGTCACCTAATTTTCCTGATTATTTTTGCATTCAATTTCACAAATCCAATATTCTGAATAAACTCATGAGGGAAGATGGAGTTATCGAAGAAAAGTTGAGTGAGGTTAGGGAGCGAAAGAGGACGGTGGGGAAAGGGCTGGCGAGGTTGGCGCTGGGAAAAAGAGGGAGCGGATGATTGGGGACGACGGCGGCCAAAAAGAAATCCTTAGGTCTTTTGCTAAACACTTCAATCCAACTTTTTAAACTCAAAAATAATTTTCAAGTTTTAATCCTTAAAATTTATTTGGTAGAATTATTTTTAAAAATTGAATTAAATACTAACTAAAAATTATAGTTTATTCTCTAAAAATATAAAAAGTGAGTTTTTAGAGTTTTTAAACTTAAACCCACTTTTTTCTTTTCTCCCTCTCCTCTTTTTTCACTCCAAATCTATCTATCTCTCTCTTTTCTTTTTCTCTTTCTTTCTTTTTACCTTTAACGTCTCTCCTTCAAACTGCTCTTTTTATTCTCTTGGTTCTTTCTTTCACTCATCTTCCTCTCTATATTGTCCGATTCTCTCTCTTCTTTCTCTTTCCTTCGATCATCTCTTACTTTCTTTTCTTCTCTCTCCTCTTTCTCCCTCTCCTCCACCCCTCTTTTTAGATCTCTTTGTGTAGTTTAAGTAGTAAGATTTAAAAATTTTAAATCGCAAACCAATCAAATTTTTGAGTCTTAAAAAAAAATTGCTTTTAAGAAATGTTTTTAAGAAATGTTTTGAGAAATGATAAAAAATTTCAAATATGATACCAAACAGGCTCTTAATTTTTTTTTAATTTTTTTTTGTTTGAACTCACACAGATATGCAAGTTTTGATACATTTCCACCACTGTAGTTAATTCTTTCAAATTTTAATTTTTTTTTTAATCTTTTCTAGATTTTATTTTATTATCTAAGCAGAAGTAGGCATACGCGCTACCACGTCATCATTTAGCAGTTAAATTGATAGATAATTTATTGGAAGTCTAATTTTCTTCAATTCATTCGTTTCAATCGCCAAAATCAAAATAATTGTGTTAAAAAATAAAAATAATTGCGTACCCTAATAAATAAAGCGTTTCTTGACAATATTAAGCATAAATATGTAATAATGATTTTGAATTCTAGAGTATCTTCAAAAGAGATGTTAAAATATTCAAATGAGTAATAACGGTATCAAAAGACAATATTAATATTTTTCAACCGAAAAGCCAAATTTGATGTGGTATGACATGGAATGACATCTCTTCCCCTTGCTACTAAATTTGACAGCACCTTCAGATTTTTTTAATTAATTATTAAATGTTTTTTATTAATTTTTTATTGGTTTAAATCATTATCCTTTTGTTTATTTTCATTCCCAATGCAAAAAAAATACATATGAATTTTTGTTTTATGTTTAAAATTTAGCATATCAGTTACAGATCAAAATTTTAAAAGATGTTAAAGTGTCACGTAAACTTTCTAATTTAAATTTAAAATTTAAAATTTGACATCTCTTTTAAAGATGATCTAAAATCAGCTTTTAATGTTTTCTTGGCGAATACTTTCATTTTCTTTTTTCAAAAGCACTTAATCTCCGGTAAAAGTGCTTGCAAGAGACGCAATCTCAAATGAACCTCAAGCCCATTGATTGACAGTTCATATGCTTTATATAATGACCATTGGTTTTCTTTCCACTAATTACTAGTCGGTATTTGGTGGTGACACTTCAGAGTGGATGGCATTTTCATTGACATTACAAATTAGGAATAAGAAAAAAGGAACCGCGTGAACCTCGGGCTACGTTTGGTGGCTTTGGACCGAGTCAATCTTTCACACTACGAGGAACTTTCCGCATCCTTCCAGGAAGATAACGTATTAATTTACTTACCCTATTACCTGTTCCCAACAACACAAACAACCAAATTAAAAGTAGCAAAAGAGCGGCAGTTTCCCAGAAAAATATAAATTTTGCAGAACGTTGACAGATATGCCAAATGCATGATATAAAGAGAGGGAAGACAGAGAGATTGGTATAGATTTAGAGAATGAGTGTGTTATCAGTGTTCGATCTGCGAGAAAAAGTGGTAGGTAAGAAAGGAGCAGCAGCAGCTTGCCCCTACTGCGGAGGGCCAGTTATGGGATGGGACTTCGACGCTCACTTGCTTTTTTGTTTCATCCCCATTTCGCACAAAACCAAGAGGAAGTTCTACTGCACCATTTGTTCCAGTCGCCTTGTTCCTGCTGTCTCTTGATACCTTAACGGAAGGGGACTGATATACATATATATATATATATATATATATATATATATCTCTGTGTGTGTGTGTGTGTGTGTGTGTGTGAGTGCTTGGGTGTGTCATTGTGTAGGTGTGCGGATTTTGATTGTTGTTTTATTGTGAAATGGAGCAGAAGAAAGACGAGAGTTGTACTCTGATCATGAGTAAGCACGCAACAAGTGCCCGTGCTTCCCCTTAATTAGTTTGCATCAACAATATTGATTATGTAAACACATTAGATATATGGCTCAATCGGGCCTTTTTCTAGCATTGATACGTGATAAATAATGCTTTATTGTAACACTATAAAGATATATCGATCACTAGTTTCCAACTTTACATTATGTTTTGAATAAAACATGAAACTCGCAGAGTTGTATAATATTGTCTGATTATGACAATTTTCACATTACATCCTATGGGAACAAATACAAAATATCTCATTCTTAGAGATGTTCAACTAAACTTTCAAACGGAGATTATAAATTTAGTTCAAGTGTTAAAAAAAAGTTGCATGAGCGGTCAATATCGTGTGCAAGCTGATTTTGTCACATTCACCTGGTCGTATACGCACTGCCGGACTAAAATTGTTTCCAACTTCAAGACAAACTCATTTCATTTTCTACGTCCATATAGTCACCCTAATTGGAGGCTCCTCCACGCCGAAGCCGTTGATGGAGGAGGAGATTGGGTACATGCACTTGAGATTAGTTCAAGAGTCGGCGGAAAATGGGTTAGGAAGTTTAGGTCAAGAGTTCGATTTCCTTCCTAAATCCCGTATAACAGAACAGAGGAAAATAGATGGTACTAGGTGGTGTGAGTAGGGCATAAGAAAAAGGAATTAGAAAAGACCAAGTCTGAGAATAAATACGGGCATGCTACCATCCCTCCAAGTCACAATTTATAATTAAAAAAGGACCACAAGATTTGCTCAATTCCAAAGACAATTCACCAGCTCAAAGTCGAACTCTTAGACTACCAAGGAAACGATATTCTCAAATGAAAACTAATGAAAAGAGTCTGAAAATTTTGAGTTTTAATAATAAGGACAAAATAAAGGGTAAAGTGAATAGTATCAGGATTGATTTTTTAGTTTAAAAATGTGGTTTTTTGTTAAAGTGAATAGTACTGTAGGCTTTTCGTTAAAACTTACTATTCTCAACCCATATATGTACCCTCCTCACATCCGACCTAAAACCTCAAAGCCTTCCATTGGATAAGAATGGAAGATTTTCAAAGTTGACGGTAAATTGAAAGGAAACCAATGAAAATGATTTGAAAACTTTGAGTTTTAACGATAAGGATAAAATAAAAGGCAAAATGAATAGCATCATGATTGACTTTTTAATGCAAAAATGTGATTTTTCGTTAAAATGAATAGTACCGGAGCTTTTTGTTAAAGTTCCCTAAATTGAATGCACAAGAGAATGATTTTTTATTTGAGGGAAATTGTATATGAAGAAAAATCTTCCTTCTAATCCCTACAGGGACAACTGAAATAAGTTTTCTTGAAACATCGATCTCCTACGTCCAAGTTGCATGTGGTCCAATATTCTAGTGGATATGATGTTGGGCTTCCACCTATGCATCACATGTTCGAAACCCCATCCCCTAAATTAATGTAATAGTTTCGAACTCTTTTCTTCTCTTTAATAATAATTTTTTTAATAAAAAGAAAAAGGAAAAAAATTCTTCCATCTTCAGGTTGGTGGCAATTTTGATATTTCTTACTTGCACGTACCTTAAAAATTTAGGTCTTATCCATTCAAATTCAATCATTTACACCAAATGAGGGCCATGGTCTCATTCATCATGTTTTTTTTTTTGTAGATGTTGTCCTCAGCATCAGCTGTAACTTTCACACAAGTTTAGGGTTCCTTCAAAGCCAAAACTTCCTCGGAAGTTGCGGGCACACGCTTCCTTGGAGAATATTTGTTCCCAATTTCTAACCAATTAATCAGCAGACGAATAGAACATATACGAGCACATGCTTCACAAACACTACATTCATCAAATTCACAACGCTAACTCTCCGCGGTGATTCACTTTTCTTAACAACATCTAGGCAACTGAAAATGAGCCGCGCAGCCTTCCCTTTAACGCATCTCCGATTGCCATCGCCTCCACCAACGGTTGAAGATGCTCTTACTACTCCAGAACACTCCATTCCTTTCCTACTTTGTTTTGAGGACAATCTTTTCATCTAATTCCTCTTCATTGTTTTACTTAATCACGAAACGAAACGAAAAATGAGGGCATCAAAACATATGAAACTCTAGCCAATTTAAAACCTTGGCAAAAGTAAACAAGCAGGCAGCATCGAATGCAAAACATTTATATAATGTAACAAAACTTTCTAGCATTTAAGTCTTCAAAATGTGAATCAAATATTCCGACACCAAAACAAGTCATGAACCTTAAAGCGAAACCAGTGTTCAACTTAAACAAAGGAGTAAGTGCCAGATCCCCAGTAGTTGACAGAAAGAACTCGAATGACTGGAATAATGAAATACTGCATAGACCTAATTCATTCTCCTAATAAGCTCGTTGATGTAGTTCTCACGGTTTCCTGCATCTCCACCTTCCACGTAGTGGTTCCTCTTCTTCTTAAGACCGCCCAGTGGTGCCTTAAGCTTGAATGGCCACAGAAAGTTATTGGCCTCCTTGAAATGAGGACCAACGGTCAAGATCTCGTGAATAAGATCTTCCGTGCAGATGATGCCATATTTGCCAAGAGCCTGTGACAATAGCACATGTTAGAAAGATGCAGCAATTAATGAAACCAATTAGACACGCATTAGCAGCAAGGTACGAACCTCCTCCACAATGGCATTGTCAGTCAAGGCAATCCTCTGCTTGTTCAGCTTACCGTACCCTCTCTTGTATATCAATTCCTTGACGCTCTTCAAGTTGGGGTACCTGAAATCATTCAACTCGTATTAATCATACATTTCCAGACTTTTACAGCTGAGACAAAGGAAATAGAATGTGAAAGATGTTTACACACCCATAAGTAACATATGGTTCAACCCTGTGAAGCATATTGAGGGTGGCCTTGTTAACTTTTAGGAAGACTCCATTGAAGATCTGTTTTAGAAGATAAAGCAAAATTAAACTTTTAACATACAACTGAAAATATGTGGGCACCAATTAACACAGTTCATAACTTTAACAATGGATAAAGGCAAGCGGATAAATACAGGACTATAGGAAAGCTATAAACTCTATGATCAAGACTCAACTGTGTTTAAAGATATCATCAGCTATCTAATGAAAGAACAACCAGATAGATTGAAAAGCCTTCTCACTTCATGATGTGAAACCATCAGACAACCGTTAAAAATACAAAAAGAGAGAAGCTAAAGGAATCCTAATAGAAAGGTTAGCATTTGTATCACTAGGTTAACGGGTTAGGGGTGCTACCTGTCTCAGCCTCAAGAGTTGCAAGATCTTCTTGGTCTTTGGGTCAATGGCGTTGATACTGAAAATTTAAGAAATTAAAGTATAAGATACGGAGCACATATCATTGGACTTCATTTCCATTAAGCTGAACATTGAGAACATACCCACGGATACGAATAATGAACAAGAGCTTAGCCTCTGGGTCAACATAAAATCCACCTTCAACTTAGCCTCACGCTTCAACTGGATCAACTCTTTCTCCTAAACATGGGAAACAAACCAATTTCAACAACAAATAATCAGACCAACATGCAGAAACGCAACAGACAATAAATGAACATTACGAAAGTGACAATATCTACCTGCTGCTCATACTCCTCAGAATACTGCTTTGCTCTGTTGTAAATGAGCTTCCGGTTCTCAGCCTTCTTCTTGTTGGCAGCTACACGCTCCTGTTCCTTAGCCAAGGCCCACTGCTCTTCCCTCTTTCTCTTTTTCAACACGGACTCTGGAACCACTACCTTGACTTCTTCACCCATCTCTATAACATCACAAAGTCAAGAACATGTAGAGGACAAGTACATTCAATAAACACCAAACTGAACTTATACATGAAAATAGTAGCTTAAGTACTATCATCTCAATAAATTATTCGCATCACACATGAAGATAAAGGCGCATTCAGACACGAGATCTACGAAAGACAACAAATTCGGAGTTCTACTTCACTTCAATAGAGCAATTGTAATTTAAATAAATAAAGTTACCTAAATTCGGAGCACATGCTAACTAAAAATTATACAACGACAGATTTAAGACTTGTAAAGGACATAAAAAACACCAGGAATACATAAAAAACACGTAGAAAAAAATTTAATATAACCGATTCCAAACCTTTAAAATCGATACGGTAAAACCAATTTTCCCATATTTCATCCACAACACTGAATACATTCAGAAAACATAAACATACAAGAAAACAATCAAAACATTAATATTAAGAAAACAATTACAGAAAAAATCAACTCATTTGGTCAGTAGTTAAGCTAAATATCAGCTACCCAACCCAAAACAAAAACGTTTTCCAAAAGTGATACCTTTCCCAGCAACCAGACAGAGTTAATCAAGCTAAAAATGCTATCCCAGCGCTCCATTTTCGCAGGAAACAAACAGAAACACAAGCCAGCAATCAAATTAATAAACGTATCCCAGACGCATAAACCAATCCAAATTACGAAAACACACAATCAAACAGCTCGTTCGATGCTCAAAATTTACAGATCAAATCACATGAAACGGAAATGCTTTTTGAAACCGTAGCAGGATTGGGATCTGAGAGATTACTCACCGAGTAGTAGCCGCTGTGTCTTGGGTGACGATGAACTAGGGTTAGGGGTTTCTCGGCGGGCTACTAAGAAGAAGATGGTGGGAGTGACAGATTAGGGTTTTATAGCAATTTTATGGGTGGTTTGGGATGGCATGGCGGACGGTCCTGATTGGCTTATGAAGTTGGAAACATCTTGACCGTAGATTTAAGGGTTAAGTAAGCTGAGTTGGGCTAAGTTTAGTCCGATACTTAGGGCCCAAGATGAATTGGGCTTGAGTCATTTAGGAAGGAGGATATATTGGGCTTGAGTCATTTAGGATGGAGGATATATTAGTTTCGTTAAGAATGTTGGCCCAAATTTAATTGCAATTGGGGACTTCTATAATTCTACTCATAGTTTCAGGACTGACTAGGATACGTTGAAGTACTTAATTAATCACTCATTGACGGTCAGATATGATCATTGGAAGTCATTATAATAATGAGAGTTTTAACGAAAAGCTCGCGAAACTGTTCACTTTACCCTTTATTTTGTCCTTATCATTAAAACTCAAAGTTTTCAAACCATTTTCATTAGTTTTCCTTATAATATATATGACTGTTGTTTGGTAATTGTACCAAGTAAATGGATGTATTGTAGACAAGTTTCATTGTTTCTTTTCTTTGTTAAATTATTTTTTTAATCTGCAACACATCCTACTATTTGGTGGTATTTTTCCTCGCTTGTAATTTTTTTTTTTTCTGAAAAGATGATATTATTTATACAAAGGAGAGGGGATGGGCTAGGCCTCATAATGGGTTAGCAATTGTGGTTTAAATTCGTATTTGACGAGAATCAAAACCTTACTTGTAAATTGAACCCAATACTTGAAGATGTAATTGCTTTTAAGGGTCCGTAATTTTTTGAGCTGATTCGGTAGGTTGACTTGGATATTATTGGACTGGACTTGAGTATTGTGTGTAGTGAATAGTGGATCAGCCTCCGAAATAAGTAGATAATCATGGTTTACCACCAATTGTTATCTTTTTTGAAAAATAAAATAAAATAGTGGATCCGCTTTTTTAGTGCATATCAAAATTGCAAATTTAAGTTATACATTCGAATAAAAATTTAACGGCTCTTATTCAGATATATAACTTAAATAATTAAATATGCACTTTTGATGTGCGCTAAGAAAATTCAAATGGGCGATCAACATTGAGCATTGAGTTTTGTCAATTGTAACCCGTGTCTCAGCTTGAATCAAAGACTCCATGCAAATGCATTCAGGCCCATGAAACATGGATCAGGACTTTTGTTACATATAACCGTTACAAAGGTCCATAGCAAAATTTAACTTTTAATTTTTCAAACTTATTAGTCATTTGTACCATTCAAAAATTAGAAGGAAAAAAAAAATAAAAAACTTTTGCGATTGTCCTTTATGGTCAGTTTCTTAGACTTTGTAGTTCCAAAAAAAAAAAAGACCAGACTTTGTTTACCAACAAAAAAATAAAAAGACTAAGACTTTGTTTACCATAAAAAAAAAAAAAAGACTTAAGACTTTGTTTTTTTTCTAGGCATAGAAGGGGACCAAGACTAATTAACATAGAAACTTTTGGTTTTGGGTTTTTTTTTTTTTTTTTTTCAATGCAGAAAACATGCAAGTAGAACTGTAGAAGGAAGTGTTTTTCCTAAGTATCCCTACATTTGTATAACAATACATGACATATGTGTTCGTATTTCAAACACACTAAAAATCTGTCGGCAAAACCAAATGCATCTCGTGCGTGGTATAAATATATTTTTTTCAACTCACTTTGTTTTAAATTCAACTTTTTCTCCTTTTAATTTAGTCTGGAGTGAGAATATCACTTGAAATAAATAAAAAAATGATAAATTAGGTTCTCATCCTCCATTTCTCCTTCTTGTTAATTAAAACCTTATTATTTTTCAATTTTGATCAAGGTGCCTTGACTTTTCTTCATGTCACTATTTGAATATTAAATTATTTACAAGTACTTATATGTCAATTTAAAAATGAAGAACTATTAATCATTTTCAAATATAATCTTTTTAGTATTTTTTTTCATATATTTCTAATTTGTATCCTTTTTTTTAATTTTATACCAATATTCTTTTGAGTTCTAATTTGTACCCATAATTTTGAATTTTAATATGTACCCATGGTTTTGAATTTTAATATGTATCCATATTTTTATTTTATTTGTACTAATAATTTTTTTTTTTATGAATGTACCCATGCTAATTATATGTGTTTATTTTATGTTTTAAAATATATCCATAGTTATTTCTTGCACTATATTAATAATTACGTGGGTACACTTTTTTTTTTTTGCTAGAGCTATGTGAAGAACAAATTACTCTATTATTGATTTCTAAGTAATTGTTATATTTGTAACAATATTATTTGATTTGTTTAAATTTCATAATTTGTGGAATATTGAATGCATAAATGCATGAGTTAAATCCCTTAAATGATGTTAGGGACCTCGATAAAACTATTTAAACAAATAAAGTTTCATTCTAACAATTAGATTGATTAGGACCACAACCAAAACGACCCAATAAAAAATTTCTTTCCGAACGCCTCTATATGTAAGTGACTCAGTACTAACCTTTGGACGGTGCATTCGAATACATATATTTATGGAATGCATGCCTCTTGCATGCGTGGGAGGCAGAGCCGCATGCAGACTGCAGAGCTATCACGATCAAGATATGAGTAAATTAGGCACCGACCTAATAGATATGACAAAAATATCAAACAGTAGTTAAGCTTAGGGATGGTTCAAAAAATCGAAAATTAAAAAAAATAAAAAATTAAAAATCAAACCAAATCGAATCAAAAAAATTGGTTCGGTTTCGGTAGTCTAGAAACCGAACCGAATCGAATTAATTAAATTAATATTTTTTTAATTTTATTTATTTAATTATCTGTTTTGGGTATTGTTTTTTAAACCCAATTTGTAAGCCTAAATGTGCTAAGCCCAATGTATTGTCAAACTTTAAACCCAAAACATTAAAAAAAAAGCCTTTATGTTATGATTCTAGTTGAACTTTAAATATTTATTTTCATTGTCTTTGATTCTAGTTGGAATGTTTATGATATGATTGTGTTGGAGATGTTAAAATTTAAGATTTCAATTTTTTTCATTTTTTGACCTAAAAAATACATGGTATTTAAGCATATAATGATCACTACCTACTTACTGGTTTGACCTAAAATACGTACTTTTTGTTAGTTTTATATGTTAAATACGGCAATAATTGCAATATGGTAAATTAATTAATCTATTCATTTCTTTTTCATAATATGCTTCCCTCTGAATTTGGATCCCCATCAATCAGTTACGGCAAAGGATGAAAAAGAAACACACAAAATCTGACCGACTCTCAGATTGCGTAGGGGCTGCTCCTTTAAACTTTCAAGGTTCCTTTTTAGCTCAATACTATCACTGATGAAAAGTGATAATGTAATACTATCACTTTGACAAAATTTAAGATTTCAATTTTTTTTTATTTTTTGAAAAAAAACAAAAAAATCGAAATTGAATCGAAAAAAAACCAAACCAAAAAAGAATGAATCGAACCAAAATTTCGGTAAGCTCAAGTGTGGACTACTGTGCTAATTACCAGAGAAAGATATACAGCATGATGCATGCATGCATCTGCAGCCTGCAGCTGCCGCTGTTCATGCATATGCAGGCATGCAAATTCTTCTTTGTTTTGACCAAATAACATGCATATCAGCTGATGAAAATTGCTTCCTATTTTCAATATAATATATAATACATTTTCTGTCGGGTCCGGTTACAATGATATATACCACACATTGGTACTAGTTTTATGCAAGAAATGTGGTAAAAATCCATTAGACACTACGTACCATAAAAGACAAACTACAAACTATTTATATAAGTTATTAATAAAAAAATTAGCCATCCTTTCCGCAGTATACTCCAATATTGAACCAGTTATACCGACCTTTGATGTACCTCAAAGGATAACATTATAACACATATGCCTTTTTAAATTTTAATCCAATAATTGCTATCTTGCTAACTAAATGCCTAACTCTGACTTACAATTCATAACCAAACATCCAGCTTAGCTTCTTACAAGAAATTCTTGTGTAAGGCCCCCATTGATGAAGGCCAGGAGTGTTTTGTGAGAGGGGAGTGAGACACAAATGAGGTCGGTTGAAGGTGGAAAATCAGAGGGGGTGAGCTATGGGGGATTTGGATCTCATCTGGATCCAAATTGTGGGGATCTATGATCCTCACATCTTAACCGTTTATTGTATATCGTGTGGTCAAAAATAATTTGAATTTTTTATTATTTAATATTAAATATAAATAGTACATAACGAAAACTGACTGCACGATGTACGATGAATATGCATAATGTGAGGATCCTTAACCAATTGTTCCTTTTTTTGAAAAATAAAATAAAATAGTGAATCCGCTTTTTTAGTGCATATCAAAATTACAAATTTGAATAAAGATTTAATGGTTATTATTCAGATGTATAACTTAAATAATTAAATATGCACTTTTGATGTGCACTAAAGAAAATTCAAATGGGCGAAGAACATGGAGCATTGAGTTTTGTCAATTGTAACCCATGTCTTTTTTTTTTGTTGAACGACATGGATCAGGACTTTTGTTAAATATAACCGTTACAAAGATCCATAGCAAAATTTAACTTTTAATTTTTCAAACTTATTAGTCATTTGTACCATACATAAATTAGAAGAAAAAAAAAAAAAAAACTTTTGCCATTGTCCGTTATGGTCAGTTTCTTAGACTTTGTAGTTCCCAAAAAAAATAAAAAATAAAAAATAAAAAATAAAAAAAAATAAAAAAGACTAAGACTTTGCTTTTTTCTAGGCATAGAAGGGGACCAAGATAATTAACATAGAAACTTTTGGTTTTGGGTTTTTTTTTTCAATGTAGAAAACATGCAAGTAGAACCCTAGAAGGAAGTGTTTTTCCTAAGTGTCCCTTAACAATACATGACATATGTGTCTGTATTTCAAACACATTGAAAATCTATTGGCAAAACCAAATGCATCTCATGCGTTGTATAAATATATTTTTTCAACTCACTCTGTTTTAAATTTAGTTTTTTTCTCCTTTTAATTTAGTCTGGAGTGAGAATATTGCTTGAAATAAATAAAAAAATGATAAATTAGGTTCCCATCCTCCATTTCTCCTTCTCATTAATTAAAACCTTATTATTATTTTTTCAATTTTGATCAAATTCCCTTGACTTTTCTTCATGTCACTATTTGGATATTAAAGTATTTACAAGTCATTATATGTCAATTTTGATCAAGGTCCTTGACTTTTCTTCATGTCAGCTCTAACCTTTGGTCAGTGCATTCGAATACATATATTTATGGAATGCATGCCTCTTGCATGCGTGGGAGGCAGAGCCGCATGCAGACTGCAGAACACACCCTTAACTACTTTTCCCACACCCTTTCCTCTTTTTTAATACTTAATTGGTATCCTATTATTTAATCTTCCATATGTACCCTTCCTACTTGTTGATGGTAATTAATGAAAGATTAAATAGGAAGGGGTATACATGGAAGATTAAATAGTAGAATACCAATTAAGTATTAAAAAATATGGAGGGGTGTGGAGTAGTTAAGGATGTGTGAAAATCACAATCCATGAGTAAATTAGGCACCGGCCTAATAGATATGACAAAAATATCAAACAGTAGTTGAGCTTAGGGGCAGGTTAAAAAAATCGAAAATCAAACCAAATTGAATCAAAAAAATCGAACCGAACTGAATTCTTTTGGTTCGGTTTCGATTTCGGTTTCAGTAGTCTAGAAACCGAACCGAATCAAATTAATTAAATTAATATTTTTTTTAAATTTATTTATTTAATTATCTGTTTTGGGTATTGACACACCCCGACCCAGAAAGTCCACTTGGACCCTGAATCGAGCTGTGCTGGCCGACACCTGGAAGGTGACGAAGCCATAAAATGTGATAGTGCATAAAAAGTGAATAAATTTGAATCTAAAAGTGTCTAAATACCAGAGTGCGCTACGAGTGGGAGCGAACCCATTTCATGCGCGATGTCAGAGCATAAGTAAGGTACAGTAATGTGAGTAAGAATCATACCCTCAAAAATATCCATCAATACTAAGATTCGCCACAGATTTTTGTCGATACAAACTCAGCAGCTAAAACCTGGAGGGCACCAAAGAGAAGGTGTGAGTAAGCAATAAAACCAAGCTTCCCAAAGTTACTACCTCTCTAAAAGTAATGCCCCCTAAATGTACAACCCGTATCGTTTTCCGTAAGACAGTACAACATATATACATATATCCAAACCATACTCGGAAATGACCAAAACCACGGTTTGCCATCAACTCCACCATACATCAATAAGTAGGCCAAATGAACTAAATCAATACAAAATGATATATCAATCAGAGTCAGCTAAAATGACATGTACAACTTATCTGTATCTCATCAATCATGGCTAGTATATAAGTCGGAGTCGCCTATAGTGACCTGTACGACTTATCCACATCTCGTCAATCCTGGCTAGCATATAAGTCGGAGTCGCCTATAGTGACCTGTACGACTTATCCACATCTCGTCAATCCTGGCTAGCATATAAGTCGGAGTCGCCTATAGTGACCTGTACGACTTATCCACATCTCGTCAATCCTGGCTAGCATATAAGTGGGAGTCGCCTATAGTGACCTGTACGACTTATCCACATCTCGTCAATCTTGGCTAGCATGTAAGTCGGAGTCGCCTATAGTGACCTGTACGACTTATCCACATCTCGTCAATCTTGGCTAGCATGTAAGTCGGAGTCACCTATAGTGACCTGTACGACTTATCCACATCTCGTCAATCTTGGCTAGCATGTAAGTCGGAGTCACCTATAGTGACCTGTACGACTTATCCACATCTCGTCAATCTTAGCTAGCATGTAAGTCGGAGTCACATATAGTGACCTGTACGACTTATTCATATCTCATCATAACATGTGCAACACATGGCAACCAGTACGACAGTATCGAAGTTGCCTAACTCATAACTGTAGTCATGCTATAACTCAATCGATTCAATTAATACCATAAACTCACCTGAACTTACCTGGGTGTCCTGAGTTCACCTTTGCACTTGAAAGCATTCCCAATAATTATAAGCAAGTAATATACATATGGATATATCATGATGCAATCTACTACTCAACCATGTCGTAGCATTTTCAATTATAAACACTATGGTGTGAAGTGTACAATCAATAACGCCATACTCCCAAACTACTTATTTTCAGGGATAATTATCCATAACAATCCAATTAACTCTAATTTAACTAACTAATTCACAAAACTAAAACTTGTCTTTACCAGTTTCCTTCGCATTACTCAATTTCCCAAGCAAGGCTTTTGTCTCAAATATTTTATGGCTGCATCTAACGTCTCGTTAGACTGCCTACGTACCCTAAACAGGGATCAAGCCATTCGTAGTTCACATTGTACGTCAAGCATTCACAATAATTATATATGAAAGTAATATGCCTAATCAATTTAAAGGTGTCGATAGAACTCTCAATAATATGCACAATAAAAAGGAAAATATCCACTCACCTGGAGTCCACGCTATACTACTCTAGCACGCGCATCGAGGCGTCCTGAATGATCGGTCCCTGTGGCCAATTATCAAATCACATCTCAGAACTCTTATCTGAAGAATATGCAATTCACATAAAACACAACCTCGACGACTTTCTAAAATAGGTTGAGACCTATTGACCACAAGTCAACCGTCGATCAAAGATCGACGGTAGGGTTTACAACCCTGTATAACCTGACCCGGAAGATCCGCATATCAGATTTCCAATCTGCAACTTCCAATGATCCACAATATGTTTCTAGAATAACATCTTAAAATTTCATTACGATCCAACGGTCAGATCTTCGCCAATTGCCTAAAACAAGTGGCCGTGAACATTTATTTTACTAACTTACAAATCCAATTCAGGAAGATCCGTAAATCGGATTCCCGATCCGTAAATTCCTATGATCTTTAAATATTACGTATTATAATGTATCCAATTTTGGTGACGATCCAACGGTCGGATCATCGATTCACATTTTTATCAAGTAGCGTATTATAACGAATTTAGGTTCCAACGATCAACCTCCGTCATTCAAATGACAAAACTGAATTCAAAACATTCGACATAGCCTAAAAATAGCATTGGCGGCTCACCGGCCACGCGCCGCCGCACGCGCCGCCGCGGGTGGCGGTCGGCCGCCCCGACTCGCCGGAAAATCCAACTAATTCCAAAAATTATCAAACTTCACAGAAATGAAGATCTCAGTGAGTGGAGCAACTTTCATACCTGCCACGAAGTCCAAAAGTGGACGGAAGATGGTCAATTTTGCCCACGAAGCCGGCGGGTGCCTAAAACTTCCCGACGTCGATTCGTCGTCTACGGTGGTCCAACGGGGTCAAGGTTGGTTGGGTTTTGCTCCTGGGATGATGGGCTACAAAGCCCAAGTGGTGGCATCGGCCATCGCTTTGCCGATTTGCCGGAAAATGGAGAAGGGTGGCCGGAGCACCATTGATTTTCGTCAACTTTCGTGGCCTCAAACCTCCACATCCCGTGGTCAATCAAGGTGGTTCTTGGGTGGGTTTTGTAGAGGGGAATGAGAGCTTCAAAATGGTGGTGGTGGCATCGAAAAACTCCACCGGAGTTGGCCGGAATCGGCCTTGGAATATGGCCTCGCGGTGGTGCGGGTATGGGTGCACGGGAAGCCTTTTTCCCTTTTTTTTTTTTTTTTTTTTTTTTTTTTTTCTTTTCTTCTCTCTTTCTGATTGGGCTTCCATTAATTTAAATAAACACTCACCTTGAATAACCAATTTCGAACGTCCGTAACTATACCGTTATAATTCGGACTCGCAAACGATTTTCGCCTATACGTTCGTACCAATGAGTACTACGAGGATATGCTAAAAGAATAAGTCCCACATCTCTCAAGTCAATGGTCAACAGAAGTCAAAGTCCGTGCCTCTAGGGCAATTTCGTAAACTCACGCTTTTAAAATAAATTAAAAATGTAAAATTTGGAACGGGTTGTCACAATCTACCCACCTTAAGAAAATTTCGTCCTCAAAATTTAAAATCATTAGTCCAATGTAGAATACTCAAAATTAAAGAGATGTACCTGTAAATACATACACAAGGAAGACATCAAGTTATAGCGACTACATAAAAGAGGATGACATTCCGTCATTATCGGAGTGTTATGACTCTTCTTTCATGCCTCCAAACCTATTTTCCTTCTCTTTTACATAAACGTGTTCAAAGCGTAACGCACTTCGAAATTTAGCATGTAGTATTTTTGGGTCAAGCCCAAGCAACCATTAACGAATTAAATAAGTAAATACAAATATTAACGTAAAATAATCTACTTGTTTACTTGCTTAACAACCCAACGAATAAGTTATTAATATTATGGTCTGTACACCACAAAACCGACAATTCACTGATGTCTTGATAAGCAAGTAACAATTCCCGAGGGTGCAATATTACCATCTTGCCCCTCAATGGGAAATACACATACCAACCTCGATCGTACTCATTCACTACCTTATGAGGCAACATCGTCAATAACATAAATTTTCTACATCACCATCTCAATTAAATATTCGTTCGCAATAATCTGCTGTAAATCACAAGCTGCACATACAATATTTGTATTATATTTCGAAGGATACCATACTCTTAAACAGGAATGTAACCGTAGTTACCCATAATTCTAACAAGAGTATGCGTGCATTAAATATGCGTTGTGCGTAAAATCTCCATACATCAACCCCAATGATACCATAGCTAACTCGAAATTGTAACCGTGGTTACAAGTAACTAGAATGGAGATAAGGATATACTGTAGCCATGTTACTGGTGGGACAAACAAGATGCAACTCGTCCACAAAGGTCTGAGTAACTCATTTCAAACTAATCAATCTAGGGTTAGAAATGCGATACTTAACAACTTCTAATACTCAAAACCTTCATAACGACTTCCAAAGGCTTGGAAGTGAAACATATAACACGATGAAATATAAATACACCAAGATGATAATCTTGTCAGGTTTCTGTTTGCTGAATTTGTATAGAAGTCTACAAGTAGTTTTCTCAAAAAGTCATCGTCCTCTGGATGCAATTAGAAAATTGTAGTTGCCCAAGGAAGTTTGAACTCTATATCCTCAACATCCTCACAACATTAATCAAAAGCGGGGTACATCTAGAGTGAGGATTCATTTAGAACACATCAACGGGAGCCTCGATTTTATCTCTTTCCTACTTCCACATTTGATCACGTCACAAAGATAATTTCTAGATCACATCCCCCGAAGAGGTTGACTACATCCCACTTCTATCTTAGTGGTCTTCACAAGTGTCTAGTTGTTGAAATTTCAACACCCATATTTTTTTTTTTTTTTTTTTTTTTTTTTTTTTACGAAACAATTATTGCCAATACTTCAATTTTTAGAGCAAGAAAAATATTGTGTTCTACTTAAGTAAACCACCACCAATTGGAATATCATATAAGCGTATCATTGGTTTAGCATCACGATTAATGAATTTCACATTCTTCACATATACAACATCTCTCGAACTGAGCATATAAAAAAAAATAATTTCTAACTCCATTCATACAAAATGATTAAAATCATTTGAACCATTTCTTGGTAGATTAAAGGTAAATCTATATCGATACTCATACTTCCCAATCAAATAGAAAAGGACATGCTGGAAGTGTGTGAGAGTAGGTACACCATAGTGCACTCATAGATGCCAATTTAATTCTACTATTGCTTCCGACAAAACTTAGCTTGTTCCAAAAAGTAAATGTAATAAAAAGTTCGAAGATCAATGAAGATTTGGACACACTTCTACATAAAAGTCCCAATCAATAATCCAATAAAATTAGAAATTGTTAATTCTAGGTCATAAGTATGATGGTTCATCTTTAGCGGTTCTACCACCGAGAAACATAAGCGTTAACCTACTAAGAAAGTCTGAATCTGAATTAACTTGTCACATCAATCGACAATCACTATGCATCATCAAAATCTCCACCGAGAAGTGTCATCTAGCCTTGAAATAAGGTGATGACTGTTGACTTTAGGTCAATGAATAAGATGGTTCGTTTCAAACGGTTCTAATCGTGAAAATAAAAGCAATACTTCGTCATGTTGCCATACCAACTTAACAATGTGGTGGTATCCGCGGTAAGATTTTTTTTTTGAGATATGACGCCAAAAGTATACGTTCTCGAAATTTACAGTACTACTAACCAACTCTACGACACGAACAAAAAGGTCTTCACAGTTTCCTCGACACTCATAACAATCTAACAGTGAACTACCATCCCGCATTTCGATTCTAATGTCTACCTATGGAAGTGATCGAGAGGTGGTTAGTCAAAGGGTTTTCGTTTACCTAGATAAGTGATAGGGTAAAAACAACAATCATGAGTTTACCGTTCTATTACAAAGCTTATTTCTAAGCTTCCACGATCCTAAGGCTCAAGCGAAGTAGTTCATTGATCCTAGGAGGATTTAATGATTGCTTTTCGGATTTCTACAACTCCCAGGATATGACAACTTACATTCGCAAGCCTATTCTCACCCATTTAATAAGTACAACTACGAAAGCAAAAATTTGGAATAGCGTTGATTGAAAAAATCTCAATGCTAGAAAAAGACCTTGCCTAAGATCTACTTTCAAAAAGACTTCATCGACAGTCGATCTTCCTCCTAAAGATCCAACATGAACCCAAGTATGCTTGAAGATATTAGTGCTAATAGGGACCGAACAATAATTATCCCTCAGATGATCTTCCGCGAAATGTTACTAAGAAATTAAGACTAACTAAGATTTCCATTCTTTAAAGAATCAATACTAACGGCGGTAGGAAAATGATAGAATTATTTGGTAATATCTCTGGCGATACATAATTATCAAAACATTTACTTAGGCCATCAACTTGCCTCACTTTTATACCTTTCCTCCACGAGGAAAATCTTCGTTTCAATTCTAAGGACAACCGCCAAAATGATTTTATAAAATGTCGTCAAGACCACAAAATTGTCCAAAACTGAAGAAAAGTTAACATATTTTTCCATATTCGACGAGGCGATAAAGTTCGAACGTCAAACACAAAAACCAAGAGTGCTCACATCACGCGTGTGATGAACACAATACTGCCCAACATATGCTCTGATACCAAACTGACACACCCCGACCCAGAAAGTCCACTTGGACCCTGAATCGAGCTGTGCTGGCCGACACCTGGAAGGTGACGAAGCCATAAAATGTGATAGTGCATAAAAAGTGAATAAATTTGAATCTAAAAGTGTCTAAATACCAGAGTGCGCTACGAGTGGGAGCGAACCCATTTCACGCGCGATGTCAGAGCATAAGTAAGGTACAGTAATGTGAGTAAGAATCATACCCTCAAAAATATCCATCAATACTAAGATTCGCCACAGATTTTTGTCGATACAAACTCAGCAGCTAAAACCTGGAGGGCACCAAAGAGAAGGTGTGAGTAAGCAATAAAACCAAGCTTCCCAAAGTTACTACCTCTCTAAAAGTAATGCCCCCTAAATGTACAACCCGTATCGTTTTCCGTAAGACAGTACAACATATATACATATATCCAAACCATACTCGGAAATGACCAAAACCACGGTTTGCCATCAACTCCACCATACATCAATAAGTAGGCCAAATGAACTAAATCAATACAAAATGATATATCAATCAGAGTCAGCTAAAATGACATGTACAACTTATCTGTATCTCATCAATCATGGCTAGTATATAAGTCGGAGTCGCCTATCTACCTGTACGACTTATCCACATCTCGTCAATCCTGGCTAGCATATAAGTCGGAGTCGCCTATAGTGACCTGTACGACTTATCCACATCTCGTCAATCCTGGCTAGCATATAAGTGGGAGTCGCCTATAGTGACCTGTACGACTTATCCACATCTCGTCAATCTTGGCTAGCATGTAAGTCGGAGTCGCCTATAGTGACCTGTACGACTTATCCACATCTCGTCAATCTTGGCTAGCATGTAAGTCGGAGTCACCTATAGTGACCTGTACGACTTATCCACATCTCGTCAATCTTGGCTAGCATGTAAGTCGGAGTCACCTATAGTGACCTGTACGACTTATCCACATCTCGTCAATCTTAGCTAGCATGTAAGTCGGAGTCACATATAGTGACCTGTACGACTTATTCATATCTCATCATAACATGTGCAACACATGGCAACCAGTACGACAGTATCGAAGTTGCCTAACTCATAACTGTAGTCATGCTATAACTCAATCGATTCAATTAATACCATAAACTCACCTGAACTTACCTGGGTGTCCTGAGTTCACCTTTGCACTTGAAAGCATTCCCAATAATTATAAGCAAGTAATATACATATGGATATATCATGATGCAATCTACTACTCAACCATGTCGTAGCATTTTCAATTATAAACACTATGGTGTGAAGTGTACAATCAATAACGCCATACTCCCAAACTACTTATTTTCAGGGATAATTATCCATAACAATCCAATTAACTCTAATTTAACTAACTAATTCACAAAACTAAAACTTGTCTTTACCAGTTTCCTTCGCATTACTCAATTTCCCAAGCAAGGCTTTTGTCTCAAATATTTTATGGCTGCATCTAACGTCTCGTTAGACTGCCTACGTACCCTAAACAGGGATCAAGCCATTCGTAGTTCACATTGTACGTCAAGCATTCACAATAATTATATATGAAAGTAATATGCCTAATCAATTTAAAGGTGTCGATAGAACTCTCAATAATATGCACAATAAAAAGGAAAATATCCACTCACCTGGAGTCCACGCTATACTACTCTAGCACGCGCATCGAGGCGTCCTGAATGATCGGTCCCTGTGGCCAATTATCAAATCACATCTCAGAACTCTTATCTGAAGAATATGCAATTCACATAAAACACAACCTCGACGACTTTCTAAAATAGGTTGAGACCTATTGACCACAAGTCAACCGTCGATCAAAGATCGACGGTAGGGTTTACAACCCTGTATAACCTGACCCGGAAGATCCGCATATCAGATTTCCAATCTGCAACTTCCAATGATCCACAATATGTTTCTAGAATAACATCTTAAAATTTCATTACGATCCAACGGTCAGATCTTCGCCAATTGCCTAAAACAAGTGGCCGTGAACATTTATTTTACTAACTTACAAATCCAATTCAGGAAGATCCGTAAATCGGATTCCCGATCCGTAAATTCCTATGATCTTTAAATATTACGTATTATAATGTATCCAATTTTGGTGACGATCCAACGGTCGGATCATCGATTCACATTTTTATCAAGTAGCGTATTATAACGAATTTAGGTTCCAACGATCAACCTCCGTCATTCAAATGACAAAACTGAATTCAAAACATTCGACATAGCCTAAAAATAGCATTGGCGGCTCACCGGCCACGCGCCGCCGCACGCGCCGCCGCGGGTGGCGGTCGGCCGCCCCGACTCGCCGGAAAATCCAACTAATTCCAAAAATTATCAAACTTCATAGAAATGAAGATCTCAGTGAGTGGAGCAACTTTCATACCTGCCACGAAGTCCAAAAGTGGACGGAAGATGGTCAATTTTGCCCACGAAGCCGGCGGGTGCCTAAAACTTCCCGACGTCGATTCGTCGTCTACGGTGGTCCAACGGGGTCAAGGTTGGTTGGGTTTTGCTCCTGGGATGATGGGCTACAAAGCCCAAGTGGTGGCATCGGCCATCGCTTTGCCGATTTGCCGGAAAATGGAGAAGGGTGGCCGGAGCACCATTGATTTTCGTCAACTTTCGTGGCCTCAAACCTCCACATCCCGTGGTCAATCAAGGTGGTTCTTGGGTGGGTTTTGTAGAGGGGAATGAGAGCTTCAAAATGGTGGTGGTGGCATCGAAAAACTCCACCGGAGTTGGCCGGAATCGGCCTTGGAATATGGCCTCGCGGTGGTGCGGGTATGGGTGCACGGGAAGCCTTTTTCCCTTTTTTTTTTTTTTTTTTTTTTTTTTTTTTTCTTTTCTTCTCTCTTTCTGATTGGGCTTCCATTAATTTAAATAAACACTCACCTTGAATAACCAATTTCGAACGTCCGTAACTATACCGTTATAATTCGGACTCGCAAACGATTTTCGCCTATACGTTCGTACCAATGAGTACTACGAGGATATGCTAAAAGAATAAGTCCCACATCTCTCAAGTCAATGGTCAACAGAAGTCAAAGTCCGTGCCTCTAGGGCAATTTCGTAAACTCACGCTTTTAAAATAAATTAAAAATGTAAAATTTGGAACGGGTTGTCACAGGTATTGTTTTTTAAACCCAATTTGTAAGTCCAATGTGCTAAGCCCAATGTATTGTCAAACTTTAAACCCAAAATATCAAAAAAAGCTTTGTGTTATGATTCTAGTTGAACTTTAAATGTTTATTTTCATTGTCTTTGATTCTAGTTGGAATGTTTATGATATGATTGTGTTAGAGATGTTAAATTTAAGATTTCAATTTTTTTCATTTTTTGACCTAAAAAATACATGGTATTTAAGCATATAATGATCACTAGCCACTTACTGGTTTGACCTAAAATACATACTTTTTGTTAGTTTTATATGTTAAATGCGGCATTAATTGCAGTGTGGTAAATTAATTAATCTATTCATTTCTTTTTCATAATCTGCTTCTCTCTGAATCTGGATCCCTATCAATCAGTTACGGCAAAGGGTGAAAAAGAAACACACAAAATCTGACCGACTCTCAGATTGCGTGGGGGCTGCTCCTTTAAACTTTCAAGATTCCTTTTTAGTTTAATACTATCACTGATGAAAAGTGATAATGTAATACTATCACTTTGATAAAATTTAAGATTTCAAATTTTTTTCATTTTTTGAAAAAAAAAAACAAAAAAATCAAAATCCAATCGGAAAAAACCAAACCGAAAAAAAATGAATCGAACGGAAATTTCGGTGAGCTCAAGTGTGGACTACTGTGCTAATTACCAGAGAAAGATATACAACGTGATGCATGCATGCAGCTGCAGCCTGCAGCTGCCGCTGTTCATGCACATGCAGGCATGCGAATTCTTCTTCGTTTTGACCAAATAACATGCATATCAGCTGATAAAAATTGCTTCCTATTTTCTATATAATATATAATACATTTACTGTGCTAATTACCAGAGAAAGATATACAGCGTGATGCATGCATGCAGCTGCAGCCTGCAGCTGACGCTGTTCATGCACATGCAGGCATGCAAATTCTTCTTCGTTTTGACCAAATAACATGCATATCAGCTGATAAAAATTGCTTCCTATTTTCTATATAATATATAATACATTTTCTGTCGGGTCCGGTTACAATGATATATACCACACATTGGTACTAGTTTTATGCAAGAAATGTGGTAAAAATCCATTAGACACTACGTACCATAAAAGACAAACTACAAACTATTTATATAAGTTATTAATAAAGAATTTTAGCCATTCTTTCCGCAGTATACTCCAATATTGAACCAGTTATACTGACCTTTGATGTACCTCAAAAGATAACATTATAACACATATGCCCTTTAAAATTTTATTCCAATACTTGCTATCTTACTAACTAAATGCCTAACTCTGACTTACAACTCATAACCAAACATCCAGCTTTCTTACAAGAAATTATTGTGTGAAGCCCCCATTAATGAAGGCCAGGAGTGTTTTGTGAGAGGGGAGTGAGACACAAATGAGGTCGGGTGAAGGTGGAAAATCAGAGGGGGTGAGCTATCGAGGATTTGGATTTTATCTGGATCCAAATTATGGGGATCTTAGGATCTTTACATCCTAACCGTTTATCGTATATCGTGTGGCCAAAATTAATTTGAATTTTTTATTTTTTAATATTAAACATAAATAGTACCTAACGAAAATGATTGCACGATGTACGATGAATGTGCATGATGTGAAGATCCCTAAGATCCCCACAAAGAGGATCCGGAGAGAATCTTCATCCAGCTACAGGTTTTTATTTTTATTTATTATTATTATTATTATTATTATTATTATTTTTTATATTTTGAGTCGAGCGATAGTATTAGTAAGTTAAATGTTAGATTAGCCCCTAGAACCAATCCGGATAACTAAGAATTTCTCCTTTTTCTCCAAAATCTCTCACATATATAGTGAGCTACATTAATGGTCGGCCATTATTTGGTACTAGCTAACTAGTCGATATTCAAGTATGGGTAATGTTAGGAAGGCCAAATTTTTTAAACCAAATGATGTGGTTGTAGATGATTGAATTATTAATTAAGTGTCGATTAACATGCTTGTTTCTTATTGATGACATATCATTTGGTTTACAATTTAGTTTAAAAAATTTGGTATCTCTAGCATTACCCTTCGAGTATTGCCCTATCTATCTTAACTTGTAAGCCTTATAATGTTATACAATTAAAACATAAACGAATGAGTGACTGACCTGATTCCAATGGTAGCCATGGAAGTCAAACACAAAAGTAGCAGCGCACGGCAACACCAGGATCTTCTATAAACTCCTAGCCGAATACAACTACTCTATGGGAAGTATTATGTTGTGTGTTCCAGGGCTTATTGGGACTGATGTTTTATATATGCTAAAAGCTAGGGTTTCCATCCATAAAGGAAACCTATTTTTACTTCATTAGCCTCCAAGTCAAGTATCATAATCATATTCAATTAAGGATTTCATCAATCCTATTTCCAATATAAGATACCTTATATAGGATTGATATCTTTAAGAGATCAAATCACAATCAACATTATTCTCCAATATTACATTCCTATTACATGTAGTAGACCACTTAAAGATTGATTTATATTGGATAAATCCAACATAGTTAACATCAGCTCAGTTTTTTTTTTCCCTCTCTAAAGATTCTTAACCCTAGTACACTAACTTAATAGCCCAAGTGTACCACTGCCTTCCACCACTCAGCAAACATTGATGTTCTCTTTCTCCAACTCAGTTACGAGAGACATTTTGGTGTACTCGAAATATGATTTAATACATCACGTGCCATAATATAAGTGGAATAACACTTAAAAAGAAAAATTTATCTACACTTATATTATGACATGTAATGTACCGAATCGAGTTATGAGAACATAGAAAATCTCTCCTCGATTACGTCTATATGTGAAAATTGACATTTTAAACTTTATTTCCCTTCTTTCTATCAAGTCATGTTTTTTCTCTTCGTCTCACTCACTCATGTCATGTGTATTTCTTCGGGCCAAACCCTACTCATTGAACTCAAACACATGGTTATCACACCTTAGGGATCCTCATAATTTCAATCGCTCCTAGAATCCAAAACAATTGTCACTCTTACAGAAAAAAAAAAATTAGAAAATATTAAATCAATTTGCATGATTGTCAATCCATTCTTGTTTAGGCAAATGCATGAATAGTTTGTACCATGTTTTATATAGGGTGATGTTATTTATACATTTATATTTTATCTCTCACACACTCCTCTATATTTTTGGTCGTCGGATCAAATGAATTAAAGAAGATTAATGAATAAAAATTAATAAAAATGTGCAAGAGATAAAAAGAAGTATATAAATAGCATTAGCATTTAAATAAGAAAGTGACAATATATACGTTGACAGCGAAAGGAAAACGATCCATATGCGTTCATATAAAAAGTAGAAAAGAAAATTAAGACTTGTCGAAATAATTAATGGCATGTGTATCACATGAATTCCATCACCTTTCATGAAATTGAAAGCTATTTGATCATATACCCTAATTTCAAATTTTTCTAAATGTGTTTTATTAACTAATTAGGGATATAATAGTAAATAAAATTAAAAAAACTCTCCACATTTTTCTCCTTATCTCTTCTCATATTTTTCATGCGGAACTTAAAATAACTTGTTTCTCAATCAATGTGTTGCACATTTTGTTTCTTATGGTACCATATCACCATCCATCAAAAAGCACTCAGGCAACACATGTGTTTTTTTCTCAATCTCCTTGTCATTACTTTTACCCACAAAAAAAAAAAAAAAATTGAAAAATGAAAAGGAGAAGTAATTTCTACATTCAATCAAAGGACTAGATATATGCAAAAATGTGCACAAACACTCAATTGCTTTATTTTATAACTGTTTGTTCTTATAGTATGACGATACCAAACTAGCCTTAAACCATTTCCAATCATTGAGCCAAGCCTTGGGAAGACAATAACATTTTGGGCTAGATTTCCCCCACAATTTAAGTCAGAATAAGAGATTGGACCCCGCCTTATGCGTATAACACATTGGAGAGAACTCAGCATGCATCAACCATAGCCGTTGCATAACCCACATGCGACAAAGTTGTAGTAGGCCTTGACATTGAGAGCTTTGTCAACCACTCCATCAGAGCCCAGCGACTCTTTCCTTCATCATATGGCTGAATTAACTGGCAATTGGTTGATCCAATAGACCATAATTCAAAAAATTTTCATTTATATAATTAGATTAAATCAAACGACTAAGATCAACTATAAGCAAATATAACGGTAAAAAAAATCTAAGTTCCAAAATTAAATCTAATGGCTAAAAAAATTTAAATTTTTTATTTAAATTAAATCTCAACCAAAAACTCTATAATACTTATGTATTTGTTCAAACATCCACAAAAAAATTCAGTTTCCTCATACAAGTTTTCCATTTTTTCTTTCTATCCACTTCCAAAACTATTTCTTCTCTTTTCTAAATTTTTGAAGACGCCAAAAGATCATGTTAGAGGATCTAATTGGTTAAATGATGAATATTCTTCTTTGTGCTTGTCATAAGTTTCTATTGGCGAAGATGACGTAGTCGGCAAAAACCAAAATAAAAATCTTTTGTGGGGTGAAATCTTTGGCAAGTTTAATTCCATCTCCAACACCAACCAAACCTATGAAGGTGTTTTATGATCGTTGGAAGACTATTAACAACATATGCAACTTGTAGAAGGGAAGCTTGGATAGAGCTAGTGGCGGAGCCACATAGAGTCTAGAATTGGCCTAGGCCTACCGTACAATTACAACGTTTAATACCTATTATCTACAAATGCTTACAAAAACTAGCGTGTGCCCCATTTGTCGGTCATGTTTTGCACTTCCAGAAGGCCATGGTTCGAGACTTTTTGGTATGCTAACCCTTTAAGATTTTTTTAACTGAAAGAAAAAAAAAAATCCCTTATAAATTATCTTTTTTTACCATATTAAAGCTAAACCCTTTTTTTTCTTTTTTTTTCTTTTTTTTTTCTTTTTTTTTGGGTTATAATTGACCTTATGTTTTAACTATAAAAACCATATAGTTGAGAGCAACGTCTTAGTTTAAGTTATAACCTTAAATTGAGTTTGCATTTAATGTGTTAATTTTTTATCTTAAAACTCGTAAAGAAATTTTGTTCTTATGATAATCATTTCAATACTAAGATTTTCTTACAAAATTAAGGCTCCACCATTCTTGTTTGATTAAAATTTTCCATGCCAATACAAAAACAAAGACTTTAATTTTCCTCTCATTAGTTGTATTGTAATTAATTTTTCTAATTTTTTTTGTAGGGTTTTAAAGGCCCATCCTAGTCTGATTTTCTGGATCCGCCACTGGATAGAGTTGTGGTTGACGCCACTAGTGAAAAGAGTCCGGAAGAACATTAAGTGTCTTCCTTCATCGTTTATGTTTCATGTGCACAATTTTATTTCCAACTAATTGATTTTTAACTATTCCTTGCATAGACTTTGAGAAAGCAATGACGATTTACAAGATAAGGGTTACACCCGCAAACTTTGTTTTTAAGTTGTTTCCTGCTTGAGATATCCTCAAGAATTGTCCAAGGTGGTGAACCAATATGGATCAATAATGAGCAAAATTATTTGCTAACGAAGGCTCAAGAGTGAATGTTGATGATGATGTTGACGAACTAGTGACCCATCTTCATCTATAACAAGGTTGCCGAGACTAGATAAGCAAAATGAAGCAAAAAAAAAAAAAAAAAGAAGGGAAGATGCAAGATCCGATTGGTGCCAAGCTTTGTTCTAGAGTTGAAAAATTATTGAAAGGCATGAGGAAACAAAGGAAAAATTGATCCGAATAAGCTTACTCATGGAGAAGCAAATGGAAAAGGAAGATGCAATAGAAGTTTGAGTTTAAGGTAATGAAGCCGGACCTCAACAAATATACTCCAAGTTAGAAGAAGTTCTTCCGTGATAAGCAAACAGAAATTATAAGACGCCATGCTAGAAGAAATGTCTTCGATTCATCTAATGATCCATCTAGTGTCCATTGCCCAAGTCCACCACCAAGTCAACCAAATCCCTACGAATATTAGTATTAGAAATTGTTGTAATTTTTATTTTCTAATGTCTATAGTATTAATTATCGTGTTTTAATTTTTAAGAAAGTGTTTTAATTATCATTCGTATTGTAATGACCCAAAATAGTGAGAAGCAAATCACGTGATAGGCCAAAACAAAGCTATGGTTAATCTTTACTCTATTAACCACAATAAAATTATTTTGGTTACTTTATGACTGCATCTAACCTTCTTGTTAGACTACCTACATACTCTCAAACGGGATCAAGTCATTCGTAGTTCACCGTCATATTTAAACCGTTTACTAATAATATTCAAGTGGCAGATATGTTCAATGCTAGATTCAAACAACCGAATGACATTAAATAAATATCAAATATGAATTCAGGATATCGAAATTAACTTGAGAAGGGGTCCACTCACATGTTCACCATCATATGTTCAATGCATGCTAGACTGATAATTATAAAATATTCAATTTGAGAAGGATTCCCTTGCCAATGAGTTGCTCAAACTAGAAAGGACGATGTCACTTCCTACCGACGCACCTAAACACAAATAGAGGTCATTTAATAAAACTCTACTAAACGATAGAATTTGGGAAAACGGACATCGCATTTGGAATTAGGGCATCAAATTACCCTAAGAGGGGTCCTGGGCAAATTTCGCAAAAAGTCAACGATTGACCTGAGAAGTCAACTGAGACGTCGAACTGGTAAAAAAAGACAATGTTTTCACCTCAAAGGGCATTTTCGTAAATTCACACTTTAAAATTATGAAAATCGAAATATTTGACAACGGGTCATTACAATTATTATGTTAAAATATTCACAAAAATATATTAGGATAATCAATATAATTTTTTAAAAAGTTACCGAAAAAAATTAGGCTAAAATCTTTATTTAATAACCTCAGACTAAAATTTAAGCTTTTTACATTAGTACCCCACAAAATGTTGAATGCACCCCACATAAAATTTAATACTAAATTATTTATTTACCTTACTATGCAATGACAATTTTGACCTTATTAGGTTTAAAAAAAAAATCTATATACACCCCAAATCACTTTTACATATTATTTATCTTCTTCACCTCTGACCCTCCATTGTTGAACAAAATTCTAACCAATGAAACTACAAACATGTTGATTGAGAAAAATTGTTTTTGACGAATGAAACATGAAATCGATCTTTCGAAAGCTTCACATGAGGTAAGACTTCATATTTTTATTGTTTTAGTGATTTTGACGACATCAATAATTATTTAATCTTGCTTTTGATGCGTTATTCAAGCTTCTATGTTCGTTTCATCTTTTAGGGATCATAAGGATTACATGAAGAATTAAACAACTAAAATTACCACCAAATATTAAAAACAGACAACATGGATTTAATGGTGGAATTGAAAACAACCTATATATGCTTTAAATCCCAGGCGACATCTTTGGTCAAAATTTCAGTCGGCATTTTTTTGTCCAAATTAAAAGCTCTATAAGATTTGAGAAATGTGGGTTATATAGAAAATGTAAGGTGTATATTAAGAACGTGGGGTATGAGGATATTATAGGGAAGTATGTGGGGTGTATTAAGATAATTTTTAATTGAAAAAGCAAATGTGGGATGTATTAAGTTTGTAGGGTTTATTGAACAATTTGTGGGGTGTTAATATAATAAGCCAAATTTTAAGCCATAGTCATTGGAGGAGACCGTTTCTGGGTTATGACTTAAAATTTTCTAGCTTAAATTTTTAAGCTTTATCCCTAACTATTAGGGTTGGTCGTAGAGACAAGTCTTGCTAGCAATTCTCTTAGGGTGCATTTGTTTAGCCTCATTAAGTTTCACTGGACTATACTGGTCTACTAGTCCGTGTTTGGTGGGAGAAGGGATTGATTTTAATGGGACTAAGTCGGACTCGTGTTCACTAAATCCTTTGCTAGGCATTTTTAGTGAGACCCCCTAGGAAGGAGCAGAATACTAATCTCATCTCCAACCCGTGCTTTGCTTTGCATCAGACTTGTCCAAACTGCTTCACACTGCTTTTGTAGTCGACGATCTCCGTCGAAACCCAAATCCCAGCTGATGGTCTTCGTCTCCAAACCTGTTTCTTTTCAGGTCTGCGTAGGGTGGTTTGCAACAACTCCCCAACTAGAGAGGGCGACGACTAAGCCTCTGCAAATGAAAAAAACAGAGAGAAATGCAAGGTAGAGAGACTGGATGAAATAAGTTTAGATTAATAATATAAAATATTAATATAATGAATTAGAAAACGACCAAAAATTATTTGAATATAAAAATAATTGAATCCGTATTGAGTCTGACACTGTATCATACTCTTTGTTGTAAAACTTAAGAACTCTCAAGGTTTTACTTCAATTTACCTACCCTTTCAGAGAGAGGCTGCATGTATTTATATTCACTTTCAGATTACATCAGGGATTGAAATCCCTATTTACAAGGCTATTTCAAATTCAAAATTACAACAGAAACTACAAAGCGTATTACGAAAAACAACTAACATTCGAAAAGAAGTTTGAACTAATCTAACTCTTCTTGGATAAGAGTTTAGGTTGATCACAACCTCCTGAATTTGAGGAAACCACCACCAGACTCTGACTTGGTCTAACATTTGTTACCCTCATATTATTTAGTCTATGTCAAATCAATTTAGCTTATTCTCTAAAGTTAATCAAGCTCAAAATAATTTGATACGACAAACGCATATTTAATGAATAAGCACAAACATAATTGTTAAATGCATAAAGGTGTCTGTCCTTGCACTCTAGAAAAAGAATTATTGTTTTCTCACTAAACATATAGCAGCAAGTCCTCCCTTCCTGTCGTGTTCATACGCATCAGCGCGAAGCTTCCTCGAACCTCACCTGTCATGACTCACCTCATCCCACAAAAATCTAAAAAAAAAAAAAAATTTGAAAATCAGAAATCTCTCCTCCTTCTCTGGTTCTGGTTATCCCCCAGCCTACAATGCGACGAGCGAGTCACGTACAGGTAAGCTCTCGTTTCCGCTTGTAGCCGATGGTCTCCGTCGAAACTCAAATCCCAGCCGATGGTCTTCGTAGAAAAGAGACAATATATGCGTCGACAACGAAAGGAAAAGGATCCATACAAAAAGTAGAAAAGAGAAATAAGACCTCTCGAAATAATTAATGGCATGTGTATCACATGAATTCCATCAACTTTCATTAAATTGAAAGCAGCTATTTGATCATATACTGTAATTCCAAATTTTTCTAAATGTGTTTTATTAACTAATTAGGGATATAGTAGTAAATAAAATTAAAAAAACTCTCCACATTTGTCTCCTCTTCTCTTCTCATATTTTTCATTCGGAACTTAAAATAACTTGTTTCTCACAACATGTGGCTTTGATCTAGTATTGGACTTAAGATCATGAGATTATTGTGTTGCACATTTTGTTTCTTGTGGTAAATTGTGTACCATATCACTGTCCATAAAAAAGCACTCTAGCAACCCATATGCTTTTTTCTTAATCTCTTTGTCGTTGCTTAAAAAATAAAAAAATAAAAAAAAATAAAAAAGAGAAGTAATTTCCACATTCAATCAAAGGACTAGATATAAGCAAAAATGTGCACAAACACACAACTACTTTATTTTACAACTATTTATTTTTACACCATGTCAATACCAAACTAGCCTTAAACCATTTCCAATCATTGAGCCAAGCCTTGGGGAGAAAATAACATTTTGGGCCAGATTTCCCCCACAATTTAAGCCAGAATAAGAGATTGGGCCTTGCCTTACGCGTACAATACACTGGAAAGAACTCAGCATGCATCAACCAAACTCGTTGCACAACCCACATGCGACAAAGTTGCAGTAGGTCTTGATGCTGACAGTTTTGTCGACCACTCCATCAGAGCCCAACAACTCTTTCCTTCATCATATGGCTGAATTAACTGGCAGTTGGTTGATCCAACAGACCATAATTCAAACTTTTTTCATTTATATAATTAGATTAAATCAAAATACTAAGATCGATTATAAGCAAATATAACGGTAAAAAAAGATCAACGGCCCAAAATTAATCTAATGGCTAAAAAGATTTAAAATTTTTATTTAAATTAAATCTCAACCAAAAACTCTATAATAGCTGTGTATTTGTTCAAATATCCACAAAAAAATTTAGTTTCCTGATACAAGTTTTCCATTTTTTATTTCTATCCACTTCCAAAACTATTTCTTCTCTTTTCTAAATTTTTGAAGACGCCAAAAGATCATGTTAGAGGATATCGTCAAATGATGAATATTTTTCTTTGTGCTTGTCATAAGTTTCTATTAGCAATCGGCATAAACCAAAATAAAAATCTCTTGTGGGGGGAAAGACTGGACAAGTTTAATTCCATCTCCAACACCAACCAAACCTATGAAGGTGTTTACGATCGTTGGAAGACTACTAACAAAGTGTGCAACTTGTGGAAGGGAAGTTTGGATAGAGTCGTGGTTGATGCCGCTAGTGAAAAGAGTTCGGAAGAAGCATTGAGTGTCTTCCTTCAAAGTTTAGTTTTCATGTGCACAATTTTATTTTCCAACTAATAGATTTTCTACTATTCCTTGCCTAGATTTTGAGAAAGCAATGACGATTTACAAGATAAGGGTTACACCTGCAAACTTTGTTTTTAAGTTGTTTCATGCTTGAGACATCCTCAAGAATTGTCCAAAGTGGTGAACCAATGCGGATCAATAATGGGCAAAATTATTTGCTAACGAAGGCTTAAGCGTGAATTTTGATGATGATGTTGATGAACTGGTGACCCATCTTCATCTATAAAAAGGCTGTCGAGACTAGATAAGCAAAATGAAGCAAAAAAAAAAGAAGGGAAAATGCAAGATCCGATTGGTGCCAAGCTTTGTTCTGGAGTTGAAAAATTATTGAAAGGCGTGAGGAGACAAAGGAAGAAATGGTCCGAATGAGCTTACTGATGGAGAAGCAAATGGAAAAGGAAGATGCAAAAGACTTTTTTGAGCAAAATAGTTCGAGTTTGAGGTAATGAAGGCAGACCTCAACAAATATACTCCAAGTTGAAAGAAGTCCTTCCGTGAGAAGCAAACAAAAATTATAAGACACCATGCCACAAGAAATGTCTTCGATTCATCTAATGATCCATCTAGTGTCTATTGCCCGAGTCCCAACAAATATTAGTATTAGTAATTGTTGTAATTTTTATTTGCTAATGTCAATAGTTTTAATTATCATGTTTTAATTTTAAGAAAGTGTTTTAATCATCGTTCATATTTGTAACGACCCAAAATATTCGAAATCAAATCACGTGATAGGCCAAAACAAAGTTATGGTTAATCTTTACACTATTAGCCACAATAAATTATTTTGGTTACTTTATGACTGAATTTAACCTTCTCATTAGACTGCCTACGTACCCTCAAACGGAATCAAGCCATTCGCAATTCACCGTTATATTTAAACCGTTTACTAGTAATATTCAAGTGGCAGATATGTTTAATGCTGGATTCAAACAAATGAATCACATCAAACGAATATCAAATATGAATTCAGGATATCAAAATTAACTTAAAAAAAGAAAAAAACAAAGTCGGGCCCACTAGCCATGCATGTTGCGACGGCGGTTTCCGGCGAACGGAAACCCAATTTTCTGACTAAACTTCAAAATTTACCAAATTTCACAGGATTGTAGAACACACCATGGGAAAGAAGTTTCATACCTGGGTCGAAGTCCAATTCGGTTGGGAAACACCTGAAATTGCCTTGATCCGTTAGAAAACCCTAAAGCAGGTGTTCTTCGATTCGTCAAATCCACTACTCTACCCACTTCATACTTGTTTGGGCTTTGTTCCTGGCCTCAATGAGGAGGCTAAAGGTAATGGTGGATGAAGCAACACCTTTAGAAACGGCAGATCGCCGCCATGGAACCCTCGGAGCCACCGACTCCGTTCTTCACGAAATGGGATCAATTTGACTCGGGTTTTTTTTTATGTAAATGGAAGAGGAGAGGTCAGTGATGAGTTTCCAGGTGGTGGCTCGATGCAATTCGTCGAAATTGGCTGGAGAAAGCGTTGGATTTCATGGCTACCATCGGGTCGGGTTGTGCTGGGAAACGGGTCGAGGGTGGATCCGGTCCCCTCCTTCTTCCTTCCTTCATTTCCCTTCTGTCCTCCTCTTCCCATTGGGCAGCCCACTGCCTCATTTCCCTCTTTTCTCTTCAAATGCGTCATTTCCCTTATATTTTTGAATAAAACTTGATCTCATGAACGCGTAAGCGTAAACCGTTCGTGAAACGGAATTATAATAAAGAAGTTATTAACATTTAAAGTCAAGGATATTTTGGTAATTTTACTTTATTTTAGAAGGCTCCAGAAAATCTAGAGCAAAGAGTTATGCCACGTGTGTGGCTGGGATGAAAGCAATAAAAGATATAGACGGCTGGGATGGAAAGTAAAGAATAGAAAATGATAGAAGGAAGAAAGGAGAGAATTTTTTTTTTGGGGGGGGGGAGGACCAATCGGAAAGAATAAAAGGAGGGGAAATGAGAGAACAAGAAAAAGAAAAAAAAGAGGGTGGGGGGTCGACCTGCATAACCTTCGGACCCGACTCGTGTAGCCCCTTCCCGGGGCTTTTCTGTCGATTTTTTGGCAAATCAAACCACCTACCCACCTGGGAAACACACTAGGACCCCTCCTTCCATTCCACACCAAGTTCGATGGAATTTGGCCTTAAAAAATAGTGAAACCCGCACAGGTGGGTACGGCAGGTTCGTGTGTAAATTATGCAAATCCTAAAATGTTTTCCTCCAATTACCACCACCATTAGACTTGCCTTGAGGCCTGGAATAAAGCTCATGCACTGGCTGGGGCGTAGGAGTTGTTTTGGATTCGAATTAAGAACACCCAAATCAAGGGTTTTTGACGATTTAAGGGCGAATTGAGGTGTTTTCCGGCCGAATTGGACTTCGGCCCAGGTATGAAAGTTGTTCCTCTTATTGAGCAACACTTTCCTGTAAAATTTGGGAATTTTTAAAAATAGTGAAATTTTTTGGCAAGTCGGGATTGCCGATCGCCACCTGCGGTGGCGCGTGGCCAATGGGCCGACGCTGCCTTTTTCATACAAAATTGGATGTTTTGAATCCATAATTGATAACCATTTGATTTGATTCGATTGTGCAAGGTAAAATGGAATTTGGCCGATACTAGGATATAATAGAAAATGGAGAATATAATGAATGTGAATTACGAAAGGCTTGATCCTGCTCAAGGGTACGTAGGCAGTCTAACAGGGTTAGATGCAGCCTTGAATAATCGAGAATTCCATTTTGGTTGCGTAGTTGATTTAAGGAAAGAAATTTGATGAATAAGATGAAACTAAATCTTATGCGTTTTATAAGATGTTTTTGGTTGAGATTACATGACTTATTTAGGAATGTTAAATTAAGAATAGTGTTTAATGGTAATAAATTAAACAAGAGTTAATTAGCCCTACTATGGTAATTATTTCCCGAAAATAGATATTTCGGGGCGGGGCATTACAGCTCTAGCAAAGCTGGAGCCTTCTAGATTAATGGTCAAATGACCATTTTGCCCTTATCTTTGCTTGTTTATACCTCATTCGTTATAACTCCGTTTGGCAAACGGTTTTAGCCTACGCGCTCATAGGATTGATCTCTATCCAAATATGCCAAGAAATATGGTGAAACATATAAGGATAAAATACATCCTCGTATAATTCTGTTGGCATTCTCATCTTTTTAACTTATTGAAAAATTTAAACACCGTAAATATAAATACGTCGTAACTCTGAATACAACACATAATACTTAATAAAATTCGAGAACAGGATTTCACATTTCCCTTCACTTGGATTTCATAATCATCAATTAATTTGAATTTCATAAATAAATCATATATTTAAAAATAATCTGGGTATTACAGTATTAGTAATTGTCGTAAGCTTGAATTATGTAATTAAGAATGAGTAGGTCGTGTGATTTTATATTATTTATCAAAATTTAAATATTATTATGGTAAAATATTCATAAAAATTAATTAGGATAATCAATATATATTTTTTTAAAGTTATTGAAAAAAAATTAGTCTAAAATCTTTATTTAATAATTTCAGACTAAAATTTTAAGACATAATCATTGGAGGAGACAGTTTATGGGTTATGACTTCAAATTTTTTTACTTAAATTTTTAAGCTTTATCCCTAACTATTAGAGTTGGTCGTAGAAACGAGTCTTGCTAGCAATTCTCTTAGAGCGCGTTGGTTTGGCCTTGTTGAGTTTCACTGGACTAGACTGGCACTAGTCTGTGTTTGGTGCGAGAAGGGACTGATTTTAATGGAACTAAGTTGGACTCGTGTTCACTAAATCCTTCGCTAGGTGTTTTTAACGAGACCCCCTAAGAAGGAGCGAATTACTAATCTCGTCTCCAACCCGTGCTTTGCTTCACATCAGACTCGTCCAGACTGCTTTGCACTGCTCTTGTAATCGTCTCCGTTGAAACCCAAATCCCAGCTGATGGTCTTCGTGTCCAAACATGTGGTCTGCAACAACTCCCCATCCAGAGAGAGCGACGACGAAGCCTCTGCAAATGAAAAAAAAGAAAGAGAAATGCAAGGTAGAGAGACAGGAGAGAGAGTCAAATGAAATAAGTTTAGATTAATAATATAAAATATTTATTATGAATTAGAAAACGACAAAAACTTATTTGAGTATAAAAATTATTTAATCCGTAATTGAGTCCAACATTGCATCATTACCGTCATACCATTTATTCCATGCCAAATCATGTTCAAAATAATTTGATGCGACAAACGCATCTTTAATGAATAAGCACAAACATCATTGTTAAATACATAAAGCTAAAGTCTCTGTCATTGCACGCTAAAAAACAGACTTATTGTTTTCTCACTAAACATATGGTAGTGGATTTTTGAACCGCGCAATATATATAAATATATATATATATGTATATGTATATATGTATGTATGTACACGTCAGTGCGAAGCTTCCTCGAACTTTCCCTCCATTAGGCGACGAGCGAGTCGTGTACAGGTAAGCTCGATTTCCGGTTGTAGCCGAAACCCAAATCCCAGCCGATGGTCGTCGTCTCCAAACCTGCGTCTTTTCACGCCTGCTTAGCTTCGTCCGCAACAACTCCTAACCAGAGTGGACGACGACGGACGAAGCCTCTGCACAACTTCAGAGGAGGTCCGTCAAAGCCTGTGCACAACCAGAGATCCGACGAAGCCTCTACACAATCCGACTAAGCCTCAGCAAATTGAAAAAAAAAAAAATTGGGATTTCTGGGTTTGATATGAAATGAAAGAGAGATAATGGGTTTGATATGAAGAGAAAGCAAATGAAAATAAGAGAAATTACGGGTTTGATTTTTACTGGGAGCAATTGTGGACGGTGCAAAGAAGAGGGTAAATGAAAAGAAGCAAGGAAACGTAGAGACACGAGAAAATTTTCATTCTGATCGTAATACTATGATATATTAAGTGTTTTTATTTAAATGGCGAATAATTTTATTTTTTAAATTATTAAATTTTTAACGTACATATTTATGTAATAACACGTGAGGTACTACTTTGTTTTTCGGTTATACTAGAAAATTTCTCTAAAAACACAAGGAAGAGAGAGAGTCAAATAAAATAAATTTAAATTAATAATAATAACATGTTAATAAAATGAATTAGAAAATTACAAAAAATAATTTCAACCTAAAAATAATTTAGTCGTCGACACATGACTAAACCCTTCATTATCCTCATGCTTCTAAGTTCATGTCTAGCAAATTCAGTTTTATCTCTAAAATTAATCAAATTTATGATAATTTAGTGCAACAACGAATCGTAAACACAAACATCATTGTTAAATAAATAATGGTGTTTTTCATTGCACGCCAAAAAAGGATTATTGTTTTCTCGGCAAACAGATGGTAGTGGATTTTTCTGAACCGCGCAATATATATACAAATAGGCAGCAAGTCCTTCTGTTCCTGTCATGCTCATGCACATCACAGTAACAGCACGAAGCTTCCTCGAACTTTCCCTACCAGTCATGGGTCATCTCATCTCACAAAAAAATAAAATAAAATAAAATAAAATCAGAATTTCTGGTTATCGTTATCCTCCAGCCTACGATGCGAAGAGCCAGTCGTGTACAGGTAAGCTCTCGTTTCCGGTTTACCTTCCTGAATTCGCGGTAAAATTTATATAGCTGTTCGCCGGAAAAATAGAGACAGTAGCATCGCCAGTAAGGTAAAAAAACGAAACAGAAAAGAAACGTTGATTCTTTTGTTGTGCGGTTGTTGTTGGCGTGTTGTTATTCAACTTTGGCCTCGTGTTTTTTTATTTATTTTTTGTGAATTTTGGTTTTTTGTTTTGTGTTTTATTTGTGAGACTTGGTGGGTGGGGCCAGAGAACGCTCCCGGAGCCGAGTATAAAAAGGACGGAGGAGCGGGAGGAGGAGCAAACTCTTTTTTCGTAGCGTACGACGATTGAGAGATGGCTGCGTCACGTGGTTCGTCGTCTTCCACGAACGGGTTGTTGCCAACGTCGTTGTCGGAGCAGAACCAACACGACATGGAGGCAGGGGGAGGAGGGGCGAGGGTGGGACTGGAGACCGAGTTCGACGACGACGCTGCCGCGGCGAACGACATGCCGACGGATCCTTCGACATTGCCCACACCAAGAACGCGCCTCACGAGACGCTCAGGAGATGGAGGGTACGTGTTATACGCATTCCATTTCATTCACATTACTACTGATTGCATCAAATAGCAATGTCATTTTTGTGGATTCAAATCAGTCACATATTAGTCAATGTCATTGAAATTTTATGTATACTATGCAATGTCGTGCTTGCTAGCGTTGTTTTTGGTTCGTTGGAAGTGGAAACGAATCGGCATCGAATCGAATCAAATTTTTTTCAATCCCAGAAAATATTGCCAATGCTATTTGATGCAATGTAATGGGGTACATTACACTCGTTACGCATACTTTCATACCCAAAGTTATGTTTTACCAATGTACAAGATTTGGAAGCCCTTTGGGTTAGCTCAAGCAGTAGGATAGGTTCAAGTTCGATTCCTTTCAATCTATGATGCACGGATACTTCTGTTTGGTCCTGTATCCCGTATCCAATACTTGATCAGATACAATACTTGCCTGATACTCTCGGATACTCGTCCGACACATATCCTGGTTGATGGACATGAAATTGATAGGATGGATACGTGTATCCTACATTTAGGATACACGTATCCGGCTTTTAGGATACATTTACACTTTCAAAAATGGTAACGAGGAGGAGGAAATTAATAGGAGACATCTATAATTGAAAGTTGCTGAATACAAAGAACTTCCCTCTAATTAAAACCATGAATACGATTCTCACACTTCATCTATAGTTTAAAGAGGATTAGATTTCGAACTTTTCTTCTCTAACGACTCAAATGTACTTGATTTGAATGATGAATAATGTTATAAAATGTATATTTTTGTTGCTATATACATTTTTATTTGCCGTATCCATAAAGTATCGTATCTTAATTTTTAGAGATTTTCCGTATTACCGTATCGTGTCGTATTGTCGTATCCGTATATGTATCCATGCTTCATAGCTTTCAATGTAACAATTTTTTTTTGTTTTTTACACGGTTACGGAAATGGGATAATCTTTTTTTTGGTCGTAATTATTAATTTTTTAATTTTTTTTTGGGTATCATTGTTCTAATTACACTTGCTTTATCACTTTCTTGGCAGCAAGCGGCATTAGTGTTAAATGCTTCCAGACGGTTCAGGTACACTATGGACTTGAAAGCGGAAGAAGAAAAAGAAAATAGGAGGCGGATGATTAGATCCCATGCACAAGTCATACGAGTAATATTTCAAACAATAAGTAACTATTCAGTAATTGGAACAATTTTTGTCTGTTCGACTGATGATTGCTTGTCATATTAGGCAGCATTGCTTTTCAAATTGGCAGGAGAACGGGAACTTGGTATGTTCACTCTAGCTTCCAGTTATTTATAATTACAGTGCTATTTTGTGAAGGTTACGTATTTCATCCACAGGTTTTGCAGTATTTAGTTTGTCAACGTTTGTTGTGTTAGACTCATAGACATTTTTGGGCTTATTTCATTGAAACTGAAGCTTTTGCCTTTTATGGTCAGTTAATACAGTGCTCAAACTCGTTGTATACTGGTCCGCTGTCTAAATGATGTTGATCGCTTACCTTCTTTCTGTACTCTGTACCCTCTTTAGTTTTGCCCGTGCTAAACTCACATTCTAGCTTTACTTTCACTCTTGTCGGAAGATTCCATTCAAGTTGCTTATTTGCATGATTTGCTTTTGTCCCGGATGATATAGGGATAGGCACAACAGTTGCGCCCCCAACTCCCAGTGGTGATTACGGAATTGCACTAGACCAACTTGTTACATTGACCAGGGAGAACAATATTACCGCTTTACAGCAATATGGAGGGGTAAGTCATCTGCAACTGTATTTTTCCTTGTTTTTGTAATGTTTTGTGTGCTCTACTTACATAATGCAATCATCATTTCACTAGGTTAAAGGCATATCAGCATTGCTAAAATCGAACGTGGAGAAAGGAATTCATGAAGATGAAACGGATGTGGTAAAACGAAAGGAAGTGTTTGGATCAAATACATATCCTCGGAAAAAAGGGCGGAGTTTCTGGGTATATTATCTAATTACAAGGTGTTACTTTTTGTTATTTTCTGGTTTTATTCAGGAACATGTTGCAGTAACTGAAATTCATTCCTGTGCTGTCCTGCAGAGGTTCCTTTGGGAAGCTTGGCAAGACTTAACTCTTATAATCTTGATCATCGCAGCAGTGGTGTCATTGGCACTCGGATTAAAAACTGAGGTATTCTCGACCATTTGTATCCTCTATTCTCGTATTTAACCTGTAACTGAATGGTGCTCGTTTGTCTAATTATCTGGGCGTGCTTTGTATTTCTATGTTTTTTTTTTTTTTAAACAGTTTTGTCTACCTTTTTTCTTTTGATATCCTCATAGGGTTTGGAGGAAGGATGGTATGACGGAGCAAGCATTTTCTTTGCTGTGTTTCTTGTTATAGTTGTCACAGGTATTGGAATTGATATTTGTAATTGTGATTTGATCTGGTTTCTGTTAGACTCATCTTGGAAGCACGAGATAAATTTGTTTGTTTGCCAGCTGTTAGTGATTATCGGCAATCTCTTCAGTTCCAAAATCTAAACGCTGAAAAACAAAATATACAATTGGAGGTGTGCACTCTTCCATATTTGGAATATTAACGTTTACTCTTTGGATGCTGAATTGACTATATATTTGAAAATTTCTATAGGTCATGAGAGGTGGTAGATCAATAACGATTTCAATATTTGATGTTGTGGTTGGTGATGTTGTACCTCTCAGAATAGGTGATCAAGTGAGTGTACTTAATGTTTTATTTGTTCTATTGGAAATTAATTTTACAATTCGTAACCAAATTATTTTGTTCATACTTGGTTGTTGTTCTTGTTGTACTTAGGTCCCTGCTGATGGAATCGTAATCACTGGTCATTCACTTGCTATTGATGAATCTAGCATGACTGGTGAAAGCAAGATTGTGAGTTCTTATACAGTACCCTGCACTTATTCAATTATGATCATTACCGATATGATTCTTAAGCGCCATTTCTTTCAGGTTCACAAGGATCAGAAAGCACCTTTCCTAATGTCAGGTTGCAAAGTGGCTGATGGAGTGGGTACTATGCTGGTAAAGTAATTTCAATTAATTTATTGTGCAGCACTTTTCATAACTTGACTGGAAAACCAAATGTTTCATGTCTATTTGTTTTGATGCTGGAATTATCCCTATAATGCTTTGTTCCTAGTCTCCTTTTTTCTTCTTAAAGTAATACGTGACTGTCAGTACCAGTACTACCAGGTGGCTTCACCTTTTCGGCTATCTGTAGGTAACTGGTGTTGGAATCAATACTGAATGGGGATTATTGATGGCGAGCATCTCAGAGGATACTGGTGAAGAAACGCCTTTGCAGGTTTTTGCATTTTTCCACAAGTACAGTTGTTTAATCTATAGGAAATCCATGTTTTTTTTAATTATTTACAGCTCAAGATATATTATCTTCCGGTGATCTGTGATAGGTGCGGTTGAATGGAGTTGCAACTTTTATAGGCATAGTTGGGCTTTCAGTGGCTGCTTTGGTGCTAGCCGTCCTTTGGGGCAGGTAACATTGTGATCATTGAATAATTATACTTTATATTACATAAATTGCTTATCATCTTATCAGCCTCTCTTTTATTTAATGTTTTAGATACTTTACCGGAAACACAAAAGATCTATATGGAAAAGTACAGTTTAAAGCTGGTCAGACTAGCATTAGCAAAACTTTTGATGGAGCAGTGAAAATTTTCACCATTGCTGTAAGTGAAGCTTCTGGATGCATTTCGGTTTAAGGATTATATGTTGGCCTTTCTTTGACAAACTATAGAACCATGCAGGTCACCATTGTGGTTGTTGCAGTGCCTGAAGGGCTACCTTTGGCTGTTACCTTGACGTAAGTAGCATCCACCACTTTTGCTTCAGGTTGCAATTACAGTGGATCTAAGTCTAGTATACTAATATAGTTATCATTTGTGTTATCAACTTTGCATCTGGTCTTCAATTCTGTGACAGGCTAGCATACTCAATGAAGAAAATGATGGCAGACAAGGCACTGGTAAAGTGTCTTTGCTCTTTTTAATTAAAAGTTTTTCAGTTTCTTAAATGTAAATGCTTTCACTGGTCAAACATCGTTCTGTTTTCATTTTTGTGATATTTTTGCGTCTACTAGGAAATGGATTTAAAAAAATCTTGTGAAACTAGTTTCTTACAGTAAAGATGTGCAGGTGCGTAGACTGTCAGCATGTGAAACTATGGGCTCAGCAACAACAATTTGCAGTGATAAAACTGGGACATTGACTTTAAATCAGGTGTGTTCTATGGTCAAACTGAATTTATTTCCATCAATTTATGGACGCACGGTACTGGTCAACATGTGAAACCTCAGTATCATGTAGTTGTTTTGATATGAAAAATATATTGGTAACATAGAAATACTGACAAAAATATGTGAGGATGCAGATGACTGTGGTTGAGGCATATGTTGGGATAAAAAAGATAAATCCGCCAGATGATACCTCACAGTTGCATCCGCTGGTTTCCACTCTCATAAGTGAGGGCGTTGCGCAGAATACCACTGGCAACGTATTTGAGCCAACAGTAATATTTCTCTTTAGTTGTCACAGCATCATTAAGGGAGGAGTGACATTGTTTTCCTCAGCTGTTGAGCTTTGATGGTATTCTCAATTTTAAATGTTAGTATTTAAACACAAAACATTAATTTATTTAGCAGGGTGGTGAAGTTGAGATTTCTGGATCTCCTACGGAAAAGGCTATACTTTCATGGGCATTCAAGGTTCATTTAATGTGCTTTAGCATACTTCGGTACTCTTGTTTTCCAATATTTGAAGATTTTCTAAGTTATCAAATTCTGCATCGCAGTTGGGGATGAAGTTTGATGCTATCAGATTGGAGTCTACAGTCCTTCATGTTTTCCCTTTCAACTCAGAGAAAAAGCGAGGTGGTGTTGCACTAAAACAGGTACTTGATTAGTTAAAGGTGTAAATTTTCAATTTCGGAATCACAAGATTAAGACCCAGTGGGATCTGCATAGTAAGATGCCTTTAGTCCATCTAGAAAGCCTCACGTGGTGCATAACTTTATATATGAGCTTGAAGTAAATCGACTATATCCGGTGGAAGGTGATAACCCACTGCATTTTTCATCTAGAAATTATTATTGTATTTTTGAATGCAAGATTAATATACTTATATTGTGAGACATACATGATAATACCTCCATAGAGCTACTTCTATCTTTTCTGTGCGCAGCTTCTCTTTTGTTGCCTGATTAATCGCGTGATAATGTTATTTCTTCACTTTCTTTCTTTTCATGACAGGCTGACTCTAAAGTTCATATACATTGGAAAGGAGCAGCGGAGATAGTTTTAGCCTCGTGCACAGAATATCTTGACTCAGACGGTTGCTCGCAGAATATTGAAGATGATAAGGTTGGGAACACGAGCCATAAAAACATAATCAGAAAATCTTAACATATGAAAAAACACATTTCTGAAAGATTTTGAGAAAATAAAATCTAGGAACAAGCGGAATTTTACTTAATTTAAATGAACATACTCCAGGAAGTTATGTATGAGAGTAAGCGTCATATCTGGCACTTCTGCTCTTGGTAATGATGAGAGTTGATACGCACAAAACTCTTAGGGTCCATTTGGATGGAAGATCCGGAATAAGGGTATTGGATTGCATGTAAATTGCTAAGTTGTGCTTTGAAAAATGTTGCTTGTATGTTCAGAAAATCCACATATTACCCCCTTGGAAGTAGAAATGAACAACCATCATGAAAATTTGCATGTGGGAAGAGTGGACAATCGTTATTTCATATATCCTCGTTTTCTTGAAGGTAGCTGTTATTGGCACTCTAAAAAGATCATCATGCACTCCAAATTTACAAAAACACAGGGAAAAAATTGTACAGTGAGGATTGCAAGATAGCACTATGCCAATAACTACACCTCTTCTTGAATAGTAAAATGTACATGTGAAATTTCTATATATTTTTCCTTCAATCCCAATGGGCCCTTAGTATCATTGATTGGATACATAGGTTTCTCTTAGAAAAATGAGAAATATTTTTGTCTCTTGACATTATCCTGTGAAATTTGGTTATGATATCTTGTTATATCTTTTGCAGGAGTTTTTCAAGACGGCTATTGATGACATGGCAGAACGCAGTTTGCGGTGTGTTGCCATTGCATACAGACCATATGAATTGGACAAAGTTCCTACTGATGAAGAGCAATTAAGTCAATGGGCTTTACCAGAAGATGACCTTGTCCTGCTTGCTATTGTTGGTATAAAGGTGCGTCCAAGAACAAGTCTCATGATACTGAATTATTTTTCTTGCCGTTTAATTTCTCATCTGCACACACATGGACAAAATAAATTCCCAACTATTCCAGTTATTTATTTAGAGCAACTGTTGCGTATCTGTTTGATGGCCTATGGCATGACAGTACCATTTTCTTAGGCCTTGCTTTTGATATAAAGTATTTTCTTCCTAGCTAATATGTTATATGTATGTTGGTGAGTAGGATCCTTGTCGCCCTGGTGTCAAAGATGCAGTGAAACTATGCACTGAAGCTGGTGTTAAGGTAACTTTCCTCATTGATTTTATAACATCTTGATTTATGTTACACTTCTGCAAACATAATGATGTATACTTATTTACATGATAAAAAATTTTATATTATGGTTCTCAAGTCTGGAAAATGACCTGATGAATCTCGTTTTTGTGAACCTGTAGGTACGCATGGTCACTGGAGACAATCTTCAAACAGCAAAAGCCATCGCGTTAGAGTGTGGAATACTAGCTTCACTCAAAGATGCAACTGAGCCTACTATAATCGAAGGAAAAACATTCCGTGAATTGTCTGAAAGGGAAAGGGAACAAACTGCCAAGAAAATAACAGTATGGTTCCTGCATTATGGAAATTTTTATAATATGTATTGAGCTTTAAATCTTCAGTCTGTTTCTCTTGCTAATTCTGTTATTTCTAGATTGCATGTCTCGGATTGTACCTAATGGTAATGAACTTTTTATTACGGTGTTGCATAGGTAATGGGCAGATCTTCCCCTAATGACAAGTTGTTGCTTGTGCAAGCATTACGTAAGGGGGGTGAAGTTGTTGCGGTAACAGGAGATGGCACTAATGATGCTCCGGCACTTCATGAGGTTTGTCATCTTTGTGAATTTAATAAGTTCATGTGGTTGGCGATTTCATGTCTTCTTAGTTTTAAACTTCCTGATAACCAGTCCTTTTAGCAAAATTCTCCCCTTGATAACATCCCTTCTTGTAGGTCATGTTTTTTTCCTGTTATAGTTGATCAGATCTTACCATTTTGTATTTTAGGCAGATATTGGTCTTTCTATGGGCATTCAAGGAACTGAAGTTGCAAAAGAAAGTTCGGATATCGTTATCTTGGATGACAATTTTGCCTCTGTTGTAAAGGTAAGTCTACTTAATGTAAAACAATAATGAGGTTAGGGTGGTGATTTTTGTCTATTCTGAATGTCTCTCTGTACATTATGTAGGTTGTTCGCTGGGGACGTTCTGTGTATGCAAATATTCAGAAATTTATCCAATTTCAACTTACTGTTAATGTTGCCGCTCTTGTAATTAATGTTGTGGCCGCAATCTCTTCTGGTAGTGTTCCGTTAAATGCAGTACAGGTCTCTCTCTCTCTCTCTCTCTCTCTCTCTCTCTCTCTCTCACAATTTGGAATATGAAGCCAGAACAAAAATGAGTGAAAGAGTTTTACGGCATATTTCTTTTCTGTCATCTTCCTTTGTACATTGTGGTTCTAATATTTATTTCGTGTTCTTCGTACAGCTTCTGTGGGTTAACTTGATCATGGATACTCTAGGAGCACTTGCATTGGCTACCGAACCACCTACAGACAACCTTATGCAGAGAACACCAGTTGGCCGAAGGTGTGAGATAGTGTCATTAGCTAGCAATGCTCTTAACAACCTGAATTGGATACTATTCAAAGTTAAATTTTTTCGTATTCTAGATTTTGTCGAAGTGAAGTAATAATCTGATATTTGTTTCTTAGGGCACCTCTTATAACGAACATCATGTGGAGGAACTTACTCGTTCAGGTACCTCCTCTCTGTTGGATTATCGTTTTGCACTTTTACTAACATCGCAGTTGAAGCATCATATATTAACATTGTATGACTCTGTTCTCTAATTTCATCATTTTTACTTGGCACAGGCTATGTATCAAGTTACCGTCCTCCTTGTCCTCAACTTTATGGGAAATCGCATTCTTGGTCTGCAGCAGGATGACCAAAAGCATGCCATTGGTGTGAAGAATACTCTCATATTCAATGCATTCGTCTTTTGCCAAGTAAGTGTAGGACTTAAAAATGGTATATGTGATATTACGATTAGGAGTCGTTTCAGTTGTTTAGTTAAGCTGGATTTATTATTTGTTCTAACGCCTATCTTGACTTTCAACAGATTTTCAATGAGTTCAATGCTCGAAAACCTGAAGAAATAAATGTGTTCCGCGGAGTGACCAAAAACTACCTCTTCATGGGAATAATAGGAATTACATTGGTACTTCAGGTGAGAGGGCACTGCATTTATATTATGGTTTCAGGTTCTTCCTATATACAATTACTGAGTTTAACTCCATTTTCAGATAATCATCGTTATGTTCCTCGGAAAATTTACAAAAACAGTGAGGCTATCATGGCAGCAATGGCTCATATGCTTGGGAATTGCCATTGTCAGGTAAGTTAACTTGAACAATGCTTATGTTTTTCTGACTGGCTAAAGTTTGGCTAACGTTTAATAAAACATGCCAGTTATTTTTGTTTAGAAATCTTAGTAACTTAACTGCCTTTATTTTCCGATAGTTGGCCTCTTGCTGTTATTGGAAAACTAATTCCGGTCCCAAAGACTCCGTTTTCCCACTACTTCAGTCGCCCTATTCAGCGGTGCAGAAATTCTCGTAATCGTAATACCTAATGCTCATCTCCCTAGTTATGTTCTGTACATGTACATGCTATCAAACCATCAATTTTCAGAACACCTTTGGAAGATCACACTAGTCATCCGAGTTTCTTCTTACTATGAGAAATAAATGAGGAAATTGATGATTCTCGTTCTCAGAACGCAGCTCTATTGATCTGTCAAACTAGGAGGATATGCATTTGGCCAAAGACGGCTTAAATCCTTCTCGTGGGTATGCCCTTTTTGGTTTTTCCCCCTCCTCGTTTCTCAGGGCACACGAGAATAGCGATCTATCATTCTGTTTTCACCTGAAAATCTTTATTCCGGCGTATATGGATGGTAATAGTATGGCATGTCCTTCTTTACCACTATTTTCTATAGCTTTTCTGTGTAACAGTTTACTCGTCGCAGATTTGTATATCCAAGTAGTAAATTGCTGTGTAATTTATTAGCATAGTGTAAATAGAAAGCTGTTACTGTCCAAGTTTGGAGTAATTTTTTTCGAATTTTCACTTCAAAATCTTACTCTTTGGAAATTGCATTTGCACTCAGAAGAAATTACCATTCAACATTTCAACTGAAGATAGTATTTTTGTTTTAAATCCAATTAGTTCATCGTTAATAAACACGATTAGAAGACTAATCTCAACAATTTTCAAATCTTCTTGACCAATATTGTGCGCTTGCTTTCGTGATTTTGAAAACGAATTAATAGAGAAAATATGCTCATATTTAATAAAAGAAATTGTGGATCAAATATTTTGAGAGTGATTAGTTAGTATAAACTATTTTACTCCTAATCTCACCTTCGCATTATGTATCAGTAATACCTCGGGATCTAATGTAAACGTTTTTATTCAAATTTAATAAAATTCGTCATTCGTTTGGAAAAATAAAATTATAATAATAAAATTCTTTATTTATCTAAAACAAATTTTATCAATCATTGGACTAAACAAAATAAGCTCATCCATTTGTTCTAACAAAAATGAAATTCTATGCTATCCTAATCCATAGGGAGAAGAATTTGAACTTAAATGCAAGTGGTTGGCACACTACCCTCGCTAACTGGCATAGCCCAAGTCTGTAAAGATTTGCCCATCTTTATGGATGAAAGTAAGAGTCATTTGCTAAAGTTTGCACGTCCGAGCCAACCCCCAAATATTCACTGATCTGCATGTCTTGCTGGTAACTTGCACCATCAACAACATTTTGCTGCTGCTGCTGCAGTTGCTGTTGTGCAATGTAGGATGCTATTTGACCGTTTGTCTTGAGTATCTCGGATTGAACCTCCAATATATGGTGTTGCAGCTGAGAAATAATTCTAACACATCCATAAACTGGGTCTTCAACGCGTAACGATGCCTCGTAAAACATGGAGTCTGCTGCTGCTTCTCTTAAATGGACTGGAAGTTGCTGCATTCACAATACAATTCGACGATTATTTATGATTATAACAAATTCGGTACACTCGTATATCCCAAAAATAAGAACAAGTATATCAATTATTTCTATATTTTCGACAAAACATTGGAGTTAAGGTAGTGAGGAAAATACATGTATACATTTCTCGTATACATGTTTAGAAAGGTCCCTAGTGCGAATTTCCCTTATTCCACTGATAAAAAAAGAAGGTTTTATGCAATTGGCCATAAGAAAGTCTTCCTCCGCGTGATGAACATGCATGAGTGTAGCGGCATTGGCTAGAGCAGATGTTCTCTCCTCATGCATCCGAGTTCAAATCCCAACCTCGCCGCAGTTTAGGACAAATGCTACTTAATTAATGATGAGCAATATCTTAATTAATTGTTTACCTCTAACATTTTGGTAATGTTGCCGGCACCAAAGATCTTATGAACACAAGCAAATCTCTCTGGATTGGAGGAGGGAAAATAGGGGGCCAAAACACAATCTTGAGGGCATCTTCTTCTCAAAAACCTGCAAGCTGCACATCTCGTTGGATTATTGGAAATCATATTTAGATATTACCACAGATTCTTTACAATCTAACCAAAAGATTTTGCTTCTCAAATTTTCGAGGAAATCACATATTTCTGAGTGATTTTGTTTCCAATATATATTAGGTGTTCATAGATCCGTTTGAATATTTCGAATTCAATCACGAAGGCTTAGGGTGGTAAATTTGTCTAATATTGGAAAAAAAAAAAATAACGGCTACTTTCTTTTGTCAAACTTTCAAAAATTTAGGGATGGATTTGATTGAAGGCAAGGGAAGGCATAAATTCATTATTTTTTAAGATTTCCATATGAATTGTTAGGGTGTAGGATTTACCATTTATTTTTCACTCAAAGTCTACATTATTTCAATTATTTCTATTAACTTTAATATCTGTTTTAAAATAAAATCTCAAAGCTTTTATGTTGTGGCATTGACTCCTATAAAAAGTCCCACAAACCTAAGCTATTGTGCGTTTTTATACAAGCAATTTTAGAGAAGGAGAATCAACACAATAATTCAAATACAAGGTTAAACAAACTTAACTATTAGAATTATAACTCCACTGTGTATTCGATTAACCTCTCCTTGAGCTTTTAGCAAATTAAGATGAAAGCCCAATGGCTATACAATAGAGAGAAACTTGGGTAAATAGCCTGACTAGCTAAATAGTCAGGTCTCATTCGTATAATCTCTTAATATACAAAGTATCACTGCAAATGAGCGTGTCGTAACCGTCGTATCAATTTTTGCCTTTAATTATTTCTGCTTATTCATAGTTTTTGCAAGTAAATAATTTAATAATGAAACAAAATTCCAATCAGCTTGAAAACTAATTTTGTAATGAATAAAAATGTAAAATGACAACGTTAATGATGATCATCCTAGAAGATTATTCTTATACTAAACTAATTTTTTGCACAACGTTTTATAATATTGACATAAGAATTGACGTTAAACTTAGCACAGAGCTCACAATGGGCTAACAATGATGTGATTCAAATTCGTCTTCGACGAGAATCGAACTTAAGACCTCTCATTTACAAGTAAAAAAGAATATCATTAGACCGTAGTACTAAGTGGCTGAAAAGTCTCATTTTAAAATAGTCCCTTGGCATTGTGCTCTTCAATGAATGTAAATAAAAGTAAGGCATGACCATATGGTATGATTTTGAGATGACGGTTGGTGATATGAGTGTGTTAGGGTTACAATTGAGAATTTAAGTAACTTCATGAGGGTATTAATCGGAAAGGCAAAAGTTCTGGGTGTGTGAGGAGAACAGAGAGGCCCTTCCGTCCCGAGTAATTTTTCGGTGTACCCGGTACACCAAAAAAATTTGGTGTACCCTCACTCATAATGGTGAGGGTACACCAAAAAAATTTGGTGCACCCTCACTTTTTGTACACCAAAAAAATCCTAATGAGTGAGGGTACACCAAAAAAATTTGGTGTACCCGGTACACCTAAAAATTTTCCCTTCCGTCCCTTGTCTAACTATCGCACAATTTCCACATCTGCCCCTCCCTACGCTAAACGGTCGCCCACCCTCTATCCTCTCCCTTTCTTAGCTTCCATTTTTCAGTCTCAGCCTCCACCGCCACTGCATTTTGATGCCCGTCGTTGTTCTCCGTAACTGTTCAGTGTATTTTCCACCCCTTCTCTGCTTGCAGCCGCCAGCTGATCCGACTCAAGTTTCTCCTCCATTTTCTCATCTATTGTCAAACAGGTATTTCTTTAGCTTGCGATTGAGATTTGAGCAAAAGAATCTGCTTTTGAGCTTAAAAGAATCATCTTTTGATTGTGATATTTGGGGGTTTTTTTTTTTTTAATATTAAAGGAGGGGACGTGATTGTGAATTTGTGATTACAGGGGATTTTGGTGAAATTAGGGATTGGGTTTTTAGTAATGTTGAAATTCATGCTGTTGGGGATGGTTTTTTATTTTTTATTTTTATACCGGTAGACATATTCAGGCGAATGGTTTGAGCTGTTGGGTTGCTTCTCAGCTTTGGGTGCGGATAATAGGTTGGATTGGATTGCAAAATTATCAAACTAGCCAGCTTGCTCTGGATTTAGTTTTGCCCAATTTTAAATATTTTTCATCCCATCAACACCAGTAGTTTGATTCTTGCTCAGTCTGTGTGCATTTGATCCTTTGCTTAATTTGATCTGTGGATGGACAGAAGAAGATTAGGAGATGACAGACCGTTTGACCCGTATAGCTATAGTGAGCTCGGACAGATGCAAACCCAAGAAGTGCCGCCAGGAATGCAAGAGGAGCTGCCCTGTTGTCATCACTGGTATGTTACAGTAACCACTTCTTACTTATATAATTTCCATTAGTGTTATGTAATAATATGTGTATGCATGTCTGTCGCTCTTCATAAAAGAAATAAGTATCAGGACTCATTAGATTACTCAGATAATGGTTTGTTTGGTTTTGTCGAAAACAAAAGTGAATTGTGATCTTGCTATTATATTTCTATATGGTTTCTGTGATGCACGGTTCTTGATAACTTGGATTTGTCAGCTGTTTTTTTATCATGCAAATTGGTATTTATCTTGAAACGTATTATTTGTGTTCAAATGGTCGTGGAAGCTACTTGTGACAGGAGAATGACTCGATGATTATGTTGTGTAAATAAAAGGAGATAAAGGTAATGAATACCTCCTGCAAGGAGAAACACTCAGAAATTTAATTATGCTCAAAGCTTGCCATAAAAAGAGATTATTGGTTTATAAAATCAAGGAAAGCTTCTATTGAAGGTTACTAAAAGTACAGGCATGAGCTCTTGCATATAATGAGGTGGCTTCAAATAGATTTAATGTTTCTGTTGGCAAGTTCCTGTTATGCATTATCATAGCAACTGTGTTTGCTTTTCTGTAAATGAGCTGCTTTTTTATTATCTTTGTCTTTATGTGATATATTTATGTTGTTTTCCTATAGTGCTACAAACATACACACTACTAATCAGTCTATATGCAGGTAAACTATGTGTCGAGGTTACCCCTGCATCCAAGATTGCTTTCATCTCAGAAGAATTGTGCATTGGATGTGGTATTTGTGTGAAGGTGTGTAAGAAGTGCTGTTATTGTCATTTGCCTGTTTATCTGCAATAGTTGTGTTTTAAAGGCATTATTGGACTCTATACCATCTGATGATGCAGAAATGCCCATTTGAAGCAATCCAAATCATTAACTTGCCAAAGGATTTAGACAAAGATACAACCCATCGCTATGGGCCTAACACTTTCAAGCTACACAGGTTAGCTCCTCATGACATTACCGGGAAGTGATCGCTTTTGCATTTATGTGGTTTGGGATAACATAAATTTTGCAATCTCAGGTTACCAGTCCCAAGGCCAGGTCAAGTTCTTGGTTTGGTTGGAACGAATGGCATTGGGAAGTCAACTGCCCTCAAAGTTTTGGGTGGAAAGTTGAAACCAAATTTAGGTCGTTTCAAAGTAAGACTCCTTACAGAAATTCCCCTTCTTTGACAAGTTCATTATGTTTCAAATATGTTTGGTGCATTCTTCGATTATCTTATCTTGATGGTTTTTTATTTTTTATTTTTGCAGAATCCTCCAGATTGGCAGGAAATCTTGACCTACTTTCGAGGATCTGAGTTGCAGAATTTTTTTACCCGTATCCTGGAAGATAATTTGAAGGTACCATTTAATTTTGATGCCCATAATCTTTCGTACTAAAAGTTTAGCATTTAAATGAATATAATTTTGTGTGTTCTATCGTGGGTATATTTTGGCCATCTTTTGTTGTCTCTAATCATTATATTGTCTTATATTATATTTGTTCTTGCTAATTTGCATAATATTCTTTTTACTTAACAGGCCATTATAAAGCCTCAGTATGTTGATCACATTCCAAAAGCAGTTCAAGGGAATGTTGGGGAGGTGCTCAGTCAGAAGGATGAGAGGGATATGAAGGAAAAATTATGTGCTGACCTTGAGCTGAACCAGGTTATAGAGCGTAAGGTAGGGGATTTATCTGGTGGGGAGCTTCAAAGATTCGCCATTGCTGTCGTTGCCATACAGCATGCAGAGATATATATGTTTGACGAACCTTCAAGTTATCTTGATGTCAAACAAAGGCTTAAAGCTGCCCAAGTTGTCCGATCTTTACTCAGGCCTAATAGGTTTAATTTTTTATTTTCTCTTATTTTCTCAAAATTGAATTGCATGGTTTTTTTGGATTCCATTTCTTGATTGTCTTACTGCATATTTAGCTAATAGTCATATTTTCTTATATTTTCCAGCTATGTAATTGTTGTGGAGCATGATCTTAGTGTCTTGGATTACTTATCAGACTTCATTTGCTGTTTATATGGGAAACCGGGTGCATATGGAGTTGTAACTCTTCCTTTCTCAGTTAGAGAAGGAATCAACATCTTCTTGGCTGGATTTGTTCCTACAGAAAATCTTAGGTTCCGGGATGAATCTCTGACCTTCAAGGCACGATTATAAATTTTATCAGTGAAATGCTCTTTTGACTTGTAACTGGGAAAAAAGAAAGACTCCCTTGACTTATTATTGCTTTGTGATTTACTTCGTTGTCTTTACCAGGTTGCTGAGACTCCACAGGAAAGTGCTGAGGAAATTGAGACATATGCACGATATAAATACCCATCAATGACTAAAACTCAGGGAAACTTCAGGCTTCGTGCGGTTGAAGGTGAATTTACTGATTCTCAGATTATTGTAATGCTGGGAGAGAATGGAACAGGGAAGACAACATTCATCCGTATGCTGGTATTCTTTATTTTTTATCTTCTTTTCTTCAGTCATAGTTACTTTGCAGCTTCAGATGTTGAGTTCGCATATTGCCCAATTTTCAGGCTGGTCTATTGAAACCTGATTCTGTTGAAGATTCCGATGTGGAGATACCTGAATTCAATGTTTCTTACAAGCCCCAGAAAATCAGTCCAAAGTTTCCATCCACTGTCAGAGCCTTGTTACATTCAAAAATTCGTGATTCATATACTCATCCCCAATTCATGTCAGATGTGATGAAGCCTCTTCTTATTGAACAATTAATGGATCAAGAAGTTCTGAATCTCTCTGGTGGAGAGTTGCAAAGGGTTGCATTATGCCTATGCCTCGGGAAGGTAAATTATTGTTAATCTTGACATAAATCATTGAATTAGTAAAAGTAATGTTGTTCTGCTGGGTTGCTTCAATCACGTTGATGCGGTAAGCTTTTTTATATGTCTTGGTTCTGAATTTGAGAAGCCTGAATATTCTCCGTAAGCATTGATTGTTTTCATAGATTCTTGTTTTTCAACAGATGGTTTGGTAGTTTAGTTGAAATACTTAGTGAAAGGTCACAAGGTTCAACTGGCTATATATTTCTTTACATTTCCTGCTTCTGAAAATTGGAAGTTGTGTTTACTTTTTCCTTATTATCAGTCTTGCGAGTATAGAGTAAGAAGGGAGAGATAGGGTTCCCATGTGATTAATAAAATGGGCCTTTGTGTTGTCCGAATGAATCCTTTTCAAAACTTTATGTTTCCCATCTATTCGTTGCCTTGGATGCATCTGAGCAGGCAGGAATTGTCTATCTGAGTTTTGAAGTTGGGATGAGGATAAAAAAACAAATGTTATTTTGATGTCTAACCTACAGGAGGGGGTAGTGCCAGGCGCCTTGCAAATTTTTGGAAAAAAGGAAGGGATTGTGTTGTCATCTGCTAAGTGTGGTCCCTGCCATTTTGTTTTAGATTTTCAGTCCTTGAACACGTTTGACATATATCATGACCATCTGTCATTCCTATGCTTGTGCTCTAAAACCTTGAAATAATTTTTTTTTCTCTTGCTAAATATTTGTTTATCCTTTGCCTTCAATTTAACGTTGTAAATCTAGTGATTAGTTCACAATAACAGATTCACTCATTTTTATTTATATTGTTTCACTGGGAAGGCTGAGTTATAGTTTTTGTTGTTCTAACTGGTGAAAATGCATGCAAATCAGCTGTCATGGACACATTCTAATCTACGTCTCTATTTACTTAATGCAGCCTGCAGATATATATCTTATAGATGAACCGAGTGCGTATCTTGATTCTGAGCAGCGTATTGTTGCATCCAAAGTCATAAAGAGGTTCATCCTACATGCTAAGAAAACGGCATTCATCGTTGAACATGACTTTATCATGGCTACCTACTTGGCAGATAGAGTTATTGTCTATGAGGGGCAGGCATCAATTGATTGTACTGCAAATGCTCCGCAGTCATTGTTGACGGGGATGAATCTCTTCTTATCTGTAAGTGTTGCAACTTCGTCGTTTCACTCTATTGTTTTGGCCTCTAACTATATTAGTGTGTGATGATAAGAATATAATTTTGCTCTCTTCACTGATTTTTTCAAAATGATGCATGCGTGCAGCATCTTGATATCACATTTAGGCGTGACCCGACTAACTATCGCCCAAGAATCAACAAATTGGAGTCGACGAAGGATAGGGAACAAAAAGCTGCTGGGTCCTATTATTACCTGGATGATTGATTAACCCATATGATGGTACGTTACTACGCTACATTCTCTTTTATTTGGGTACAAATATTACTATACTTCATTCATTACTCTGTTGATTTCTTGTTTCTTCGCCATCTTGATAATTTCACTGGTGTTTCAGATCGACTTTGCGTTTTTGGCCGAATATGGAGGGTGTTAGTTTGATTTTATTATGGAATCTCGGCGGAGTCACAGCGTTCTGACATTTGATCGGAGGTCCGTTGTCTGTTGAAGAGGGTGATGTTTGTTTCCAGGCCTTTAGATATTTTTGCTACTCAAGTCAAATATGCACATATAATGTGCTTACAGTTATTCAGTTTTTGGTCTCATAGTCTCAAAATATGGATGTTCCTTTTTGGGGTGCTTAAAACCAGTTTAATACGTTTAATTTTCACCAAATGACATTGTAGTTCGACATGGCTCTTACTTCAAGTGCTTTTGGAGGATTAACTTGCATTTTTACTAAGGCTTGGTAAACATTTTTTCTAAAAGTGCTTTTAGTCATTTAAAAGCACTTCTTAAACGAGCTTTATATTTAATTTTGGTTATATAATCAGGGCCTTTATCCAAAGGGTTCTCATTTTTTGGATCCGAATTTTCTTCCTTCCAATTTTCTCTCTCCAAAATCTTATTTGAATACTTACGATTAAACAACTGTTAACATCTTGTGTTGACTTTTCTATAGAGAGAAAAAGAGAAATAGGAGAGGAGGGGAATAGAGGGGAGAGAATCTTATTTTTTATTATTTTGTTTTTTAGAAAACTAATAAAAATGACTTTAAACCTTGAGGTTTAACGATAAGGATAAAATAAAAGATAAAATTGAATAGTATTAGGATTGATTTTTAATGGAAAAATGTGATTTTTCGTTAAAGTGAACAGTACCGGAAGCTTATCGTTAAAGTTTTTTTTTTTTTTTTTTTTTTTTGTGTTTTTTGGGTAAAAATAGAGATTAGTTGTGGGTCAAATTCAAGGGTGGGGCAACTATCTATCCTTAAGAGAAGGGGACTCTAAAGATGAAATTGCAACTTGACAATAGTATTGCAGTTTAGCGATTATTTTCAAAATCAAAGTTTAAAATCTCAGGTTCAACTTTTATGAATGGCAGTACCGATACCTTTTTTTTTTTTTTTTTTTTACTTATTGTGTAGTTAAACCCGAATTCTAACCCCAATATCGTTGCATGAATAAGACAAAAATGCAACTTAGGCTATTATCTAAAGACGTTGCTACAATTCAGCTTATTAATTTATCCACAAATGTTCTCTTGGTCACTTCGTAGTAAAAGAATGCATGGTCACTTGCCGTTTGATTTTAACATTTGATATTAAATCTAACCGTAAATGATTATGTATTCTTGGTCACCAGATGACAATAGATACGAGACTCTTAACTTACATATTTTGTGCTAGTATTTAACTTATCGAAATTTACCAACCCAACAAATCCCACTTAGAAGTTTTTAACAGAAACTGAAGTCTAAATTGAGGTTGTATAAGGAGAAGATTGTCCAAAACTTGTACGCCAAGATATCGACCAAATAAATACTTAGTCTAGTCCTCCTCTCTCATTCTGTCGTCCCTGAGCTCAACATCCTTGGTTGAACTGCGCCATTGGAGCTCGATCGGCCACCTAAGCAACTCTCAGACTTCGTCCGGTAAACTCCTCTTCAAGCTTTCTCTCTCAAAGAATTGTGCTTAACCGACTTAATATTCCATCTTTTCTGTATATTTGTATGTTTCTAGTGCTTCAGGCATTGTTTGGTTCGGTTTGAAATTGAAAACCACTGTTTGGTTGCAATTCCGGTTGCGATTGTTGTTTATGATCTGAGCCTTTTACTTGTCGAGATTTAGCGTGCTGCAAGTCTAGTAGTTTCGGTTATTGGATGACAATTTTTCCAGTGTTTCTAGGAGTTTCTTATTGTTTATAAGTTCTTTGTAGTGTTTAGGGGTTATTTGGTATTCAATTTGACAATAGTTTATAGTTTTCAAAATTGACGAATGTAGCTAAATTACTTAGTAATCAATAGTTTCAAAAACAAAAAAGCGTCCAAGAAGTATGCCAAACAGTCCCTCAATAAGTAGTTTAGGAGTTTGACGAGTCTGTTACTGTCGGTATTAGGGATGGGTAAAATACCCATGAGTTTGGGTAACCTCGGTTACCTGCCCATTTAAAGTTCACAGTTACGGTTATGGGTATAACCGTTTATCCGTGAAATTATCCACGGTTATAACGGCTATCCATCAGTTATGGGTATTACCTATGGTTATACGGGTATCCATTTACCTATTTAACTTAATATATGTAAACATTTAAAAAAAAAATTATCGCAAGTGTTCGAAATTATATATATATATATATATATATAAGGACTTGATAGCGTAAATATTTATTTTCAAATTTACCCCTGACAAAACCTACAATTACTCAAGGACTTTGAAAAGACAGACACAAACACACATACACAAAAAAAAAAAAAAAAAAAAAACTAACTGAAAGTGGTGGGTGTGGTAAATGAGGCAACACCAAAAGCCCCATATGCGACAGAAAAAGGCAAAGACAGTGAACGGCTTTGGTTAGGTTCTGTCAGGGGTAAATTTGAAAAAAAATATTTACTGTTAGTTGGGCTTTTAATTCAGTCCGTGAGTTTTTTTTATTTTTTATATGGCTTTTAATACATCAAAACATTTACTGTTAGGTTATACGGTTATTTAGGTATTACCGCGGTTATAACGAGTCGATGATAGTTTGTCATTGAATGTGTTCGAAAGTGTTTAGTTTTGGGAAAAATTTTCTTTTGTAATTTTTAAGTTGTTAAAAAAATCATCTAGACGGGTGAAAAAAGAGATAAATGGGTAAAAAAAGGATAAACGGGTTCAAAAACGAGTAAACGGGTAAATGGTTATGGTTAAATGGGTACACGGTTATGGGTATGGATAACTGTTTATAAATAGTTATGGTTATGGGTAAAACCATTTATGTAATTACCCAACGGGTAAACGGTTATGCGGGTATGAACATAAACGGTTATTGGTAAATAACTGTGGTTACCTACCCACCAAATCCGTTGCCCATCCCTAGTCGGTATCATTTGATTTATACCTATCTGGCCAGTCATAAACAATTTGTTCGAGTTTTATATGGCAAACCGGTCTACCCGCATAGCAATACTGAACACTGACCAATGCAAGCCTAACAAATGCAACCAAGAATACAAGAGGAATTGTCCGCCCGTACATGTTGGTACTGTAACTTCTGAATCATATGTAGTGACTGTCTGAATACTACTTACCTGAGCCGCTTTACATTTTTCATGTCCCTCAAATTTGCAGGCAAAAAGTGTATTGAGGTTACACCAACGTCCAAGAGCGCTTCTATCTCCGAAGAATCTATCTCCGAAGAATTGTGCACTGGTTTGGTATCTGTGTTCACGTATGTAATGATAGTATTCGGTTTGGTTGTAGTTTCCTCCTTTTTGTTTATCTTCTCTGATTGTGTTGAAGAGACATTCTTTTGAGTCTGGCTCATCATGATCATGTAGAAATGCCCGTTTAAAGCAATTCAAATCATGAACTTGCCGAAGGCATTGGACAAAGAAACAACCCACCGTTATGGGCCTAACCGTTTTAAGTTACAGTCTCAGTCAGTTGGTTCCCTATAACTTTGTCGGGAACTTCAATCAGTTTCATGTTTAGTGTTTTAAGATGGTAGAATATAAATCCTACACAACTTCAACTTACAGGTTACCGGTCCCTAGGCCAAGGGAAGTTCTTGGTTGGTCGGAACTAATGGAACTGGGAAGTCAACTGCCCTCAAAATTTTGTCAGGCAGTTTGAAACCAAATTTGGGTCGTTTCAATGTAATACTCTTTACTTATCGTTTTCTTTTCTGCTAAGCATACGATAACTTTTCTTAAGTTTAGTGGATGTGCTAGTTCTTTTTAAAGACTATATATCTTTGATCCTTATGCAGAATCCTCCAGATTGGCAAGAAATCTTGACTTACCTTCGAGGATCAGAGCTGCAAAGTTATTTTATTCGTCTCTTGCAATATAAGTTGAAGGTGACTTTCGATTTTCATGCTCGTGTGATGTCCTCTCTTTTATGCTCGTGTGTGCGCGATAATAAGGTTTCTTCAACAATTATAAATCTTGTCTTTCCTTAAACAGGCCGTTATAAAGCCCCAATACGTGGACCACATTCCAAAAGTAATTGAAGGCAGTGTAGGGGAGATTCTAAAACAGAAAGACGAGAGGGGGATGATGGAAGAACTCTGCATTGATCTTGAGTTATACATGGTTCTGGATCGCAATGTTGGCGAATTATCTGGTGGGGAGCTTCAGAGGTTTGCCATTGCTGTTTCTGCCATGCAGAGTGTAGATATATATATGTTTGATGAACCTTCAAGTTATCTTGACGTGAAGCAAAGGCTCAAAGCAGCAAGAGTTATACGTTCTTTGATCAGGCCTGATAGGTTTGTTTTCGTATCCATCTTACTGCCTCAAATTCATTGATTATATATTTGCAGAATCTTTTTCCTTCTATATTTTCACCGTGCATGTTCAAGTAATAGGCATTTTCCTCATATTTTTCAGCTATGTAATTGTTGTGGAGCACAATTTGAGCGTCCTAGATTACTTATCTGATCACATATGCTGTTTATATGGAAAACCGGGTGCATATGGAGTAGTAACTCTACCCTTCTCAGTTAGAGAAGGAATCAACATCTTCTTGTCAGGATTTGTCCCTACAGAAAATTTACGTTTCCGGGAGTTATAATTTATGTCAATGTAAATGCTGATTTTTTGACTTATCAGTATCTTCTCTTGTGATTAAGTTGTTATCTTTTCTAGGTTTCTGAGACTCCACGCGAAATTGGTGAGGAAACTGAGACATATGCGCTGTACAGATACCCCTCAATGGCGAAAACTTTGGGAGGGTTCAAGCTTCAAGTGATTGAGGGTGAATTTACCGATTCTCAGATTATTGTGATGCTCGGTTAGAATGGAACAGGGAAGACCGCATTTATCCGTATGCTGGTACGCTTTCTTTTCATTTCTTGCCGTTGGATCAGATTTTCAGTTTCATTTTGATATATTAGAGTCATTGTACTCATTCAAATTGTAGGCTGGTATATTGAAACCCGATGCTGATTTGGAGATGCCTACGCTTCAAGTTTCTTACAAGCCTCAGAAAATTAGTCCCAAGTCCAAACTAACTGTCAAGGACTTGCTTCAAAACAAAATTCGCAATTCCTACGCTCATCAGCAGTTTGTGACAGACGTGATGAAGCCTCTCCAAATCGAAGATTTATTGGATCAAAAAGTTAAGAAACTCTCCGGTGGAGAGTTGCAAAGGGTTGCTTTATGTCTGTGCCTTGGACAGGTAACCAGTTTTAATTTATAATCAAGTTTATGATGCGTCATCTGCTTTACTTATGGAATCTTATAACGTATGTCTTTATTTTTCGCTTCATATTACAGCCTGCAGATATCTATCTGATTGACGAACCAAGCGCGTACCTTGACTCTGAGCAGTCGTCGCTGCAAAAGTCATAAAGAGGTTTATCCTCCATGCGAAGAAAACTGCGTTTGTGGTTGAGCACGATTTCATTATGGCTACGTACCTGGCAGATAGAGTGATCGTATATGACGGGAAGCCAGGAGTTGATTGTACTGCCATTTCTCCTCAATCATTGTTAACCGGGATGAACCTTTTCTTATCTGTAAGTCTTGCAACCCTTTTGTCTGTAACTTTTTTTTACATAAATAAAAATAAATCTGAGTAAGTTTTGTAATGTGGCAAATGCAGCAACTGGATATCACATTCACACGTGATCCTACTAATTATCGCCCGAGAATCAACAAGTTGAACTCAACCAAAGATAGGGAACAAAAAGCTGCGGGGACGTATTATTACTTGGACTATTAAAACAAGTCCCCTCCGCCCGTCCCCAAGGGCGGGACTCTATGGGACAAGACTCGACTAAGCCTCAGACCCCAAACGGGTCAGGTACGGTTCACTCATTCCAACACTAATGCCCGATTTTCCTCTGTTTATGCTGTATATTCATGGCATCTTGATACATAGTGCAGTTATTGTGTTTTGCATTTTTGCAGAAACTTAGAGGGCAAGGCATCGATAATACTGACTCGAGTGAAAACAGTGATGGAGACAAGGCTGCGCTGTACGTGTGCTGACAGTTGACGATCGGAGGAGGTCCATTGCCTGGTGAAGAAGAGATTCTAGAGGAGGGATAACAAAGTGTGTTCGATGCGGTGTTACTCAGTACTATGTGTGTTTTGATTTGATGCCATATGAGCTAAAATTAAAATCGATGTTTTCGATTATGTGAAAATAAGTTGGAGATGAAAACACCGAAATTGAACTAATGATTTTGTATTTCTCCGTTGCTATGAGTCTCCTCAAATCTTCTTGCACATAGTACAGAAATGTATGCATCCTCCCCAAATGGTACAACGAGCGGGAAGCCCAATTATCCCTGCGTTGCTGCACTGCCATTGACAACTGATCACGCGAAATGAGCTTGAAATAATTATAAAACAAAATTTTCAAACTATCTCACCATATTGGTTAAAATGGGGTCCCCCAAAACCCAAGCAAACAGCAACCGAAATGAAAAAACTAGCTCACTAGGCTTATACAAACGGCCTTCGGCCTTGCAACGCCAGCTGGTTCATCCGAAGACAGAAGGATGATAACAGAAAATAGAGGGCGCAGATTCAAAGGAGCATCCTACATCAATGAAGAAACTCAACCTAGTCAGAAAATCAGTCACCGTGTTCTTCTCCATGCATATATGCTTCATTTCAAAATGCTTGAACTGGGAGATAATAGCCTTGCAACGACTTTGGACAAGTGAGACCAGAGAACGAAGCTGACAAAATCTTCCGTCCTTAAATCAGTTTTTCAAATTCAGTAACACCTCAATACATAAAGAGATGCTCAAACTTGATCATGAAAACGCTTCCACTATATCTTCTGGTCTTCCAGTTCAGATGTTCTAACATCTTCGCTATCATTATCTGTAGGCGAGCAACGCCTTTTTTTTCTACAGGGGCTTGTAGGAAGTATCAGCTCAACTGCTCTATAATCATCTTCCATATCACACATCTCCTCCTGTACTGCCGGGTTCCTGTTACAATTGATTACACCACGAATACTTAGCTTAGCTCCGAACACAAATACTTGGCGTAGATGTAAACAACAGAACAGTGATACATCAGACATAACCAGAAATGAAAACACTGACTGAATGTAAACAATACGGTGAGTTACTTTTCAGGTTCAAACCAACTACTTTTGAGAGGAAAACATACCCACAAGCCCATAGAAAGACATTCTCGACAGTATTACGCCTTGATAGGACATTCGTATGCCAATCGGTCCACTCTCTATTTTCCTGACAAGAATGCTTCTCATGTAAATATTTATTCCAGTATATAAATATTAGAACCTCACAGAAAAAGAAACATATATATGAAGAAATAAAAGTATGGACCTGCAAATATGCCTGAATCTCGCTATTGTTGTTTCCCAGTTGAATGATTTTGTTGGATATACGTGTTAAATGTCCAATGTTCCCTAACCTGGGTGGGGATCTACCCTCATCAGGAACTGTCGGCCGGTTTGGATCAGTTTCTAATGTGTAATTATTTTCTGCTGTAAGTATTCTTCCGACAAGATCACACTCACAAAGAAGATGTTGTACAAGACGAGCATTCTTGCTTTCTAAACATGACACTATTATGTTCTCTATGTGGTGATGGACAAAGTTGTTAAATGGGTACCTGGAGAACAAAACGTGGGAAGTAAGACCTTGTATCAACACACTCTTTCTTGGATAAGAAAATTCTCAAGCTTACTTGAAAAACAAGGCTAGAATTCTTTGTATTGCTCCGAGACGAATCAATTCCTTCTCAACAGTTTCACCACCCACCCTCAGTAATACTGCAATGAACTCTACAATCTTTAAACGATGTTGTCCAAGAGGTGGCTGTAACTTGCCATATGTAGTTAGCAACACATTGTCCACCGTTGAAACATCCAAAAGCTTCAGCAAATCACCTGCATCATAGCATGCTTTGCAGCATCAATTTTTTTACCAATCCGAAATTATCTACACGTCCTTTTGTTACACAGAAGAACAAAGGATAGGACAAGTCCAAAATTGGGCAGAATCCTATGTGGAGTCGAGGAAAGATCGGACCACACTAATTTAAAATTAAAACCGAAAACATAATGCAAGTAGTCGTGAGCACCAACCTAACTGAATGCAAGTACCATGTACCAAATGACCAAACTAAGGAGTTAACTTTACCTAGGATCTCCAGCATGCCAACAACAGTCTCGGAATTAGCAGTATCTACAGATCCCTGAGTAATTGGAACTCTACCGAAATTCTCATTTGTTCTCGAATTTAGCCTCGTAGGGTCTAACAAATACAAGCACACTGACAATAAGTTAATAAGAACATATTGCGGTCGTGAGTCCTCCAAAGCATGCCGGAACAATCTTCCTATAAAACTGCGTAAAATGTGCACAAAATGAACTCACTGCAAAATCTTAGAGCAGAAATGCAATCAACATCAATTTATCGTAAATGTAAGAGGAATAATGCTTACCTTGGGCTAGATATTTTAGTAGCAAGTCCAGGTGGAGCGAACCTTGCTACAGCACAAAGTGTCTCTGCTGTATTAGCATGCACTTCCGGAGAATCCTGTAGAAAACATGCTCATTAACAGCAAACAAGCCATCCTTTATTGAGACTGGCAATACTTTTAAACATAAAAGGGATAAACCAAAATGGAAATATTGATATTTCCAGCACATTAATCATGGTTTTAACCCTATAAGTTTCACACGAGATCAGTGCAAAAATGTTCAGCACAGAGCGAGCACTTACAGGGAAACACTGAGAAGCCTATTCAGTTGCATTAATATAGCTTAAATGCAAAACTAACTCATTACTTACCCAAGAGATGAACTTTTCTGTTATTTTCTCCGGCACATCTGTATCTTGTATCATCTCTAGCACATTTCCAAAATGTCCCTGATGCAGTGCTTCGTAAAACTTTTTATGTGTATGTTCACAGCAAATCAATTGAGTTTTCACGAGTTCCTGTTGACAACAACCAATTCGAAGCATGTCAATATCTAAAAGCTCAAAAAGTTGCCTCTTATATAAGAAGTTACAATCAAAAGCTCTAGATCCTAATCACTGTTGTAAAATGTTAAAAGTAGGAACTCCAGAAGTATTACCAGTAGGGATGAACAAAAGTAACGACCAACATCAATGCTAGGTCTAATTCCAATTTGGTCAAATGGCTTATCGACAGTAATTTTATCAGCCTGCGTACCCACAAGAGGAGAGCACACGTGATCAGCAATACCTTAGGAAGCAAATAACTTCTTTAAACTGAGAAAGAATGTCACATATATGGCGTCATGTTCTCTTGCCGGACTGTTTCACATAATGACATTGTAAGACTGAATCTGGACCGTGCATTTAAACAAAGATCAACAGCATCGATGGTCTATTCACTGGAAACATAATGTTGCCACACCGGTGACAGAAGAACATAATTCATAAACACAAAGCCTTGAGAATATTCACCACTTTACGTCTCCTTTCAAGCCAGATAAGGGATGCAGGGGACGTTCCATTCTGAAAGCAATCGTCCACAATCCTCTTGACTACCTGTAATCCTTCAGACGAACCAGTGGCGGGAACACTGAACCCCTAGTTTACAGGTAAATCAAAAATCATCAAGTCTATAATTCATACCTCATCTGGGGTCAGAACACTAGAAAAACAACTATGCAATGGGACCAACGAAATCAAAAGGAACGGTAACACTTACAGAAACAATAACATAACAGCCCGTCACCTTGCAAAGTGCCTGAGTCCCAATCATATATATCGTCAAAAATTAGAAAATCAGGCAGAACAAGGAATTAATTTTCTTTTAGTGGGAAGATCAGTAAAGCACAGAATCAATATCACTTTATGCACCTTTAAAGTGGATTTATCTGGACCTATGAGACGTCCACGCCGTTTATAGAAATTCTCCTGTACACAATTGTAGAGATATTAGAACAAGGGAAAGTAAATTTGCACAGCCCTCTCCATCAAGTAGGTGATGGAACACCCAAAGGCTCATATTCCTGATATTGTTCTCACATTCCTTATTCACTAGACCTACGTCGTAAACAAAATGTATACTTTTCTAACATCATACAAATAAGGAGACGGGGAATTTACGAGATACTCACCAAGTCAATCCCGTATTTTTTGGGCCCAATCATGATCATAGTGTATTTCAATTCGTCATTTAGTACTTTTATTGCCTGAAATCAAAATCTTGAGCACTCAAATGAGAAACTAATAGAGGATAGCTCAAACAAAGACCAGTACAACGAAAAAAGAAATACTTGGAGTTTTCAAGCAAGAAAGAAAAATCAGTGTACATATACATCATATCTTAGATTCTTAACTAAAGGTAGATAAATTTGATTCTTAAATTTTCATTCAAATGTAAAATTGTTCTGATATAAAGCTATAGATGTATATAGGACGATAATCATAAGCGGGACCCCGCTCCATGAACAGAGAAGCGGGATCCCTCTAAAAAAAAGGGGTTCCTATCCTATCTATATAAAGTATTACATACACACATATTATTGGGATGTTGTTGCATCTTTGAAGAGAAAAACAACATTGCATGGAAAGAACAAAGCTAAACCTTAAGAACTACTTCAAATCATTTGAACACAAAGAACAATCATAAGTTGCATATAACAAAACAATCACAAAGAATCCAGCATTTGTACCAGACGTGCAGGAAAATTTCTTGCCAAAAGGCGAGTAAGACCCTTAGCCTTGTCAAGAATTTTTGGGTCTCTAGTCTTTTCAGTAGTTGAGACTCTCATGCAATTATCAACCTGACCATAATTTGAAATAAAATCTCATCAATCCAGATACGCAGTTGAGAACACAAATATTGATAACCGATGTACAAACTCAACATAAGACTTTTCGTAAACAACATTTATTATGACATACCAGTTCACCTGACATGTCATGCTCTAGTAGAGCAGATTCTACCACCGGCCAAACCTCTGTTATATTATTTTCTGCACATGACAAGGCAAAGGCAGTCATAGAGATGAAACAGTTTAGTTCGCTGGTACAGTGGTACCCTAAGATTTAGCCAATACAATTTGAAATAGTTTTAAGCCCTTTCGTTTCTATTAAAATTGGATGGTTTAGTTTTCACCATCCACCAGAGGCCATCCGAGTGCTTCAGACATACCAAAAAAGCATTACGGATATGCGTTAGGTATTCTGTGGACATATTAAGATAGTCAATTTAATATACATGCCTGATCCATCCACGGTACACCCATATATGAAACTCCCATTTTACCCTACACATACCAAATTGGGTAACACTACAGTTTCTCCTCAAAAGAACAGTCAACAATTCCCTAGATTCTAGAAACCAAATATAAAATCTATTACGTGTTTGTCAAGCAACCAAGTAGAAGCACCAAAAAGATTTGCGCTTTGAAAAGAATTAGCCAAATGTTGGAAATTTTGAGTAGAAATTTCATTCGCCAGAAGTTAAGTTTTCCAATGCTAGAATTTTAACTTGATTATTGAATCCCGATAAAGTAGATGTTTGTAGAACTACAAGTATTGAGTAGAGACAAAACGAACGAAATTTTTGTTTCAAGGACATTGCATTACGCAAACCTCAATTTTTATATGTATATTTATTATTGCATTATGTTTATATTCTGTAAAATATATTTATTCACATTTATTATTAACATATATAAGTTTCTCGCAAATCATTGATATTTATCCAACACCAAACAAAGAAAGTAGAAAAGGAACAGGAGAGAACGTACTAAAATATTTCGGGACGGGCCTACGGAAAAATCTGAGCTTTGTTTTTTGGGTCGGAAGGGATTCAAGCAAGCCGTCGTCTCCCTTTGACGAAGGGCCAAAATCCACCATCTTAGACTCCTCGTGCTGCGGGACGACGCCGTTTTCGTTTTTTTCCATCCTCAGTCAGACTACGTCGTCGTTTTTGGGTATCAGCGAACGTCAGAGAAATTGGACGGTTGGGGAAGACGACACAGATTTTCAGTTACCAAATTACATTAAGATAAAAATAATGAAAAAGAAACAAGTCCAACCTCACGCATCCGGATATATGACAAGGGATATCGATCAAAATTCTCACTCTAGAATCCACTACCAAATAAGTTGAAGTCGTCAGCAATTCTGAATTCACCAAAACATAGAGAAGACTTCAAAGTTTATTGATAATAATATGAATTTTTTGCAAACTTAACGTCAATATGACCTATTTATAATGGAACTTAACCCTAGAAACCATATAGGTTCAAATAGGCAAGAAATTAAACAAATAACAAAATATCTAAAAGATTCTAATTTAAATATTAGAATCTCGTTTTACACATGGTAAACGACATAATTCGATTGGACTCTGCACCCTGAGTGTGCACGCTTGTTGCCAAACTTTGGTTCTTTGCCAGAGGTGTATTCACGGTGATCAGTTTCTCAGATTTAGAATTAGGTGTAGGACGAGGGTGATGGTGAGGGAGATGAGAAGGAAGAAGAAGAAGAAGTGAGGGTAACAAAGAGGGTGCAGCAGTCCGAATGGGGCCACAAAGGATTTTCTTACGCTTTTCAAGTAATATGTGTTGTTTTCGTTGGTAATATTAGCTTTTATTAATGTGATCGAGTATTCATTTATTGAGTAATACGCTGGGTACGACTCATGTAAATTGTCGGTCTCTTACAATCCGCATACAAACTGACATGCCAAACAAAAGTTGTGTTAATCTGAACAACTTGACAAGTGCGTACCTTGATTCTGAGCAGTGCATCGTCGCTGCAAAAGTCATAAGGAGGTTTATCCTCCATGCGAAGAAAACTGCGTTGGTGGCTGAACAACATTAATGCCGGATTTTCCTCTTTATGCTGCATATTCAAGGCCTCTTGATATATACTGCAGTTATTGTGTTTTGCAGTTTGGCAGAAACTTAGAGGGCAAGGCATCAACAATACACACTCGAGTAAAAGTAGTGCTGGAGACAAGGTTGCGCTGCTGACGTGCGCTGACTATTGACGAGCGGAGGAGGTCCGTTGCCTGGTGAAGAAAAGATTCCAGAAGACGGATAACAAAGTGTGTTCGATGTGGAGTTACTAAGTTAGCTAGAAGTAAAGTCAATGTTTTCGAATATGTGAAATAACGTTGGAGATGTAAACACCAAAATTGACCGAATGATTTTGTATTTCTCTATTGCTGTGAGTCTCTTTAAATTTATTGCACATAGTACAGAGATGTATGCATCCTCCCCAAATGGTACAACGAGCGGGAAGCCCAATTATCCCGGCGTTGCTGCCCTGCCATTGACAACTACTGATAACGCGAAATGAGCTCGAAAAGGGCTTCGTAGAGAACTCCTTGCAATCCAGCTCGAAAACAATGTCCCCCGAGCTCCAAATTAAGCAAAGTACAACCCCCACTTTGCAGCAAGGAATTCCATTGCAGGATCGAGGATTGTATAATTTCTTGTGCAACAAGTCATGAATTCATCTTTTGCATTCCTGGTGACTATTCCCACCCGTCGCGAATCACTCCTTCTCGGCGCTCCCTTTAACAGGGAATCCTTTGATCAGCAAGAACCTGACACATTCCTCCGATCCTATAAGCCCCGGCAGCGAAGGTGTGATGCAAAATGTGTGTTCTTCTTTCCTCTGAATCAGAAGAAAGATTTCATATTTTATGTACACGGTATTGTAGTTTAGCTTATGCATATTTTAAGAAAATCTCAAAATAATTAAACTCCGATTTAAACTATATATGGGGGTTCTGATCCAACACCTCTTTAAATGTATGAAAAAAACACTTTGCATACCAAAATAGTAAAAACCAAACTTATACTATTTTTAAGCTTAAAATTTTAGCCTTGCAATTTTAATTTCCATTCTTTCATGTTTAGTCAAATTATACGAACAGTCACACAGTTTTACAACAAGAATAATTATAAAGCTGGACCCAAAAATCCCACCAGCCAGGTCAAGTTCGACTTGCCCCGAAGGCTCTCGGACAAGTCTAGGCTCCGATCCAACTCCATACAATACAGAAAACAACACATTTTACAAAAAAATAAAGTAAACACATTCGACCGAAAAATCAAATCATTCCGCCGTCTGTGGGAATCGAACCCACGACCACGTGGTTAAAAGCCACGCGCTCTACCAGCTGAGCTAAGACGGCTCTCTTGTCCCTTTGATTTACTTATTTTATTACACTTAACTGTTAAATCAGAAGAGAAGAAGATTAGAGAGACGACTAATCCTTACCCCTCCCATTTTTTTTTGGGGCATTTAGATTCAGGTCCAAAAAATCAGCTACTTTTGGATTGAGTCCAGTTAGATATTCTTCCTAGTTTAGGTCTAATTGATCTCATCTTATTCCCGTTTTGCCCTTTATAGTAAAAATAAATATATATTTAAATTTCCTAATTTATGCATTATTTACTCAAATTTGAATTTCAAAATTTGATTCTTCGAATTCCTCAGTCTAGCCACAATTTAAGGAAAAAAATTTAAAAGTAAGTTCATGTGTATGACTATAAACCCACGACTTAAGTTGAAATGAATGATATATATAAAACATATGAAAAAACCTATGAACAAAAACCTGTGATATAGGTAGACTATGAACAAAAACTTGTAATATAAGCAATGAACAAAAACCTATGGTATAGGTAGATAAATACTTTTAATTTGAATTAGAATATCAAGAACGAATGTGTGTGTGCACTATTAATTCATGGTATAAGGTAGATAGAACAAGATAACATATGATACAGGTAGATAAACACAATTAACTTATGATAACATATGATACAGGTAGATAAACACAAATTTTTCTTTGGTTACGGCCTTTGGATTGAACAAAAAATCAAAAGCGCATCAACCATCAGAAGTAATAGAAGTGCATAGGACAAAAAGAGCAGTGTAGACATAGACGAGGGCACTAAGGGGCAAGGGGGATCAACTAACCCTTCGATGAATCTTTATGGATAATTTGTATGTTACCCCTTTTAAAGGTTAGAATAGACCTTCATACATGCCCTTTAACTATTTGATAAAATGCCTCAAAGAAGAGTCGACCTTATTATTTAAAAAAAAAATATATATATTATATGCAACTTCATATAATTTTTTCTGAATCCGCCACTGTATGTAAAAATCATTCCCTAATTAATCGTTTTACCAGTCACATATTTGCATTGCATAAATGTCCATATTATGTTTTTACAGACACGTGACGAGAGACATAATGGCATCCCGTTAGTAAAAAGCCATGTGCAGCAACAAATAATGCTCCTGTTCAACCAGATTTGGAAAATATGACAAACAATATTAGAATGAATATACGGAAAAATGTTATGGTACATATAATCAAACAACAAATGATAAGAACCATTTAAAGGTTCAGAATTTCCTGCCCTATCAAACACTGTCTTCAAAAGAACATTTTTAACAGACAATTTCTGTTTAAGGTCCTTGTAACCCAGATTAAGTATACATTATACAAACTAGCCTGTCCAATCTGCGTAACCAATTAAACCTCGATTGAGGTAAGCAGCGAAAGCTAACACCGTCTTTGAAGGCTTCGATACATCTGCCACGCCTTTCCTTTTCCCGGGTTTCCTCTCACGGAGAGACATTAGCAGTAGCACGCATAAGCCAAATGGTTCTTCTTCGAGACATAATGTGTGATGAATTTGGAGGGAGATGCAGAGGCACCGGGGATGTCAGCTGGGACAAGTATTTGAGTTTTACTGGACGTGATTCTCTTACCTGCCACATTTGCATAGAACAAACCTGAAATGGCTGGTACAAATACATCACTTTGCGCGCACACGTAGAAGTCAATGATCTTCTCGAACTCAGACCCCTCAGAATCCAGGTACTTTGACTTCTTGTCCGCTGGGATAATGCCATCCTGCAAAGAATTCCAGACTCACTAAGTACAAAATCTACATCTGAAATAGCATTGCAATGATATGGGTTTCGGAAAGAAACTGAAACATAGTAAAAAATTCAAGGCATAACAGAAGGAAGTGTGCACCTTGATATACGTTTTCGGAAAGATGTCTTTCAGAGCATCAAGACTGCTGTCCCATTTTGATTCGGTCAAATAGATTGTGGTATCCTTTGCGAATCCAAGTTTCCTCAAAAATAAAGCAATCTCTTGTGCATTATAGCAACTTTTTGTTCCGCTTTCATCTCCTCCTTGGCAACCGTTCTTCTCCAATATGTCAACCCTCAAGTCCACTGCTACAAATTGGCCATCTGACTTGCGGCTCAAAGTTTTCAGACGCTCAACCATTGATTCGACCACTTCACTGATCTCTTGTTGCAACTCTAATGTTCCAAACATTCCCAAACATGCAACTGAATCGCTAGAACTCTTTGCTTCTGTCTTCTTCATATTAACTGAAGGAAAGTAAGTAGCCAACCTTATGTTGCCCTTTGATCTATAAATTGGTTCCACGTGTTCAACAATGTAATCTTCTGTAACCCGATTGGGAACCTTAACAGCGGCAAGATTCCTTGTGGATAATTTACCAGGTCGTTTTTTTACTACTTTGACCACACCATCCAGGCTACTTATAAACTTCTCGACATCATATATCTCATCAAAGTTCCTGGAATTTCAGTTAAATTAGTTGCTTGCCAAAATCTTTTATCTAAATCGAACCAAAGAATTCTTTTATGGTATTAGTAGAGAAGATATCAGCAAATTTCAGATAGAGTAAAACGGTATATTTTTACTGCCAAAACCCAACACAAGCACAATGACAGCAGCAACACGGGAAGAAGTATTACTTGTTCTTAAACTATAAATAATCAAAGGAAAACAGGGTTTTAATAGAGCATTAGCGACTGACCTCTCATCCCCTGGTTTGGTCCCTCTAATATCAGGAAGTACAAGTGTTGCCCCTAGATACCTTGCCACGACAACAGCATCCGCGACCTGAAGAATGTCAAGGAACAGATTACTGAGTGAATAGCGAATTGGTTTACAAATGAAATGGCTAATGTAGGAATGTACAACAGAAAATCTTTACAAAAAGACCCAGGATTTTAAACATTCCAAATTAGTAACTTTATCAACGAGATCAACGGTTCATTAAATACCTGTGAAACATGGTATTCGGGGCCATTTGTTAATGAGAACAGGACATACCCCTCCGTCTGCTCTACATCATCTGCAAGCCAGGTAACAAGATAAGAAATTACGAAAAGTAATTAGGCAACGGATCATTGCAATAAACAGCATATGAAATTACCAATGATTTCAAAATGCAATGAAAACTTACCAGATGGCTTAGACCAACACTGTCTTAGCTCCTCGCCATCATCTTTCCAAGGTCCGCCATTCTTCTTAGCGAAGCTACCGAGGCCCTCCTTTGAATACTCGGAAGTTTCTAAGGTATCTCTTCCTCCTCCTCCAGGAAATTTCTCCTGTATAAATCAAAAGATAAGAAAATCACACAATATCCCTGAAATCGATGCTCAAATCTATCTGCTGAAATTAAACAATGTAAACTTCATAAAAAAAAATCCACATGAGACATGAACTCTATGCAACTCTTCTAGCGCGAAAACGCCGAAAAGTGAAGTGTGCCAAATGACCCAGGGGGATACAGACAAATCTTTTGGATAACAATTCAAATTCTTCAAGCAATAGAAATGTTTTGAATATTTTAAGTTTTGAATCCATTTTGCCTCTCAATTTCTAACAAAATGGGGTAAATCTACATCAACAAATCTACTGTGACCCAAAACACAAAGATTGAAACTTGCTGTGATTAAACTTCGCTTACAACAAATCAATGAAAACCCATCAAAGATGACAAATCAAATGAAACAGTAAACCCAGAAGCAGAGAAAATGCTATTGCACGGTGACATAAAATTTGATTATTCTGAAATAAAAAATCAAACAAAAAGCAGTAAAGTGATGATCTTTAGCATTTTGGAGAGAGATTAATGATGGGTTTTGTGGACTTACTTCAACAGAATCAAAATGGTCTCTCTTAATCATGTTCCCAAGCATCACAAACATTGTCAGTGTCAGCACTCCTGCCACTACCTGCCTCAAATCCACACCCATCTCTTTCTCTCTCTACAAAAAATAAGAACTCTCCTTCACTCAGTCACAGATCCTACTCGATCACCTCAAAATACACCCTCTCACTAACTCTGCTGAGAGAGAGAGAGAGAGAGAGATGAAGCCCCAGTAGGTGGTGATGGATTGGAGCACTAGGAAACCAAGCAAGGCACTTGGGTAATAAACAGTTGGGGAAAAGGAGAGTGAGAGATTGTAGTTTTGAATCAAAAATGAAAAACTTTAAAGGCAAAATGTCCAGCACAGGAAGTGTATCAGATCACATGTTACTCAGAACTGCATTTTGTAATTGTAAGTCTTCCTTCTTACAGCACAGCACACCGACACTTTCCTTGGGATAATGACACCTAGCCTAAATTTTTTTAATTGTAAGTCTCCCCATTTTCTTTCTTTCTCTGTAAATTCTATTTTTTACCACCTAAGATTACAGTATAATGATATTTCTCTTTCACTTTGTAAATAGGAGGTTTTAAGTTGATTCTCATCTGAGCCTATTTGAACCATATTAGCCAACTTTTTCACCCTCTTAGACTATATGATGTCGTTTGTTAAAAAAAAAAAAATCATCTTATTTTTTATTTTTATATTTCTTTCTTCATGTGGGTTTATTTTTGTATTTTTCTTAAGTGGTTGGAAAAGAAAAGGTTTTCTTCTTCTTTTTTTTTTTGTTAAAAATAAAAAGGTTCAAAATTTTGAAGAGCACAAATTTAATATTGAAAAATTAATACTATTAATTGTTATCGATTGGGATCGCACATTTAAATAAAAATTGTCAAATTAATATTTTATTCAAAAAATATTTTAAATTAATTATCTGATAGCATAATTTAATTAAAAAAATATAAATTTAAATCAAGAATGATATTCATAATTATAAAGCAGGAAAATAATTTTCCATCCAAAGATGCGAAACGAGAGATGCAAAATTTAGAAAAGCAAAGAAATATACTTTTTCTTTTATATAAACTAGGACTAAAGTGATATGTTGTTGAACTTTAGTGGCATTGTTGTAAGGAAATTTTGATCGTAAAGATTTAGTGAAATTATCATTAGAGAAAAAAAATATATAGTTGTAAATAAAAATTGCGTGTTGAACTATAAAAATATTATTACTACGTTTTCTCCGGGTGATGCGTCATCAAGTTGCATCAATGCTTTCATATTCTTTAATTTTTTATTGACCATAACACCTATCTTTCTGTGTTTTTAAGAAAAATAAGATTGGTGGTTGAAATGGCATTATCCATGTACTTTCTGAGAGAGAACTCTTTTAAGGAATTTTTATTACGATTTAATAGTATTTTTTTTATGTGCAAGTGATGGATCTTAATTTTAATTATTCTAAACATAAATTCGAATCAAATTATTATTATTAGCCTTATTATAAAGTTTAACTTATTTTTTCTCCGTTTAGTTTTATGTATTAAAAAAAATTAGGGATAAATTACACAAAGTATCTCAACTATTAGTCGAATTATAATCACTTACCTCATATTTTAAACATTACAATATCATACCTTAATTTATAAATTTGTTATAATGTCAGACATTCGTTAAATTTTTTGTCAATTTAGCTGTTAACTGTCGACGTAGCAGGCAGCTAGCCCACTCACTCATCCAACCGGATTGATAAATAAATAATTTATTAAAAAGTTAAGAAATTATTTTGTAACAACAAAACTAAAATAATAAAGAGGGTCCCACCACTAAGCTTGGCAATTCCTTCCTCCCCCATCGTGCATTATCCTCTCCCACACCAGATGCCACCCTCACTTTCATAACTCCGGCCAAGTCCTCTTCTTCTCCGGCCACTGGATTTTCCCCGCTGGCAATTATTTCTGAAATATCTTCTCTCTCTGGGCTCTTCCAATTATGAAGTTTGAAGGTTATGGAGGAGAGAGAGGGAGTTGCTGGGCGAGTTGACCAGGCATGGAGGAAAGAGAGGTGCTGGGGTCGGGTCTGTAGTGGTAGTGGGCGTGTGGTGACTGAAGATATTGAAGGTTTTGAGCTTCTTGATTTGCGTGGGTTGTTGCAGGAATTTGGTCTCTATCTGCATTTGGAGATCTGCAGCTATCCCTGTTGCCAAGAGCGGGGTGCCGCAGGTCAGTGCACGGGTTGCAGGAGCCGATCGTGAAGAGGATCGACGTTCATCGAAATTCGGGCCTTGCTGAAGCCCAGGGCTTTATAGTGGCTGTTGTTGCAGATATGCAGATATTGAAGAAGATGACATTTTTGGAGGGGAAAAGCGAAGAGAGAGACATCGTGAATGGCTAGTTTCGTGGTTGAGTGGCAAAGGTTGATTTGAAGCTCTGACGGCGGGAGGGATCGGACGACAGAGATTTTGAATCCATGGTTGCAGAGGACTTGACTTTTAATTTTTTTTAAGGCTCCGAGGTTGCTGCGAGTTGCAGCTATGGGTGAGCGTGATAGATTTTTGTAGTTGAAGGTGTGGGTTGCTGAGTTAACCACCAATCAGGTGGCCGGAGAAGAAGAGGACTTCGCCGGAGTTGTGAAGGTGAGGGTGGTGCGTGGGAGAAGGAATTGCACGGTGGTGATGGGAAGGAATTGCTAAGCTTAATGGTGGGACCCTTTTTATTATCTTAATTTTGTTGTTACTAAATTATTAATTTTTTTATATTTTATTAATTTATCAATCTAGTTGGATGAGTATGTGGCCAGTTGTCTGCCATATCACCCGCTAACAGCCAAATTGACAGAAAATTTAACAGATGTCTAACATTGCAACGAATTTGTAAGTTAAGATATGACATTGAAATGTTTAAAGTATGATGTATGAGATTGTAAATCGACCAATAGTTAAGGTAAATTTATGTAATTTATCCAAAAATTTAAAAAAAAGTACGAAAAAAAGTCTTGCTTTCATAATCAATGATAACGTGGCTAACCCAACGTTTTTCTAGACCAACAAGTAATGCTTATGAAATTATTCTTGCAAAAATAACTTTCTTTTTTTATTTTTTTATACAAGCAAGATAGCGAGAGGAAATCAAACAAGAGCGTAGGTAAGTAAAAATGAGTGTGTGGATAATACTATCATTTTTTAATCCATTATCGCATCCTCCCCACCACACATTTTATTTACTTAGGAGACATTTTATTTTGATCATACACTTAGGAGATCAAACGGTATCAATTTGAATAGTATTCCACCACACATTAATGACCAACTAATTCTCTTTTTCATGCAACTTCGGTACCACATGAAGTAATATCATACTTTGACTCCTGACAAATGGTATCAATTTTAATAACAAGAACGAATTTGATCATAGAATGTAACACTACAAGATTGATCCATAGTTGTGCTAGTAATAGTGTTAGTTACCTTTTCTTAAAAAGGAAGAATCCCACTTTGTATAGGAAGACTTAAGCATCTCAGTTAAGTATCTTACCAAAAACAAGAAAAAAAGCATCTAATTTAAATAACTAGATCTCGGATCCACTCTACCAAAACAAACAAAATTAGATAGTTATTTTATTTTATTTTTCTTAGAAGATCTAGATTAATTAAAATAAATATTGGTATTGATAATTAATAGAAATCTATTTTGACAAAAAAACAAAAAAATGAAATCTATGATTACATAATCCCTACAAACACTGGAGCCAAAATTGATGGACATCACTCCGCTGTCTGAGGCGGATGATTGCCAGTTGAGTCAAGTCACTTCCTTGTCAGCTTTGGCCGCTTCCTACTTTCTCCTTAATGTTATTAGGATGGAACTTAGTTGCTGAAAGAATCAACAACTTCTCTCGATCACCAATCACGATTGGATACATGTTCAAATTGGATTAAAAAATAAATAACTTGAACACATGTTCAGCCATGATTGGTTATCAACAGGGGGTGCTACTGATTCTTCAACAACCAAGTCCCGTTCATATTATTAGTCCATTAGTAAACTTGAGTGCTAAAGTCTAACTGATTACAATCAATTAGTTATAAATGATGTGATCATAAGTGTATTATTTGGCATTAAGGAGTAGGAAACGTAAATTTTGTAGTTCAGTTGGTCAAGTGTGCGCATGTGTCCTTACCTACAAACTTATGTGTTCGATTCCTTGTTCTTATTGTCACTTGTATGTATGGGTAATGAATTATGTATCTCATGTAATTGAAAATAGCGGACAAAAAAAAAACAATAAAATCATATCAATTTGAAAGAAAAGTTATTATACTGTCATACTCTTGACAAATAATAGGGAAATTAGTAGACTTTCACGATTTAATCATAGTGCCGCAATAAAATTATGTTAAGTCAACAAGGCTAGAAACAATTAGGTATCAAATTTATTATAAATTAAAATGTATTGTCATCTCCAATTATGTGACTTAAATTTGAAATTTTCTTTAGCAGTGAATAAAAGTACCGCTAAATCAAAAAACTACTTAATAAGGTTGTGTTGCCATAACAGAAAATAAATACATAAACTACAAAGTTTATATGTAAAATGTTATAAACACTAAAATTCCACTTACTCAACGAGTTTGGCAAGCAAAGAGCTTATAGTTCAGCCGATATTTCACACTTGAAGTTCATTTTGTCCATTAATCTTCTTCAATTCATTCGATCTGATGATAATTGAAAATTGAAAATGATAGATAAGAAGTAAAAATAGGTGTGTAAATAACATTACTTTTCAAAAATTTGATAGTTTAAACGTCCGATGCAGCAATAAATGACATAGCAGCACAATTGTAGTTCATGATAGTTGAATCGAGGACCTGAACTTCCATCAACAAAGACTATGGGTCATTAGACCAAACTATCATCTATCATCATGTATTTAGTTTGCCCAAAAAGTATAATTATGTACTAGTATTTTGGTTCATTTTTTGCTTTTATATTTATTTGGTCTTCTTGTGTTAATTCATTAACCGCTTTTTAGCCAAAATGGTCATTTAGATTTGTGTAAGTCCTCATTTTGGTCTCTGAGATTTAAAATCCATATAAGTGGTCCATGAGATTGTCCACAATCAATCATTTTGGTCATTGGATGAAAAATTATGTTAAATAAGGATCAAAATGACAAAATTACCCTCAATTTAATAAACAATATGCTAAAATGATTTGACCAAAATCAAGGGTATTTTTGTCATATTATCCTCATTTTATAGAGATTTTTCATGAAAATGACCAAAATGATTGATTGTGGACAAACTGAAGGACCCATTCTATTGATTTCAAATCTCAGGAACTAAAATGAGAAATTATGCAAATTTCAGAAATCATTTTGACCAAAAAAACCTTTATTAACAGCTTAGCATTTGAGGGTTGATATACGAGTCAAAGATGAAACCCCTTAACTAGTGTTAAACGAAAAGGATTTTAAGGTGCCAAAGTCAAGCCTTGCAGGGGTGGAGAATGCTGCTCTATTTTCTTAAAAATTGTGTCTTAAATTAATTAATCAAATGATTAAGGTGGTAGGGTTTGCTCTAGTTAAGTTTGAGATTCTTATCCTTCATGACGTGAACGAAATTATAAGTTATTTCAAGTGGTTTTTGGTTAATTAGCTGGGCAATTGTTTTCAGTTTTAAAAATATAGGAAAGCTTGGTTTGACTGAACAAGAGCAAGATTGCTCAACTAATTTTTAAGCTACATAGAACACATTTATTGATTGTATTGTTAATCACGTCTCTTAAACTAAAGAAATTCAATAAATATGATACGAACAATTGCCATAACTTGTGCAAAGTCATACAATTTTTGTAACAAAAAGGAAAAATAATTGTCATAACTTATGGGATAAAACTTACCCTAAAAGACGGATTTGTAATTAGAGAAGACAATGAGCTTATATAACAAAATTATTAACGTGAAAGATAGAATATTTTTTATATACGAATAAAAATTACAAAGAGAAGCCCCTCGGGCAAGAACTAAAACAGAAATCCCAAAACCAAGCAGCACGAGCTTCACAGGAAAGAGTGTATCACTAAACCTAACAATCATGACACAGATGATTAGGAATGGGCAGCGGTTATGGCGGGTGGATAAGCGTGGTTATTTACTCATAATTGGTTATGTTCATACCCGCATAATCGTTTACTAGTTGGGTAATTGCACAAACGGTTATACCCATATCCATAACTGTTTACAAATAGTTAACCGTACCCATAACCGTGTACCCATTTAACCATAACTATTTACCCATTTAACCATAATCATTTACCTATTTTTGACTTCATCCTTTTTTTACCTATTTACCCTTTTTTTCACCCGTCTACATGTTTTTTTTAACAACTTGAAAATTACAAAAGAAAATTTTGTCATAATTTTCGTTTTCTGACAATTAAACACCGTTATAGATACATTTTAGCATACATTTCCCTATTTTAATCATTTAAGTTCTTATACAATTTCAATAATTGAAATAATAGTTTTCAAACGATATTTTTTTGCTACACCAGAGCAAGTCTTTAATTATAATCCATATGATTGCAAAGTAAAGCTTATAAAAACAAAAAGTAGTCATTATCTTAAATGCTAGATGATTCAAAGCTCCAAAATATTCCGAAACTAAACACTTTTGAACACTAATGTTTTAGCACGTTCAATCACGAAGTCTCATTGACGCGTTGTCATCAAAAGAGGCCTACAAAAGAAATGTAAAATTGAATTAGTATCCCATTTAGGAACATCGACACCAATTAGCATGAGAGAGAGGGCGGCGAGGAGAGATAGATGAGCAATGGAGATGAGAGGGAGGGCAGCGAGGAGGGAGAGATGAGCGGGAGACGAGGCGTTTGAGATTCTTGAGTTTGGTGAAGGGATTGAAAATTTAGGGTTTTTATTTTATTTTTTAATTTTACATATATTAAATTAAATGGGTAAATGGATACCTGTTATAACTGCAGGTAATACCCATAATCGATGGATATCCGTTATAACAGCAGGTAATAACCATAACCGTCCCTTTAAATTTCACGGATAAACGGTTATATCCATAACTGTTTGTTTATCTAAATGGTTATTCATAACCGTAAACGTGAACTTTAAATGGGTGGGTAACTGCAGTTATCCAAACCCATAGGTATTTTACCCATCCCTACAAATGACCAATTTTAGCTAACGCATCAACCACAAAATTTACCTCTCAATAAATATGACAAAATGAAATATTTTACAAGTTGCAAGCAGTCGGCTGAATATTAAACACCAATGTATTGAGATGCCAAGCAATAGAGCTGGTCTCGTTAATCGCATCAATGATCAGAACATAAAAAATTTCAGTTAATGTTGTGCAATGTACGAAAATGAAGAAAAATACATACATTATCTCGCCAATATATGCACCTAGCTTACTAAGACTTGTGCAATTGGCTGGGTTTTGAACTAATTTTGGGTCGATGACTTGTCCCAGTTCGTCTTACTAACCAACTCCACTACTCCCAGAACTAGAAACAATTTAAGGCTCCTACTATAATTTTCACTACTATTACTACTACCTAACGATAAGTGAGTTTATCAAGTTCGTTTCATTTGTGAGCGGGCTTATCAAGTTCAATTTACTTGAATGATGAATTTGATATCCAATTATAGTTTTTTCAAGGGTTAATTACAAAAAACTACCTCAAGTTTGGGTCAAATGACACTTTCATACCTCATCTTTTAAAATTGACAATGTCATACCTCATCTTACGAATTTGTGTCAATGTTATACCTTCCGTTAGCTTGGTCGTTTATTTCTCAGTTAAATGCTGACGTGGCTTGATGCGGGACCCATTTTTATTAAAAAATTAATAAAAAAATTATTAAAAACAAAAAAAATCATTTAATATTATTTAAATATTAAAATAATAAATACCCTTTTTTTTTCTTCTCTCTTCCTCTTCTTCTTCTTCTTCCTCTTCTTCTTCTTCTTCTGCAGGGGGCCGAACTGGGCTTCTTTTTTTTTTTTTTTTTTTTTTTTTTTTTTTTTGTTTTCTTCTCTCTTCTTCTTCTTCCCTCTTCTTCCCTCTTCTTCTTCTTCTTCTTCTTCTTCTTCTTCTTCTTCTGGGGGCCGAACTGGGCTTTTTTTTTTTTTTTTTTTTTTTTTTTTCTTCTTCCCTCTTCTTCCCTCTTCTTCCCTCTTCTTCTTCTTCTTCTTCTTCTTCTTCTTCTTCTGGGGGCCGAACTGGGTTTTTTTTTTTTTTTTTTTTTTCTGGGTTTTTTTCTGTAGGTCCATGGTTATTTCGTGCATCTTCCCCTCTCTCTTCCCCATCATCTTCCTGCAACCCAGCAACCCAGAAAAGAAGAAGGAGAAAGAAGAAGAAGAAGAGAAAAAAAAAAAAAAAAAAAAAAAACCCCAGTTCGTCCTCTGCAGAAGGGGAAGAAGAAGAAGAAGAAAAAAAAAAAAAAAAAAAAAACAAACAGCAGCAACCCAGTTCGCCCCCCTCACACCCACCCTCTCCTCTCCACACCCATTCCCCACCCCACTCCCCCCCCCCCCCCCCCGCGCGGACCCCCGTTGCCCATTTTCTCCTCGCCCAGGAGAATGGGTTTTTTTTTTCTGGGTTTTTTTTTTTTTTTTTTTTTTTTTTTTTAGGGGTTGTAGATGGTGGGTGCGAGGTTGGGGTGCGAAGGTGGGGAGGTTGGGTGCGTGGATGTGGGGAGAAGAGGGGGTGAGGAGCAAGGAAAACAAATTAGTTTTTTTTTTTCTTTTTTTTTCTCTTCTGTTTTTCTGGGTTGTAGTTGCAGAAAGGGGAAGAAGATGAAGATGGGGAGAAGGGAGAGAGGGGGGGAAGGGAGAACTGACGTTGGTTTTTTTTTTTTTTTTTTTTTTTTTAAATAATTTTTCTTTATTATTTTAATATTTAAATAATATTAAATGATTTTTTTTATTAATTTTTTAATAAAAATGGGTCCCAGATCAAGCCACGTCAGCATTTAACTGAGAATAAACGGCCAAACTAACGAAAGGTATAACATTGACACAAATTCGTAAGATGAGGTATGACATTGTCAATTTTAAAAGATAAGGTATGAAAGTGTCATTTGACCCATACTTGAGGTAGTTTTTTGTAATTAACCCTTTTTTCAACAAAGATATTCCATTAGAGCTGACCCATTTGGTTTAGCTCAAATCCCATCCTTAATGTCATTGTATATATAACAAATGGTTCGAATCTGAGGACACATGCTTTTGACATACATTTTGACACCTATTTGTAGAGCCTATTTTATAAAGTATTTCAACGGTCATAACCGTTTATATTTTAGTACATCATTCGTAGATCATCATTGCAAAAACTTAGACAAATCTAAAATCATTAAGACATTCATTTGTAGTGAAAAAAAAATAGACGAATACGATTCAACAAAGAAACACTAAATTTAATCCAACGGTCATATAATTTCGAACTTGGGTGATTTTTAGACGATATGATACATAAAAGATAGACGGTTGAATCTTTAAAATACATTATGGAAGAAGCTCTACAAAATATGTCAAAATATGTGTCAAAAACGTGTGTCACAAAACTTCTTCACACCTTTTATTTTAGTCCGAAATGATATGATCCAACCCATTGGTTTGGTACGGTTTGCAACCCAACTGAAATGATCCAACTCAACTTAAACCAACGCAACCCAACCCCATCCTCCATCGGCCCAGTCCAACTGTTCCTCTCGCACTCTCCCTCACCTCACTCTCTCTCGTCAGTCGTCTGTCACTTCCAATCCAAGCCACCACCAACACACCAAATTCAAAACACCGAATCCCCCACCATTCACCATCCAAACAAACGCCCAGATCTCCTCCTCCTCCTCCTCCACATTTCTCCGATTCAGATCCGACTTTCCCCGATTCGGATCCGCCGAGATCCAATCCCAATTTCGGATCCCCAATGGAGAAGTCGTGCACTCTCCTGGTCCACTTCGACAAGGGCACCCCCGCCCTCGCCAATGAGATCAAGGAAGCCCTCGAAGGAAACGACACCGAATTGAAGATCGAAGCCCTGAAGAAGGCCATCATGCTCCTCCTCAACGGCGACACCATCCCTCACCTCTTCATCACCATCATTCGCTACGTCCTCCCCTCCGAGGACCACACCATCCAGAAGCTCCTCCTCCTATACCTCGAGATCATCGACAAGACCGACTCCAAGGGGAAGGTCCTGCCGGAGATGATCCTCATCTGCCAGAACCTCCGCAACAACCTCCAGTCCCCCAACGAGTACATCCGCGGCGTCACGCTCCGGTTTCTCTGCCGCTTGAATGAGTCCGAGATTATCGAGCCTCTTATCCCTTCGATTCTCGCCAATTTGGAGCACCGCCACCCGTTCGTGCGGCGGAATGCGGTCCTGGCGATCATGTCCGTGTACCGCCTGCCGCAGGGGGAGATGTTGCTGGACAGCGCGCCGGAGATCATAGATCGGTTCTTGGCATCGGAGCAGGACCCTTCGAGTAAGCGAAATGCTTTTCTTATGCTGTTTAATTGCGCGCAGGATAGGGCTGTGAATTACTTGTTTAAGCATATCGATAGGATTATTGATTGGGGGGAACAGTTACAGATGGTTGTGTTGGAATTGATTAAGAAGGTCTGTAGGGTTAATAAAGGTGAGAAAGGGAAGTACATTAAGGTTATTATATCATTGCTTAATGCCCCGTCGAGTGCGGTTGTTTATGAGTGTGCCGGAACCCTTGTGTCATTGTCCTCGGCACCTACTGCAATTCGGGCAGCTGCCAACACGTACTGTCAGTTGTTGTTGTCTCAGAGTGATAACAATGTGAAGTTGATTGTGCTGGATAGGATTAGTGAGCTTAAGGCATCACACAGGGAGATTGTGGTTGAGTTGGTTATGGATGTGCTCAGGGCATTGTCGAGTCCTAATGTTGATATTAGGAGGAAGACTCTTGACATTGTGCTTGATTTGATTACTCCTGCGAATGTTGATGAGGTTGTGATGATGTTGAAGAAGGAGGTTGTGAAGACTCAGAGTGGGGAACATGAGAAGAATGGGGAGTATAGGCAGATGTTGGTGCAAGCAATATACGCATGTGCTGTTAAGTTTCCTGAGGTGGCTAGCACAGTGGTGCACCCCTTGATGGATTTCTTGGGCGATTCGAATGTGGCTTCAGCCCTGGACGTGGCTGTTTTTGTGCGTGAGATCATTGAAACCAACCCCAAGCTGCGTGTTTCTATAATAATGAGGCTGCTGGATACTTTCTACCAGATCCGCAATTCCAGGGTGTGTACTCATGCTCTATGGATTATCGGCGAGTATGCTCACTCGCTTTCTGAAGTTGAGAGTGGGATTGCAACCATTAAGCAGTGTCTTGGGGAGCTTCCATTCTACACTGCTTCCGAGGAAAAGGAGGCACAAGATGCTTCAAAGAACTCTCAGGTGGTAAGCTCGAGCACTGTGTCTTCTAGGAGGCCTGTGGTCCTTGCAGACGGGACCTATGCCACCCAGTCTGCTGCTCTGGAAACTGCGATGTCTGCACCTGTCCTTGTTCAAGGATCTCTGACTTCTGTGGGGAACTTGAGGTCATTGGTTCTCTCGGGTGATTTTTTCCTTGAGTCAGTTGTGGCTTGCACATTAACGAAGCTTGTTTTGAGATTGGAAGAGGTTCAGCCTTCAAAGGTTGAAGTGAACAAGGCAACCACACAAGCATTGTTGATCATGGTCTCTATGCTGCAACTGGGACAATCCTCAGTCCTTCCACATCCGATTGATAATGATTCTCAAGATAGAATTGTTCTTTGCATCCGATTACTATGCCATAAAGGTGAAGGAGTAAAGAAGATATGGCTGGAGTCATGTAGACAAAGCTTTGTGAAAATGCTTGCAGATAAGCAGCTCCGGGAAACAGAAGAAAGTAAAGCTAAGGCCCAGATATTGAATGCACAACCTGATGACCTTATTGATTTCTACCATCTCAAGAGCAGAAAGGTAAGGAAGACTTATGCTTCTCGTCTTTTGCATTCAGTAAAGTTAATATCCTATCAAGGGTTTGATATTGTTTCTTTATGGATTTTTCTTTCGTTTCAGTTTGTTATGATAGACTTTTGGTCATGTTCTGATTTGCTTTAGATATTGAGGCAGATTATTTTTCTTAACTATTTAATGGTAATTTAGCAGTTTATAAAGTTGTGGTACAAACAACCTGTAAACTGTAGTTCAGATCGACCACCAAAACCATCGTTTGTATCACATACTTTTGAATGTTTTTCTTATATGCATATATTTTTCAGGGCATGAGCCAGCTTGAGTTGGAAGATGAGGTCCAAGATGATCTCAAACGTGCTACTGGAGAGTTCACAAAGGATAACGATGACGCGAACAAGCTCAACCGCATTCTTCAGCTCACAGGATTCAGTGATCCTGTTTATGCTGAAGCCTATGTTACAGTTAATCATTATGACATTGTTCTTGATGTTACTGTCATCAATCGAACAAAGGAAACCCTTCAGAATTTGTGCTTGGAGTTGGCCACAATGGGTGATCTCAAACTTGTTGAACGTCCGCAAAACTATACACTAGCTCCGGAATCAAGCAAACAGATAAAGGCAAACATTAAGGTCTCTTCAACTGAAACGGGAGTTATATTTGGTAACATTGTGTACGAGAGTTCTTCAAATGTGCTTGATAGAACGGTTATTGTCCTCAATGACATCCATATCGATATAATGGATTACATCTCTCCTGCATCATGCACTGATGTAGCATTTAGGGCAATGTGGGCTGAGTTTGAGTGGGAGAATAAGGTACACTGGTTTTGATACATTTTTACATTATTTTCTGTGCTTCATTGATATGATCATTTGGTGCATCTTGGAGAAATGGCTTCTCAATGACTCTAAAGGATCTCACTTCTTTAAACAATCATTTGATATTTTATGTGGACAGATATTGATGTTGCGATAAGGCTTAGGAGACATGCGTTCATATGATGAACCACTTTATTAACATTTAATTGTTTGATGTATCTGGTTATGAATATTGATTATGATGATGTTGTGCTAGTAGTAAACTAGAAAAGTATATAATATTTGCGGTGGTTGTTGTACTGTTTGTCAATGGGTGGTAAACGTTGGTGATGATTACTGCCATGTGCTAGCACCTTGCTAGTTGTCCTTATTTTTTAATGGTAGTAGGATTGTCTCCAACCCTCAAAGATATGATGCATCGTGGGCAACTCTTTCATTTAGCCAAGTCACATACATTGATCCCAGTTAAACTCTCTATAGGACAGCTGTCAAGCCTCAGAAATCACTTTTGTCGTTCTAGTAGATATATATATATATATATATTTGTTTATTTATATTCAATTTTATGTTTTGTGGTTGTTGCACCTTAAATTATGCAAATTTATCAATTTCTTTAATGTTATATAATCCCTGGTGGACATCAAATTTGGCTTATGTTTCCTATGTCATAAAGGGGATAATTTAGACGGTGTTTCTGAATTGTCATTGGTTGCTAGCTCATGAATCATCTTTTCATAAATGTGTTGCTCATTTTATGATTATATAGTTCTCATGGATTTATTTTTCATTCTCACATCAAAAGGCAATGTGCATCATATGTGTCGATATTTGGTTTTGTTCCTTGATAGATACATTTGGATTCTACTATGCATTAATACAGTCGTGTTTCCCCAGGTTGCCGTAAATACTGTTATTCAAGACGAGAAGGAATTTCTGAACCACGTTGTAAAAGCGACTAACATGAAGTGCCTGACTCCACCGTAAGATTTAGACTATTAACTCTGTTACGTGTGAAATTATTACTTAAATAGATGCACAGAATCATACATAGCTATGGACATATGCGGGCATGCGGAGCATTAATACGTGCATATATAATTATACAACAACCATTCAAGTAGTTGGCATAGTTGTCTATTTTAGTGCGATGTTGGCCATTCTTACAAGTGTCCTACACATGCATCTTAAGAGTAGGAAGAATTCCTTTTGATTTCCTATGCATTCTTGGTGGATCATTGATGGTTCATTAATTCCTGATCATCCTTACTGGCATTAGATCGGCACTGGAAGGAGAGTGTGGAGTCCTCGCTGCTAATCTGTATGCAAAGAGTGTCTTCGGGGAGGATGCTTTGGTGAATGTGAGCGTTGAGAAACAAGCAGATGGTAAGCTAAGTGGATACATCAGAATTAGAAGCAAGACTCAAGGCATTGCCCTCAGTCTGGGGGACAAAATCACCTTGAAACAGAAAGGCGGCCCTTGATCGGACATTAACCCTAATTTTGCAGCTGTTTTTTTCTTCCTCAACCTTGTGAGTACGAGTCTGCTTGCAGCCATAAGCCTATATCTTTTCATCTTGCTCTTACAGTCATGTTTTTCCCGAGGATCAAGTTTGTTATAGTTTGGTTTCTTATGTCCTTGCCTTGGATGTTACATTTAGCTTTGTTCCTTTGATTTTTCGCAGCAAGTGCGTGGATAGGACGTATTGCTATCCACGATATATCCAAAGTAAAGTTGTAGTGATGTCAACCTTACACATTTCTATTGTCAAATGTAACATTTCGTGTTTTAACTTTGTACTAGCTGTTGCTATCGGTCCACAGTATTTGTGCCAGTATTTTCTGCCCGTTGCGTTGCATATTTCACCTTCAAGTTTACCGGGTCGCTTTGCTTTACTTTTTTGCATCAATCGACATTCACCCCCCTTGGGGAAAAGTTAACAACCTTTTTAGTTTCCCTTTGTGGGATGAAGGTAAAGTGTGCACACACACACAATCTCTAAAGTTAACAACTTATCATGTCTTAAAAGCAAGCAAATTAGTCTGTTATGGTACCTTAAAAGCAAGAAACCAGCATTCTCGTTACGCAAAAGAAGCAATTTACTCCAAGGTACACACAAACAAAATAATAGTAACTAAATAAATAAACTTTCCATGAATCTTAACTGCCCCTATTGTTTTTAACAAACGACTGGGTAATTACACTAATTAATCTAAATTACGGGGAATTCGAACTTCGGGTGCGGAGTGTGGACTGGAGCACACTGCTTTTAACCAACTTAACTGTCTTAACCATCCTTATTATATTACTGATGTTCCAACAAAATTTAAGAGATTTCTTGGAAGGTTAATTTATGGGCAAACAACTTTAAGTTCAACAGGATTCAGTAGGCAGTCTTCATTTTTGTGTGTTTATGATGTTATATGTTTTTTAATTTGTTTGTTAAATAAAGGAAATTCTTGGCATGGTGGTTGAGGGTTCTTACGGGGTGTTTATCTTGCAGGTTGAAGGTTGGTTTGAATCTGGTAATTCTCTTTGTTTTCATTTGGTACTGTTTGGTGTGAAGTGAATTTTTATTTTTTTATTTTTTGAGTGGTGTGGAAGAAACCATGACTCTATTTTTTACTGCACTCTTCTGCAATCTTTTGGTGCACTATAAAACAATGTAACCCAAATTTTGGTTCAGTCAGATTGGTTGGGATTCTGAGATTGGAAAGTGCTTTCTTTTTTTTTTTTGGAAATGGCTGATGTTGAAAGTTTTGAGAATCTAAAAGCTGCCCAGAAATTGTTGAAGGCTAGTATGGAGCAATCTACAGCTCTTTCTTCGGAAATCGATGACGCTTCGTCAAGGTTGGATGGCATGAAGCAGAGATTGTCATCTTTGGAAGCTGCAATTAAGCCGGCTGCGACGCAAAAGTGTGGATATTTTGCAATGAGGGACCAAATAAATGGTGCCATCGGTACTGCATCTGCTGTTCTCAAAGTGTATGATGTCGTTCGGGAGCTTGAGAATTCGCTCTCTTTCAAATCATGTTCGGATCTCCCCGCTTATCTTTCGGTCATGAAAAGGCTAGAAGAAGCGTTGAGGTTTCTTGCTGGCAATTGTGGGCTGGCCATTCAGTGGCTGCAGGACATTGTTGAGTTTCTGGAAGGCGACACATTGGCCAATGATCAAAGCCTCTTGAATTTGAAGAAAGCTGTGAGAATACTATGGGTGTTGCGTGCAATCAAGGGTTACGCTCGCCTTGATGGAGGGGTTCTCAATGCTGCATTCAACAAGCTGGAAACTGAATTTGAAAGTTTATTAATGGAGAAAAATGCTGCAACCTGCATTGCTTCATCTCCATTACTTGTGCCGGTAGTTCAAAAGCTTCAAGCCATAGTTGAGAGACTGAATGCTGCTGATCGGCTTGAAAAGTGCATTTTGTTGTACGCTGACGCGCGGAGTTTGAATGCTAGAAGAAGCTTGCAGGCTCTTGATCTCGACTACCTTGAGATAGAAGTCTCAGAGTTTGATGATTTGCAAAGCATCGACTCCGACCAATGGAGCGAGCATTTGGAGTTGGTTGTGAAGCATTTTCTTGAGCTTGAGTACAAACTCTGCAACAATGTCTTTGAGAAGACAGGATTGGACGCTTGGAAGCGCTGCATTGCAAGATTCACTGAAGAGTTTCGACTTGTTTCTTTCCTCCAATTTGGCAGGAGTGTCACCAAGATCAAGAAGGGCCCCTTAAAGCTGTTAAAGCTCTTAGATATATTCACGGTTCTGGAAAATCTAAGGTTGAATTTTAACAGGCTTTTTGGCGGGGAGGCCTGCGCTGAAATCCAAAACCTCACAAGGGATTTAATCAAGAAAGTTGTCAATGGTGCTTGTGAGATTTTCTGGGAACTTCCTAATCAAGTGGAGTTGCAAAGGTGGTTTTCTCCTCCTTCGGATGGTAGCATTCCTGGGCTAGTGACCTTTATAACTAGTTACTGCAATCAACTGCTAGGAGATAATTACAGGGCAATATTGATCCAGGTCTTGCAGATCCATCAAAGCTGGAAAACCGATATACATGAAGATGATGATGATCTTCTTTCGAATCAAATTTTTAGCACGATGGAGGAAATCAGACTAAATTTGGATGCATGGTCGAAGACCTACGAAGACATCTCCCTCTCCTATCTTTTCATGATGAACAATCACTGCCATTTCAGTCAATTGAAGGGCACAAAGCTTGGGGACTTGATGGGAAATTCTTGGTTAGGAGCACATGAGCAATACAAGGACTACTATGCAGCTCTCTACTTGAGAGAGAGTTGGGGAAAGCTTCTGATTCTTCTAACCCAAAAGTGTTGGATTTCGCTTCCTGTCGGGGGAGCAACGGATTATCATCAGGGCATCGACAATAAGAAAAGGCTCAAGGCATTCAACGAGGCTTTCGACGAAAGGTACAAGAAGCACTCGAATTGGGTCATTTCAGACGATTGCTTGAGGCAGAAGGTATGCCAACTTTTGGTGCAGGCAGTTGTACCTGTTTATAGCAGTTACATGCAGGAGTATGGAGTTTTGGTGCAACAAGATGCAAGTGCTAGAAAGTATGTGAAGCACACTACACAAAGCTTGGAGAAGATGTTGAGTTCACTTTTTCAGCCCCAGGTTAGCAAGTATTGCAGCACCAAACATACTCGCTTTATTGGTAGGTTGAAAAACGTAGTGACCAATCAGTTTCGTGTTACGCTTACAGCAGTGTGAGTTCATAGGGTAATGCTAGGAAACTACATTTTACAGTTATAGATTTCTATTAGCAATTTCTTTGTACATATGTACACATACTAATTAAGATGTATTGATTTAAATTATTATTCTTGGATTTCCTATTAACTTCTTCATTCTCATTCGTATTGATGTTCTTGATTTGTGAAAGGAAAAGTTTGTGCCAACTGATTTTCATCAGCACTTCAACAAAAAGAATTTCGAGTGGGATCACATAAAACTAAATCGATTGATGACGAGAACAACTTCTGGAAGTACTATGAGCACTTGAAATTGCAGTTAAATTCTGTCAATTTGATGAACGAAGGTTTACATTCCCATAAAAAAAATCACCAATCTGATAATCCGTAATTTAATCTACGACGTAATTGCAGAAGTGAAACTGCCAAACCACTCTTTACAAACCAACACAGGTGCACCTTCATTCTATGCTACTCTGAAAATTCAATATTTCCTAAAGGAGTTTCTATGATCTTCAAGAGGAAGAAGACAGATGCTAAGAATTAAGTGCCTGCAGTTGCAGCGGGCTCTGTTGATGAAGCATTCCCCTTGTTGTCTGAATCAGAAAGATGTTTGAGGGCTGCTGCTGATGGTCCTGATGGATCACGGCTAGGTTCTCTATGCCGTTGTAGACTGGAGCTCACAAAACGTGGTCTTTTGGGAATAGCGATTTGTTGCCATGTAGTACACGTGCGTGGAAAGTCTTTGCAGAAATCTGGTTTGGAGCTGATGCTGCAGAAGCTGCTTCTGCCGTCATTGGAACCTATACGAAAAGTTTACAAGTCAAAAGCTAAAAAATGAGCTTGCGGGATAACTGATCAGAAATAGAAACTCCTACAGCACTACAAGCTCAACATTATCAAGCTATTCAATCTATAATATCTTTCCCAACTTGGTTCCTTCTTCGGTCTCGGAAGGCAGATAAGAGCAATTATGTAGCATTGTTAACATGCATCCTCTGCCTAATGAACATGGTAAAGTTTGAACAATTGAGTATCAGGTTTAGTACTCTCAACCAAGTCAATCTCCGTAAGGCCTACCCTCAATCTCTCTCTCTCTCGGGAACTAACAGCAGCAACTTCACCTACATAAAATAAGCTAGTGTATGCAGAAGATTGACCAGCATAGTCCAATATAAGATTCATAACCTACATAAGCGGTGCAATGGGATTAGCATCCGCTATTCAAACTGAGTTAGCATGTAAAAAAGAAAATTGCAGCTAATCAAGAGAGTTTGATAGTCAGGATACAAAATCTACAGCCACTTCGCCCAGAAACACCTCTAAATCCTCTTTTGCTGGATATTGATGCTTCCCTTTGCAAACCAGCACGGTAATATACTCCTCAATTAATGAACATATTGATCTCGGTAAATTTGAACAAGTGATTCAACCATGAAGCAACGAAAACTTGTTAACAAGAACAGTTCAAATCACGAATTTGGGTTCAATCATCACGAAATGTTAATTGCATTGCAAACATTTTCTCAGCAACCAAACATACAGTTAATATCAACGCACATTATATATAAGAGAATGATTTATACCGGAGAAAAAATTGAAATCCAAAAATCGGAGTTCTAGAAAAGAAAAAAGAAAAAAGCACACAAATAACGTTATAATGGCAGGACTAAAGAAAAATGTTTTTTTTTATAGTGCAGAACAATTATAAATAACAAATTCTAAGAGCATCCAAATTTATATAAAAAAGGACTTTGAAGAATGTATTATCTGAAGTTGAAGTCGTGTGTCTAACCACCACATGGTGGCCTAGTGGCTGGAGACAAATTATAGGCTTGTATTGAGTTCGATTCCTGCTGCTCGTGAATCGCGCAATGGTGGTCAGGAGAGGTCGAAATGTCTCTGTGAGTCTTCCCAACTTTCGGAAAGGTGGACTGCCATGACGAAACCACTAACCTTTTTTAAAAAGAAGTTTAAGATATGTCTTTTTAATAAAATTGACGGGTTTTATCAGACTCAAAAAGGGAAAGAAAGAGTTTCACATTTGCTTCCTGACAAAAGAAACAAATGTGCCACATCTATCAATGGAACTGCAAATATAGTTCAAAGGTGGGAGTTTGAATCTTGACTGCAACTACTGACAGTTTTCTTTAGGGAACTTTTCTCTCACGTTAGTTTTTTTTTCCTCAATTATTTAAGCTTTTTTTTTAAAATATATTTTTTTGATCATTTGGGCTTTATGCTTCAGCGCTCACCTTCAATCAATTGCCCTTCCCTTCGTCTATGGTGAAGCAGTCAATCACCCATCCCCTTCTCTCTAAGAAGCAGAGAAAAATCAATTTCCAGACACGTGAATTTTGCGTATCCCGTTTTCTTCATATTCCTCTCTCGCGTTCTCGCATCTCTATTTCCATTGTCTTTCCCTCTCGGCTTTCTATCTCAGCTCCCTGCTTAAACCATACCGTCTCAACTGCAGATCTGTTTGACGTCGCTGTCTTCCCCACCAACCGACAAAGGTTTTCTCCACATATAAGCCGACGCCTCCAGATAATATCGTGGCATAACTTTTGGTATTCGTCACCTTGGTGGTGCTCAGGATCTCCACCGTCATTTGTGGCCAAGCCGTGGTTCTAACTCTGCAGCTTGATATCTCCCTATTTACCTCATCAAGCTGTACCAGATTCAACTACGGGATCATGTAAGACACGCACGACTATTCAAATACGTCGTCGTCGGCGGAATAAACATATCGGTCTTTGATTTTATTTTCCAACAGGGTATGTCAATCTTTTCTTTCGAGAATTTCATTTTGCTTTAGCTAGTATTATTATTCATACTGTCTTCTATGGAGTATACTTGTTTTTTTATATTATATATGTACGATTTGTTTGACTAAAGTGAAGTTGGGCTCTCCTCTAAGTGAGTTTGAGGTATTGTTCGGAGCCACTTGGCTTGGCTTGCATGCAGTTCTTGCACCGAATGCCCCTGCCTAGTGGCTCGGAGTAAGTCCCCATTTTTAATTTCTTGCATGCTGTAATTATCTTCCAACAATGTCTTCAATTTTTCCGTGTCTATAACAGTATTAGCCATACCCTATGAATAATTAAAATTGTTCAAACTAATTTTCAAGCCAAGTTATATATGAATGCACAGTATATATAAGATAATGATTTATGTCTAAAAAAAGTTGAAATCCAACAATGGCTAAAAAGTTGGAAAAAAGGACACAAAAAACGTTATAATGGCTAAAACTAAAGAAATGTTTTCATAGTGTATAACACTTACAAATAAATAACAAATCCTAAGAGCATCCAGATTTATATAATAAAACACTCTGAAGAATGTATTAACTGAAGTGGAATATGTCTTTTTAGCTATATTGATGGAGGTTCATCAGACTCTAAGGGAAAGAAAGAGTGTCACATTTGCTTTCTAACAAAAGAAACAAATGTGTCACATCTGCCAATGGAACTGTAAATCCGATTCAAATTGAGGAGTTTGAACACTGTCGGCAATTGCTGACAGTTTCCTATTCCTTTTCTCACACGTTGGTTTCTTATTTTCTCATTTATTTAGGTTTTTTCTTTAAATATATTGGTGTGGCCTTTTGGGCTCTATGCTTGAGTCGGCCCCTTTTCACATAACTAATCTATGGCATTTTACATGCCACAAATTCCAATTAGTTTCTATGATATTGGTAGTTCATTGACTGCGGGACTGATGAGTTGCTCACACTAGAAGTGGACTGGCTTATAAACCAAATGCTCTTCGAGCAACCACTGCACTTACCATGTCACATACGGAGATGGAGAGGAAGCAAACGGTTATTATATTTTTTCGACCTTGTCCATCTTGACATGTTAACTTCGTAATTTAACTCTTCCCCGTTCATTTTTTTTTGGGTAAGCTTTAACTTTATTGTTTTCCAACAACTTTATTGAGGAGGAAAACATAATAAGACTTAAATTAACAACAATTTTTTTTAATTAAAATAGGTGTACTGATTATCAGTCCGGTAAAATCACACACAACAATCTTGCATATAGTGGTATAGTTGGGTTCGGCCTTGGAGAACTATGCATTATTTCTCAGTTATCTTCTCGAGCGTTAACTCCAAAAGATTTCTCTCACTATCTGAAGGGACACAGACAACCTGGGATAATCTTCAATTTGTTCGGTCCTCACCTCTGAGGTGAGCATGTCTGGAGTTTTTTTCTCCTAATCACGAGAATTCCTCGGGTTCAGTCCTAAGCTCCGGCCTTTGTAAATCTGTATGGAAGGGCAGTTTAATTGATGCATTCCTGTTGAGAATTTTGTTTATTCTCCAACTCCAGATGAGTTTGGGGCCCCGACACCTCTTTTAAGACTTTTTGGCACCCCTATCTTTAAAGGGGGAGGGTGGTGGCCTTGATTTGGTGCCTCTCCAAGATCCCCTTGGTAAACTCGGCCCGGGCGGTCTTTGCCTTCATTTTTTGAAGAGCACGAGGTAACCTCTTCATCAATAAAAAGGAACGCTAGAAAAAATGTTAACTCCCCCGCAATTCAAGAAAAAATTGCGGTAAGTAATGAGAGGGCGGCATGTTCATCTCCCATCAGACAATGCGAGAAAACTTTTGGAGTTAACCCTTGAGAAAATAACTGGGAAATAATGGATAGTTTTCCGGGCCGAACCCAACTATACCAGTGTATGCAAGATTTTTGTGTGTGATTTTACCAGACTCTTAATCAGTACACCTATTTCAATTAAGAGAATTGTTGTAAATATAGGTCTTATTATGTTTTCCTCCTCAATAAAAGTTGCTAGAAAACAATAAAGTTAAAGCTGACCCAAAAGTAATGAACTTGAAAGAGTTAACCTGCGAAATTAACATGTCGAAATAGACAAGGTCGAAAACATAATAATCATCTGCCTTGTCTCCATCTTCGTATATGCTATGGTAAGTGCAGTGGTTGTTCTGAGAGCATTTGGTTCCTAAGCTAGTGCATTTCTAGTGTGAGCAACTCATCAGTCTCGTAGTCGATGAGCTACAATATTGTAGAAATTAATTGGAATATGTGGCATGTAAAATGCCATAGATTAGTTATGTGAAAAATGGACCAGCTCAAGCATAAATCCCAAAATGTCACAAAATATGTAACATCCCACATCGATCAACGAAGAGGGGGTGATGTGCGTTATATGTACATGCCCACCTCCATATAGCGATGCTTTTTGTGAACTCATTGGTTTCGGATTCCATCGGAACTTTGAAGTTAAGTGAGTTCGGGCGAGAACAATCCCAGAATGGGTGACCTTCCTGGGAAGTTCTAGTGTGAGTTCTCAGAAACAAAACCTTGAGGGCGTGATCCAAAGCGGACAATATCATGCTACGGTGGAGTGGGTCTGGGATGTGACATAATGGTATCAGAGCCACTTTGCCCTGTGGTGCGAGTGTGCCGACGAGGACGTCGGGCCTCTAAGGGGGGTGGATTTTAACATCCAGCATTGACCAATGGAGAAGGGGTGATGCACCTTATATGTACATGCCCACCTCCATATAGCACCGTGAGGACGTGGCCTAAAGCAAATAATATCGTGCTACGGTGGAGCCGGTTTAGGATGTGACAAAATATACTTTAAAAGCCTAAACGAGTAAGAAAAATAAAAACCAATGTGAGAGAAAGGGTAGAGAAAATTGTCAGCCGTTGGTATTCAAACTCCCTACTTTGAATCCGATTTGCAGTTCCATTGGTAGTTGTGACACATTTGTTTCTTTTGTTAGAAAGCAAACGTGGCACTCTTTTTTTCCCTTTTAGAGTCTGATGAAATCTCCATCAATGTAGTTAAAAAAAAGGGTAAAGTACAAAAAACTACCTCAATTATTGGGATCACGATAGTTTTATATCTCATCTTTTAAAATTGACAATGTCATACCGCATCTTACGAATTTGTGACAATGTCATACCTCCGTCAATTTTTCTATTAGCTTTTCTGTTAAGTGCTGACGTGGCAAGAGACTGGAACCACTTTCTATTAAAAATATTATTAAAAACTAAAAAAAAATTTAATATTTTTTTAAATATTAAAATAATAAATAAAAGTAAATTAAATATTAAAATTTTTTTTTTTGAAAATCCAACCCCACCCGCCCCCAGGAGAAGGAGGAAGAACTGAAGAAGAAGAAGAAGGAAGAAGAGGAGGAGGAAAAATAAAATAAAATAAAATTTGGAAACCCAATCCCACCTGCACCCCCCCCCCCCTCCAAGGAAGAAGAGGAGGAGGAAAAAAAAAAATTGAAAACCCAACCACATCCCCCCAAAGGAGAAGGAGAAGGAGGAAGAAGAGGAGGAGGAAAAAAAAAAAAAATTGAAAACCCAACCACATCCCCCCCCCCCCCCCCCAAAAAAAGGAGAAGGGGGAACGAAGAAGAAGGAGGAAGAAGAGGAGGAGGAAAAAAAAAATGAAAACTGCAACCTAGAAAAAAATAAAAAAACCAGAAGAAGGAGAAGAAGGAGAGGGGAAAGGGTCCCCGCACCCCTAGGAAATTTTTTGTTTTGTTTTTTTATTCTTAATTTTTTTAATATTTAATTATTAAAAATATATTTAATTATTTTTTAATTCAGTTGGATTAGTGAATGGTCTCTGTCTTTTGCCACGTCAGCACGTAACAGAAAAATTAACAGAAAATTTGACGGAGGTATGACATTGTCACAAATTCGTAAGATGCGGTATGACATTGTCAATTTTAAAAGATGAGGTATGAAACTGTCGTAACCCCAATAATTGAGGTAGTTTTTTGTACTTTATCCTAAAAAAAGAGTCAACTTCAGTTAATACCTTCTTCAACGTGTTCTATTATATGAATTTGGACACGAAAAACATTTTTCTTTAGTCATGCCATTATAACATTATTTGTGTCATTTTTTTTTCCAGGGTTTCCATTGTTGGATTTCAAATTTTTTTTTTCAGGCATAAATAATATCTTATATCTATAATGTGCATTCATATATAACCTAGCTTGAAAATTAGTTCGAACCATCTTAATTATTCATAGGGTATGGATAATACTGTTATGGACTTGGAAAAATTGAAGACATTAGTGGAAGATAATTACAGCAAACAAGAAATAAAATACGGAGACTTACTCCAAGCCCACTAAGCTAGGGGTATTCAATGCAAAAATTGCGTGCAACTCAAGTGAGGTGGCTGCCCGTTTCGAACAATACCTCAAACTCTCTTGGAGGAGAGCCCAACTCCACTTTAGTCAAATAAATCGTGTGTGTGTGTATAATGAAACACAAATACACATCCTTGGAGACAATACATGTAATAATACTAGCTAAAGCAATATGAAATTCTCAGAAGAAAAGATTGACATACGTGACGTGTTGGAAAATAAAATCAGAGACCTATATGTTTACTCCGCCGGCGACGATGTGTTTAAATAGTCATGCGTGTCTTAAACGACCCCTAGTTGAACCTGGTGTAACTCGACATGATAAACATGGAAGACAGCAGACCGCAAAATTAGAACCATGGTGACGAATACGAAAAGCGACTCCATGATATCATTTGGAGGCGTCGGCGTGAGTTGTGGAGAATACCTTTGTCGGTCGATGGGGAAGACAATGACGTCAAATGGATATGCAGTTGAGACGGTATGATCTAAGATGAGAGTTGAGATAGAAAGCCGAGAAGGGGAGACGATGGAAATAGAGACACGAGACCACGAGAAAGGAATACGGGATACACAAAACCCACATGTTTGGAAAATGGTTTTTTTCTGCTTCTTAGAGAGAAAGAATGAAGGGTGATTAACTGCTTCACTATAAAAGAAAGGAAGGGTGATTGACTGAAGGTAAGTGGTGTTTGTGGAGCTTCTGCTTCCAATTTATAGAGAGAGGTGACTGTACTCCTTCCTTGAGAGAGAGAGAGAGAGAGAGAGAGGGAGAAGAAGGCAGAACACCTTCCCTTTGGTGTCTATAATAAAGAGTGGGCACTGACATTGATGGCAAACCTCAATTGTCACCGTGCAGCTCCTAAATAGAAGTATATGTCTTATGTAGAAGTCTCTATGTATTGTAACAATAGTTACCCTTAATACATCGGTGTCATCTGAAAACAATGTCAACTTAAATCATTGGTGTCAAATTAAGTTGTAAATTGTGTGACTTTCTCTTCGTGTTAGAGTCGTTCCCACAATTGTGTGAGTGGTTTCTCCTTTATCTGATTTTGTCGCCATCAGTCCTCGTTGTGGAGGGGATCGATGGCAGATCTTTCCCTTTTCTCTTTGTTTCCTCCTTTAGTTCCTTATCCTACCTTTACCCCTAGCTTTCTTTCCATATTTGCCTTATCATTCACACCTCATGGGCATCCATCTTCCTCAACCACTTTCATTCTGGTCTGCAGTCAGTCTTCAACTCAACTTGTTGCGATTATTTGAGAGTGTGTGTAGAGTTCTGGTGTTCATACCCGCTCAGGTGTTTACAACACCACTACTTTCTCCATGTCTGCCTTTGTTGGCAATGTTGTTTGTGGTAATCCCACGGGCTTCTTTCAGTCTCTGGCTGAGATTGGAGCGGCATTCGTGGCTGAATGATATGATCTACCTTCTTTTCATCGTTGTGGCTTTACTTGGTTGAATTATTGGCAGTGTTGTTTGTGGTAATCCCACGGGCTTCTTTCAGAGATTGGAGCGGCATTTGTGGCTGAATAATATGATTTACCTTCTTTTCATCTTTGCGGCTTTACTTGGTTGAATTATTGGCAGTGTTTTTTGTGGTAATCTCACGGGCATCTTTCAATTTCTGGCTGAGATCAAAGCGGCGTTTGTATCTGAATGATATGATCTACCTTCTTTTCATCTTTGCGATTTTACTTGGTTGAATTATTGGCGTTTGTTGGGGAAGTCGAATCGGGTTGATCGTGAATTACTGTTGCGGCGGTGGTAGCAGGAATCTCATACCTTCCTTTGTTTTGTCTCTGGTTTTGGGCTCTTCGTTGGGCTCGGTTTGGTTAGCTTAGGAGAGTCCAATTTTTCTTTGTTTATATTTGAATGTGGGCCTTTGATGTGTAAATTATATTATGGAATAAAAAATGTTTTCCTTTTTGCGGAAAGGATTTATCAAAAAATGTTGCAATTGTGTTTTTAAAAAAATAGTGCCTCGTATGGCATCCAGATTGGAGTTTCATATTTCTTTTTCTTTTCTTTTTTTTTTTATAAGGAAACAAATCGTAATATCATTGACATACGAATATAACTAAAAATTTGCATAATTAATCTTTTATGCTAGTTCAAACCCGCAAGAGGAAAGAGCATCAGGAATATGGGCAGAGTTGCAAAAGTATTCAATAATTCATGCCGTCTGTCAACAAACTAGACTTAATTACTAACATTGTATCTTCTTTATTCGCCCCTGCAACGACGAACAACAAGATTATTTGAGCTAAATTGGGTATTTGAAGCATAAAACCAAGCATTCAATTCTTGCTACTAAGTTCGAAATGCAAATTCTTTGATGGGATTTTCAATCAAAGGTTAAAAAGCCAAAATCCAAAAGCTAAAAGCCAGAAGCCAAAAGCTAACCTTTTTACAAGCTGAAAATCAGAAAATCTAACGCCAAAAAAAAAAAAAAAAAACAGAAAAATTGAATGAAAAGATTATGAATTATACGCAGTTTTTCTTTTTCATCTCATCCATACAACAAAATTTAATTAAGACTGTAGTTTATATAAAAGCCCCAGATCTTTACCTCTGTCTCGCCTTCTCCGGATCTAGCCATGCAGAGCCTCCTGATCACGAAATCTTGGCCGTTCATACAGACTAGGAATCAATTATGATTTTTTTTTTATTTTTTTTATTTTTTTTTGGTAATTTTTTCACCAAAAAACCGTCTTCTCTATTGTTTCTCTCTAACAATTCTCCCACCATCTGTTGAATAAAGATTCAGAGCTTCAAGATGTCTGCAAATATTAAAATAATTTTCCATCTTTCACTAATTGTCAACAGAAAAAAAACTGAAAGTGTTGCAATTTGTTTCAAACTTTTAGGCTAAAATTCTTTATTTTCATTTCTTCCCTTTAAAAATAGAAAGCAAAACTTTGGGAGTTTGATGTTTGATGGTTATCTAGGAATCTTTGTTGAACATCCAACGAAGATTTGGATTCACAAGTTCAAGTTCGTTGAAGATAATTTGTAACCCCATAAAAAAACAAGGCCTGCAGAAAATTTGTCTGCAACAAGTCCCCAGAAATCAAACGGCTTCTTCACAAAACCAGCCCAAGCAAGAAGTAAAATTTGGGTGGCTATTAAAAAAAAATGTCAGATATGGGCGACTCCCAAAAAGGCAAAACCCATTTTCGAAAGTTAGGAACGGTACATATTCAAAATTGTTTTTTTCTTGTGAATTTTTAGTTGAAATCTTCGCAGATTACACACCCAACATTGAAATTCTCGACAACCAGTAAGTCATAGGTAGTGACCACCGATAAAAAAGAGAGAAGAAATACAGAGCCATGACAGAAGAGAGCAGAGAGAGGGGTTCGTTTTTACCTTATCCGCGTTGAAGAGGTAGCCGGAGAGGTGGGAGTGGCCGGAAACGGCCAAAAGATATCGGAATCTAGCCCATCTGTTCCTTACCCTTAACAGGGTTCCAGGGATTCGTCTTTGAATCTCGCTAAACAGCGGGTTTGATGGTGATTACGGAGTCGTGGTGAAACTGTGATGGTGTTTTGGTGGTTAAAATCGTCGAAAATTGGAGGTGGTGCCTGTGTGTGGCTCGGGGAAGAAACGAGTGGGAGGGAAGCAGGGTCGGCCCTGAGGGTTTGGCCAGGCGTCCACCTAAGACCCCATTTCGGAAGGGTCTCAAAAAAAAATTTATATTCTATAATTAACATATAAATACAAAAAAAGTAAAAAATATTATAATTTATTTGCTAGTGCATTGGAAATGTTGGCTTCATTTTTCTTTGGGTTGTTGAGTTCAAAACATGAAGCTGCCTTTCAAGCACTAGATTTTTTCTTAATTTTTCTTGTTTTTCAAATTTACTGTTAATCCATTTGTCCTACTCCCAATCCATCTATCAAAATGCATATAAATTTATAAAACTCAAGTCTCTTTACAATATTTTTTCTTTCAACTTCTCATTCTATTCATTTCTATTGAATGTTTAAACCAACTATCATATAGTCTTAAAGATTGTACTTTAAGGTAATCAAAACTTTGAATTTTATATTTTTCTTTTCAATAACTTTTTATTCAATAGATTATTTTATTATTCAATTCGTTAGTGTGATGTTGATTTTAGAAGAAAACAAAAAATATAAGAGAAACAATTGGCGTTGAATTTATTATACTCGTTAATCAAGTTGTATTGTTAAAACACTCTTGATCATCAAGTTTTATTGTTATTCACTCTCAATCTTAAACAATTGACTGCAAATATTTAATACATTTATGTCTAAAAACGTGAATCGTGTTATGTTTAAATAATGTTTGTATATTTATCTTCTTTTGATATTAACTTTTAATGATATTTGATGTGAAAATATAACTTTTTATGTATTTAGCGAATTCTTTTTTTTTTACAAATCAATATACAAAAAACCGGATATCAGAGAATTTTAGGGCCCTACTTCAAAGGCTCGCCTAGGGCCCTCAAATTCTCAGGGCCGGCCCTGGAGGGAAGGGTGATTAATGGTGATTGTGGAGCCTTCTGCTTCCAATAAATAGAGAGGTGACTGTATGCTTCTGCTTCTTAGAGAGAGAGAGAGAGAGAGAGAGATAAAGAGGTTGAAGGGTGAGTCAGGTAGAAATCGGAGTAAGGCGAAAGAGGTTGAAGAAAGAGAGAGACAAAGAGGTTGAAGGGTGAGTCGGGTGGAAAAAGGAGAAAGTCTTACTACAAAAAGCCCGCGAAAGTTTTATATGAATATATAGCAAAGATTCCATTTACTTTTTCCTCGCACGCGTTTCTTCTTTTACTTTAACAGGTTTGAGTTTCAGCAAGTTTACATGGGAAATAGTAAATGACTGTACATGGACCTAATTGAAAGCCGAAGGTGAGCAGATGATACTTACAAACCTCGGCCCCATTTTTCACAAATGTCCTCTTCCTTCCCTTGCTAAAGATGCTTTTTTCCCCTTTTTGTTCTTACACAAAAATAGAAGATAACGCAATAGATTTAGGCTACGCTATCTAGTTGAAATGTATGATTAGATATTGAACATAATACAAATTCATGTGATTAGTCAAAACTGAGGGTTTGCATATCTTTTGTTTTTACTACAATCATATTTTACATTTAATATGATTTACAATGGACTATCATAATAATTTGGTTTGAATTTGCGTTTGGTGAGAATTGATTCAATCGAACCTTAGGTCTCTTACTTAAAAGTAAACAGAATACCACCAAATCGTAATATTAAGTTATTAGTATTCATACTTTTCAACAAAGTAATACTAGATTGTAGTATTGATGGTTTGCTTACCTATATGTACATTGTATTTAGCTTCCAATTTCTCAAATCTCATTTACTCTGCACTAAAGGAACACAACGTTAAGCCCAGGGGCCAAGGCGAACGGATGTATGTATTTGGAATACAAGTTTAGTGGATCCTTAATCCTTTCCCCCTGAAAATACCAAACCCAAAACAGTAAAAAAATAAAAAAATAAAAAAAAAGACGAGCAAAAAAAAAATAGTTACTGTATGGGGGCCTCACCACGTGATGTGAATCATTCATCACATGCATTCAGATTGCTTTTACAATTATGAGTGCAATGGATTTTTTTTTTTTTTTTAAACTTAGTTTTGTAATGAATTAGTAATAATATGGTTTAAATTATCTTTGATGAAAACCGAATTTAAAGATTTCACATAAAGAAAAATATCACTAAACCGTAGTACTAAGTGGTATAAGTGCAACAGATTTAAATTAGTTAAATTCTTTAATTCCATCAGCCATTAGATCTCAAGGATTAACTATGACCATCTGTTGCTGGAGCGCTTGGTTTTGGTACTCGGATCCTTGTAAAAAATCGGTTGCTTTTAATAATACTCTCCCATTGATATAATTCATTGTTTTGGCCATGAATGAAAATAGGATTATTGCCACAAATGCTCACTTAAAGTGACCCACTTCATCAATATGACACTTGAACTTAAAAATTGATCTATATCATGAAAATGAGGGTCGTCAGTCAAGGGAGTCCTCCATCGTATCGTGTTAAAAATTATGTTATGCAATGATGTGACATATAATTGAGTTCTAAAAATTTAATTATATATTATCATGTAGACTAACTCATCATTTTGGTCTCTAACATTTGAAATCGATAAAAGTAGTCATTGAAATTGTCTACCGTCAATCATTTTAGTCATTCCGTAAACGATCTCCGTTAAATTGAGGATATTTTATCAAATCAACCCTTCCACTTGAACAGGTGGTTTCTTCAATTTAACAGAGTTTTTCACAGAAAGATTGAAACAATTGATGGTGGATAATTTAAGACGTCATTTCAGTTGGTTTAAATCTCAAGGGTCAAAGTGAGGGTTGACAATCTAAAAGACCATTTTGGCACTTAGATTGTGGCTCTGTCTTCGATTTATATTTCTCTATGCAATACAAGGCAATAGTTTGTGGCTAGTGAGAGTGATCGATTCACAAAATTAATAGTGAAGTTTTTTTCACTTTCAAAATTTTGTATATAACTTTAAACTACTATAAGACATATAAGTTTCACATGCTCTCTCAATCCACAATCATGTGGGTGTTTTTTAGTTTTGTTCGAGCAGATTCGGAACAAGAACTTTAATTATGTATGGTTTTTTCAAGAGCTTTTACTTCTGCATGTCCATATATTTTCATTTTTTGTTTTGCCATTTAAAGAGAGAAAAGTATAGAGCATCGTAACTTTACATTTCACCTGGTGCAGCAGCATTCACATACAGATAGAAGATATTATGTGAGGTGTTCAAATACGGCCTGTCAGCCAAGAATGGAAATACCAATGGAAAAAAATATCACTTACTTTTTCATGAAATTTGATTTGTGCATCAGGATCAAAATTATTTGGTCACGTGAATTCCGACTTGATACGAAGAACAAATGGTGGCACACCAGATAATTTAGACTAGCACATTGATCAAGTCAACAGTAAACAGTGTATTTCTACCCCTAATTGAATTGCCGGTGCATTTAACAATAAAAAATTACTTTGCATAGAAGAAAAACAATTAATATTACGTTTAATTTCGAGTAAGACTTTTAACCAATCATGTCAAGCCAGATGTTATTATCTGAAATTACAATCTTGTCCCGATCATGCCACGGTTCATATTCTCTTAGTTTTATTTTATTTTTTTTTTTTTTTGCACTTTTTTGTATTTGTTTATAATTTTTAAACATTTTTTAATAATAGAATTCATATAGACCGTCGGATGGCTTTTTTTTTATCCAATCCAAGAGTCCAGGTTGTGCCGCGTAGAGAAGTCTTTTACATATATATATATATATATATATATATTTTTTTTTTTTTTGAATTTTTAATAAACAAGTTATAAAGGGACCGTTGGATTTGGCAAATCCAACGATCTAGATTCAGAGTTTGCTACAGCACGGGTCCGTTGCCTGGTGCAAAAAAAAAAAAAAAAAAAAAACATAACGTGGGTGAAGTCCTAACGTCAAATAGCCTTAAGTGAGGCCTCAGGCCTCAGGCCATTCTCGCCCAAAATGGCTACAATATTGGGTTATCCCATTAAATACCTCTACAACGTGTTTTCCTAATGTCATTAAATCGAAGCTTGGTCGTTCCCAATGATAGGATCTTCACTAATTGTTGTATAAGCACGACATCAAGCAACATCTTCATAAATTGAGTAATTTTCACCTTTGTTTGAAGCCTCATTTGAACTTGTCATTGATGGTAAACTAAATCAGCAAACTAAGCAAAATAAATTATATATAATAAGTATATAAAATGAAGTTGTGGTAAACTTGGTTAGATGAATTTAGTATTTATAAGAATAATGAAAAAGCAAAAAAAAAAAAAAAAAAAGAGAGCAACGGCCAAATTGAAAAAACATCAATCTAGCCATTTGAAACAAGAGAGAGAGCAGCAGTAACCGTAGCTTTCAAGTTGAACTTGTAAAAGAAATTTGAAAAGAAAATGAATCTGGACCCTTCATTTGGAAACTGTTGATTCTTCTCCCGGAAGTAATAGCTGCAACAAGAAATCAATGTATCATTTGGTCTTTCTCTATGGGATAATGATGTTCACACAACTATTTTTATATCTCATACGTCTTTGTTATTCTTATCTTATTGAATTTTTTTAATTCATTCGATAATCCGACGGTTGAAAATTGAAAGAATGGTGTGCAAAATAAAAATGAGTGCGCGGATAGTACTACCGTAAATAATAGATGCAGTAAGAAATAATGGCTATAGAAAGTATTAATATATGGTATAGAAAGTTCATGATGCATTTCATTCGTTGAATATAGCCATCGGTAAACAATTTATTTATAGAAAGTAATTTACATTTTCAGCTATATTTTGATTGTAGGTTTGGAAAATGGAAAGCACGAGTACTTCAATAATTAAATAAAAATTATCTTTAGTTCATATCTTACTAAATTTAAACACCTGATTATTTTAGGCATATTTGCAATCTAATTCAGCTAAATTTTTTTACCTTTACTTCTTTTGTTTACACATGGAGTTAAACTTAAGAGGAAATTGGAGAAATGGTCCTTGAACTATGATCGAAATGTAGTTTTGGTCCTTATACTTAAAATTCATTAGATTTGGTCCTTGAACTTAACAAATTGTAGAGCATTGGTCCATCCATACTAACACGGTAAAATAGTGAGATTTTCCGTTAGTTTGATGACGTGGTCTTTGTGGACTCCATATTTTTGTTAACTAAATGCCACGTGGCTTAAAAAATTCAAATTTAAAATAAATACAAACATAGAGAAAGTAAAAAAATAAAAACATAAAAGCTATCTCTCTCTCTCTCGTCTTCCCTTCTGCCTCGCCTCCTCCAAACCCCAGCCACAGCATTGTAGCACTCTCCAAACAACCAAAACAAAAGAAAGTTTGTAAACCAAATGTCGAACACGTCTCCCTTTGTAAACGAATTCACAATGACATCCATCCACGCTGTCTCGAAAGGTAAGATTTAAGAATTTTGTGGGATGCAGGTTCGGGGTTTGGGTGAAGGCTGAGCTCCGTGGGCTACAGGTTGGAGTCGGCTGCGGTTGTTGGTGGATGAGGTAGGCCTGCAATTTTTGTTGTAATTTTCATCTTTTCTATTATATATATATATATATATATATATGTGTGTGTGTGAAACTAACATGTAAACACTTTTAACTAAAACTAACGGAATTGGTAATGAAGGACTAACGCTCCACATCTTTCCAAGTTCAAGGACCAAATATAATGATTTTTTTAGTGTAGGGACTAAGCTGCAATTCTAGGATAGTTAAGGGACCATTCCTCCATTTCCTCTACACTTAAAGCTCTATATAATCTTATATTTGCAGAAAATTATACTCAAAGCAGAACTATCAGATTCTTTTGCTTTTGCTGTCAACAACTGAAGAGATGGAGAAAAGTCTCAAAGTAGCTTTCATCATCGTGCTCATCTTCCTTGCTGGATCTAGCGGTAAAATATACAATCCAAACACTTTTTTTTTTTTTTTTTCTTCACTTACTGTAAAATGGAATCGAAGCTTGAGCAAGCCGAATCCTAGTAGTGGTTTTGAGTTTAGTAGCCGAATCCTAGGGGCGAGATGGAGTTGTTAGGTTCCTCATTCTATTGGGCCTATTCCATTTAGTATAGTTATCCCATTCACATATTTCGGGTTGTAGATTGCTCAGGCTCTATGTATTTAGTCTCTTTTACTCTTTTGGAGGATTATGAATGAAAATATAAATGTTTTAGTTCATCTCCTTTCCCCTTTTCTCTCTACTTCTCCCTCTTTTCTTCCTTTACGATTATTGATCCCATAACATTCGCATTGGAGTGTTTACTGCAATCAACACTCCAATCCGATTTTTCAATCGATATATTCATCATCTTTTCTTTTCCTCCTCAAATTACTTTCTTGATGAAATTGAAGATTCGGTCCACGACTGTGAAGTGTACATCGATGGCAAGATCTATTAACGCTATTGAATTACAGAAATCTTAAAGAAGAAGAAACTAAAGGAATCGAAGAAGAGGAGAGAGAGCTTTCAATCATATATTCTGAGTAAAAGGAAATATTACATCATGAGTCTCTAAGTCTCTAAGACTCTACTTATATAGAGACTATGTTGCACAGTTTTACATTTTTACCCTTTACCCTTAACTCCAACTACCACTAACTGTTTTGAAGATAAGTCCCACCTGTTTCCAACTAATTCAGTTTATTTTGGTTAATAAGATCGACAGTATATGAGTATTATTATCAGAAGTGGGCAGAGGCAGACAGATTCAACAGCAGAAAGTGGAAATTTTATAACTTTTGAGGTTTATTTACATAAAATCCAATACAATTGCACCTCCAGTAATCCAACTAGCAAGTTGGTACATCCGTTCCTTAACAAGTTACTGCCTTCATTTTTGCCAAAACTTACGTTCACATCCATCGGGAAAATTTAAACTGACTGGAGGAAATGCGTTGGCCATGCTGAAAAACAATCGACATAACCGTTATTCTGATTTTTTATTTACGACGGATAGAAAGAGAGGGAGAGAGGTGGAGAGGCAAACCTGATGAAACTGGGGACTTCATAGATTTGTCTCCCTGCTCCAATACCGGTAGTTACAGATTTTGGAATGGCGATATTTACCTACACATAACAAAACAAAATTTCAGTAGTTCAAGAAGTGGTAAAGGACACACAGAGACTTGGTAAAAAAATTTACTACTTTTCTGCCATTGCTAAACCATAAAAAACCCATCAAAGCAAAGTTAATTAGTAAACTTACAGCGGTAATGAAAGTTAATTCGAACACAACGTATAGGACATCGATATGTTGACCCCGCCGCCGACAACATGTTTGAATATTTTCACGTGTCTTACGTGATCCCGTAGACGAACCTGGTGTAAGTCGACCGGATAAATGGGGGAGACTGCAGGCCGCAGCGTTAGAACCACTGCTTGGACAGTGCAGAGCCGGAGCAACAAGAAGGTTATGAACACCAAAAGTGAAGCCATGTGGTATCATCTGGAGGGATCGGAGGGAGAGGGAGAGGGAAGGGTGATTGCCTGAAGGTGAGTGGGCTTCGGCTTCCAATTTAGAGAGAGGTGACTGTGCTTCTGCTTTCTTTACAGAGAGAGAGAGGGGGGGGGGGGGGAGAAAGAGAGAGAGAGAGAGGGGGGAGGGTGATTGAGAAGGTTAGTGGTGATTAATGGGGAGCTTCTGCTCCAATTTATAGAGAGAGGCAGTGACTGTATGCTTCTGCTTCTTTCAGAGAGAGAGAGAGAGGTTGAAGCGAGTCATATAGAAATCGGTGGAGCTACTATTTTTGGTGGCATGTAAAGACTTTCAAGGCAGCAGCAAGTCTTACTACAAAAACCCCGCGAAATTTTAAAATAAATATATGGCGAAGATTCCACTAACTTTTTCCTTGTACGAGTTTCTTTCTGCACATGGACCTAGCTGAAAGCCCGAGGTGAGCCCAAATATCCTCTCCCTTCCTTGGTTGAATTAGATAAAGTTGTTTGAGCCCAAATATGATTTCTTTCTCTATTTGTTCTTGCACAAAATAAAGAAAACATGGTGCGTGGTATATTTAGGCTACGCTATCTAATGGGACAGTTAGGTATCAAACTAAGTCGATCATTTTTGTTATTTACGTGAGTCGAATTTGAGTGTTCACGTTCTTTGCCACATTTAGCATTACCTATACTAATGAGTGTGAGAATGAGCTAAATCTCATAATGGACAAGTCATAATAATTTGGTTCAAATTTGTTTTTGACGATAACAAAATGAAAGATCTCTCGCTTAAAAGCGAATATGAATATCACTATACTGTAATAACACATGACTAAGTTTTTGCACTTTTACATCCGAAAGAAAAATGCTAGAACAGAACACCAACACTAAGCCCAAGGGCCAAGGCAAGCGCATGTATGTTGGACTTGGTTTCCGAATACAAGTTTATTGGATCATTTCCCCTACAGTCAGCTTGACAAACACCAATCCAAAAACAGTCCCAAAAAGACCACTAAAAAAAATGTAAATTCGTAGAGGACCCCATGCTGAGTCATTCATCACGATACCACATGCATGGCCTATTGCTTTTACAGTCTTTACAAGTTTATGGAGGGCTCTTCCCCTCATTCATCGCAATGCAGACTACTCTTCTTTTCTTCTTTTTTTTTTTCTTTTTTTTTTTTTCGAAACTATGCACACTACTTTTTCGTTTTTACAATGGATTTAAATTAGTAAAAAAAATTCTCTATTTCCATCAGCCATTAGATCTCAAGGATTAACCATGGCCGTCCATTCCTGGACCATTTGGTACTCGGATCCTTACAAGAAAATTGGTTGTTTCTAGCACTGTAAGGGTAAATCTTTATCGCAATTATTTTGCTTTTTTAATTGCGTGATGAAAAAGATAGACAAAGAATGAGATTGAAATTGATAATGACATAATCTCTTTATTGTAAAGATAATCTCATAATCCCCATTGCATGATAAATATTATTAAAAAATTAAAAATAAAGCAATGAATTTGTATCTTCTGCGATTAGGAGCGTTAATTGGGTAATCAAGAAAACAAAAAATAAAATGCTGAATAATATTATAAACATTCCTACAAATCGAACCAAATTTCTTTGAGTCATACATATCATTTACCTAGAGACGGGTGTTATTTCATTTTTATTTTATTTTATCCGGTGATATTTATTGAATTTTTCTCAAATATTGGACACAAAACGGTCAGTATGTATGTGGAACAGGGAAATCCCTTGCTTGAGACCATAAGGAATCCAACATTCCCTGCGCTTGTCCATTCAGTAAAATTACAAAAACATCGTCTTCTTTTTTCAAGAAATATGAGAATGTGAGAATCTCGAGGAGGACACGAAAGTAATGGTGGATTTGGTCACCAACCACCATGACCATCATGAGAGGATCTTTGCTACAATTTTGTTTTGAATTTTTTGTTTACGTCATGCAGAATATTTATATTATATGTATTTTTATATATGCAAAAAAATTCAGATTTTTCGTAAAATTAATGAACAATATGGAAAGTAATCTATTTATTTGTAAGCACATGCATGGTCATTTGTTTTCCGATGTGAGACTGATACTCTCAACATGCCCTCTTAAGTGTACCGAACATGTGGACAACACAAAGATGTTATAGAGCAAGTGTAGTCGTTGACCTTCACGCATGACAGTCTGCTCTAATATTATGAAGAAAATTGATATTCTACCTTAAAATCAATTGGCAATACTATCAATATGTATATATTTAAATATATTACTATATGTAGGATATTTTATTGTGCAATCCTTGTATAAGTATTTTTTTTTTAATGCACAATTATATTTTTTGAAGTACTAATAATAATTTTCTTTTAATCATAATTTTGGTGGCTTTTGTGCTGGAAATGTTGGGAGCTTTTTAAGATTCCACAAATTGGGGTCGAAGCAAAATTATGCACGTGTACAATTCGGGGTCGAAGCAAAATTCCAGTTCGACCCTTCATGCAAAGTCGCTAAGGATTGCAACAAGTTGGGTTATCACTGCAAATGCATCAAGGAGACTTGCCACTATTCAGCAGAATTTAAGACCAAGTTAATTTCTGAAGAAGGAAACCCTTAACTGAGAGTTCACTGATGTTCTTGGAATAATTGTGCTACTAAAGCACAAGGGTTGTAATTTGATAAACATATGAATAAATTGACATCTTTTCCTTATCCTAGCAAGCATATAAATAATAATTAATCATTCAACTTGAAGCGTTTGAGTGCAATAGTTGGTGACAACAGTACAACATTTAGCAAATTTCGTTTTAAATAGATGATCGATATTTCTCGATCAGTAGCACAATATGAAACTTGCGATTCCAACTTGGGTAAAGATTCAAACTTTGAAAACAAATTCCTGAATTTCCAATTGCGATTCCAAAATTCATTCATCCCCAAAATTGTCAAATTGTATACAGCAGGAGGGCTCTAAAGCTGATTGTGACAAGCATTGAAATTAAAAAAAAACCAAAATTATATCAAACAGGTAATAACTTTGACTGTTTCTTTCTAAGCTTGATACATCAAAACCAATTCAACACCCAAGTTGAACGAGTTTGCACGAAATTATGTATAATCGTATATAACTGTAGACTACTAAAACATATCAGTATCACATGTTTACCCAATTCACAATCATTTGGGTGTTTTTAACTTTCTTTGAGCAGATTCTGAACAAGAGCTTCCTTAATTATGTAGAATTTTTTCAAGAGCTTTTACTTGTGCATCGTAGATGTTCATATCGTGTTATCATTTTTGGTTCTAAGTTGCTTGATTATTCTGTTTTAGAGCATCTCTCAGATGCCTTTTTAACACTGCAGATGCTCCACGAAGTTCCGAAGCATGAGCGTTGTTTCGAATGAGACGTTAAACTAGGAGCCTCGACATAATTTGTGTTTTTACTTGTATGAGACTTGCTACTGTCAACTCAAAAACCATGTCACCTAGCCAGTACTATATAGTTTTTTTCCCTCGTAATGAAACAATAATGTCATTCATGAAAAACTTTAACCTTATTGTGGTCGGTGGTCCACATTTCCATCAATAGATCTCAACCATATGTTCCTATATATAAGGACTGTAGAACTTCTAATGGGGTGGAGTAGTTGTCCCAATAGTATAGTGTCTCACTGGAGTACACACAAAAATCGCCACATACAGGGACTCTTAAATCGGGGCTGAGATTAATTTTGTGTGGGACAAAAGCCTCACCCACGTGAAGGCTTTCCTCTCTTTATTTTTTATTTTTTTGAAAAAAAAAAAACGGATGGGAATCCAATGGTACCTTCTTTGTTCTTTTTTTTTTTTTCCTTCTTCTTAATGTTTTTAGATCAATGACTCCAACCAAAATAATAACGATTTATTTAATTTTTTAGTCCTTATATTTAAAGATATACTATAAGGACTTTTTATTGGAGACAATATTCTTTTCAGGATCTGGATATCCTCTTACTGTGTACTCCATTGTTGTACTGATGAAAAATGGCAAAAACCCCTCCAAATAGATGAATTGTGGTTCTTTCTGTCAGCTAGCTAGCCAAGAAAAAACCAAAAAACCACTCTCTAGCTAAAAGCATGATCAAGATCAGTTGACAACCATATTTGCAATAAAGCAATAGACATAGATTAACCTATTGAGTTACGTGTGAGCTTTATTTTTGTTTAAGACCAGTAAACCAACTTTTAAAAGAAAACAAAGCAAAGTAGGAATGGAAGATTAGGCATATATACACAAAAAGAATACAATTATTTCTCGACTTTGAGTTTTTCTTTTGGGGTTGCAGTTGGCAACAGGAAGGAAGAATTGCAGAAGTGGGAAGTGGGTAACTTTTTTGGTTAAAGAGATTGGTATTTAAGGACAGCAAAAATGGACGTCTCAACCATCACCCAACACATGCATCCTCCATTATTTGGTTTGTAAGGATGATAGTCTAGAAATATACTTACTATATAAGTGTATCTACCAACCTAGCTTGGTTGGATTATATAGTAATGGAGGAGAGGAAGTAGTAGAAATATAAAGAGGGATGGAGAAAACAGAAGAGGGTTTGATGTGTGTTGCTTTCTTGCTCCATTAACCGTCCATCTCTTCATGTATGGGAAAAAGGGAAGGTGTGTGTGTGCGATGGTGTTAAAAGGGTATTTGGAGAGTGGCCTATTTTTATGAATGGAGGTTTTTGAACGGGATCCATTTATGCTAGAAGTTGCACTCAAGAGCTTTATTTTCATGTAAGAAAAGAAAAAGGAGAGGAAGGTCATGGTCTTTATGAAGAGAAAAAACAAAATGAGAGGACCCCTCATGTTTTTGCTTCTTGGATTTTTGAATTGCCCTTTTATCTAGATTTGTTTTCTGACCTCCCCAAGAGTACTACTTCTGTTCAAAGTTTTTCATCTCTCTCTCTCTCTCTCTCTCTCTCTCTCTCTCTCTCTCTCTCTCCTGCATTATTTGAACATATAGTTACTAACAGGGTAGTGACGTAACTGAAGGAGACTCCCATGTGATGTTCTGTGAAGTGTTCATGACAATGTCCTATTTTTGAGTTCATTTATGGAAAGTGGGGAGCATCCCCTTTGATTCACTGTGCTACCATTTTACATCAATATGGTGCCAATGCCACAAAATGTAGGGCGTCTAAGAGATGTTTTACGCATGCACATATATATATATATATATATATATATATATATATATGTAACAATGCATGACCGCCATAAATTACAGAGAAATTAGTTGTATTTACCAAAAATAAGAATTTACTTGTTCATGATGTGAGGAAGAGTGTTAGCCATATTGAGATACATTATGCTTGTAAGGGAGTTGTTTTTAGAGTCCATCGTGACTAGAGATTACGTTTTGGGGAGAGGTGTACAACATACGTAATTAATCAAGTATAATTGATACAAGTGTGAGTGAGGTTCCTGTTTGATGAAAGAAAATTAAATAGGAACATATCTTTACAATATTTCACCTGTTGGAGTAGTCAGGACTCAGGCGTAGATGGAAATAAGGACCCATGTGGTCCTACGATCACCTGGAGTCTGAAAAATAGAATCACCCACGTGGTGGAATTTGGAGGGACGAAAACACTCTAAAAGCAAGTTTTTCACTTGAAATATTCCGCTGTACAACAAATCCAATATCTCAAAACACGTCAAGCTATAATAACACAACAAATCACTAAACCCTCAATTTATATCTTCAAATCATTGAATGATGTAGGAGCTTTTGTCCTTACGCAGCTCCATCACGATTGTTCCTTCCAATTTGAACTTGGAAAAATAATTAATTAATAAATTATTTTTAATTGATTAATAAATTATTTTTAATTAAAAAAAGAGAGCAACGGCCAAATTGAAAAAACATCAATCTAGCCATTTGAAACAAGAGAGAGAGCAGCAGTAACCGTAGCTTTCAAGTTGAACTTGTAAAAGAAATTTGAAAACAAAATGAATCTGGACCCTTCATTTGGAAACTGTTGATTCTTCTCCCGGAAGTAATAGCTGCAACAAGAAATCGATGTATCATTTGGTCTTTCTCTATGGGATAATGATGTTCACGCAACTATTTTTATATCTCACACGTCTTTGTTATTCTTATCTTATTGAATTTTTTTAATTCATTCGATAATCCGACGGTTGAAAATTGAGAGAACGGTGTGCAAAATAAAAATGAATGCGCTGATAGTACTACCGTAAATAATAGATGCAGTAAGAAATAATGGCTATAGAAAGTATTAATATATAGTATAGAAAGTTCATGATGCATTTCATTCGTTGAATCTAGCCTTCGGTAAACAATTTATTTATAGAAAATAATTTACATTTTCAGCTATATTTTGATTGTAGGTTTGGAAAATGGAAAGCACGAGTACTTCAATAATTAAATAAAAATTATCTTTAGTTCATATCTTACTAGATTTAAACACCTGATTATTTTAGGCATATTTGCAATCTAATTCAACTTAATTTTTTTACCTTTACTTCTTTTGTTGACACATGGAGTTAAACTTAAGAGGAAATTGGAGGAATGGTTCCTGAACTATGATTGAAATGTAGTTTGGTCTTTAACTTAAAATTCATTAGATTTGGTCCTTGAACTTAACAAATTGTAGAGCATTGGTCCCTCCATACTAACACGGTAACACCGTGAGATTTTCTGTTAGTTTGATGACGTGGTCTTTGTGGGCTCCGTATTTTTGTTAACTAAATGCCATGTGGCTTAAAAATTCAAAATTAAAATAAATACAAACATAGAGAAAGTAAAAAAATAAAAAAATAATACCTAACTCTCTGTCTCTCTCTCTCTCTCTCCCGTCTTCCCTCCTGCCTCGCCTCCTCCAAACCCCAGCCACAGCATTTTAGCACTCTCCAAACAACCAAAACAAATGAAAGTTTCTAATCCAAATTTCGAACACGTCTCCCTTGGTAAACGAATTCACAATGACATCCATCCACGCTGTCTCGAAAGGTAAGATTCAAGAATTTTGTGGGATGCAGGTTCGGGGTTTGGGTGAAGGCTGTGCTCCGCGGGCTACAGGTTGGGGTCGGCTGCGGTTGTTGGTGGATGAGGTAGGCCTGCAATTTTTGTTGTGATTTTCATCTTTTCTATTATATAAATATATGTATATATATATAGGTGAAACTAACGGAATTGATAATGAAGGGCTAACCCTCCACATCTTATCAAGTTCAAGGATCAAATATAATGATTTTTTAGTGTAGGGACTAAGCTGCAATTCTAGGATAGTTAAGGGACCATTCCTCAATTTCCTCTTCACTTAAAGCTCTTATATATATCTTATACTTGCAGAAAATTATACTCAAAGCAGAACTATCAGATTCTTTTGCTTTTGCTGTCAACAACTGAAGAGATGGAGAAAAGTCTCAAAGTAGCTTTCATCATCGCGCTCATCTTCCTTGCTGGATCTAGCGGTAACATATACAATCCGAACACTTATTTTTTTTCTTCACTTACTGTAAAATGGAATCGAAGCTTGAGCAAGCCTAATCCTAGTAGCGGTTTTGAGTTTAGTTTCCCCTGCATTTTTTTTCGTTCATCGTCTCCGATCTGTGCTTTAACTTCCAAAATCCTCAGCCATCAATTCCATTCTCCCTTTCCCATTTTTCGCACCCTCCACCTCCATGGATTTCCTCAAAACCTTATGATTTTGGATATGTTGCCACTTTCCATGAACGCGTTTTGACGCGGAAAGTATGTAGAGCTTTGGTGCGGGTGTTCATGGATTTGCTTCACGGCTTTGTTGCCTTCGATGGCTTTGTTGCTGATGGTTTCTTGCACCAACTTTCTTTAGTTTGTAGTTACTATTCTCACGGCTTTGTTTCTAAAAAATATATTCGCTTTGGTGAATCCAATTGAAATAGTAGTTAACCATGCATACATTTATTTACAATTTTTCTCCATCTTTTTCTTATCTTTTCCACATGCATATATATTTTCTAGTTAATAATCAAGTAAATATTATGCAGGTGTACAATTTGTGGTCGAAGCAAAATTCCAGTTCGACCCTTCATGCAAAGTCGCCAAGGATTGCGACAAGTTGGGTTATCACTGCAAGTGCATCAAGGAGACTTGTCACTGTTCGGCAGAATTTACGACCAAGTCAATTTCTGAAGAAGGAAATCCTTAACTGAGAGTTCACTGATGTTCTTGGAATAATTGTGCTACTAAAGCACAAGGGTTGTGCTTTTTTTTTATTTTTTTTATATTTTTTTATTTTTTTGTTCTTATTTTTTTTTAGATCAATGACAACCATACTCCAACCAAAATAATAACGATTTATTTAATTTTTAGTCCTTACATTTAAAGATATACTATATAAGGACTTTTTATTGGAGACAATATTCTTTTAAGGATCTGAATATCCTCTTACTGTGTACTCCATTGTTGCACTGATGAAAAATGGCAAAAACCCCTTCAAATAGATGAATTGTGGTTCTTTCTGTCAGCTAGCTAGCCAAGAAAAAACCAAAAAACCACTCTCTAGCTAAAAGCATGATCAAGATCAGTTGACAACCATATTTGCAATAAAGCAATAGACATAGATTAACCTATTGAGTTACGTGTGAGCTTTATTTTTGTTTAAGACCAGTAAACCAACTTTTAAAAGAAAACAAAGCAAAGTAGGAATGGAAGATTAGGGATATATACACAAAAAGAATACAATTACTTCTCGACTTTGAGTTTTTCTTTTGGGGTTGCAGTTGGCAACAGGAAGGAAGAATTGCAGAAGTGGGAAGTGGGTAATTTTTTTGGTTAAAGAGATTGGTATCTAAGGACAGCAAAAATGGACGTCTCAACCATCGCCCAACAAATCCTCCATTATTTACTTTGTAAGGACGATAGTCTGGAAATATGCTTACTATATATGTGTATCTATCTGCCTAGCTTGGTTGGATTATATAGTAATGGAGGAGAGGAAGTAGTAGAAATATAAAGAGGGATGGAGAAAACAGAAGAGGGTTTGATGTGTGTTGCTTTCTTGCTCCATTAACCGTCCATCTCTTCATGTATGGGAAAAAGGGAGGGTGTGTGTGTGTGTGTGTGATGGTGTTAAAAGGGTATTTGGAGAGTGACCTATGAATGGAGGTTTTTGAATGGGACTCAATTATGCTAGAAGTTGCACTCAAAAGCTTTATTTTCATGTAAAGAAAAGAAAAAGGAGAGAGGTCATGGTCTTTATGAGGAGAAAAAACAAAATGAGAGGACCCCTCATGTTTTTGCTTCTTGGATTTTTGAATTGCCCTTTTATCTAGATTTGTTTTCTGACCTCCCCAAGAGTACTACTTCTGTTCAAAGTTTTTCATCTCTCTCTCTCTCTCTCTCTCTCTCTCTCTCTCTCTCTCTCTCTCTCTCTCTCTCTCTCTCTCTCTCTCTCTCCTCCTGCATTATTTGAACATATAGTTACTAGCAGGGTAGTGACGTAACTGAAGGAGACTCCCATGTGATGTTCTGTGAAGTGTTCATGACAATGTCCTATTTTTGAGTTCATTTATGGAAAGTGGGGAGCATCCCCTTTGATTCACTGTGCTACCATTTTACATCAATATGGTGCCAATGCCACAAAATGTAGGGCGTCTAAGAGATGTTTTACGCATGCACATATATACATATATATATATATATGTAACAATGCATGACCGCCATAAATTACAGAGAAATTAGTTGTATTTACCAAAAAAAAAAAATTTACTTGTTCATGATGTAAGGAAGAGTGTTAGCCATATTGAGATACATTATGCTTGTAAGGGAGTTGTTTTTAGAGTCCATCGTGACTAGAGGTTACGTTTTGGGGAGAGGTGTACAACATACATAATTAATCACATATAATTGATACAAGTGTGAATGAGGTTCCCGTTTGAAGAAAGAAAAGTAAACAGGAACATATCTTTACAATATTTCACCTGTTGGAGTAGTTAGAACTCAGGCATGGATGGAAATAAGGACCCATGTGGTCCTACGATCACCTAGAGTCTGAAAAATATAATCACCCACGTGGTGCAATTTGGAGGGGCGAAAACACTCTAAAAGCAAGTTTTTCACTTGAAATATTCCGCTGTACAAACAAATCCAACATCGCAAAACACGTCAAGCTATAATAACACAACAAATCACTAAACCCTCACTTTATATCTTCAAATCATTGAATGATGTAGGAGCTTTTGTCCTTACGCAGCTCCATCACGATCGTTCCTACTTTACGAGTTCCAATTTGAACTTGGAAAAATAATTTAATATTCACCATAGTCGATTTTGACATAGTTTTATTCAGGCATCTGGTGTGCAACGGCCCCAAATATTATATAGTAGGAAAATGCCTTGAAGATCATGTTTTTAGATAATATTTTGCAAACTGGCAGTTAATGGTTGAATTCTTTCTCATTGATGATTTAAAGAATGAACCGAACCACCAAACTATTATATCATATATATAGTTTACAAAATATGGTTCAAGTAGATGATCTCTTCCTAAAGTATTATTCAAGATGCCAAGTGTTATGCAAAAAGGTCCTGATACCAGAGTTCAGAAGAATTGAAGTAATGCAGAAAAAAAACCAAACAAAGTAGGAGCAATTTTTATTTGTATAAAGATAACACGACTCATAGTGTGCCATCAACACATTATAATAAGAGTTGTTGACATAATTAATATGTCTCACTTTAACAGATATATTAACAAAAATTATAAACGTCAGGCGGATGTATACATCAAAAAATTGCTCAATAAGAAATGGAGAATCCTCGTATGTTTGCATTTGTTTTTTGTTAGGTTTTATTAGCGTGCCACACATGATATAAACTATCAACTTTGCTGTATTTTCCTATACTTTGTTGCAAAAAAATTCAAATTTGAATCCATGAAAAGTCCATGAAACATACTAAAATGTGTCCTAATTAATCACATTTTATTCTTGTTTCATCATCTTTAGGTGCAGTGAATTGTAATCACATCGGCAAAGAGAATCTACTCACTCAGCAAAAATAGGGCAAAGTATACGCATAGAGAATCGAAACCTATATAATCCTAGATTAATTGTAAATACATTGAAATACAAAGGTGGCGCCTCACAAAATCTATGTCTTAAACTCTCTACAAAATCCTATGAACAAATCAACACATTTAAACTCTATAAAAAACCTAACTCAAAATCTTTTCCCACTCATTCGAATTCTGATGGTTGTAGTGAGATCATGGCTACTTCCTCACCCTCACCGCCGCCGCCTCCAATGCCGCCCCACGTAGTGCTATTCCCCTTCATGGCTCAAGTCCACACCATTCCACTACTAGACATATCAAAGGAACTATCAAACGGTGGCGTAAAAGTCACCATCGTCACCATCAAATAAACGCACCGTTTATCCGCTCCAAACTCTCAAACCAGGCGTCCATCGTCGTCTCCGTCATTCCGTTTCCACACGTCCTGGACCTTCCGGAGGGCTGTGAGAAGACCGCCGACCTTCCTTCAATGGACTTGTGGGTTCCCTTCGCCACCGGCAAAGAGAAAATGAAACCACGATTTGAAGCCCTTCTCCATGAGATGGTTGACGGTGGGTCCCGCCAACTTTGTGTAATCTCAGACTTTTTCCGCAGTTGGACGTTGGACACGTGTCTATCATTTTACATTCCACCTGTCGTGTGGAATGCATGGGTTGCTCACGTGTCTTCCAAATGACATTCCACGTGTCGTGTGCATCAAATGGGTTGACCACGTGTCTGACATTTGGCCATAAGCAGGACGGATCTGGTGTGGTGACCTACATGTTATTTGGTACACAAATGCCATTGTTGGATGATCAGATGGACGAGATCGCTTACGGGTTGGAGATGGCAGGGTGTCGGTTTATATGGGGCGTTCGATCAAAGACGTGGACACCGGATGAAGAGTGGGAAAATGACACGTGTCTGTAATTTTCTCGTTCATCGTCTTCGATCTGTGCTTTAACTTCCAAAATCCTCAGCCATCAATTCCATTCTCCCTTCCCCATTTTTCCCACCCTCCACCTCCATGGATTTCCTCAAAACCTTATGATTTCGGATATGTTGCCACTTTCCATGAACGCGTTTTGACGTGGGAAGTATGTAGAGCTTTGGTGCGGGTGTTCACACCACCACCTCTCGTGGATTTGCTTCGACGGCTTTGTTGCTTTCGATGGCTTTGTTGCTCGATGGCTTTCTTGGTTCTCGCACCAACTTTCTTTAGTTTGTAGTTACTGTTCTCACGGCTTTATTTCTAAAAAATATATTCGCTTTGGTGAATCCAATTGAACAATAGAATATCAATTCTCTGCTAATATAAAATAGTAGTTAACCATGCATACATTTATTTACAATTTTTCTCCATCTTTTTCTTATCTTTTCCACATGCATATATATTATCTAGTTAATAATCAAGTAAATATTATGCAGGTGTACAATTTGTGGTCGAAGCAAAATTCCAGTTCGACCCTTCGTGCAATGTCACTAAGGATTGCAAAGTTGGGTTATCACAACAAGTGCATCAAGGAGACTTGCCACTGTTCAACATAATTTAAGACCAAGTCAATTTCTGAAGAAGGAAACCCTTAACTGAGAGTTCACTGATGTTCTTGGAATAATTGTGCTACTAAAGCACAAGGGTTGTAATTTGATAAACATATGAATAAATTGACATCTTTTCTTATCCTAGCAAACGTATAAATAATAAATTAATCATTCAACTTGTGACGTTTGAGTGCAATAGTTGGTGACAACCGTACAACATTTAGCAAATTTCATTTTAAATAGATGATCGATATTTCTCGATCAGTAGCACAATATGAAACCTATAGGCAATACGTTCAGGTCAACAGGTTAACCTCACTCACACAAGTAGATTAACACATAATGTTTCAATGGTTGCTCATTGCATCAATTTGGAAAGAGTCTGTTGCTATACCCATGGAAGCACTTGATAACACACTTTCAAAGAATGTTGGTTTTGGCGGAATGAGTTTGCATCTAACATACATTTTTGTGAGAAATATTACAATGTTGAGAAAATGTTGAGCAGGAGGATAAGGAAGATTACACAAACCATTGAAAAGGGCAACCACAAACAGCCTAGTCAATTGACCTTGCTCACCAAGGTGAATTTACTTGCTCCTTCTGTCCATTCTATCTTTTACAAAAGAAGCTTGGTAGTGGTACCAAGCCCAAGTCTCCTCCTTTACTCCCAGTGCTTGCGGGGTGAGGAAATTGATTGGATAGCTGCACTCCATGGTACCATTAATGAATGGATTGGTATTATTCTTCTGGCTTGGGCTATGGAATCATTGGCTACCTTGCCACTTGAGCTTTGGTGAATTGAGCGATTCAATTAAGTCCGGTTTCATTCTGGTTTTCTACACAAACTGGGCAGCAGAAAAAACAGATTGGAACATCAGGGGCAGGTGCTTCAGTCCTGCTCAGGTACTTACCCTTAAGGCTTGAATACAAGCCTATTTTCGGGGCGGGATGGAGTTGTTAGGTTCCTCATTCTATTGGGCCTATTCCATTTAGTATAGTTATCCCATTCACATATTTCGGGTTGTAGATTGCTCAGGCTCTATGTATTTAGTCTCTTTTACTCTTTTGGAGGATTATGAATGAAAATATAAATGTTTTAGTTCATCTCCTTTCCCCTTTTCTCTCTACTTCTCCCTCTTTTCTTCCTTTACGATTATTGATCCCATAACATTCGCATTGGAGTGTTTACTGCAATCAACACTCCAATCCGATTTTTCAATCGATATATTCATCATCTTTTCTTTTCCTCCTCAAATTACTTTCTTGATGAAAATGAAGATTCGGTCCGCGACTGTGAAGTGTACATCGATGGCAAGATCTATTAACGCTATTGAATTACAGAAATCTTAAATAAGAAGAAACTAAAGGAATCGAAGAAGAGGAGAGAGAGCTTTCAATCATATATTCTGAGTAAAAGGAAATATTACATCTTCAGTCTCTAAGTCGTAACAGTTCATGTAGATTCATAAACGTACAATCTCGGGTTGGCCATCTCAAGCGCTGTCGTGCTAAATCGTATTCGATTATCTTATCTTTGAGAATAATATCTGCAATGGAAGAAGAAAAAACATCATACTATTGATGTCACAAACAGCAAGTGTGTTTTCCCTTAAAACTTAACAACCAGGTAGTAATTCGGATCTAACCTCCAAAGATTGTGACCGGTCCCTGAGATTTCTGAAATGCAATCTCCCAAGTAGTAACACCATTCTGAAACGATACAAAGTTCATCACATTAACTTCAAACAACCTCCAATTTCATTTAATATAATTATGTATATTGCAACTACTTTGAAAAAGAATTTTTACAGCAGGAGCTGGGAGATAAAACTTACAAAAAAGCTGGTGTTCAGAAGATACTCTTGCGGTTTCAGCAACATGGACACACCACCGGGAAAAGTTAAACTGACTGGAGGAAATGCGTTGGCCATGCTGAAAAACAATCGACATAACTGTTATTCTGATTTTTTATTTAAGACGGATAGAAAGAGAGGGAGAGAGGGGGAGAGGCAAACCTGATGAAACTGGGGACTTCATAGATTTGTCTCCCTGCTCCAATACCGGTAGTTACAGATTTTGGAATGGCGATATTTACCTACACATAACAAAACAAAATTTCAGTAGTTCAAGAAGTGGTAAGGACACACAGAGACTTGGTAAAAAAATTTACTACTTTTCTGCCATTGCTAAACCATAAAAAACCCATCAAAGCAAAGTTAATTAGTAAACTTACAGCGGTAATGAAAGCAGTGAGGGCTACTTCAGGAAGGTAAGCCAGTGTTGTACCGGAATCAACAAGTACGTCTCGAAATGTTTTTCGATCAACAGGTAACACTTTCCCATCGACCGAAATACTCTCGAGCTCTACATTATAGTGCCTAAAAATCCAGTAAGAAGTCAATTGAGTTAGTCAAAGAAAAAAAAATAGTTAAGTAAAAGAAAATCACATAAGTAAGTTAGCTAAAGACTTACCTTGATCCGATAAGAGGAGTGTAGATTATTCTCGGCTCTATTACCTCGCCGAGAGCAAGCACACCCCCTGCACCTCTGTCTCCCCTCAGACAATGAGAGAAAACTTTCGGAGTTGACGCTCGAGAGGATAACTGAGAAATAACGGATAGTTGTCCAGGGCCGAACCCAACTATTCCACTAAATGCAAGGTTGTTGGTTGTTAATAGACCCGACATATTCTCAGTACACCTATTATTTCAATTAAAAAACAATTGTGATTAATGTAAGTCTCTTATTATGTTTTCCTACTCAATAAAAGTTGGTGAAAAACAATAAAGTTAAAAGCTTACCCAAAAACAATGAACTCCGAAGAGTTAAATTGGGAGGTTAACATGTCAAAGTGGATGACGTCGGAAACATAATAACCGTCAACCTCATCTCCATCTCCATATTTGACATGATAATTGCACTGGTTAGTCTTAGAGCACGTGGCTCCTAAGCCATTGCACTTATGGCGCGAGCAACTCACCAATTTCGCAGTCTGTGAGCTAGTAATATCATAAAAATTTATTGGGATCTGAGGCACGTAAAATGCCATGGATTAGATTGGTGCTAAGTAAATTGTTGTACATGAAAATATAGGTAAATTAACCATATTATAAGTGTACTAGGTACCTACAAACTAATATTGGGAAAAGAAAAAAAAAAGGTAAATAAATTGCCTATACAATGATTACAGCCTCAGTGAATATGCAATATTTAGGTAAATTAATGTAGGTGAATTACTCAAAAAATGTACATCTACGTAAATCATTATAAGCTCAAAATGCCAAACAAAATTAATAGGTAAATTAGTGAATATGCAATTTAAGCAAATTAATGAATACACACACACACACACACACACAATATAAGTAAATTAGTGTACATCTAGGTAAATTACGATAAGCTCAAAATGCATAGATTAATGTATATATGTAGCCTTGCAGGTATAATTGTTGAACAAGTAATACAAACATTTAAAAAAACGTAAAGAAGCCAACTATCTTTTATTGGCTAGATTGTGTGGGTTATTTAATGGCATAATAACAAATTTAATAATAGGTGTTTGTGGTATAGATTGTAAATAAATTGTAACAATAGGTCACTTATATGTCTATGGCAACCTATTTAAAATTTGGGTTTTATTTTGACGTTTATTAATACGGGGGTTTTTGTGTAAAAAAAAATATGAGTTAGTCTATCTTAAAAGAGCTCTTCAATTGCGACTTACTCTAAGCCCACTAGACCGGGGGCAATCGGCACAGGAGCTGCATGCAACCCAACTAAGATCGCTGCCGGTGTCGAACAACACCTCAAACTCTCGAGGAGGAGAGCCCAACTCCAATTTAGTAAAATACATCCTACATAATAAGAAACAAGTTTACATCAAAAGTTGTAGATGGGCAGTACGTATAAAAATATAAGTTAAAGCAATGTACATACCCGATGTTTTCGAACACAACATCATAGGACATCGTTATGTTGACCCAGCCGCCGATAAAATGTTCGAATATTCTCACGTGTCTTACGTGATCCCGTAGTCGAACCTGGTGTAAGTCGACCGGATAAATGGGGGAGACTGCAGGCCGCAGTGTTAGAACCACGGCTTGGACAGTGCAGAGCCCGACCAACAAGAAGGTCATGAACGTCAAAAGTGAAGCCATGTGGTATAATCTGGAGGCGTCGGAAAGAGAGTGAGAGGGAAGGGTGATTGACTGAAGGTGAGTGGTGATTAATGTGGAGCTTCGGCTTCCAATTTAGAGAGAGGTGACTGTGCTTCTGCTTTCTTCACAGAGAGAGAGAGAGAAAGGGCAGGTTGATTGAGAAGGTTAGTGGTGATTAATGGGGAGCTTCTGCTCCAATTTATAGAGAGAGGCGGTGACTGTATGCTTCTGCTTCTTTCAGAGAGAGAGAGAGAGAGAGAGGTTGAAGCGAGTCAGATAGAAATCGGTGGAGCTACTATTTTTGGTGGCATGTAAAGACTTTCAAGGCAATAGCAAGTCTTACTATAAAAACCCCGCAAAATTTTAAAATAAATATACGTTAAAGATTCCACTGGCTCTTTCCTTGTACGAGTTTCTTTCTGCACATGGACCTAATTGAAAACCCAAGGTGAGCAGATACTCACAAACCTCGGCTCCGTTTTTCTTATATGTCCTCTTCCTTCCTTTCTTGAATTAGATAAAGTCTCTTTGAGCCCAAATATGCTTTCTTTCTCTATTTGTTCTTGCACAAAATAAAGAAAACATGGTGAGTGGTAGATTTAGGCTACGCTGTCTAATGGGACAATTAGGTATCAAACCTAGTTGATCGTTTTTGTTATTTACGTGAGTCGAATTTGAGTGTTCACGTTCGTTGCTACATTTAATATTACCTATACTAACGAGTGTGAGAGTGACCTAAATCTCATGATGGACAAGTCATAATAATTTGGTTCAAATTCGTTTTTGGCGATAACAAATAAAAGACCTTTCACTTAAAAGTGAAAATGAATATCATTATACTGTAATAACACATGACTAAGTTTTTGCACTCTTAAATCCAAAAGAAAAATGAATAACACATGAATATCATTATGGCTGAGTCATTCATCACGATACCACATGCATGACCTATTGCTTTTACAGCCTTCACAAGCTTATGGAGGGCTCTTTCACTCATTCATCACAATGCAGACTACTTTTTTTTTTTTTTTTTTTTTTTTAATACTTTAACGGGTTCAGTTTCAGATAAATGAAGTGTACATGGACCTAACTGAAAGCCCAAGGTGAGCAGATACTCACAAAGCTCGGCCCTGTTTTTGATAAATGTCCTCTTCCTTCCTTGCTTGAATTAGATAAAGTTGTTTTGAGCCCAAATATGCTTTCTTTCTCTATTTGTTCTTGCTCAAAATAAAGAAAACATGGTGAGTGGTAGATTTAGGCTACGCTGTCTAATGGGACAGTTAGGTATCAAACTAAGTTGATCGTTTTTGTTATTTACGTGAGTCGAATTTGAGTGTTCACGTTCTTTGCTACATTTAACATTACATATACTAACGAGTGTGAGAGTGAGCTAAATCTCATAATGAACAAGTCATAATAATTTAGTTCAAATTCGTTTTTGGTGATAACAAATGAAAGACCTCTCACTTAAAAGTGAAGATGAATATCATTATACTGTAATAACACATGACTAAGTTTTTGCACTTTTAAATCCAAAAGAAAAATGCTACAACAGAATACCAACACTAAGCCCAAGGTCCAAGGCAAGCGTATGTATGTATTTGGACTTGGTTTCCAAATACAAGTTTATTGGATCATTTCCCCTACAGTCAGCTTGACAAACACCAATCCAAAAACAGTCCCAAAAAGACCCCACGCTGAGTCATTCATCACGATACCACATGCATGGCCTATTGCTTTTACAGCCTTTACAAGTTTATGGAGGGCTCTTCCACTCATTCATCACAATGCGACTACTTTCTTTTCCTTTTTTCTGGAAACTATGCAGACTACTTTTTCGTTTTTACAGTGGATTTAAATTAGTAAAAAAATTCTCTATTTCCATCAGCCGTTAGATCTCAAGGATTAACTATGGCCGTCCATTCCTAGACCATTTGGTACTCGGATCCTTGCAAGAAAATTGGTTGTTTCTAGCGCTGTAAGGGTAAATCTTTATCGTAATTATTTTATCTTTTTAATTGCATGATGAAAAAAAGAGACAAAGAATGAGATTGAAATTTATACATGACATAATCTCTCTATTGTAAAGATAATACCATAATCCCTTTTGAATGACAAATATTATTAAAAAAATTAAAAATAAAGCAATGAATTTGTATCTTTTGCGATTAAGAGCGTTAATTGGGTAATCAAGACAACAAAAAATAAAATGCTGAATAATATTATAAACTTTCCTACAAATAGAACCAAATTTCTATGAGTCATACATATCATTTACCTAGAGACAGGTGTTATTTCATTTTTTTTTAATTTTATCCGGTGATATTTATTGAATTTTTCTCAAATCTTGGACACAAAACGGTCAGTATGTATGTGGAACAGGGAAATGCCTTGCTTGAGACCATAAGGAATCCAACATTCCCTGCGCTTGGCCATTCAGTAAAATTACAAAAACATCGTCTTCTTTTTTCAAGAAATATGAGAATGTGAGAATGTCGAGGAGGACATGAAAGTAATGGTGGATTTGGTCACCAACCACCATGACCACCATAAGAGGATCTTTGTTACAATTTTGTTTTGAATTTTTTGTTTACATCATGCAGAATATTTATATTATATGTATTTTTATATATGCCAAAAAAAAAATCAGATTATCCGTAAAATTAATTGAAAATATGAAAAGTAATCTATTTATTTGTAAGTACATGTAAGGTCATTTGTTTTCCGATGTGAGACTAATACTCTCAACATGCCCTCTTAAGTGTACCGAACATGTGGACAACACAAAGATGTTATATAGCACGTGTAGCCATTGAGCTTCACGCATGACAGTCTGCTCTGATATTATGAAGAAACTTGATATTCTACCATAAAATCATTTGGCAATACGATCAATATGTATATATTTAAATATATTACTATATGTACGATATTTTTCAAAAAAACTATTATCGACACTTCAAAGATTTAATTGTGCAATCTTTATATTTGTATTTTTTGTAATATAAAAATTTTAAAATTCACAATTATATTTTTTGAAATACTAATAATAATTTTTTTAATCATAATTTTGGTAGCTTTTGTGCTGGAAATGTTGGGAGCTTTTTAAGATTCCACAAAGCACCATCCGCTAACAATCTCACACATGCTCTCCTCTTCTCACCTTCAGCAGACAATTATTCCCGAAGACTTGTTCAAAAGCCGAACTGTGAAAAGCAAAAGCTGCCATCCAAAATAGATGTAAAATTTGGGGTCGAAGCAAAATTCCAGTTCGACCCTTCTTGCAAAGTTGCTAAGGATTGCAACAAGTTGGGTTATCATTGCAAATGCATCAAGGTGACTTGCCACTGTTCAGCAGAATTTAAGACGAAGTCAATTTCTGAAGAAGGAAACCCTTAACTGATAGTTCACTGATGTTCTTCGAATAATTGTGCTACTAAAGCGCAAGGGTTGTAATTCGATAAACATATGAATAAATTGACATATTTTCCTTATCCTAGCAAACATATAAATAATAATTAATCATTCAACTTTTAGTGTTTGAGTGTACTAGTTGGTGACAACAGTACAACATTTAACAAATTTCATTCTAAATAGATGATCAATATTTCTTGATCAGTAGCACAATATGAAACCTAGAGGCAATACGTTCAGGTCAACAGGTTAACCTCACTCACACAAGTAGATTAACACATAATGTTGCTCATTGCATCAATTTGGAAAAAGTCTGTTGCTATACCCATGGAAGCACTTGATAACACACTTTCAAAGCATGTTGGTTTTGGGGGAATGAGTTTGCGTCTAATATACATGGTTGTGAGAAATATTGACAATGTTGAGAAAATGTTGAGCAGGAGGATAAGGAAGATTACACAAACCATTGAAAAGAGCAACCACAAACTGCCCAGTCAATTGACCTTGCTCACCAAGGTGAATTTACTTGCTCCTTCTATCCATTCTATCTTTTACAAAAGAAGCTTGGTAGTGGTACCAAGCCCAAGTCTCCTCCTTTACTCCCAGTGCTTGCGGGGTGAGGAAATTGAGTGGATAGCTACACTCCATGGTACCATTAATGAATGGATTGGTATTATTCTTCTGGCTTGGGCTATGGAATCATTGGCTACCTTGCCACTTGAGCTTTGGTGAATTGAGCGATTCAATTAAGTCCGGTATCATTCTGGTTTTCTACACAAACTGGGCAGCAGAAAAAACAGATTGGAATCATCAGGGGCAGGTGCTTCAGTCCTTCTCAGGTACTTACCCTTAAGGCTTGAATACAAGCCTATTTTCGGGGCGGGATGGAGTTGTTAGGTTCCTCATTCTATTGGGCCTATTCCATTTAGTATAGTTGTCCCATTCACATATTTCGGGTTGTAGATTGCTCAGGCTCTATGTATTTAGTCTCTTTTACTCTTTTGGAGGATTATGAATGAAAATATAAATGTTTTAGTTCATCTCCTTTCCCCTTTTCTCTCTACTTCTCCCTCTTTTCTTCCTTTACGATTATTGATCCCATAACATTCGCATTGGAGTGTTTACTGCAATCAACACTCCAATCCGATTTTTCAATCGATATATTCATCATCTTTTCTTTTCTTCCTCAAATTACTTTCTTGATGAAAATGAAGATTCGGTCCGCGACTGTGAAGTGTACATCGATGGCAAGATCTATTAACGCTATTGAATTACAGAAATCTTAAAGAAGAAGAAACTAAAGGAATCGAAGAAGAGGAGAGAGAGCTTTCAATCATATATTCTGAGTAAAAGGAAATATTACATCTTCAGTCTCTAAGTCTCTAAGACTATACTTATATAGAGACTATGTTGCACAGTTTTACATTTTGACCCTTTACACTTAACTCCAACTACCTCTAACTGTTTTGAAGATAAGTCCCACCTGATTCCAACTAATTCAGTTTATTTTGGTTAATAAGATCGACAGTATATGAGTATTATTAGCAGAAGTGGGCAGAGGCAGACAGACAGATTCAACAACAGAAAGTGGAAGTTTTATAACTTTTGAGGTTTATTTACATAAAATCCAATACAATTGCACCTCCAGTAATCCAACTAGCAAGTTGGTACATCCGTTCCTTAACAAGTTACTGCCTTCATTTTTGCCAAAACTTACGTTCACATCCATCCATAGGCAAGGAACCTGAGAAAGATTAATTTTAAAACATGGTCAGCGTAAAGTCCAGCGTAAATCAGAAAAACAAAAAACAGTTCATGTAGATTCATAAACGTACGATCTCGGGTTGGCCATCCCAAGCGCTGTCGTGCTAAATCGTATTCGATTATCTTATCTTTGAGAATAATATCTGCAATGGAAGAAGCAAAAACATCATACTATATGATTTCACAAACAGCAGGTGTGTTTTCCCTTAAAACTTAACAACCAGGTAGTAATTCGGATCTAACCTCCAAAGATTGTGACCGGTCCCTGAGATTTCTGAAATGCAGTCTCCCAAGTAGTAACACCATTCTGAAACGATACAAAGTTCATCACATTAACTTCAAACAACCTTCAATTTCAATTAATATAATTATGTATATTGCAACTCCTTTGAAAAAGAATTTTTACAGCAGGAGCTGGGAGATAAAACTTACAAAAAAGCTGGTGTTCAGAAGATACTCTTGCGGTTTCAGCAACATGGACACACCACCGGGAAAATTTAAACTGACTGGAGGAAATGCGTTGGCCATGCTGAAAAACAATCGACATAACTGTTACTCTGATTTTTATTTAAGACGGATAGAAAGAGAGGGAGAGAGGGGGAGAGGCAAACCTGATGAAACTGGGGACTTCATAGATTTGTCTCCCTGCTCCAATACCGGTAGTTACAGATTTTAAAATGGCGATATTTACCTACACATAACAAAACAAAATTTCAGTAGTTCAAGAAGTGGTAAGGACACACAGAGACTTGGTAAAAAAAGTTACTACTGGTCTTACGTGATCCCGTAGGCGAACCTGGCGTAAGTCGACCGGATAAATGGGGGAGACTGCAGGCCGCAGCGTTAGAACCACTGCTTGGACAGTGCAGAGCCGGAGCAACAAGAAGGTTATGAACACCAAAAGTGAAGCCATGTGGTATCATCTGGAGGGGTCGGAGGGAGAGGGAGAGGGAAGGGTGATTGCCTAAAGGTGAGTGGGCTTCGGCTTCCAATTTAGAGAGAGGTGACTGTGCTTCTGCTTTCTTTACACAGAGAGAGAGAGAGGGGGGGAGAGAGAGAGAGAGAGAGAGAGAGAGAGGGGAGGGTGATTGAGAAGGTTAGTGGTGATTAATGGGGAGCTTCTGCTCGAATTTATAGAGAGAGGCGGTGACTGTATGCTTCTGCTTCTTTCACAGAGAGAGAGAGAGAGGTTGAAGCGAGTCAGATAGAAATCGGTGGAGCTACTATTTTTGGTGGCATGTAGAGACTTTCAAGGCAGTAGCAAGTCTTACTATAAAAACCCGGCGAAATATTAAAATAAATATATGGCAAAGATTCCACTGACTTTTTCCTTGTACGAATTTCTTTCTGCACATGGACCTAACTGAAAGCCCGAGGTGAGCAGATACTCACAAACCTCGGCTCCGTTTTTCATAAATGTCCTCTTCCTTCCTTGCTTGAATTAGATAAAGTTGTTTGAGCCCAAATATGCTTTCTTTCTCTATTTGTTCTTGCACAAAATAAAGAAAACATGGTGAGTGGTAGATTTAGGCTACGCTGTCTAATGGGACAGGTAGGTATCAAACTTAAAACAGATATAAGTCGATTGTTTTGTTATTTACGTGAGTCGAATTTGAGTGTTCATGTTCTTTGCTACATTTAACTTTACCTGTACTAACGAGTGTGAGAGTGAGCTAAATCTAATAATGGACAAGTCATAATAATTTGATTCAAATTCGATTTTGACGATAACAAAATAAAGATGAATATCACTATAATGTAATAACACATCACTAAGTTTTCGCACTTTTAAATCCAAAAGAAAAATGCTAGAACAGAACACCAACACTAAGCCCAAGGGCCAAGGCAAGCGCATGTATGTATTTGGACTTGGTTTCCAAATACAAGCTTATTGGATCATTTCCCTTACAGTCAGCTTGACAAACACCAATCCAAAGACGGTCCCAAAAAGACCACTAAAAAAATTTGTAAATTCGTAGAGGACCCCATGCTGAGTCATTCATCACGATACCACATGCATGGCCTATATATTGCTTTTACAGCCTTTACAAGTTTATTGAGGGCTCTTCCACTCATTCATCACAATGCAGACTATTTTTTTTCTTTTTGGAAACTATGCACACTACTTTTTCGTTTTTACAATGGATTTAAATTAGTAAAAAAATTCTCTATTTCCATCAGCCATTAGATCTCAAGGATTAACTATGGCCGTCCATTCCTGGACCATTTGGTGCTCGCATCCTTGCAAGAAAATTGGTTGTTTCTAGCACTCTAAGGGTAAATCTTTATCGTAACTATTTTACTTTTTTAATTACGTGATAAAAAAGATAGACAAACAATGAGATTGAAATTGATACATAACATAATCTCTCTATTGTAAAGATAATCTCATAATCCCCATTGAATGACAAATATTATTAAAAAATTAAAAATAAAGCAATGAATTTGTATCTTCTGCGATTAAGAGCGCTAATTGGGTAATCAAGAAAACAAAAGATAAAATGCTGAATAATATTATAAACTTTCCTACAAATAGAACCAAATTTCTATGAGTCATACATATCATTTACCTAGCGACGGGTGTTATTTCATTTTTTTTTTTTAAATTTTATCCGGTGATATTTATTGAATTTTTCTCAAATATTGGACACAAAACGGTCAGTATGTGGAACAGGGAAATGCCTTGCTTGAGAGTCTGAGACCATAAGGAATCCAACATTCCCTGCGCTTGGCCATTCAGTAAAATTACAAAAACATCTTCTTTTTTCAAGAAATATGAGAATGTGAGAATGTCGAGGAGGACATGAAAGTAATGGTGGATTTGGTCACCAACCACCATGACCACCATGATAGGATCTTTGTTACAATTTTGTTTTGAATTTTTTGTTTACATCATGCCGAATATTTATATTATATGTATTTTTATATATGCAAAAAAAAAAATCAGATTTTCCGTAAAATTAATTGAAAATATAGAAAGTAATATATTTATTTGTAAGCACATGTAAAGTCTTTTGTTTTCCGATGTGAGATTAATACTCTCAACATGCTCTCTTAAGTGTACCGAACATGTGGACAACACAAAGATGTTATAGAGCACGTGTAGACGTTGAGCATCACGCATGACAGTCTGCTCTGATATTATGAAGAAAGTTGATATTCTATTATAAAATCATTTGGTAATACGATCAATATGTATATATATTTAAATATATTACTATATGTTGGATATTTTTCATAAAAACTATTATCGACACTTCAAAAATTTAATTGTGCAATCTTTATATAAGTATTTTTTTATATAAAAATTTTAAAATGTACAATTATATTTTTTAAAATACTAATAATAATTTTTTTAATCATAATTTTGGTAGCTTTTGCGCTGGAAATGGTGGGAGCTTTTTAAGATTCCACAAGGCACTATCTGCTAACAATCTCACACATCCTCTCCTCTTCTCACCTTCAGCAGACAGTTATTCCCGAAGACTTTTTCAAAAGCCGAACTGTGAAAAGCAAAAGCTGCCATCCAAAATCGCTTTTCTCCACGACACTTTTTTCTCTCCCTCCCTCTCCCTCTCCCTCTAAATTATTTTGAGACCAAATCATAGTATTTCGTTCTCATGCTTCAAGCTGCAGACAATAATTGTTGTTCTTGTACCCATGGATTATCCAACACCAAAATGAAAATAATTTTCTAGACAAAATTCTGGGAATTATAATCATTATTCTTAGGTCATCAATCTCTCTTTAGAGGAGAACCATGACAACATAAAAAATTAAGAGTTCTCTAACTCTCTCCCTCGTGAGAGTCTTTCTCCTGTGAGAGTTTTTTTTTTCTTTTTTTTTTTTTCCAAGTTTAGTTTCCCCTGCATTTTTTTCGTTCATCGTCTCCGATCTGTGCCTTAACCTCCAAAATCCTCAGCCATCAATTCCATTCTCCCTTCCCCATTTTTCCCACCCTCCACCTCCATGGATTTCCTCAAAACCTTATGATTTCGGATATGTTGCCACTTTCCATGAACGCGTTTTGACGCGGGAAGTATGTAGAGTTTTGGTGCGGGTGTTCACACCACCACCTCTCATGGATTTGCTTCGACGGCCTTGTTGCCTTCGATGGCTTTGTTGCTGATGGGTTCTCTCACCAACTTTCTTTAGTTTTTAGATACTGTTCTCACGGCTTTGTTTCTAAAAAATATATTCGCTTTGGTGAATCCAATTGAACAATAGAATATCAATTCTCTGCTAATATAAAATAGTAGATAACCATGCATACATTTATTTACAATTTTTCTCCATCTTTTTCTTATCTTTTCCACATGCACATATATTTTCTAGTTAATAATCAAGTAAATATTACTGAAAATATGAGTATACCCCTTGGAATTCAATTTTCTTTAACTAAAACCCATAATTGTAAAATTTTCTAATAAAAACCCAATGACTAGGCTCCAACTAAGCAATATCCATAATTAAGTATGACTTGGCAAAATTGGTATTTTTGGATGTCTAAATTACCCCTAATATCATTGACTTTGGTCTATTACTTCTTATCTACATTTATTTTATATTATTTCATTCAATTAAACATTTTGAAATGTTTATGCAGATTTGGAAAAGAAAAATTTTAGTGTCATGATTTCAATGCATATTAATAACAAAAATGATATGATATTAGAGTTTTGATTCCTTATATAGTTGTTTTCACATTTATGTAAAAATGAGCATTATTTTTCCTTTTCAAATAATTGTAACAGGTAAATTAGTATTTTTCACAAATGTACAAATGTTATTTTATTCAAAATTACCAATATTTTACATATATAAAATAACAATATAAGCTCCAAGTAAAATAACAATATAAGTTCCAAGTAAAATAATACATGCAAAATAATTTACCTACAAAATAAATAAATAAATATTGTTTGATTCAAAAGTTAATTAAGTTATTTGCATACACATATATATAATAATATCAAAACATGCCTAACATATGTAATAATACATGCAAAATAATTTACCTATAGAATAAATGAATGTTGATTGATTGCAAGCAACACATAATAATAACAAATGTGCCTAGTATATGTAATAATATCTGCAAAATAATTTACCTACAAAATAAAAGGATGTTTTTAGCCAATTGATTCAAAGTTAATTTATTACCTATATTCTACTTTAAAATAAAGGTAATTTATTTCACACAGATATAATAATAACAAAATGTGCCTAATGTATACATGCAAAATAATTCACCTACAATGATTGTCAAACAAATATAAGAAATGGAATAGATGATGGTAAGACAAGTATAAAGTAGATACTTTTGTAATAATAAAGCACTTATTTGCTATAATTAAGGTGAATAATTAAATTCATCAACATAATTAGGGTGTTGTGGCACAATTGTAAATATTTTGAAAATAATAGGTATTTTATTTGTTTACATGGAAGTTTATTTCAAATTTGGGTTTTATTTGGATGTTTAAAATGAGATGAGTTTTGGTCAACGAAATAAGTGTTGCATGGACTTATATCTATAGAACCCTAAATATTATGCAGGTGTACAATTTGTGGTCGAAGCAAAATTCCAGTTCGACCCTTCATGCAAAGTCGCTAAGGATTGCAACAAGTTGGGTTATCACTGCAAATGCATCGAGGAGACTTGCCACTGTTCAGCAGAATTTAAGACGAAGTGAATTTCTGAGAAGGAAACCCTTAACTGAGAGTTCACTGATGTTCTTCGAATAATTGTGCTACTAAAGTGTAAGGGTTGTAATTCGATAAACATATGTATAAATTGACATCTTTTCCTTATCCTAGAAAACATATAAATAATAATTAATCATTCAACTTGTGACGTTTAAGTGCAATAGTTGGTAACAACAGTATAACATTTAGCAAATTTCACATTCAAAATAGATGATCGATATTTCTCAATTTGTAGCAAAATTATTCAACTTGCGATTCCAACTTGGGTAAAGATTCAAACTTTGAAAACAAATTGCTGAATTTCCGCTTGCGATTCCAAAATTCATTCATCCCCAAAATTGTCAAATTGTATACAGCCGGAGGGCTCTAAAGCTGATTGTGACAAGCATTGAATTTTTTTTTTTAAAAAAAAAAAACACCAAAATTATATCAAACAGGTAATTCAACACCAATTCAACACCCATGTTGAACGAGTTTGCATGAAATTATGTATAATCGTATATAACTTTAGATTACTAAAACATATCAGTATCACATGTTTACCCAATTCACAATCATGTGGGTGCTTTTTAACTTTCTTCGAACAGATTCTGAATAAAGGCTTCCTTAATTATGTAGAGTTTTTTCAAGAGCTTTTACTTTTGCATCGTAGATGTTCATATCGTGTTATCATTTTTCTTTTTAACGCTGCAGATACTCCACGAAGTTCCGAAGCATGAGGCTTGTTTCGAATGGGACGTTAAACTAGGAGCCTCGACATAATTTGTGCTTTTACTTGTATGAGACTTGCTACTGTCAAGTTAGAAAACATGTCACCTAGCAAGTACTATATAGTTTTTTTCCCTCATAATGAAGCAATAATATCATTCATGAAAAACTTTAACCTTATTGTGGTCGGTGGTCCACATTTCAATCAATAGATCTCAACCACAATGCATGACAAAATATGATTTCAACAAAACAGGTGGACTAGTGCGGATACCTGGGCAATTGTCCAATTCCTCTGCGAGCCATTCATCCAGATTATTGTCTTCAAGGTGTCTAGAACTCAAGATTAAGAACATTCACCAAACAAATTCAAAGAACTTATCATTGTTCTAAGAAATTAGAGATGAAGTTCATTTCTGAAAACGTGTCTACGCGCTCGCAAGCGCAGAAGGAAATCCCTAACCAAGAGTCCACTACCCTTCAAATAATTGTGCTAAGCGCAAAAGTCGCAGATGCGAGAAACATATGAATAAATAGATGCCTTTCCCTTGTCCTACCAAACAAATAAATAATAATTAATTATTCAACTTCATCCAATTCGTGCCATGTTCTTTAAAATTTAGGAAATTTTCATTTGGAGTAGATGATGATATTCTTCTACACAAATCAACGGTCTCGCACAACTGTTGACGCAGCTGCAGCATGAGTCCCGCGATCACTTGCTGCTTTTTTTTTTCTTTTTTTCTTTTTTTATTACAAATCAACGGTCCAAATTTGATATGAAATTTGTAATAATATATATCTCGAATTTAAGATATGCATTATAGATATTTTTTTTATTAGAGACAATATTCTTTTTAGAACACAAGATTCTCTTTTAGGTTTTAAAGTATCTCCAATATGAGTTCTCAAAGCCGTCTTTACCACCATATGTTCCTATATATAAGGACTGTAGGACTTCTAATGGGGTGGAGTAGCTGTCCCAATAGTATAGTGTCTCGCTGGAGTACACACAAAAATCGCCACAGATAGGGACTCATCGTAGGGACTCTTAAATGGGGGCTGAAATTGATTTTGTGTGGGACAAAAGCCTCACCCACGTGAAGGCTTTCCTCTCTTTTTTCTTTTTTGAAAAAAAAAAAACGGATGGGAATCCAATGGTCTACATAGCTTCTTTGTTCTTTGTGCTTTTATTTTTTTATTTTTTTTTATTTTTTATTGGTTGTTCTCATTGATGTGTGTTGCTTTCTTGCTCCATTAACCGTCCATCTCTTCATGCATGGGAAAAAGGGAAGGTGTGTGTGTGCGATGGTGTTAAAAGGGTATTTGGAGAGTGGCCTATTTTTATGAATGGAGGTTTTTGAGCGGGATCCATTTATGCTAGAAGTTGCACTCAAGAGCTTTATTTTCATGTAAAGAAAAGAAAAAGGAGAGGAAGGTCATGGTCTTTATGAAGAGAAAAAACAAAATGAGAGGACCCTCATGTTTTTGCTTCTTGCATTTTTGAATTGCCCTTTTATCTAGATTTGTTTTCTGACCTCCCCAAGAGTACTACTTCTGTTCAAAGTTTTTCATCTCTCTCTCTCTCTCTCTCTCTCTCTCTATCTCCCTCTCCCCTGCAGTATTTGAACATATAGTTACTAACAGGGTAGTGACGTAATTGAAGGAGACTCCCATGTGATGTTCTGTGAAGTGTTCATGACAATGTCCTATTTTTGAGTTCATTTATGGAAAGTGTGGAGCATCCCCTTTGATTCATTGTGCTACCATTTTACATCAAAATGGTGTCAATGCCACAAAATGTAGGTCGTCTAAGAGATGTTTTTATGCATATATATATATATATATATATGTAACAATGCATGACCTGAAGGAAAATTTGTGAAAAACATGTTCATTTAAGCAACATCAATAGCATGCAATTAACAATTAAAGGCGGAATCATGCTTGTATGCACTTAAAACAAAACATTTACCCATGAAATTCAAAGCCTAGTAGATAGGTGAATCAAGACTCAACTCAAAACAAAATGAGTTGAGAAATCAATACCTTTGTAGATTCCTCTTTGCATAAGCAAAGACTAATCACCCAAAGAGAGGGCCTTCATTCCTTGCATCTTGGATCCATGGATTTGGATGGATGAAAAGGTTTCTCCAAGTTCCCAAAATTGAGAACCTCTAAGTCTCCACACCAAGGTATATTGAAGAAGAAATGAGTGACCTAGAGGAAGTAAGATTGCTAGCTATTCCCCTCTAGATTGGCCGAAATTTTAGAGAGAAAGGAGAGCTTGTGTTCTCATCCTTTCCCCCAAAAATAACCCTTAGTAAATTTTAGGCTATAAAGTCCTTTATATAGTCCCTTCAAATAAGTGACCTAATGGACCAAAAGCCCTATTCTTTTACACATGGCTAGCCTATAGGTTTATTGGGCTTTCAAGCCCTTTGTTTTATTCAAGTTGTCATACAACTTGAGTTAATGGGCTTGACATTCAAATCTCATTGGGCCTTGCGGCCCAATACTAACCCGAGGTCTTTAACGAACTTATTCGTTTGATTAATTAACATATTAATTAATCCTAGCCTTAGATAAATAATTAAACCATTTAATTATTCTTACTCATCTCCGTTGAATCTTCAATCTCTACCTTACACGGTGTACGATCCATTAGGTTCCTTTTAGCGAGGCAGTGGGCGATTCAAACTCTTTCAAATCGATTGTGAATTGAAACTTACTTTCAATTCTCCCGTTAGTGATAATACACTTTTAGGGCTTCCACAAACCATGAGTGACACCTAGCAGCATATCATGGTTACCCAAGCTAATCAGAAGAGGTGGAGAACCTATTCAGTTTAGGATTACAAATGCAATACGGTCTTTCTCTAATACAATACTCTTGACCACATTGTTTGGTTTGATAGTTTATTCATGTCTACTATCCAATGTGAATCTTGTACTTATATGATTACCTTGAATGTGATCTGGAACGCATTCCAACATCTCATTCATACTCTGGCCAGAGATTCTAAATCATATCATAGAGTATTCTCCCTCAAACAGTTTGAAGGTTAGAGATCCCTTGTTGCGCATTCACTTGCCTCCATGGCTAAGTGGCTTAACCCCAACGATGCCGTGGACACCCTGATAGAGTGACGTTGACATAATCAAAGATTAAGGACCTAACCACAAGGCAACTGTGATGCCTCAGGTCAAAAGACTAATTTGCATTATCCCAACCATGAGTTCTCATGTGACATGAATATGAGAACTCTTCGTTGATCGTGTTCAGTGAACTCATTCTCTATTGAGCACCTACGTACTTGTCTTGATGTCACACACACCAATGACTCGAGACTAGTCACTCTCCCTGAGAGAAGACATAGCACGTACTGATCTTAACGGACTGTCAATGCCCAATTGACAATCCTATGATCAGGAACGTTTAGGATGTGTCAACGAAAGAATGGTCTCATGAATCTAACTTCTTTAGATCGCATTCTTCCAATCACATATTCCTTGGACTTATCGTTTAAGCATATAACATTTATATTAGACGGCTCAAACAATAATCTTTGCGCTTTACATTTAAACTACATTAGTTTGAAATGAACTACATTAGTTTGAAATGTCCGTAAAGTATCATCATATGATTGGTTTTAGGGCACATTTCCAACAATCTCCCACTTGCACTAGAGCCAATCAGCTTAGTCATCATTGATGATACCTCTTCTGTAATTCATTTCATAAATGGCTGAGTAGTAGGCCTAAACAATGGATATCTATATGTTATCCATAGAAGCAACCTTGAGAATAACGACGTCACCATTATATATGATTCTCAATCATGTGGTTCAGTCTCTCATTTGAGTTCGGACCTTGATGAGACCTTGATTCCCTGGCTTGAGCTATCGCCGCATTAGTGTCATACACTTTCTGGTTGGAACCGAATGAAGAGTTCATGAATGAACTTTCCCATCCAAACAACAATGTTGTAAGCTTCTATATGGCAATATATTTTGCATACATGATGGAACACATTAAAGTCATTTACTTTTAACGTTTCCACCCAAATATCTCTTTAGTCATAATAAAGAGATATCTCTTTATCACTTCATTCATAATGAAGAGATATTCTATGATGGATTAGATTCATAATCTAATACATTTACGCTTCCATTACGTTACTCTAATTCTTCCTCATTCTTGAGGAATCCATCCTTAGTATTTCTTAAATACCTAAGGATTCACTTGACAGTTGCCATGGTTCTGATCCTGGGCTTGCACTGATATCATCTTGTACCGTTCTAGGTACGACTTATATCAATGTTTTCATACAATATGAAATACATAAATCACCTTTCTGCGTATGCATAAAGGATTCTATTTACGCATTATTTCTTTGGGAGTCAAAGGGTACATTCCCTTTGAGAAGAACAACTTCCTAGTCTCACTAGAATTGTCATTCTAATTGAAGTTTATCATCATATGAGAAACTTCGTAGCATCTCTTGTCTATTTTAGGGATTGATATAATCCAATTATATCTTGAAATCTATCATTATAGATTTCCATCCTATGTATATAGACTATGTCTCCCATATACATTCTATCATTATAGAATGTTTAAAGTCATAACTTTAACGATGAAGAATTCCTTTCATTTTCAAAATTAATATATATCATGTATATATATATATATATTCTAATTTAGGAATATGATCAACTCCCACTAATCTTTTGTAAACCTAGTAAACAAAATATTCATTTACATCTTTATGAGAAATCAAACAATTGATCTTTTCTCATAAGACGCTTATAGCTCCCGCTAGCTTGCTAAGATCCATGATGGATGGATCTCTACAACTAACATGTTTTAGAAGTATATATCATATATATATGGGTAATTGATAATGTCCAACGAACTAAATCTTATTCATGTTCATTCTTCTCCTAATGGAGAAATTCATTATCTTACGATGCTACTTTCCTTGATATTTTTCAAGGAAATTAATCTAAAGTGTTACTTTTTCCTTGGATCAAATCTAAGGAGGTAAATACTTTAGACGTCTTACTCATCTACTTACATTTCTTGAATTCTTTGAAACCTTTTGCAAAGTATTCGGACTTGTGTTTATTCAAAATAAACTATAGTCCAACCGAGAGTGATCTTCGGTGAATGTCATACAACATGAGTAGTATTATGTTGTGGACAAGTGCCACTAACATCTAAGTGAATAAACCTCAACAACTTTGTGATTCTTTCTTCTTTCCAAAAGAATAAAGATTCGAACATTTCGCCTCTATACAATTTTAACAAGAAGGTATTGGATCCGGATCTAACGATCCAAAGCATCCATCTATGACCAACTCGTAACTTATGTTTTAGAGGTATCACAACTCAGTTGGGATTAGTCACTACCTTGCAACCTTTTGGGTTTTAAGCATCATCGTATTCTAAACAGTTAAACTACCACATCATCTCTACTATAGAGACAGATTTAAGTTCCTTAAAATTGGAATGTAAAGACAATCTTTAGTATTTTCCAATTTCTTTGGTAGTTCATATGAGGAAGTAAGTACAATCCGCTTTCGCAGAGATCTATATTCGATTCGCGTTTGGAATGTGAAGTACTTTCTCTTCTCTCATTAATCTTCTACTTCTTATTAGCACACTTTTACATCAATTGTAAAACATAGTTACTAATACAGAATCATGCATTCAAGTAGAAGAACCAACTGTTGTGAACTTTTCAAGAACATTTTCAACACCTTCGAAAGGTGTGCTCTTGACACTTGCAAGACATTTCTTGCAAATACCCCTTCCAATGTCTATCCTTTCATAAAGAAAGTTTGTTCCCTTGGAGTTATTTTGCTTTCTTCATTTGACTTCCCTTTTGATTACAATAGTCATGGTCCCTAAACTCCCACTATCTCTCTTGAAACTCATTTCAAATGTGTTATACACATCAAACGATTTGGAGAGCGTGCGGTTATTGTTCACTATATAGTTTACAATAAACTTAGTGAACCATTAGGATAGGGACACAAAGGTGAAGTCCTTGCCTAGTTTCCGTCTCGTTAAGTGGTTTAACACTTCAACACTCAATGATTCAAAATCATCATAAGTCCATATAAATGGACTATTTTTGTCAACCAACCATTATGTTCTAAACATAATAACAAACTTTCAAGAGTTGTTCAAGGCAACTCTCATTTCTTCATACAACATCTTGTAAGTGAAGAATCATGGCACATAAAGTGTCCATGCCCTTGTGCTTACTTCTCAAGTTCCTTGTTCGTGTAACAAAGAGACAAGCACTAGAGTTTGCATTGTCCTCTTCATGGTAGACTTATCTAACATGTTCTTCTATTGATACATTATCAATAGGAAGATTGTGAGGATGAGACTACTTAGGTACTTTTACAATCCTTTCAAGACAATCTATGGGATTGTGGTACCAAGTTCGGAAACTAAAGCGTTCGGTTTTTCTTTGTCAAGTTTTGGATAGCGTTTGCAAATATATTGGTAAACAAATACATAACGAATATAAATTGATTGATTTTAAGTCATTTGATTCGGGTCTTTAAATCAAATAGCACCACCCACTATTTTTGGCAAATTCCATATCCCTCATCGGAATTCGAGAGTTTTGGAGGAAACTCTTAGTAGGGTATGGGAGGCTCACCATTACCAAGCCCACCTCACGATGATACGATGTTGGTTAGCAAAAATAATGATGAGAGAATAACGCTTTACTCATTTACAACGTTTGTAATTACCCATCTTGTTTGGCCTCTAGAGAATGTTTCCTCACGATGATACGATGTTGGCACTATTGCACTTAGTTAAGTTATTCCCACCATGCTTAGTTCGTGTAGGGGTTCAAGAATAACCTCACGATGATACGATGTTGGCTATCCTCGTTACCTACACTCACCTCATCATATGCGTATAGACTCCTCCTGAATGTAAGCATGCACTTTGTACTCCCCCATGATAGGGTGAAGCCGGTGTACAAGTCACAAACGATTGGAGCCTACCACGGTGGAAGGCCACGAAGAGATATTCAAAGCATCTCTCGCTTATCAACTTAATATTGATTTGGTTGAGGGTTTTTAGGTCTCATCATATATAAACATACATTTTAATCCAATTAAAACATTTTGGTCCTATTACAACTATTGGTCCATTTGATTGATTTAGTTGTATATAATACTCCCACTAAGCTTTTAAAACGGTTTTTAAAGCAAGAGTATATGATACTACTAACATAAGGTTTGCATTCATTGATGGACTATAGTTGCCTTAGGGCCTTAGGATGACTATGAACCTTTGATTCGATTCAAACACGAGCCTAGTGTTGAATCTCGGTCTAGGGATGGAGATTGATTTTAGTTACGCGTTTAATCACATTAAGGCGTGTTGTCTTATTGGGCGTTGGACCCAACTACTCCAATTTCATGCATATCGAATAAAACAAGAAAGGAGTACTTCAAAGTAAATAAGAGCTTATGCTCTTTTACAACAATTGATCAAATCAAATTACTTTAAAGTAAAGAAGAGCTTATGCTCTTTTACAACAATTGATCATATCAAATTACAACCAAAATTTAATCTATACATTCCCATGGTTCAAACAAATTTGAAACGGCCTTTCACATAGCTCAATTATCGTAGGCTAAGGTTCATAATCACCCTTTCTTTAATTAATTAACGCTTTAACTAATTAAACTTGAATGCAACATTTTCATTTGGTTTTTGTATCCATAGAATTGATTTAAATGGAGCTAAATGAAATGAAAATCCAATTCTCATTTAAAGAGACAAAACAATTTTGTTCTCTACCTAATTTGGGCCAAAATGCTATGACCTCAACTTGTTTGGGCCATAGTGCAATTAACCTCAACTTTTGGGCTATTTTGCAAAAACTTAAACTTTTGGGGTCACTTTGTAAAAACACAAAAGTCCACTACTTCATGTAATTACAACTAGAACCCAAAATTTTCCACAAAAAATAAAACTTCATTAAAGGAGCAAAACAATTTGTCCTTTTAGTGATTTTGGACCTTTACGTAAAAACGTAAACTTTTGGGTCAAAATGCAAATACACAAAAGTATCAAAACTTTATATAATTGCATGAAAGCCCCACAAGGACCCTAATTGAGTAGGGTGGCCGGCCATTGAAGCAAAGTTTTAAAAAAAAATTTCAAAGTTTTGTAAGTGGGGTGTGTGTAATGGAATAAATCATTACACACCAAACCAACTATAATTTCTTTAATTTTTCAAAATAAATATCTAATATATTTAAACATAAGAAATATTTCAAAACAAAAACTTTATGAAATAAATCAAAACTTTGAATCAAAACACCAAACCTTTTGTTCTTGGCAAGAACATATCAAGAACAATGAAGAACTTTCATGAAAACCCATAAGAGCTTCATGAACATTCTTCACCCAAAAACATACCAAAACCACTCAAACTTAAGGGAAATAACATACAACCATACTAGGGTACATAGGGGTTCCAAAAGTCACTTTAAAACACTTCTAACAAGTTAAACAAGAACCCAAAATTCCACCCTTTGGATTTGGCCGAATTTCCCCAAAAACATGGCACCAAATTTTAGCTCCAAAATTCATGCTCATATGAACTACATCTACAACATTTGAGATGGCAAATTTTCTAACAAAATTTACATTCAAAGAAGCAAGAATAAAGCTTGTAACAATTACAACATTCAAATCACAAACTATGAACTACAAAACCCAAAAGGATTCACCAACTACTAGACTTAGGCTCTTGATACCACTTGAAGGAAAATTTGTGAAAAACATGTTCATTTAAGCAACATCAATAGCATGCAATTAACAATTAAAGGCGGAATCATGCTTGTATGCACTTAAAACAAAACATTTACCCATGAAATTCAAAGCCTAGTAGATAGGTGAATCAAGACTCAACTCAAAACAAAATGAGTTGAGAAATCAATACCTTTGTAGATTCCTTTTTGCATAAGCAAAGGCTAATCACCCAAAGAGAGGGCCTTCATTCCTTGCATCTTGGATCCATGGATTTGGATGGATGAAAAGGTTTCTCCAAGTTCCCAAAATTGAGAACCTCTAAGTCTCCACACCAAGGTATATTGAAGAAGAAATGAGTGACCTAGAGGAAGTAAGATTGCTAGCTATTCCCCTCTAGATTGGCCGAAATTTTAGAGAGAAAGGAGAGCTTATGTTCTCATCCTTTCCCCCAAAAATAACCCTTAGTAAATTTTAGGCTATAAAGTCCTTTATATAGTCCCTTCAAATAAGTGACCTAATGGACCAAAAACCCTATTCTTTTACACATGGCTAGCCTATAGGTTTATTGGGCTTTGAAGCCCTTTGTTTTATTCAAATTGTCATACAACTTGAGTTAATGGGCTTGACATTCAAATCCCATTGGGCCTTGCGGCCCAATACTAACCCGAGGTCTTTAACGAACTTATTCGTTTGATTAATTAACATATTAATTAATCCTAGCCTTAGATAAATAATTAAACCATTTAATTATTCTTACTCATCTCCGTTGAATCTTCAATCTCTACCTTACACGGTGTACGATCCATTAGGTTCCTTTTAGCGAGGCAGTGGACGATTCAAACTCTTTCAAATCGATTGTGAATTGAAACTTACTTTCAATTCTCCCGTTAGTGATAATACACTTTTAGGGCTTCCACAAACCATGAGTGACACCTAGCAGCATATCATGGTTACCCAAGCTAATCAGAAGAGGTGGAGAACCTATTCAGTTTAGGATTACAAATGCAATACGGTCTTTCTCTAATACAATACTCTTGACCACATTGTTTGGTTTGATAGTTTATTCATGTCTACTATCCAATGTGAATCTTGTACTTATATGATTACCTTGAATGTGATCTGGAACGCATTCCAACATCTCATTCATACTCTGGCCAGAGATTCTAAATCATATCATAGAGTATTCTCCCTCAAACAGTTTGAAGGTTAGAGATCCCTTGTTGCGCATTCACTTGCCTCCATGGCTAAGTGGCTTAACCCCAACGATGCCGTGGACACCCTGATAGAGTGACGTTGACATAATCAAAGATTAAGGACCTAACCACAAGACAACTGTGATGCCTCAGGTCAAAAGACTAATTTGCATTATCCCAACCATGAGTTCTCATGTGACATGAATATGAGAACTCTTCGTTGATCGTGTTCAGTGAACTCATTCTCTATTGAGCACCTACGTACTTGTCTTGATGTCACACACACCAATGACTCGAGACTAGTCACTCTCCCTGAGAGAAGACATAGCACGTACTGATCTTAACGGACTGTCAATGCCCAATTGACAATCCTATGATCAGGAACGTTTAGGATGTGTCAACGAAAGAATGGTCTCATGAATCTAACTTCTTTAGATCACATTCTTCCAATCACATATTCCTTGGACTTATCGTTTAAGCATATAACATTTATATTAGACGGCTCAAACAATAATCTTTGCCCTTTACATTTAAACTACATTAGTTTGAAATGAACTACATTAGTTTGAAATGTCCGTAAAGTATCATCATATGATTGGTTTTAAGGCACATTTCCACCATGACCACCATAAATTACAGAGAAATTAGTTGTATTTACCAAAAAAAAGAATTTACTTGTTCATGATGTGAGGAAGAGTGTTAGCCATATTGTGATACATTATGCTTGTAAGGGAGTTGTTTTTAGAGTCCATCGTGACTAGAGTTTGCGTTTTGGGGAGAGGTGTACAACATACATAATTAATCACGTATAATTGATACAAGTGTGAATGAGGTTCCTGTTTGAAGAAAGAAAAGTAAGTAGAAACATATCTTTACAATATTTCGACTGTTGCAGTAGTCAGGACTCAAGCGTGGATGAAAATAAGGACCCATGTGGTCCTACGACCACCTGAAGTCTGAAAAATATAATCATCCACGTGGTACAATTTGGAGGGGCGAAAACACACTAAAAGCAAGTTTTTCACTTGAAATATTCCGCTGTACAAACAAATCCAACATCTCAAAACACGTCAAGCTATAATAACACAACAAATCACTAAACCCTCACTTTATATCTTCAAATCATTGAATGATGTAGGAGCTTTTGTCCTTACGCAGCTCCATCACGATTGTTCCTACTTTACGAGTTCCAATTTGAACTTGGAAAAATAATTTAGCATTCACCATAGTCGACTTTGACATAGTTTTATTCAGGCCTCTGGTGTGCAACTGCCCCAAATATTATCTAGTAGGAAAATGCCTTGAAGATCATGTTTTTAGATAATATTTTGCAAACTGACAGTTGATGGTTGAATTCTTTCTCATTGATGATTTAAAAAATGAACCGAACCTCCAAACTATCATATCACATATATAGTTTACAAAATATGGCTCAAGTAGATGATCTCTTTATAAAGATGCCAATTGTTACGAAGAATTGAAGTAATGCAGAAAGGTCCTGATACCAGAGTTCAGAAGAATTGAAGTAATGCAGAAAAAAAAAAAAAAAAACCTAACAAAATAGGAGCAATTTTTATTTGTATAAAGATAACACAACTCATGGTGTGCCATCAATGCATTATAATAAGAGTGGTTGACATAGTTAATATGTCTCACTTAATCACAAGTTATAATTTGTGTGAATTAAAAACGTCAGGCGGATGTATACATAAAAAAATTGCTCAATAAGAAATGGAGAATCCTCGTATGTTTAAGTTTGTTTTTGTTAAGTTTTATTAGCGGGCCACACATGATATAAACTAACTATCAACTTTGCAGTATTTTCCTATACTTTGTTGCAAAAAAATTCAAATTTGAATCCATGAAAAGTCCATGAAACATACTGAGAAGGTGTCCTAATTAATCACATTTTATTCTTGTTTCATCATCTTTAGGTGCAGTGAATTGTAATCACATCGGCAAAGAGAATATACTCACTCAGCAAAAATAGGGCAAAGTACGTACAGAGAATTGAAACCTATATAGTCCTAGATTAATTGTAAATACATTGAAATACAAAGGTAGCGCCTCACAAAATCTATGTATTAAACTCTCTACAAAATCCTATGAACAAATCAACACATTTAAACTCTATAAAAAAGCCTAACTCAAAATCTTTTCCCACTCATTCTAATTCTCATAGTTGTAGTGAGATCATGGTTTGAAGCCATAGAGAAAATGAAACCACGATTTGAAGCCCTTCTGCATGAGATGGTTGACGGTGGGTCCCGCCAACTTTGTGTAATCTCAGACTTTTTCCACAGTTAGGACGTTGGACACGTGTCTATCATTTGACATTCCACCTGTCGTGTGGCATGTAATCTCAGACTTTGGTATACAAATGCCATTGTTGGATGATCAGATGGACGAGATCGCTTACGGGTTGGAGATGGCAGGGTGTCGGTTTGTATGGGGCGTTCGATCAAAGACGTGGAGACCGGATGAAGGGTGGGAGAGAAGGGTAGAAGGGAGAGGGTTGGCTGTACGTGATTGGGGGGACCAGCGGAGCATCCTAGCGCATCCGACGGTGGGGGTTTCCTGAGCCATTGTGGGTGGACCTCAGTGATGGAGAGTTTGTCAGCGGGGGTCCCACTACTGGCTTGGCCAATGGGAGCAGAGCAACCACTGAATGCCATGTACGTTGCAACGGGACTGAAGGCAGGGCCGGCTGATGGTTAAACCAGAGAAGATCACGACCGTAGATCGCTATGTGATTTGTGATGGAATGGAGGAGTTGATGGAAGGTGAGAAAGGGAGGAGGGCTAGGGTAAGGGCAGGAGTACAGGGGACCATGGTACGTCATGCCGTGGAGAAAGGTGGATCGTCGGATACGAAATTGGATGAATTGATCAAATGCCTCATTGCCAACCAAAAGGAAATAAAATTCTAAAACGGACAATCTGACCAAAATGTTCGTATTTTAAACTCAATTGTTAAAATGATTAGTTTTTCAATATATCGTCAATCCAACAGTAGATCCTCAAAATCACGTTAATAGTAGACGCATATAAGATAAAATTCTCTGAAATACCGACCGATAACTCACGTTAATAATTTGTTTTGTAGATTGACAATACTACCCTGAATCACCTTTTTCACTCCTCACAATTCAAAACAGCTGCAGCAGGGGCTGCAACGGTAGTTTCACGATCAAGAGGTAAAAAGTTTAATAAGCTCAGTCATCTTCTTCCTGATCAAATTCCTTAACCTTCACATCGGCATCTTCTCCGAACTGAATGCAGGTATCGATCTGAGCCAGGACATAGCTCATGCTGCCAAAAAGATGTGTGTGCAAAAAGAAACCCCAACATTATCGTAGATGATATCAATCGAACAGTCAATACATGCATGAAAAGACCGTAGAGGAAAACGTGCATGGATGGATAGATAGATACATAAAAATGTGCATAGAGAGAGTGTGCACCTGCTTGACTTCCTCAAGTCTAGCGGCAGAAAACTCACCATGCTATAATCATCGACCTGACAAACCAATCAACAAGATAGTCACTCCTTACTCCACTAATTTATCGTGGCCAGTAAGATTATGACTACTTTGTTTAACAAAACAACGCCTATAAGTACCACAAGTCGTAACCATCACCACAAAACTTGATGTTAGTCGGGTACAGGACATGGTACAACCCTAAACTATATATAACCTCTACTATAATCCACAGCCGAAGTCAAGTGAAGGTTATATGGCTTCTCAACTGACAGGATAACTGATACAGATAATACAACCAAGAGACCAAATCAAACCATACAGAACAACCATAAAGGCAAATCTCATCCAGAAGAAAGTACGCTTCGCCAAACAGCTATCTCCAATTCACAAACTCAAATGGATACAATTATATAAGAAACGTGCGCACAATAACTCACCAGTTCAATCAAAGATTTATTTAGCTTTGCAAACTGAGGAGCCATGCGTTGATTCAACTCTGATAATAAAACTTGAGGCTCCGGATACAAGAAGCTGGAACATTAAAGATACAAAAGAAAATTGAGCTTTTTAATAAGCTAAACAGATCAATAAGGATGGGTTAATAGAAGTAGTAGAGGATAGAGTAACTCACTCTTCAATATCCTTTTTTCTCGGTGCAAGGTCCATTTTGGAGAGGATATTAACATGTGGTAATTCAAGTTGAATCATGGCAGAAAGAGACGCCATGCACCCACTAATAAACTTAGTCACATCCGTAATGAACTGTTTCAATAGAAGAATAAATATATTTATTTGGGGTTATAAACAGTAATTCCAAGGAAGGACGAAAATATTTGTTGAGAAAAGATTACATGATAGAACTACAGAAACTTATCACAGACCTGAGAATCAAGCAAGTAGACGACACAGACTTTGAAATTTTTACGCTGCAGATGCTCCACGAAGTTCCGTAGCACAGGCACATGCGAGAAAAGTTCTATCTGGCCTATAACACAAGTGGAAGCCTAAGATTAGTATGTTTCACAGAAATTCCTCTAAACACCCACGCACAGAGAACTAGGAGCCTAGACATAATTTTGCTTTTACTAGTATGAGACTTGCTGTCAACTCCAGAAACATGTCACCGAGCACTACAGCTTTTTCCTTGTAATGTAACAATAATATCATTCATGAAAAAGTTAACCTTAATTTAGTCCACTTTTCCATCAATAGATCTCAACCACAATGCATGACAAAATATAATGACAACAAAACATGCCGATTAGTATGGATACCTGGGCAGTCAAAAACTAAGTAGTCATCATCCGTGTAATTGTCCAATTCCTCCGTGAGCCATTCATCCAGATTGTCTTCCAGGTGTCTAGAAATCAAGATTAAGGACATTCACCAAAGAAATTACAAGATTTAGAGAGAGGAGTACAGCTAGAAGTGGTACAAAATGATTCGCTGCTGTTATCACACGCAAAGACTCCATGCGGTGCCCTTCAAAAGAATAGCAATCATTCCAAGTAAAAGAACGAAAAGAACATAAGAAAATTCGAGAACAATTTGGAAAAAGAATACTCCATGCAGTATAAAAGTCCACCATTGGGACCCAAACCAAGTTCCTCCATAACATCCTCCAAGGAAACAAGTTCCCTAATATCTGCAGGAGAGAAAAGAACAGAGAACAAGTTAAGTGCGGTTCATGAAACCAAACAAGCGAGCAACTAAATGAATTAACTACTTACCCATGGCCACAGGATAGTCAAAATTTTCTGCAGCAGGATCCAAATTAACAATATTGATACTCCTCCCAATAGCCGTACAGTGTTCGTGCAAACTAGAGCAATAAGTCGACTGTTTCCAATAAGTAAACAAACTTATCAAAACTTGCAATGGGTATATAAAAAACATCAAAATAATGCAGTCATAGCGATCCTGACGTGATTATAAGGTATTCCTCTTTCAAACACTGTTAGGGCAAATTAGAGCAATAAGTTGACAGGTTACAAGAAGTCAACAAACTCATCAAAACTAGTATCGGGCACACCAAAACGTCAAGAAATGCTAATCATAGTAATTGCCCATATGATTATGAAGCATCCCACGTACAAACAATTTTGCCGCAAATTACATCAATAAGCCGATAAGTTCCGAAAAGCAAAGCAAACTCATCAAAACTACAAAAGGGTACATAATAACATAAAAAATACAAACATAATAATACCCATGAGCTTATGAATCCCACATTCAAACAGTTGGTGCAAATTACAGCAAAAAATCGAAAGTCAAGCAAACAAACCAATCAAAACTTGTAATGGGTACACAAAAACATCAAAAAAATATTAACTTTTACTGATTTCCCATATGATTGTGCTGCAAGTGAGTGAGTGTTACAGTAAATTTTGGGTAGTGAAATTCACCTTGCCGCTGCCGGCAGGGCCAATAACCAGCTGCGCGTAACCCATTTCAAAAATCTGGGTTTTCTTGCTAGGGCTGCGAATTCAGAGAAGAAGATAGAGAGATATGAGAATAACGTATTAAAAAAAAACCCCTAATTTAAGCTTTACCTGCCTCAATGATAGAGAGGGGGTTAGGGTTTATGATATTTTATGACGAGATGAACACTGAAAGGAGGCTCCTTTTCTTTTCGCTTCGTTTTTCTTCATCTTTTGCCGCTACATTTTCTTTTGGCTAAATTGCAATACTAGTCCCTGCAGTTCACTTGTACTTTCACTTTCGTCTTCGTGGTTTTTTTTCTTGCATTTTGATCCTTTACTGTACTTTCTTTTGTTACAAACGATTCTGTTGAACTGAATAAACTCAAATACAAGTGATGCTGTGGAAGAGGCATTTTGAATTACAACAGGAGGACCCTCGTTCCACATTATCGCACTATTAACTGCAAGTGCGTATTTAGCTAGGCGACGGGCAACCACATTACAAACTTGAAGGAAAAAGGATGGTTTTGTGCAACGTTGACTCCAAATTTTGAGACTTACAATCCTCGAACAAAATATCAGAAATAAAATTTGGGGCTCTTTCAAATTTTCAAGACATTTAGAGCATAACAGGATCACCTATGCAATAACAAGGAAAGAAAAATATTCATTCACGAATTATATCGAACTCAAATACGATCTCAAAATTTTGAATCTTGACATCTGTGGGAGTTGGTAAAAATGGGCATACGGAACCCACGTACATAATCAACAAACTCAATCAAGGGGTTGGCCGTCGTAACCTACGAAGATAACACGGCACAACCAAGTTGCCCTTTTTGCATCTAAAGTAGCATATCCGTACATTTTATAAAAACGGCACGTACCAAGTTTACTCTTAGGCTATCTTCTTAACTTGTTTCACCCTTTCGAAATCTGGGGCGTGGAAATTCTTTTCCACCTCCCAAGCTAATTGAGACATGCAGTTAAACATTGACTTTGCACTCTTCTCATCCGTCACCTCCCGGGAGAAGGGAATGCGAACCTCAAATATACCTTCCTGAGGAGACCAAAGATGCAGGTCAAAGCCTAACCGATCAACCCAAACCAGTTTTGCTTCAGAAACCTGCACAAGGAAGCTACCATGACCATATTGCAACAGAAAAACACAATATAAAGCAGATTCACTGATAAAGTGATGTATAAAGTCCTCAAGGAATGTCAATAAGGATTCAATAATTCAGGGTAAAATGCATTTAAGATTCTAGTAGAATGATTATTTGGTTTATCGTAACCATGTAAATAAAAATGAAAGGTGCTATAACTTTGCAGACGGGTCCATACAGTTGAAAGCATCCAAATTATGGTTCGCGTGATTTAAAAGTAACATGGCAGTTTAGTTGGGAATGCCATTTGGTCTAGGATGATTTATTTCATCAAATAGCACGAACCCCCAACTTGAAATCTCAGTCATTGGTTGCTTAGTTTCTCAATTTCATTTTTGGTGAACAAAGACATTTATTGGTCAAATGTAGTTTTTCCCTTGCAACTATCATTGCTGCTCTCTAGCTTAAGTTAAGAATTTTGTATGTAATTCAGTGTTTCTGGTACCAACTTAGCAAGCTGTCAATATGCAATAGACAACACAACTATCAATCACAAAAAGTGAGTTGGCACAAACCTGGAAGTTCAAATCAGCATATATGTTGCAAAAACGATTAATATCTTCAATGTTGTTGGTGTTTATCTCATTCACTAGCTTTACCGCAAAATCCCTAAGAGGATCAGGTTGTGCATTTTATAATCTGAAGATGTAACCCACATACCAACCTGTGAGAGTATCAGAAAAGTTAGAAAACAGATCTGCTTTTGAATAACTCCTCCATCTCAAATATGTGCCAACTTAAGAGCCTATGGGCAAAACTTGGAAGCATTAGCCAATGCCAGTCTTCCCAAACTACCAGTATAGAAAATAACTATTGCTTACGACTACTATGCCCAGCACAGGGGCAAATAAAATACCATAATACCTCTTTAAAGTCCTCCAACTGAAGTACCCGTTCCACAGAAACAACATATATAAGATCTTCATCAACTTCTTCTCCAAACCTCTTTTTCCATACTGAATGAAGGTACTGAAAGAAACGGCATTGAAATCCAGATGAAATACTGACTAAAATGATATAACATCCTACCTCATAAATAGATACTAGCAGAAACTAAAACAGATCAAAAACTAATGCTTTTATGAGCTTCAAATGGATCACAAGGTTCTTCATTTTTCTTTTAAGAATGAATCAAATCAAAAGGCCACTACACATAACACCTACATGGGTCAGTGTATGCTTCTGTCGGAGAACTGAGTCCAGTAAATAAATCCAACCACATATGCTGGAACTCATGTCTGTACAAAAACTGGATTCAAATCCAAGTTCTAAGAGCATCTCCAATGGGAATCCCTACTTAGGGAAATCCACCACAACCTTTGAGGACTCATTTATGAGCTTTAGAGGAATATTCAAGTCCCTAAAAGAATATTATCTACAAAGGAAATTCCTTATACAATAATCCCTAAATATAGGGACTAAAATATTAAAAAATTATTATTCATTTCATTGAAACATTGTAACCATTGATAAAAATAAAAAACTATCTCTACCATTGATTTTTCAAGAATTAAAAAAAAAAAAAAAAAAAAAAAAGGCAAATGAGAAGGTTGCCCCACTTGGGTGGGTTCAAAAAACAAGGAAAAAAAACATAAAGAGAAGCACCTTTCCAACTCAAAATTAATATGGAGTTCACTATTTGAGTCCCTATATGTAGTCCCCATATTTGAGAATTCTTTTAAAGTATCCAGCGAGTCCCTATATATTGAGATACTTTGAGGACTTCAATTCCGGCCCATTGGAAGTCATTTGTCCCTATATTTAGGGACTATACAATTGTAGGGACTCCATTGGAGATGTTCTAAGATCACAGCCCAAACCCAACCCAATCCAATTGTCAAGCATATAACATTGTAAACAATTATTCAATCACAAATGTTACGCAAGCCAAACATTGAAGTGATAGCTCCAACATCTACTTGACAAAAGCTGTGGCAGTCTGCCTTAACGATCCAGTATTTTATCTTACTGCAATCAATGGAATCAGAAATGGACTAGTTACAGTTAGTTGAAGACAATGCAAGTCTGACATACACGAAACATTAACTGTGTTACTTTTCTAATTCTGCATTCTTCTTAGTGAATTCTATCTTTAGTCCGCATAAATCAGCAACAATTATGTTTTCAAGATGCTTCCTTACAACTCAAGCAACACGCCGCATTCTAACACACATATGGTAAAGCCATAGGTAACAAACCACTTCATAGTGAAGCTTGTTCCAGATGAGCAAAAACTATTTACCTTCAACATTGCCCTATTTTCTGGTTTGTCAATGCTGCCTAAAATCGTGCACTGAGGTGTCCGCAGCCCGCTTTGCTCCAACTGTGCACCAAATAAAACAACACCACCACCTTGAAAACCTCAAGAATCACCTTAAACTTCATAATCAATCATCCAAATTAAAAAAAAGTAGACCCTTTTAAAGCACCTGGACATGGAAGCTAGACCTCCTGTCAATAGAAAACTGCCGATTAGAGGCATTCAAGCACAACACCGGAGTCCCTTCCAGGTCGACCGCGAACCGAACGCCAATCCCCAAAGGCCAACCCTCTTGAGTCAGAGTAGAAAGCGTGCCCACAGACACCAACTCCATAATTGTCCTGGAAACCTCAGCTGGAACCGGCTTGTGAGTCTTCGTTTCCAACTGGGTCGGCTCCGAAACCGCCGAAAGCGAGCATCTTAGGGCTCTGAATCTAGTTCTGCGAAATGGGTTCTGTTTTATGGGAGTGAAAGATAGGATTTTGGGCGTGGGTTTTGAGGGAGGAAGTGGAAGGGACAAATGGGTTGTGAGAGATTGAGTTTGGAGAAGCATTGGAGGGTAAATTGGGGGTTTAGGGTTTGTTGATTCAATTGAGTTTTTTATTTGAGAGGAGTGGAGTGAAATGGTGTGGAAATGTTTTGGCAGTCAATGGGATGGAGAGGGCTGCAGACTTTGAAGAAAAGGAAAGTGACAGTTTGGACATACAGTTGGGTTGGAAGTGGTGGTGATGGAGGGATTTTTCGGTGTACCCGGCACACCAAAAAAATTTGGTGTACCCTCACTCATAATGGTGAGGGTGCACCAAAAAAATTTGGTGCACCCTCACTTTTTGTACATCAAAAAAATTCTAATGAGTGAGGGTACACCAAAAAAATTTGGTGTACCCGGTACACCTAAAAATTTTCCGTGGTGATGATGATGAGGATGAGGATGATGATGATAAATTGGGAAATGGGATCAGAAAAATGTGAGAAAATGAGGGCAAAATCAAGTGTAATTTTACACAATAGGGCCTAAAGTGTTGAAAACATTGGCATTGTTATGAATTCCTACACATATATTTTTTAATGCTCACAAATGTGGTATAGATTTTGGAAACAAAAAGATTGTATTTTCAAAGTTATGTGATGTAAATTTCAAAATATAATAATACAAGTTGCTCTATAAATAGAGTACTCGACTGCAATCAAAACACAGAGTAAAAAAAGGAAATATCAATAACATCATCATCTTTTCCTACCACCTTTATTTGTCATCCTCTTGTGTTATAGTTACAATATAATATTTTACACCTACTTCGTTTATGTCACAAATAAAAGTTATCTCTCTAACTTTGACATATTTATAACATAAAACTGTTTTTGCTTTTGCTTGTTCACCACTTGGGATAGTGATAACTACATTTTGTGCTTTTAGGTTTTTCAAAAAGTAACGCAAAGGTAACACAAAATTACGAAAGTACTATTTAATTGGATGTGTTTGTAATGAAATAGGTCACTAAAGTGATTGACTGGTGGTGAAGCATAAACTAAGTATTAATTTTTAAATTTGTTCCCCACTATTTGGTGTGTAAAATTATATTAAATACGTCATAAGCTATTCAAATTATCAGTTATTTTTCACATTAGCAAACGTTTAGTGTCTCACATTACTTTATTTTGTTAACTTCATAACAATTTTTTAACTTCTAATCGATAGTATCGTAAACTAACAATACTGAAGATAAAATACTGACGACACATCAAATAACCTCTAATTAAAAAGGGAGTAAAGCGGTTCTGTTTCAAGAGCATAGTAACGCGGTTCTATTTCAAAAGCAGGGCTAACATGATATTTAAGATATAATTATGGGGCATTTTGAAAGGAGTAAACTGTCATTTGACCTCTTGAACTATTACTCTGGTTGAAATTGATCCATAAACTATTTTTTTGGTAAATTAACCCCTAAACTATTTGAAATCAGCCAATTGACCCCTTGTCGGTAAATTCCATCCACTATTTCTTCAAATTCAAAGGAAAACTAGTATTTGCTTCATCAATTCTTACTTGTTAACTATAACCACCATTGAAATTATGACATATGAAAACAAAAAAATGTGATGCCCCATTATGTAAATGTTTGGTTTTTTTTTTTTAATTTTCTTCTCATGATGCTATGTGTTTTTGAATTATTATATATTCACATATCAAAATTTTATTGGTGGTTATAGTTGACAAGTAATAATTGATGATGGCATGATTAATTTGCCCTTGAATTTGACGGAATTGATTTCACAATCTAACAACAAGGGATTAATTGATTGATTTTAAACACTTATAATGTTAATTTACCAAAAACTATAATTTAGAGAATCAATTTCATCTGAAATGATAGTCTAGGGAGTCGGACAACAATTCACCCTTTTGAAAGATGAGTAAAAAAATGAAGTAAGGTAAAACCTTTTCCATTATTTTGCTTTCCCCTCCAAAACTACGACTTTTCCACTTTAACGAGAAGCAAATGGCGGCAGCAACCTTCAACAGTCCCGTTCGTCCCTTCGCTTCACCCATTTCCCGCCAAATCAACTTCCCTCGCCAACGGTCTCCGCTTCTTCGATATAATTCCATCAAAGGTGAGTTCTTTCTTCACTCCTATCTAAACTCCACAACTCAATTTCCCAAAAAATTTCAAAAATTGAAAGCTTTTTTCCTCGTGTTTGGTTGCGGAGATACGTTAACCCAGTAAGTGGATAACCCAGAACTTCAATGAAATGCTAACAACCAGCTTCTTGTTCGGTTTAGCTAAAGTTTCAGTCTTTCGGTTCCAGTACGTCCGACGTAACTGCAAAAAATGAAGATCAAATTTTCAATTTTCTTTTGTTTTCTCGCATTTTCTCGGCAACCGAACAGCCATGGTATTTGTGTGTTGTAACTGCAAATTATGCTCGTTTGGTTTTGCCTTGTTGGTTCTAATGGTGCAAGAATTGTATGTACATGTATGGATAAGTGATTCTTGTGTTTAATTGGGTGTGTAGGTTTTCGATTATACAGAAATAGGTCTTTGCATTGTGGTGTGGTTTGTGCTGTCAATGGAGGCGGGAGAGGGTACGTATCTTCGTGGGACGAGAAGCCATATGAATATCTTCCAAGTGGGAAAAAAGCTTACTTGGATGAGCAAGATGTTGTCACGTTTCTTGATCCTCCTAAGGAGTTGATTCCTTTGGACTCGGCTTCCTACAATCCTGCTGCATATCTTTGGTTAGTATCGAATTGTTATGACCCTTTCATTCCGAAACTTTGTTTGAGTTATTTTCTCATTCAGTTGATTGACTTATTTTTTTTTTTTATGTAATGTCAGTGCTAATTTTAGTAATTTCAAGTTATTCCCTTTGGTTGTGAAATTGCCGAGAAAAAGTACAAGTGTTGTATATATAACACACATGTATAGGGAGTGTCACTTTTGCTTGCATAAGATCAACGCAGGATGATTATGGACGCCATTGATCAATTTGACTTCATCATACAGTTAAACAATTAACAGCATGCCATTAAAACTTGCACATATTTCCCTTGTCTGCATACGTGATATAGTACTATCCTGCATATGTGATATACTACTATCTTGTAAAATGAAAACAATTTAAATGAGGAACTAAGTAAGATTAGGTTAGTTTGACTGAAGTTTTTATTTTCCTTGAGTCTACAGAATAGGCTGTGGTTCATTTGACTAGGATATGAAATAACATCTATTTCCCTTTAACGGCATGAATCCTCAGATAAGAACGTTTATTTAGTAGTGGTAACTATAATGTATAACTATTGGTAACATTAACTGTCTTTAAAGTTTTTGCAGATTGTGAGTAATTACTAATAAGAAAGTCCATTTTGTTACATTTTCTATCGTGTTAGTCGGACAGTTTGTACATTTACTAGAGTTATGGTTGAGCTGTGTGTAGGCTTGTTATGCATAGATTTTTTATTTGGTGCGAAAATCATGCAAGTGGATTCAGTTTGAAGGCTGAAGGCTGTTGGCCCTATGTCTGTGAAAGTTTGAAACATAGAACCTGAAGAGAAAGCCCCAGAGTCAAAGAATACTAGTCATCACTTGGATCCTAGCCAGCAAGTCAATAGAGTCAACATTAGTCAAATAAGTTGGGATTGTTAAAACTACTATCAGTATAGTTTTGATTAGTAAGATTCTGTTTTGATTAGCCAAAGTTTTTCAGCTCATTATATAAGCTCAATTGTAAGTTAATTTCATTCATCGGATGAGAAAGATACGAAATTTTTCATGGCTTCAGTGCCCCTAGCCCGCCGCAGATTTTTTGATATATATTCTTTTTAAAAGGGTCGTGTTTAGGTTGGTTTATCAATTTTGAATTTGACTAGTAACTGGTTGAGTGGTTAGTGAACATCATTTGTCCCTGATTCTAATTGGTAGATAGTAGATATTATTTCCATTTGGATTTCTTAATCTATTATTACTGTTCAAAAATGTTTGTCTGGTGTTGTTAGGAAAAAAATTGATGATATTCCTCCAGAAAGGCGTTATCGACTTCTGCGCTTGCTAGAACCAAGGTAATGATATTCATTAAATATCAGCTTACTTTAGTAGCCTACTAAGTTATGTAGAAAATTAGAATCAGAGCACTTGATGCATGGATATTTTGCATAGCATTTCTCTCTATGATTTTAATAAGGTGGAATTTAGATTTTAGAGTCACTGATGTTTGGGCACTTGTAATGCAGGCTCGTATCAAGAGCTTGGGAGATAGCTGGCACACGATACGGCGATCCCAACTTAGCCAAGAGAAGTGCGTCTACATTGTTGTCTAATGATGATGGTGTAACATCTCTTGAATATTATAATTGCCGAACAAGTGGAGGTAGGTCATGTAAATCAAGCCCTTTTATACTGGAAGTTCTAATGTCCCCATTAGTGCTGTTCAAAAATTACTGTAATTCGTTCGATGGAGTAGTTTATTAGTTTACTCTTTATCAAACTAAAGATGTTAAAAACATGAATCTTCTAATTGTATGACATTAAAAATCCACCTGCTGATTAAGATGAGCAAATAGCCCATTTCTGGTCACATTTGAATGATTATTTGGCATTTCTCAAACTTCTAATTGCGTATTTTACCTGTTCATTATGTTACCTTGTAAAAAGTTTGACACTGATCTCTTTAATAGGACCAATGCCCATTTCTTGGATAAACTCTTTCCAGAAGGTAGTTCCTCTACTCCTATTGGTTTTTGCTTTCTTCTATCTCTTTGTATATGCATGAATTGTTGGGACTGCAAAATTGGATGTTCTGCAAATCTCAGGCAATATTTTCTAGCACAGACGGGAACATTTACGGACGATTTATTGGTACTTTCTTTACCCTCTATGATTTTATTATTGAATTTATTATATGTTATTATACATCTATCAAATTGAAAGTTAACATTAAATTGAAGTTTATGTTGGGGACAGTCCCTTGCTTCTTATCTTAATAGTCATGGGGGTTGGCCCATTTACAGTTCAACTATTAAGGCCGACATTAAAGTTGAGTGGGTATTGTTATATGTGCAAATAAAGAAGGGTTTCAATTAATTGACTTTTCAAGTCATACGTATAAAGCTAGGATAAATTCAAATTTATTTTGTTTAATGCCTCACTCCCATGTTTCATTAGTTAAGACAAGTGATGACTGACAGACCTTGCCTTAATATTATTTGGTTACTAATTTGGATGTGTATTAGTCCGTTAATGTATAGTTCGTTTGTGTAGCATTATGGGCATAACTGAGATCTGTAGTGTGGGAATTAAGCACATGAAGTGTGCGTATTGACAACCTTTTCCATGTCACTGATAATCTTTTTAAATGCGATACAATGGCATGTCCATAAAAGGTGACTGGGCAAATTGTCATGTAATTCATCAGTCTGGATATTGAATATGCAGTTATCTAGTGCAAAAATCATGTTAATATTTTCTCTAATTCTTTGGTTTGAATGTTTGAGTGATTTTCCAATGTTAACGGGGAACTATTTCAGTGGAACGAGAGGAGTTGAAAGAATGAGTTACGAACTTACAAACATCTAGCAAACACTTTAGGATAGAACAGAAACTGTTATGACTGGATGTGGATGAGGAGTTCTAGAGTGGTGAGGTTAAAGTTACAGAGAGGAACAAGTTGAGAAGCTACTTCTTCAAAGTATGGGTTGTGGCTTTTGGATAGTAAATCTCTCAGGGAAGCTGCCCAATTCAAGTATAAAGATAATTTCATTAGGAACTAGAGGAAACTCCTACCAAGTGTGGATGGAGGGCTAGGAGTCGTTAAGGAAGATTATCACACGACAAAGGGGAAATCTCAATGTATAACTAAAGACGCAAGAACTGTCCTGCATCCTCTGTGATGGGAGAAGTGGAGAACTTCGCAACCTGGGAGATTTGGAGAGAAGTAGAGAATGGTCCAACAACAGATGGGCTGATGTAACAGAAACATTATAGATTTGATTAGGAGGCATCGCAGAGGGAGTGAATTGCTCTGATAGGTTAAAGTTTGGTAAATTGTGTAAGGCAGTGGTGTTAAACACGATTCTTGATGTTTCTGTAGTGTCCCAACATGAGTTTATTATGTATGGTTTACGTTACGTCTACTCTGTCATTGCATGGTTTGCAATTCCAAAACTAAATGTTGATTTGCAACTACTTATTAAGTTTTTTTTATATAACTCTGTACAATTATCGTAATGAATCAGGTGGATCATTTTTAACCGGACTTGCAAACTCCTTTAGTCCATTGTACTTTGTGGTGAGACAGCTTAAGGAAGTAATGCCAACTGAACAACCTTGTGATCTAGCATATGAGTTTGGGGATGGACTGTTTGACCTTCAAGAATACCCAGAAGGTTTTCCAAGACCAGGTATATATTTTCCTTAAATCCAATGCAATGCGGTATTATTAGAACAGTTTGTTCGGAATTTAATTGTTTCATGGTAATTGCTCCCATTTTTCCCCCATGGAAAAGCTAAGAAATACGAGAGAGAAAAACAAATGTGAAGAGATGTTTTGATCTAATAAGTTAGACAGAGAGGCCCTAAGACGGAGGAGCTCTATGCATGTACAATTATACACATGTGGTGCATACAACATATTGTGTGTACCTGACCATTCTAACCTTTTCTTTTTCGAATAGACTAACCATTCTTACCGATAAGTTGAATATATTATAAGGTACAATATTTATGATTTCGGTTCCCATCACATTCCCACTTCCAGTTCTTGTATCACTCTACCTACTTTTAGCTAGTACCAAAACTGCCTTGTCATAGCAACTGCCAGTGAGCTGTGTTTTCCATTAAGGGGATTAGGTGTGGTACGGTTGTTTGCCATTAAGTTGCCTGCTTGCTCAAGCCTAGGAGTAGGGCCGTTAATCACCCAAGCTCGAGCGTATTTTCCACATGAGAAGTTTGTTTTGGGTTTGTAATATCCGTATTACATCCATTAATAACAGTAGCTAAACTATATATAACTGTATCTAATTTTGCAATGTTTTTATTTTGCTTTTTCAGTCAAACATCCATATCCTTTCAACGATCAGGTGGTTGTGTACGTTCGCCATCTGGGGCCAGGCGTTTCAGTTGGGCAAGCATGGCAGGAAGGAAGGAAATTACAACAGGTGCCACAAAAGTTATGCTCCGATATTTTGATGGTGAAAGATTATTCTGCTCGTAGAGAAAATCAGTAACTGTTCTCGTGAAGTTAAGAGAAGGGAGAAAGGTTATGCTGTAATCAATTATACCTCGGTAGCTCATGTTGTAAGGCGTTGAGAAAACAAGCACAGAAAGGACAGAGGGTAGGGATCAATATAAAGATCAGTTCCTGTTAGTCAAAGCCAACGGTAAGTGATTCACATTGATTTGAATTTACAAGCAGAGTTTCTAAAGCCTTTGTTTTCGCACGTCACTGCATTTATTTTCGATGAATTCAGGTATACGACACCCTTCTGTTGCTCCAACATAAAATGATTCAAGGATTGAATCAAGGCAAATGTTACTTTCAAAGTTAAAAATGGTTGATGCTGGCTGGAAATAGGTGTGATTATATGAAAATTTTACAATGTTGCGGCATATCCTGTACACCGGGATTGTTGGCTGTTAGATCTCGGTCACTGGTCTTTGACGAAGTATCTAACAACCAAAAGCACCAGTGTATAGAATGCCTCGGAGCATACTAGAAAATCCCGTGATTGTACGTATAAATGTAGTAGGGTTGGGCAGGACATTCGAAAGACTGGTAGAGGACATGCAGCACATGAAAACTTTCTACTAAAATGAATACAACACCAACTTCGAGGAATGATCGATGTCATATGGTCTAATTGCAAAGAAGGTTTTAAAGAACATAAGAGCTACAATAATGGACTTTCATTTACCAAAGGATGATGGCTCGAGTTGTAAATTCCTTGTAGCACGTGTAGCTAAGAAGCATGTGATTAATAATCACGTGAGAGCAATAAGGTATGTGAAAAATGCACACTAAACGGAAGGACGAGCGGCACTAACTAGTAACTCAGTGTACACCGAAACTCACATGTTACATTGATTTGCACCTAAGAATTAGAAAAACTTAACTTATGTGCAACTCAACATATAATTAAACTTGCTCCATTGAATTACAGGTAAGTTTCTCTCGTCTTTTCATGCGCTATGTTGCATGAAAGTTCTTTTACCTCACATATATATTTGTCTTTGTAAAGAGTTTGTAATTCGGCTGGTAAGAACATTCACTGTTTAACCTAAACTCCCAAGTTCGAAAATCTCTTCTTCATTAAAATCGCTTGTATATGAAAACCATATAATTCGTTTTTTCTTCACAAAAAACAAAACATGTATTGCAATAATTTGTATTGGAATCATGTGTGTTGGTGTGTTGTGAAAGTATGCAAATGGCCGAATGGGCTGTCAACTTCTCTCGATCGACATGCACATATGGAGTAACTCGGCAAGAAACATGGCGCGTGACAGTAGGCCAGAATCTTCCAAAACCAGTAGGCCTCATCTGGTTTTATCCTTCATCTATTTATCGATGCTACAAGACACTCTTCTTTAATGGCTCCATGTGTTTGATTCTGTATTTCTGTATTATTTATTTAATTAATTTGTTCACATAAAATTATTTATTTAAACTCGTTTGCTAACTGTTTCAGTTTTTATTATTTTGGAATTATTTTCAGTTTTCAAGAAAAGAAAAATTGAAAGCTAAATTTTGAAAAGGATGTGATTTTCACACTTTTTTTTTTTTGAACAAATGATATTTACACGAAGGGGTTCGAGGCGTGAGTTAAGCCTCAAAATAAGCTAGCAATAATATGGTTCAAATTCTTCTTTAGCGAAAATCGGACCTAAGCCTTTCACTTACAAGTGAAGAGGAATATTATACCGTACTACTAAGTGACATTCACACGCATTTTTTAGCTTCTCACACATCCCTCTTTATTTATAGTTATTGGATTGAATAAATTAAATGCAACAGTCATGATTAAACATGGGTGTGTAAAAGATTAAAAATGATATGTGAAAATTACTTCTTTTTTGAAACCTCGGAAAAAATGAGTTTTCGTTTTTTATTTTCAGTTTAAAATAAAAGTAAAAACTAAATAGTTATCAAATCATCAGTTTGTCACATTTTGTGGAAACTTTATAATTTTCTTCAATGTATTATTGACTAGAGTAAAACGGACCCATTATTCTGCAACTTACAAAGAATGAATCGAATCGAAATCCTCATTTTGTTATTTAGCTTGTTTTGCAGGTCCCCCAGCTTTGTCTCCACACTATAAATTGGAAGGGAAGCTGACCATGTCCCCCTCGTAATGGGGAGTGCATGCTACAATGGACGGCTAAGATCAATCTAGACGCATGTGCGACTAGTGCTAGTATTTTCCCGTCTTATTGCTTTTGACGATTTCGATCTCGAACAATCATAGCACAAGGATTACAAAAAAAAAGTGACATTTTTACTTCGGTAATAGGTAGTAAAGTTTATGGTTTGTGAGGATGAAAGGAAGAAGTAGCTTCACATCTTGTTGTATTCAAAAGAAGAAAAAGAATGTCAATGGAGGAAGGCAAGGAAATCCAAAGCTTTTTTTTGACATAAGGGAAACAAAAAGTTTGTTTCAACATGAATAGAGGGAAGTTTTAAGTCTTAGGGTTACCCCAATTCTTAAGTGTCGAGGAAAGTTCAAGGTTCAGGGGATGAATAGAGGAAAGTTTTAAGTCTTCGGGTTACCCCAGTTCTCAAGTGGCGAGGAAAGTTTAAGGTTCTGGATTCAATTCTCTCTAATGCAACAAAAAATTGACTGTTCTTGCAAATTCATTTCCAACTCTTTCTTTAATTAAGCAATAGAATTAGAGCCCTCCATTTCCTTATAATCTTCCACACAGCATATAAAAGAATCAAAAGATAAGCATGACACCCCATCAACCTACTTATATATGCATTTATTTGGGGATCTTTTGATGCTTTACTTTAGGATCTCCTTGCCTCTCATCTTCATGTAACACATAATCCTTGGGTGGTTGTAACCCCATAATCTATTTATGATGGGAAGGGTATTTTGGTCATTTTAGCATAACAAAACATCAGTCAGACTTGGGCAAACAAATGCAAAAGTTGAATTTAAAGTGAAAATTTTCTACTACGCTCCGTTGTATCTTTTATACATGAATTATATATCATTAGATCTGCAATTAAAAATCTAACGGTGAAAATTTATCTGGACAGACTTGGGCAAACAAATGCAAAAGTTGAATTCAAAGTGAAAATTTTCTACTACGCTCCGTTGTATCTTTTATACATGAATTATATATCATTAGATCTGCAATTAAAAATCTAACGGTGAAAATTTATCTGGACAGACTTGGGCAAACAAATGCAAAAGTTGAATTCAAAGTGAAAATTTTCTACTACGCTCCGTTGTATCTTTTATACATGAATTATATATCATTAGATCTGCAATTAAAAATCTAACAGTGAAAATTTATCTGCAAAAAGTCCAGATATGTTGTATACACCAAAGCATATTAATATTTCGCTTCAAAAGTGATCAAATATAAATCACAAGAAAATGAATGCATTGGAAGTGGGTGATGAGAGGTCCACACGGCTTCCATGAGGTAGGGCTTCTTTTTCTTTGTGCATCTACTACCACCATCATTCGTCCCTTTATCGCAACAAGGATTGGCACACATCCACAACCAGAAACCCTTTATTAGTACTAGTGGCAAGATAATTAAGACAGATCTGTGGGGTTCAATGTCCATAAGCAGGGCATACTTAAAGGCACCCCCGTTGCCTGCCGACACTATTTTTTGCTCGCCCTTTTTTCCCAAGAGACAAACTCCTTTTACAAATGGACAAATGCAATAGAGTCTGGTTGCACCAGAGTTCGATTTTCCTTCCTCTTAAATTACAATAGTTTAAAATATCGCTTTTTCGGGAAAAATTTGAGAGAGAGAGAGAGAGAGAGAGAGAGAATGCGGTATCAATTCAACTAATGCAATATACAGAGTTATACATGTGTAAAATCTGAAAGTTCAAACAATTAACACACCTATCTGCCTTCTCTAAGAACACTCCACACAGAAGCAGCAATACATAGGATAAAACTGTGAAAGGCCTACATTCTTATACGTAAATAAAACTCACCGATAATTTTCGTATGTCACAAATAAACCAAGAAAAAAAATTCACAAGGACAAAAAAATAGCTAGAAAAGAATCGATATGGGCAATTTTAATGAGAAGGAGCTATTTTGCATCTACCTGTTCCAGTCTTAGGACACCAAGCATTCTCTTATTCACCCTTTATTTTTAACTTTTACCATGATTTTTTTTACCTCAAATCTCTAGCTCATCTGCTCACCAATTAGGTCAAGACCCACCAGTAAAAATGACACACCTTGGAATAGAAGGAAGTAAAAGTGTACTCCTTGTGCTGATAGGAGGCTCCTAAGTGCAGCAGTAAGCAGTAAGAAAGCCAGAGCTAGCTCTTTCTTGTATATCTTGTTCAGTTTCTTCACAGGAGGAGGTTTCGGAGTGGCTTCTTGATGTTCTTTTAATTTGTTGAGCTCCGAGAGGCCACTATCTGATGTTCCTCGGTAGAGTTGTGGGTGAATCATCGCCTTTGTTTCCCTCTCCTCTAATTCTAGCAGGTCCGGCTCTGATGACCGACCTGCCTTCTTGGTGACAACCCATTCGTACGAGCTCCCCAACTTGAACAAACCGGAAACCATAGCGTTGAATTTGGTCACGGACATTGTGTTTTCAAACAGGAGGTAAGGGACAATGAAGGGGAAAGATCTAAGGGAAGGAAGAATGTTCATGAATGACATAAATACGGGCACGTAGCAGATAACCCACATGGATAGCTCGGCTTCGGGGACAAACATTGTCAGAGGAAGAATTATGCAGAACAATGTGAAAGAATAAAATGGGAGAATTAACTTCCTAAGAAGAAAGAATAGTAGTATCAAGTTTGCTTTCTTCCAGAACTTCATCTGCAATATGGCATTTTGTAGAGTTATTCTCAGAACGGTCTGATTCAGGGCAATACATTGATCAAAGAGAAGAATCAAATTGCAACATTACCTTAGAACTAATAATTGTTGGAAGGCACAAACGGAAAAGATGCATGGGACCAGAATGCCAACGATGTTGTTGCTTTTTGTAAGCTTCATAAGATTCTGGAAGCTCACAAAGGACCTGAAAAATCAGTTTCTTAAACTTGAGAAATCATTTGACTATATTATTCACAACATGGAAAATGGCTTCTGATAAGGTACAAATAGATAACAAAGAATCCAAATAGTCAGAAACTGAACATAGGATCAGGTAAGATTACCTTGACATCATTGAGGAATATGAATTTCCAACCACAAAGATGGGCACGAACTGCTATATCCATGTCTTCTACTGTTGTACGCTCGAGCCAGCCTCCAGATTCTTCAAGTGCTTTGATTCTCCAAACTCCAGCAGTACCATTGAAACCAAAGAAATTGAGGAAAACCCCATTAACCTGCTGTTCAACCTCAAAGTGGAAGCACAAATTAATGTTCTGGAGGCGTGTCAACAAGTTCTCATCTGTGTTGACAAAAGACCACCTAGCCTGAACTAACCCGAGTTCAGGATTGTCCTACCACATAAGTTAGAATTACACACAAAAATCAGTCACCTAAAGCAGAAATAGCTAGAAACCATAGAGAAAGAGCTAAATGAGATCTAGCCACCTTAAAATGGGGAACTGTGAGCTTGAGGTAGTCAGGGTTTGGCTGGAAATCGGCATCAAAGATTGCAACAAACTCATAGTCCTTTACATAATCACAATTCATTGCAGACTTGAGATTTCCAGCTTTGTAACCGGTTCTGACCAAACGATGGCGATAGATGATATTGACACCCCTTTGGTTCCACTTGGCTACCTCCCCCTTAATTAACCATTGTATGCTCTCATCATCAGAGTCGTCCAGAACTTGAATCAGCAAGCGTTCTTTCGGCCAATCGAGTTGGCAGACTGCTGAAATAGATTGTTCATATACCTATATATACATTTTTTGTTACATTCGTTGTCACCAACAGAATGAATGACCTATGAAAACTACTAAACAGTAAAACATCAATTTCTACAGTTATACACATTTTTAATAATCTTTCCAATTATGAAGTTACTTATATTTGAACTGAAAGGACCAAACCAAGTTAGTAATTTTATCGAACAACAACTCGAAAAAGAATTGGATTGTTACCTCTCTCTCATTACACATAGGAATTTGGACAAGAACTTTCGGATAATTGCATCCTGGAGCTTCCAAATCGTCTGACTTCAATGGAACTTCAAACTTTGGCTTAATCTTCTTAAACTTGATCCAGAAGCAACCTAAACACAGCAGCATCCGGTCGGCGGACTGGATTAAGAAGAGAGCAACACAGAAGTTAGTCAAACCCTGAATTGCAGGAGCAATGTAACCGGCCCGGAACTCCAACCACGAAAAGTAAACCGAGTGAAGCCATCCTCTAATCTCCAAACTCTGTGGGATATGCAAATGCCAACCTTTGAAGTGAGCTATCAATTCAAAAGCCAGAAAAGCCAAAGCCATCACTAAGAACACCATAATAACCCTATACAAAATCCTCCCCTTCCCAGATTTCTCAGTCTCCACAGTCCCAAAAATCAATCTTTTTTTAATTGAACCAAGCAATGACCAAACAATGTTTCCAATCCAAGAAACAAAGCCAACTGCTTTGTGGGCTTTTAGAAGCAAAACCCATGTAAATTGCTTAGCATTCTTCCCTCTGTCCTTATCAACTGGCCTCAAAACTTCATCTTGACCGTTTATCTCCAACACTGAGTAATTAGGGTTCTCCATTGTTACCACCACTGGATTTCCCTTACTTGTACTCTCCTTTCCCCACCACCTTGAAAAATTTAAGCTTGGAGCCATTTTTTGCTCTCAAAACTTTAACTTCTGAAGTAGTAAATAAAAACAGAAATCCAACTATGAACAGTAAATCTACAGAAACCAGATCCCAACATTGAAAATCTTAAAAACCCATTTCAGAATTGAGCACATAAAGCAGAACCAGCACTAAAGACTGAAAATTTGGCACAAAACATTGAAACCCAGAAACCAAAAGTGAGAAAACTCACAAACACATTTGAGGACAGGTACAAAAGAATCGATCAAAAACAGCAACAACTTGACAAAAACCAGTTCAAACCAAATGCAGCAATGCAGAAAGGCAGAGAGAGAGAGAGAGAGAGAGAGAGAGAGAGCGTGAATGGTCTCTTTGAACACTGACTAACATATGATAAAGCTCCACAAGCTACCAGAAATGGGAAATTACATTTGTGGGGAAATGTTTTTTTTTTTTTTTTTTAATAAGAATTTTGTTAAACGTTTAATCCATGTGGGTCATCAACAGTCGCTTGATTAATCCACTATTATAGAAACAAAACCGAGACACAATGTTGCCTTTCCACATATTACCCATTGCTGGACTGGAATTAAATAGTTTCTAAAATCAGACAATAAATACAATAAAGTGATGACGAAGGTTATAATGACCCATAATTAAATCCCTCGATAACTAATTGACTATAACAATGTATTCAGCTCTTATTGAGTTTTCTTTGATGTACTTCAAAGTATATTAGAATATCGATTTTTGAAAAGAAAAAATATTGCACTAAATTTCTCACTCCGTATAAATTTTAGAGTATAGTGTTCTGAAGTGTTGTATACTTTGAATTTTTAATTGTTAGATCTTAATTATTATATCTGAAAATAAAAATTTAACAGTTAAAGCGTTAAAAAACATATAATACTGCAAACTACACTAGAAAATCCCTGACAGCCATCTTCTTGTTAAAGAAAGAGAGCAGTTTGTTGGTATTGGTGTATGGAATTTGTATTAAGGTTGCAGACAATGAGGAAGATGAGCATGTGATTAAAATAATTATAACTTTAATCAGAATATAATCCATTTTATAAAAAAGGACAAGAAAGTGGAACGGCCACGTACAATGCAGATCCCAAGTCTTAAAATTAACCTCAATCTGTTGGCAAACCACTCACACTCACACACACGCACACATTGTGTCGGTGGTCTTAAAAAAATACAAGAAAAATCCTTTTAGGTCTTCTTTCTCATGTAAAGCAATAAAAAGATTGTTCATCATGTTCATAAATCACAATCATGAAGTTTGCTCAACAAACTTGACTGTCTCAGTGTCTAGAAGTAGTAGGAGACTAAGATTCTTTCTAAGCAAGTTATACGTTTTAAATTAGAGTCGGTTTATCAGCAAAGCTAATAACGCTGAGTCGCACTTCGAATTATGTTTTTATACTCTTAATTTACATATATTTTAAAAAATTTCTCATCACAAAAAAAATGAAAAAAAGGAAAAAACCAAAAATTTATTTGACTCTGTATAATCTAATATATTGTGTCTCAAATCATACTGTAGTGGAGATGGTTAGTATATTGGATAATAATATTTTTTTGATTTCACTAGTTTATTAAAAAACTTATATTAATATACTTTAAATTAGAAGACTTCATTGCATTTTCGTCTTAAGTTTCAGTTTGTATTGGACGGCTATGTTTGAGTGCATGCTTTTTGTTCTTTGTCTCTCTTCTCATATAACTGGAGAAAGAAAATGCAATGGTTAAGTTGTATAACCAGTACTAGTTTCTTCCCATTTCTAAATTGTATTGATGTTCTTTAGGTTGCTACTATAATCTCAAATTTTCATTTTGATTATTGTTAATTAACAAACGATGAAATGTTTATAAAGATTTTTTTTTTCTTAAATTGCGCCACTAATATTGGTTTATTGTACTCATCATCATAAGTGTATGTACCGTGCTCATATTTATATGAGTCGAACCCCTCCAACCGAGTGGAGACAATCGCCATTGAACTAACGGCTAGTTGATTATTGTAGGGGTGGTTTGGTATGGGATCCCGAAGCCTAAACTGAAAATTTTGGGATGGAAATTTGAAGATCAATTCCGAACCAAAAATTTAGTATTCCCAATTTTCGGGGTAGCCAAAATATTTTTGATATTTTGGGATTTGATTTTGGGTTTTTAGGCTAAAATTAGAGATTTTGGACTAAGGGCAAAAATTTGGGCTTTTTATCTCATACAAATTTAAAATTTTATACCAATTGAAATAACAATTCATTCATACCAAGTTAAATTGATGTTCCAAAGTTTCGAACTACTTAATTTCATACTTCTATTTCTAATATAATCTACTATCAAACTACTTAAATTAAACATGCATGCAACCAAAATAAATAAATAAATATATATTTTTTCGGTTCGGAATTCCTGAACCATTGAATATGTAATCCCGATTTCCGTACTGAAAATTCAGGATCGGTTCAATATGGAGTCCCGAAAATTTCGGTATTATCGGTTTGAGAATTTTCAGTATGAGATCGGAATTTTTTTTGTTTGGTTAGAAATTTTCGGAAAAAGTTTTCAGCCCTAGATTATTGTAGTTTTACATTTTACTCAATTGAGAGAAAATTATCCTTCGATAAATGCAGTAATGCGAATGGTAGCTAGAGATGTAAATGTACCAGTAAATACAATAAAAGTATATTATTGTATCTCATTACTGTGGAATCAGGGTTTTCTTAAAACTAAATCTTCTTCATTCACCTTTCTTGTATGACTTTGGAGACATTAACTTGTATTATAACTTTTCTTTTTGTATATGTTTTTTAAGGTTTATAGCCAAAATAATTTTCAAGGTTGACATAACTCCTCACTGTGGTCCCTGAGATTTTGAATTAATAGAAGTGGTTATCCACCATCAATCATTTTGGTCATACTGTAAAAAATTATGTTAAATAAGAATCAAAATGACAAAAATACCCTCAAATTAATAAATAATAGGCCAAAATGATTTGACAAAAAATGAGGGTACTTTTGTCATTTTATCCTTATTTAAAGGAGATTTTCACGAAATGACCAAAATAACTGATGGTGGACAAACTCAGGGCTCACTTCTATCGATTGTAAATCTTAGGGACCAAAGTGAAAAATTATGTTAATTTCAGAGACCATTTTGACTAAAAAATCATTTTTTAATTTTCATTATGCTGAATAAATCAAGTTATATTAGGAACTCACCAGTAAAGACAATGCAATTCATGTGGGCAAATTTGTAATTTAAAACTGGAGTACTCAGCATTCCTACGAGTCATGGCTGTTGGGTGTTGCTTTAGCTTAACGTTCAAATTAACATTTTGGTCAACATGATCAGCCCACTAAAACATCACTAATAAGAAGAAATTTGATTTGTGATCACGTGTAAAAAATTGACCAAAAAAAGTTTGAAGTGAAATGAAGGCAAATTCTGAAAGAAACTGAAAAGAAAAATGGTTTCAAATGAAAGAATATGTTGCAAACTTAGCCAAGTTCGAATCTCCTATTACATAATTTAAATGATTTAGTGTAATTATTTCATCATCTGTAGAGAGAGAGGATGTGTTGGGACCAGTTTTCTGGTAATCAAGTCTAAGGCTCAATTCCAATATTTCGAAAGTAATACATACCTAACATGTCTCTCTACTCCTTCAAAGAGTTTTGTAATTTTATTTATTTATTATTTTATTTTATTGTGAAAGAAAGAGTTTTGGAATTCAAGTTATTGCGAATATTTATCCATATAAATAAACCTAGCATTTTGGACCTGACCCGACCTGTTAATATTTGTATTTGGATGGATGTTTAACGGGTCAGGTCGCTAATGGGTGAACCCGTTAATAACCCGTTAAATAACGGGTCACTTTGGGTCAACCCGTTAGCACCCATTAGTTGAGGATGTTTTAGTAATTTCAGTAAAGTCTTAACAACAAAAAATAAACTTTATGCAAAAAATAATAATTATTATTATTATTATTAACAGGTGTTAACGGGTGAAACGGGTCGGGTTCAGGTGACCCGTTAGCTTAACGGGTTGGGTTCGAGTGATCCATTAACTTAACGGATCTGATTGAACCTGACCCAAACCCAATAAACCCGACCCGTTTACAGGTTTACATATAAACATAAACAAAATCATGTATACGATTCATCTCCTCAGTCAGTATCAAGTAGGAAGGAAAGAAGAATATTACTACGCCCACCAATGCAACACTGTGTTAGAAATAATGTGTAGAGCAAGAGATAATGTACAAGGATTAGGAGGAGAAAGTACGCCGGCATCCATTGATTCAACAGATTTAGATACTCAAGCGGAAAAGGCTTAAGTTGACCTACTTTGGTTGAGCTGCCCGTAGAATACTTTAACTGGAATAGGCACGAAGCTATCTAAGAAATGGCTTGTTTGGAACTTACATATATCTCCCAATGCTTACAAACAAGAAGGTTAGGAGTGAAAGCCTTTAGTCACCCAATGCGGATTACTCTTTTTTCTAGGAACAAGAAGAACTAGCTCTCAACAACAGCTGGAGGCGAGGTGTCTCTATTTGTAGTTGACCTTCAAAACTTCTTCCTTCTCATTAGAGTGCCTATTTATATGCTTGGAATTTACATGAAAAAGGTCTTAACTAACTACATATTACATACTTACCCAAAAGTGAACAACCACATAATAAATATTATTTACAACACTTTCACTTGGATGTTCACCAATTAGTGGTAGTTGCCTTGATAAATCCTTCCTTAGAAACCTAGTAGGGCAAAACCAAAATGAGGGAGAAAAATCGAGCACATTTTAAGAAATATTGGTAAGGTGTAGGGGTGAAAATTTTTGCCATAAATCGATTTACTGACCGAACCATACCGGTTGGTTCATAATGGTATGGTATAGTTTTGACATTTTTTCATAATCGGTTGGCATTATACTGAACTGACAATTAATGATTTGGCTTTGGTATTGGATTTTGTATACCGTCGGTATGCCATACCTACCAATATATATATATATATATATATTTTTTTTTTTTTCTATTTTCATATTTTAGGTATTTTTTACATGCTTGACATGTGAAGAACTGGAAAAATGTAAGTATTGCTATATTTTTTCTAATTCTAATTATAGTACTTCAATCTAGTGTTTATTGATATTTTTAATTTATTATTCATTATTACTTCTTATTCTAATCATACAATTTTTATGTAACATTTCAATTGAAATAGATGATGGTTCTACATCTCAAGCAGGAACATCAATTCCAAGTGCTTTGAAGAATTGATTCATGGAAGATTTCACATGCATTGGTTGTTTCTACTTCAGTGATGTTGCATTATCAAAACAAGAAGTTATTTGTTTTGGGATTATAATAAGGGAATCTTATAACCAGAACCATACTTTTGAATTTTGAGTTTTTTGTTTATGCATTAGTCGCTACAATTGAATTTAAACAATTATATTAGTTAGACTTTTGAGTTTGTGAACTTATAACTATTTGAATTATGTTTGCTGACATTGTTCTTGGCTTATTAAGTTTTGATTTGATTTTCATTTTAATTTGTTAAGTCATGATTATGTTGGCTTATCATCAATTGAAAATTTGCAACATCAACTTCTTTTTCTCTTTTTTGGTTTGTTGTTTATAGCCAATAATTTTGGCTGAACCGATTTTTTGCAACCACAAGAAGACAGGTTGGCTGACGGTAACTGATTTTCGGTAATTGTGTATATATCGTTGGTAGGTGGCATAAGAAATTTGGCATGTTTTGCCAACCGAACCCAACCTTAGTAAGGTGTTGGACGGCAATAATGCAACATCACTAAAACCTTGTTAGGAAAAACCCAATGGGATAAAATTCTAGTCGAAGAGAAATGAGCACATCACTCTTATATTTCAGTTGCAGCATATAATTGAGACTCCCCTAATGAATAACTTCGCTGGATAAGTGCCTATCCCTAATGATAGTAAACCCTCATTCGACTAGCCATCTTTGTCAAGTTTGAAGTAATGTGACTTTTGTTTTCAAGAAATTGAACTTAGGTAGAACTTGATCCTGAGAAGCGCATGAGTTTATCAGGAGTTGACAATAACTTTTGTATACCTGTAAAGGTTAGAGAAATCCTAAAAGAAAAAATATACTTCAAAATATACAAGCTGAAAGAAAAAAAAAACACTTCACTAAGTCTCTTGGCGAATATAGGCCATGTATAAAAATAGCCTCATAAGGCTTTCGATATTACTATACAATTATGTGAATTCTTTAACAATATATTGCAACAATGTAAATTTAGTTTGAACTAACAAGAGTACTCATTGAGGCAATTTATACCAAATTTATACAGAGTACAATGTATTGGTACCGATTACTGAGTACATACTTTGAGCTTTGGGATCTTTCTTTGAAATCTTTGATAAAGATTTCACGGCATTTTCATTCTTTAAGAAATTTCTTCGACAATAAATTCTCAAGTGGTTAGTATGCAATCTCCATATGCCATAAGTCTCTATCTAAAGAAACCTTGTATTTATAGAAATATGGTTACATATATGATGACAAATATGCTCATGTCTCTACTATGAAGCATGTGACATCCCACATCACCCAGGGGAGTGATCCTTATATGTATATTCTCATCCCTACCTAGCACGAGGCCTTTTGGGAGCTCACTGGCTTCGGGTTCCATGGGAACTCCGAAGTTAAGCGAGTAGCGCGCGAGAACACTCCCAGAATGGGTGACCCATCAGGAAGTTCTTGTGACATCCCGTCCCGAAACGATCGAAATGTATATGTGAAATGACATTTTTACCCCTAGATCGTTTCTTTTACGTTATTGGTTGTTTTGTGTGGTGTTGGCAAGTGTTGGGCCACACACACACACAGTCACTCTCCCTCACCCTCTGCTGTTTTTCCCTGTTTCTCTCTCTCCCGAGTCCTCTATCATTCCTCTTCCTTCTGAAAACGTACGGGCACACACCAAACCCACCAAACCTTAGCAGATCGAGGGAACTAAGGCTATAATCGAGCTTGTGAGGTCGAGGGGAGCACGATCGTACCATTTTCAGGTAAGGTTATCATCGTTTTCACGTCGTTTCACAAGGTCCGATTTGAGTACTATTCATGCAAAAATAATGTAGCACGTTTTTGGGATTTTGAAGCTCGTAGGTAGCTTGGTGGTGTCCCAAGGAGCCTCGGAGTGCTTCGTTGGACGAATTTGGACGTCGGGATCGCCCTGTTCGAACTTGGCCGGTTTTGGAGGTTGGTGACAGGTGAGATTTCGTAGGTTTTAACTCTTAAAAGTTGTATGGACGTGTTCTACTAGTCTTAGGCTTCATTTTGGTGTTAAAATCGTGAAAAACGGTTGAGAAACGAGTGAGAAAACACGAATTGCATGTTTTTCCAGTTTCCGGCGCCGGAGGTTAGCCGGGGAAGGAGACGGAATATTCCGTCAAATCTGACGGAATATTCCTGACGCCGTTGACGGAATCCGTTAGAACTAAAGGAATATTCCTCACGGTGTCAGTTGACGTCGTCCGTGTGCACCGCACGTGCCTGCGCGTGGGGGCGCGTGCGACGGTGGAAAATTTTTCTAAAAATATGGGTGTGATCCTGAGGTTGTGTAGAGCACGTTGGTATATTCAATTGTCCATTTTGAGCAATGTATGAGAAGTTATTACGAAAGGAAGGTTATGTGTTTTAAAATTAACGTTTTTATAGTATTTTCGCATATAGGTGAAACGTATCCCAAGGACGAGCGTGCTCACTCGAGGCAGGGGGCTACGACCCTTCTACATACCAATGAGTGAGCTTTTGATTTCCGTATATACCTATATACATATAATTCCCAGAAATTAATATAAATGCTTACTAGTTACATGCCATTCCTTTTATGTTATTGATTGATATGCATGGTTAGTGGCATATATGTTGGGTTACATATTCATTCACATGTCATATATAAGGAGGCACAGGTAAGTGCCAGGTAAGCGTTATTTAACATTTGCATTAAATAGTGATTAGAGGCGCTTAGATAGCTCATAACCTGCACCCCCGGTGTTAGTGTTTCCGCCCAGAGTAGGGCACAGTCCTTCACGTGTTGTTCACCTCCCACACCATACGCTCAGCTTGGATCCAAGTTAGGTGCTCAGTCCTGTCGTACAGACCACTATAGGTGGTTCCGACTCGTAGGTGACCTGCGATTATTCGCACAGCCTTCACGTGATCGTAGCACTAGAGCATTTATATATGTTACACCCAGGCCTGTCGTACATACCACTTTAGGTGGTTCCGACTCGTGGGCAGGTTCAGTTATTTAGTTTGAGATTTGAGCTCTAGATGCAGCCGTACAGGTCACGTTAGGTGACTCGGCTGCCAGATTATATGCTATTGATGTGATTTATATCTGAGCACTTGCATTTTCTGAGGTTCCGACATGGCATATTATGGAGCATGATTGGCATATCTATATACGTGCATATGTTTATTCTCTGGGAAGTATACAGGTTTTACGGCGAGGGGGTTAGAATATTGTTTTTGAAATGGTTTTTGAAAAACTTTGTTTTTGCCCACTCATGCTTTTGTTTTGCGCCCCTCCAGGTTCTAGTTGCTAGCAGGTTCGGTGGTTTCCCAGAGGGCTTTCCGGCATTTCTGACAGACACTCACCAATGTAGGGTCACCTTCGGGTGCACTGTTGTCGTATCATTTTAATTTGAACTGCTGTAGACTTATTGCTCTGAACTTAGCGTCTTACTTACGCTAGCACTCATTACTTTTATCGTTTGTATGCTAGTTTTTATTTATTCATACTTTTATATTATTACTTTATTAGCTTCCACACTGTGCACATGGCTACGTCACTTCCACGTGACGGCCAGCACGCCCTGATCTCGGTCGGAGTGTGTCAGTTCTCGTGTGAGTTCCCAAAAACAAAATCGTAAGGTGTGGTCGGGGCCCAAAGCGAACAATATCGTGCTACAGTGGTAGAGCGGGCCCGGGAAGTGGTCCGCCCCAGGCCGGGATGTGACAAAGCATCATGCCATATTAGTGAGTTTATTCACTCATTATAAACACCCAAGAATGACATTTGGGGTATAAACTATAGGCCCTTATTCCACATTTTTCAATTACTCTTAAAAATGGAATTTGTCTCTTTTAAATTTGGTGAACTTTTTACTTTGTCGACATTAATAGCAAAACTTGGTTGAATAGTCCTTGATGATATAAGTAGCTACTATAGGGCTTGTTTGGAAATGCTTTTAAAATGACTGAAAGCGTTTTTAGTGAAAATATTTTTGTAACCAATCCCTAGTAAAAATGCAAGTGAATCCCAGAAAAACACTTGAAGTGCTTCTTAAAAGAAGCGCATAACTGATGTTTATTCTAGAAAGCACTTCAAGTGCTTTTAGAATCCAAAATCATTTTCTCTACAAACCATTTCAGTAATTTTAAACACTCGAGCCCATGATCATAATAATTAAGTATCATCAGTTTGTGATCCAACAATTCTCATTTTCAAGCCCCTGCTTATTTATAAGTATTCTCAATGCTTGGGTACAAGTGCCTCTTCGAGAAGTCTATTGTCATGACAAACAAACAAAGATGAATTGCTTAGAGAATTGAATTATAAATTACTATGGATAGTCATTTAAATCGTGCTTGAAATCTATAATGTCCACATTTGAGGATTTCAAAGTTTGGAACCTATATATTTGTTATGCTTGAGGCTTGCAACAGATTAACATACTTCACTTATGAGACAAGAGCGGATGTATCAATGCTGATTAACGACGTTCTTGAAATTGTCATTTCTTCCCCTGGGAAAAATTGTCTCGTAAGAGTGAATATTCGCAAAAATGCAGTAAATAAGAGCACAACCTAGAAGAAGAAAGATAAAATCGAATCCCAATTTGGATGGATAACCCATGTTTGTGTACACAATATTGTTGGTTGAAAAATTAATCAAAATATAAAAGTATAAGTTGAAGTGGGTGCCAATTGTAGTGGCAGATTTTGTAATTTTTGTTTATTTTAGATGCTTTTAAGTATTACAATACATGATTGATATATTTATAATCAACATAAATATTGTTAATATTTAACTTTGTATTGATTTTATACAAAATCACTCTTTTATCTATTATTATCACATCCCGGTCCGGGCCCCCATCACATCTCGGGCTCGACTCCACCGTAGCACGATATTGTCCACTTTGGGCCCCAACCATGATGCGAGAATTATGCGCACACAAATTAAACCCTCTTTTTGACAATTGTTGTATAAGTATAAGTAGGGATCGTTCTAGACCGGGGATTAGGAGGGCTTGCTAAAACCTTCTAAATTGACTTAAAAACATAAAAACTCAATATAAAACACTATTTAATGCTCGAAGAAAGTAAAACTAAAAATAAGAAAGATTAAGACTAAGACTTCAACGAAATAGGGGGGAATTGGATTTGGACGAATTTAAACTAAAATGGATACTTGGAAACAAAACAAATTGTAAATATGGATAGATTGTAAACAAGTGTTGTGAAATTAGATGGTTGGTGAATTAGCTAGAGGTTCTTTCTCCACACATGATATTTATGCATATGAATCAATTTCCAATTATTCCTTCATTGAATTATGAACGACAATGCCCCAAATTAACCGTGACATCACTAGTTAACCCTCAGATTTTCCTTATATTATTGGATTGGATGGCATCATTCGACAACCCAAAACATTCTCAAAAGTTCCCTACATGTCATCATAATAGAGATACAATTGAAGATCATTAAGAATAATGAAAACCATAAGCATTGACAAAGCATTTGCAACTATGACATCATGTTACTCATGCTAAGAATTAAACTTAACGCAATCGTGACAAGCGACCTTCACTACTTTCAAGTATAAGTTAGTAACGATTATGTGAAACCTTCTTAAACTTTAGCCACATACTCATGCATGCTAATTAAGTGTCGACCCTCAATCAACAAACACAAATAAGTTAATCATCAAATAGTTAAGCCAATTGCATTCACGAATCAAGAGTTCATAACCGGAATTCATCAATTCATATTACATAAATAATCATGGTATTGAAATCACCCCTAGCCAAAAAGGGTTTAGTTCCTCATAAATTTGAAATCAAAGAAACACCTAAACATTCCAACAACTCAAACGTGAATTGTATGAACGTTTAGGCATTCTTCTCTTCCATTCCTCATATTACAAAACAAAGAGAATTGAATTTAAACATTGAAATCAAAGAAACGCGTAAACATTCCAACAACTCAAACGTGAATTGTATGAACGTTTAGGCCCTCTTATCTTCCTCTTTATTGTGGCACAAGGACTAAGGGATGTTGTTGGTGTGTTGAATGGATTGGGGGATTATGGAAATGGATGAGGAGTGGTGGAGAAAATGGAGAGAAACTCACGGCTAGGGAGAAGATGGAAGTGTTTGTGGTGTGTTGTGTATGAAATGAGATCATTTTTTGAATGAATGAATGCAAGGGTATTTATAGGAGGAGTGAAGATGTATATGGCTATTTGTTTAAGGTGTTTGTGGTTGCAATGATGAAGAATTGCATGTGGAAATAAAAGGGAAAATGTGGTGAAATGATGAAGTAGGAAGGTGGAAATGCATGTGAGATGTTGGAAAGGAAATGGGAATATGAGTAGGCCATGGCATGGGAGTTGTTTTGTTGGTGTAAATGTGCCATGGTTGCAATGATGAAGAATAAAGGGTGCATGTGGGGTGGAATTGAATGAATGCAAAGTGAATGAATAATGAAATGAGTTAAAGAGGGAGAATGTGGTGAAATTATGAAGTAGGAAGGTGGAAATGCATGTGACTTGTTTGTGGAATAAAGAATGAATGGTGGAAATGTGAGTGAATGATGTGCATGTGTGTGAATGCATGTGTTGATTTAAAGAATAGGTATGCATGTGAATTAGTTTGGAAAGAGGTGGGTGTGCATGTGAGATGAAATGCATATGTTTGAAATGTGTAGATGATTATGAGTATGATAAGTGATAAATGAATGATATGTGGTGAGTGATAAGTGAATGGAAGTGATAAGTGATAAATGGACTAGTTTAAAGGGCTAGGGTTTAAGTACATAGAATGGGCCTAAAATAGGTTGGTTTGCATGGCATAATATGTTTGATTGGGCTAGAGGTTTTCCATGGCTCAAAGGATTTGTTTGATTGGGCTAGGCCCTTTGTTTGATGTCCCCAAAGAGCATACAAGGCTTCAATTTCGTCAATCCTCTTTGCTCCATGATTAAGCTATCCAATCCATGCCCAAAAGTGCCCCAAATAGCCTCAAAATGCACTTTCTTGCTCCCTAAGCCCTTAGAACCTGAAAACACACAAAAGAAGCATAAAGTACTAAAATAACTATGAATTACCAACATAGATGCACGAAAATAAGCTAAGTAAGTCGCCTAAATATGCTCCTATCAAACCACGCCCTCACGGTTTTGTTTCTGGGAACTCACACGAGAACTTCCCAGTGGGTCACCCATCATAGGATTGCTCTCGCAGGTACTTGCTTAACTTCGGAGTTTCGATGGAACCCGAAGCCAGTGAGCTCCCAAAAGGCCTCGTGCTAGGTAGAGATGTGAATATACATATAAGGCTCATATGATCCACTCCCTGAACGATGTAGGATATTACAATTACTATGATTAGGGCACAAAAAAAGATACATTATGGATGGGTAGAGAGCTTCGGATGGTAAGTTTATAAATAATAAATGTATCTAAAATCTAAAGTCCCATTAACTAATCAACACTAATAAGGAGGAATTTTGATTAATCTCCATATATTACGTATACAGAGGATTTTATATAATCCTACGTTTAATGCAAAGATTTAGTGGAGATGCAAATTTTAATTTATTACCTTCATAAATTAGAACAAGATTTTCATTTCCAAAAGTAATCTTGCAACATGAAAATCTAATGTGCTATAAATACAAAGCTCTCAATACATGATTCAGTCATCCATCACATTCTACTAATATAGCAAAAAGACCGAGAAAACAAACCAATATTAACGACTCTGTTCGATAATATGGCTTCCGTCAGCTTTGTGGGACGTTTTTCGGTGCTATTTTGCATTACCTTCTTTCTTTTGAGCTCAGGTAAGTAAGGGAATTCTCTTGCGATCAACACTACTTTTATCAACGATATCGTCTGACCAACATAGAGCTTGTTTAGATGTACTTTTAAAATAACTGAAAGTATTTTTGGTGAAACTGTTTTTGGAACCAATCCTTAGTAAAAATGCAAGTAAATTTTGGAAAAGCACTTAAAGTGTTTTCTGGAAGAAGCACATAACTAGTAATTATTGCATAAAGAACTCTTTTGGAACCAAAAAACATTTTCTCTAAAAACGTTTTCAATTATTTTAAAAACACATCCAAATGAACCCATAATCAGTACATGTAGTGCAGATAACGTTGGTCATAACATAAATGATTGGTATTGAACTTGCAGGCTACGTCTTAGCAAAAATCCCCCCATATGAAATCGGGCCATGTGAAAGATTCTCACCTTGCGACACTTACTGCAAGAAACATATGACTGGCGCAATATATTGTGGATTTTGCCACCTGAACAGAGATGGAAAAAACATGTGTTACTGTGATCCAAATAATGAGTGTAAACTTCCCCCGCATCCCTCTACAAACATGTAAACCTGCTCTATTGCTACCATGAATAAACAGAGAGATGGGGCAAACCCTAGTTTCATTCCCATTTATCTTTTAATTGAGTTGTACCCAAATCCTCAACTAATAAAACTTTGCAAAAGAAATTATGATCACAGCCTTTTTCTTTTTTGTTACAGCTATGAATTCGATCTTTACGCCGTTATTTTTGCTAATGCACAAAATTATATTGACTTTGAAACAACATAAAGTGTCAAGGTGTGATCTTCGCAAGGTTACTTTGGTCACCAAATGTAGGCAATAAGTAAAACGAAAAGGAAAGAATTAGAAGATAATCTTAAAGAATTCATCTATAATTAACTAATTATTGGTAGTGTAAAAAATTTATTCGAAACCTCTTAAGGTGTGATTTTTCCTTATTAGACCTCTTACTTAATACATGGAACAACCATAACTAGGTATCAAGCTCGGCTCACCAAATATTTTTATATTAAATTAGTATTGCTTGTGAACCTCTTACAAAGCAGATGGAAATATCATTAGACAATAATGTTAAATAAAAGAATAGCATACACTGATATTGTCCCTACGTAGATCTCAATAAACCTCTAGATGTGAGATTTTAACTCAAGAGACCCTGGTCTATCACTAATGGATTGTAAACTGAACCATACCACCTAAATTATTTTATTTGTTTTGGTACATGAATGAAAATCTATCAATGGTCAACTCTTACATTGACATCAATCATTTAATACCCGAAAAAAAAAAACGTAATCATCAATTTATCGACATATCTCTCTCACGATTTCTCCATCTTTATTGTAGAGCAATTTTTGTTGTTGGCTCCTGCCTTTGGTTTTAAGGTTGGAGGCAATCTTCTTGATAATCATTATGGGTCTCTTCCTTCTCTTATTTTCTGTTTTTTTTATCCGAAAATATGATTTTAACCCTTAAAACTTAATTTTCTTCGTATAAAACCTGACATAAGTTTTTTACTTGAATAAAACTCATTGATTAGATTCCACATCAACAAATTCATTAATTATGCTTGACTTTACACATATAAAAAAATTTGGATGCCTAAAATATCCTTATTTGAATTTTTTTTTTTTTGATAAACCCTATTTGAATGATTGATGTACATAATTAATGTCATGTGTGTAACATCCCACATCGCCCAGCGGAGTAGATCCTCTATGCCTTATATGTATATTCCCATCTCTACCTAGCACGAGGCCTTTTGGGAGCTCACTGGCTTCGGGTTCCATGAGAACTTCGAAGTTAAGCGAGTATCGTACAAGAGCACTCCCATGATAAGTGACCCACTGGGAAGTTCTCGTCTGAGTTCCCAGAAACAAAATCGTGAGGGCGTGGTCAAGGCCCAAAGCGGACAATATCATGCTACGGTGGTGGAGTGGGCAAATGGATGTGGTAGGGACCTGGGGCGGGATGTGACAATGTGGATGGATAGTAAGGGAGAATTAATGATTTTACAAAAAAAAAAAAAAAAACCATTAATGTTATAAATTCATTGCCTAATATATAATAACATAAAACATGTCTAATATATGTTATTGTACATGCTTAATTAAGTCAATAAAATTATATTTTACATATTATTGTAGGTAAATTATTTCACACACACACACGCATATATATTGACACACCCCGACCCAGAAAGTCCACTTGGACCCTGAATCGAGCTGTGCTGGCCGACACCTGGAAGGTGACGAAGCCATAAAATGTGATAGTGCATAAAAAGTGAATAAATTTGAATCTAAAAGTGTCTAAGTACCAGAGTGCGCTACGAGTGGGAGCGAACCCATTTCACGCGCGATGTCAGAGCATAAGTAAGGTACAGTAGTGTGAGTAAGAATCATACCCTCAAAAATATTCATCAATACTAAGATTCGTCACAGATTCTTGTCGATGCAAACTCGATAGCTAAAACCTGGAGGGCACCAAACAAAAGGTGTGAGTAAGCAATAAAACCAAGCTTCCCAAAGTTACTACCTCTCTAAAAGTAATGCCCCTAAATGTAAAACCCGTATCGTTTTCCATAAGACAGTATAGCATATATACATATATCCAAACCATACTCGGAATTGACCAAAACCACGGTTTGCCATCAAATCCACCATACATTAATAAGTAGGCCAAATGAACTAAATCAATACAAAGTGATATATCAGTCAGAGTCATCTAAAATGACATGTACAACTTAACCGTATCTCGTCAATCATGGCTAGTATATAAGTCGGAGTCACCTATAGTGACCTGTACGACTTATCCACATCTCGTCAATCCTGGCTAGCATATAAGTCGGAGTCACCTATAGTGACCTGTACGACTTATCCACATCTCGTCAATCCTGGATAGCATGTAAGTCGGAGTCGCCTATAGTGACCTGTACGACTTATCCATATCTCGTCAATCCTGGCTAGCATATAAGTCGGAGTCACCTATAGTGACCTGTACGACTTATCCATATCTCGTCAATTCTGGCTAGCATATAAGTCGGAGTCACCTATAGTGACCTGTACGACTTATCCATATCTCGTCAATTCTGGCTAGCATATAAGTCGGAGTCACCTATAGTGACCTGTACGACTTATCCATATCTCGTCAATCCTGGCTAGCATATAAGTCGGAGTCACCTATAGTGACCTGTACGACTTATCCATATCTCGTCAATCCTGGCTAGCATATAAGTCGGAGTCACCTATAGTGACCTGTACGACTTATCCATATCTCGTCAATTCTGGTTAGCCAATATCTCAATAAGTATACCTGCACACGAGTCGGAACCACCTAAAGTGGTCTGTACGACAGGCCTGGGTGTAATACATATAAACGCTCTAGTGCTACGATCACGTGAAGGTTATGCGAATAATCGCGGGTCACCTACGAGTCGGAACCACCTAAAGTGGTCTGTACGACAAGACTGTGCACCTACCTTGGATCCAAGGTGAGCGTAAGGTGCGGGAGGTGAACATCACGTGAAGGACTGTGCCCTGGCCACGGGCGGGAGCACTAACACCGAGGTGCAAGTTTATGATCTCTCAATGCATCTCAATATAACATGTGCAACTCATGGCAACCAGTACGACCGTATCGAAGTTGCCTAACTCACAACTGTAGTCATGCTATAACGCAATCGATCCAACTAGTACCATAAACTCACATGAACTTACATGGGTGTCCTGAGTTCACCTTTGCACTTGAAAGCATTCCCAATAATTATATGCAAGTAATATACATATGGATATATCATAATGCAATCTACTACTCAACCATGTCGTAGCATTTTCAATTATAAACAATATAGTGTGAAGTGTACAATCAATAACGCCCTACTCCCAAACTACTTATTTTCAAGGATAATTATTCATGACAACCCAATTAACACTAATTTAACTAACTAATTCATAAAACTAAAACTTGCCTTAACCAATTTCCTTCGCATTACTCAATTTCCCAAGCAAGGCTTTTGTCTCAAATATTTTATGGCTGCATCTAACGTCTCGTTAGACTGCCTACGTACCCTAGACAGGGATCAAGCCATTCGTAGTTCATAAAGTACTTCAAGCATTCATAATAATTATACGAAGGTAATGTACCTAATCAATTTAAAAGTGTCGATAAAACTCTCAATAATATACACAATAAAAAAGGAAAAGATCCACTCACCTGGAGTCCACGCTATACTTCTCTAGCACGCGCATCGAGGCGTCCTGAATGATCGATCCCTGTGGCCAATTATCAAATCACATCTCAGAACTCTTATCTGAAGAATATGCAATTCACATAAAACACAACCTCAGCGACATTCTAAAATAGGTTGAGACCTATTGACCACAAGTCAACCGTCGATCAAAGATCGACAGTAAGGTTTACAACCCTGTATAACTTGACCCGGAAGATCCGCATATCAGATTTCCAATCCGTAACTCCCAACGATTCACAATATATTTCTAGAATAACATATTAAAATTTCATTACGATCCAACGGTCAGATCTCCGCCAATTGCCTAAAACAAGTGGCCGTGAACATTTATTTTACTAACTTACAAATCCAATTCAGGAAGATCCGTAAGTCGGATTCCCGATCCGTAAATTCCTATGATCTTTAAATATTACGTATTATAATGTATCCAATTTTGGTGACGATCCAACGGTCGGATCATCGATTCACATTTTTATCAAGTAACGTATCGTAACGAATTTAGATTCCAACTATCAACCTACGTCATTCAAATGACAAAACTGAATTCAAAACATTTGACATAGCCTAAAATTAACATTGGCGGCCCATTGGCCACGCGCCGCCGCACGCGCCGCCGCGGGTGGCGGTCGGCCGCCCCGGCTCGCCGGAAAATCCAACTATTTCCAAAAATTCTCAAACTTCACAGAAATGAAGATCTCAGTGAGTGGAGCAACTTTCATACCTGCCACGAAGTCCAAAAATGGACGGAAGATGGTCAATTTTGCCCACGAAGCCGGCGGGTGCCTAAAACTTCCCGACGTCGATTCGTCGTCCACGGTGGTCCAACGGGGTCAAGGTTGGTTGGGTTTTGCTCCTGGGATGATGGGCTACAAAGCCCAAGTGGTGGCATCGGCCATTGCTTTGCCGATTTGCCGGAAAATCGAAAAGGGTGGCCGGAGCACCATTGATTTTCGTCAACTTTCGTGGCTTCAAACCGCCTCATACCATGGTTAATCAAGGTGGTTCTTGGGTGGGTTTTGTAGAGGGGAATGAGAGCTTCAAGATGGTGGTGGTGGCATCGAAAAACTCCACCGGAGTTGGCCGGAATCGGCCTCGGAAAATGGGCGGTCGCGAGTGGGAAAACCCACGGGAAAAGCTGCGTTTTTTTTTTTTTTTTTTTTTTTTTTTTTTTTTTTTTTTTTTTTTTTTTTTTTTCTTCTTTCCTTTTTCTGATTGGGCTTCACCTTAAATAACCAATTTCTGATTGGGGATTTAATTTAATTAACACTAAACCTTGAATAACCAATTTCGAACGTCCGTAACTATACCGTTATAATCCGGACTCACAAACAGCTTTCGCCGATACGTTCGTACCAATAAGTACTACAAGGATATGCTAAAAGAATAAGTCCCACATCTCTCGAGTCGATGGTCAACGGAAGTCAAAGTCCTTGCCTCTAGGGCAATTTTGTAAATTCACGCTTTTAAAATAAAATAAAAACGTAAAATTTGGAACGGGTTGTCACAATCTACCCACCTTAAGAAAATTTCGTCCTCGAAATTTAAAATCATCAGTCGAATGTAGAATACTCAAAATTAAAGAGATATATGCATGTAAATACATACACGAGGAAGACATCAAGTTATGGCGACTACATAAAAGAGGATGACATTCCGACATTATCGGAGTGTTATGACTCTTCTTTCATGCCTCCAAATTCCTACTTTCCTTCTCTTTTACATAAACGTGTTCAAAGCGTAACGCACTTCGAAATTTAGCATGTAGTATTTTTGGGTCAAGCCTAAACAACAATTAACGAATTAAATAAGTAAATACAAATATTAACGTAGAATAATCTACTTGTTTATTTGCTTAACAATCCAACGAATAAGTTATTAATATTACGGTCTGCACCCCACAAAACCGACAATTCACTGTTGTCTTGATAAGCAAGTAACAATTCCCAAGGGTGCAATATTACCATCTTGCCCCTCAATGGGAAATACACATACCAGCCTCGATCGTACTCATTCACTACCTTCTGAGGCAACATCGTCAATAACATAAATTTTCTACATCACAATCTCAATCAAATATTTGTTCGCAGCAATCTGCTGTAAATCACGAACTACACATACAATATTTGTATTATATTTCGAAGGATACTATATTCCTAAACAGGAATGTAACCGTAGTTACCCATAATTCTAACAAAAGTATGCGTCCATTAAATATGCGATGTGCGTAAAATCTCCATACATCAACTCCAATGATACCATAGTTAACCCGAAATTGTAACTGTGGTTACAAGTGATTAGAATGGAGATAAGGATATACTGCAACCATGCTACTGGTGGGACAAACAAGATGTAACTCGTCCACAAAGGTCTGAGTAACTCATTTCAAACTAATCGTTAATCTAGGGATAGAAATGCAATAATGAACAACTTCGAATACTCAAAACCTTCATAACGACTTCCAAAGGCTTGGAAGTGAAACATGTAACACGATGAAATATAAATACACCAAGATGATAATCTTGTCAGGTTTCTATTTGTTGAATTTGTATAGAAGTCTAGGAGTAGTTTTCTCAAAAAGTCATCGTCCTCTGGACGCAATTAGAAAATTGTAGTTGCCCAAGGAAATTTGAACTCTATATCCTCAATATCCTCACAACATTAATCAAAAACAAGGTCCATCTAGAGTGAGGATTCATTTAAAACACATCAAGGGATGCCTTGATTTTATCTCTTCCCTACTTCCACTTTTGATCACGTCACAAAGAGAACTTCTAAATCACATCACCCGAAGAGGTTGACTACGTCCCACTTCTAACTTAGTGGTCTTTACAAGTGTCTTGTTGTTGAAATTTCAACACCTATTTTTAGGAAACAACTATTGCCAATACTTCAATTTTTAGAGCAAGAAAAATATTGTTTTATACTCAAGTAAACAACCACCAATTGGAACATCATATAAGTGTATCATTGGTTTAGCATCACGATCAATGAATTTCACATTCTTTACATATACCACATATCTCGAACTGCGCATATAAAAAGATACTTCCTAACTCCATTCATACAAAATGATTAAAATCATTTGAACCATTTCTTGGTAGATTAAAGGTAATTCTATATCGATACTCATACTTCCCAATTAAATAAAAAGGGACAGGCTGGAAGTGTGCAAGAGTAAATACACAATAGTGCACTCATAGATGCCAATTTAATTCTACTATTGCCTCTGACAAAACTTAGCTTGTTCCAAAAAGTAAATGTAATAAAAAGTTCGAAGATCAATGAAGATTTGGACACACTTTTCTACATAAAAGTCCCAATCAAAATTCCAATGAAATTAGAAATTGTTAATTCTAGGTCATAAGTATGATGGTTCATCATTAGCGGTTCTACCACCGAGAAACATAAGCGTTAACCTACTAAGAAAGTCTGAATCCGAATTGACTTGTCACATCAATTGACAATCACCATGCATCATCAAAATCTCCACCGAGAAGTGTCATCTAGCCTTTGAAATAAGGTGATAACTGTTGACTTTAGGTCAATGAATAAGATGGCTCGTTTCAAACGGTTTTAATCGTGAAAATAAAAGCAATACTCCGTCATGTTGTCATACTAACTTAACAATGTGGTGGTATCCGCGGTAAGATTTTTGAGATATGACGCCAAAAGTATACGTCCTCAAATTTACAGTACTACTAACCAACTCTACGACACGAACTAAAAGATCTTCACAAGTTTCCTCGACACTCATAACAATCTAACAGTGAGATACCATCCCGCATTTCGATTCTAATGTCTACCTATGGAAGTGATCGAGAGGTGGTTAGTCAAAGGATTTTCGTTTACCTAGATAAGTGATAGGGTGAAAACAACAATCATGAGCTTACCGTCCTATTGCAAAGCTTATTCCTAAGCTTCCACGATCCTAAGTTATTCGGCTCAAGCGAAGTAGTTCATTGATCCTAGGACGATTTAATGATTGCTTTTCGGATTTCTACAACTCCCAGGATATGACAACTTACATTCGCAAGCCTATTCTCACCCATTTAATAAGTACAACTACAAAAGCAAAAATTTGGAATAGCGTTGATTGAAAAATCCCAATGCTAGAAAAAGACCTTGCCTAAGATCTACTTTCAAAAAGACTTCATCGACAGTCGATCTTCCTCCTAAAGATCCAACATGAACACAAGTATGCTTGAAGATATCAGTGCTAATAGGGACCGAACAATAATTATCCCTCAGATGATCTTCCGCGAAATGTTACTAAGAAATCAAGACTAACTAAGATTTCCATTCTTTAAAGAATCAATACTAACGGCGGTAGGACAATGATAGAATTATTTGGTAATATCTCTGGCGATACATGATTATCGAAACATTTACTTAGGCCATCAACTCGCCTCACTTTCACACCTTTCCCCCACAAGGAAAAATCTTTGTTTTAATTCTAAGGACAACCGCCAAAATGATTTTATAAAATGTCGTGAAGACAACATAATTGTCCAAAACTTAAGAAAAGTTAGCATGTTTTTCCATATTCGACGAGGTGGCATCATTCGAACATCAAACACAAAAACCAAGAGTGCTCACATCACGCGTGTGATGAACACAATACTGCCCAACATATGCTCTGATACCAAACTGACACACCCCGACCCAGAAAGTCCACTTGGACCCTGAATCGAGCTGTGCTGGCCGACACCTGGAAGGTGACGAAGCCATAAAATGTGATAGTGCATAAAAAGTGAATAAATTTGAATCTAAAAGTGTCTAAGTACCAGAGTGCGCTACGAGTGGGAGCGAACCCATTTCACGCGCGATGTCAGAGCATAAGTAAGGTACAGTAGTGTGAGTAAGAATCATACCCTCAAAAATATTCATCAATACTAAGATTCGTCACAGATTCTTGTCGATGCAAACTCGATAGCTAAAACCTGGAGGGCACCAAACAAAAGGTGTGAGTAAGCAATAAAACCAAGCTTCCCAAAGTTACTACCTCTCTAAAAGTAATGCCCCTAAATGTAAAACCCGTATCGTTTTCCATAAGACAGTATAGCATATATACATATATCCAAACCATACTCGGAATTGACCAAAACCACGGTTTGCCATCAAATCCACCATACATTAATAAGTAGGCCAAATGAACTAAATCAATACAAAGTGATATATCAGTCAGAGTCATCTAAAATGACATGTACAACTTAACCGTATCTCGTCAATCATGGCTAGTATATAAGTCGGAGTCACCTATAGTGACCTGTACGACTTATCCACATCTCGTCAATCCTGGCTAGCATATAAGTCGGAGTCACCTATAGTGACCTGTACGACTTATCCACATCTCGTCAATCCTGGATAGCATGTAAGTCGGAGTCGCCTATAGTGACCTGTACGACTTATCCATATCTCGTCAATCCTGGCTAGCATATAAGTCGGAGTCACCTATAGTGACCTGTACGACTTATCCATATCTCGTCAATTCTGGCTAGCATATAAGTCGGAGTCACCTATAGTGACCTGTACGACTTATCCATATCTCGTCAATTCTGGCTAGCATATAAGTCGGAGTCACCTATAGTGACCTGTACGACTTATCCATATCTCGTCAATCCTGGCTAGCATATAAGTCGGAGTCACCTATAGTGACCTGTACGACTTATCCATATCTCGTCAATCCTGGCTAGCATATAAGTCGGAGTCACCTATAGTGACCTGTACGACTTATCCATATCTCGTCAATTCTGGTTAGCCAATATCTCAATAAGTATACCTGCACACGAGTCGGAACCACCTAAAGTGGTCTGTACGACAGGCCTGGGTGTAATACATATAAACGCTCTAGTGCTACGATCACGTGAAGGTTATGCGAATAATCGCGGGTCACCTACGAGTCGGAACCACCTAAAGTGGTCTGTACGACAAGACTGTGCACCTACCTTGGATCCAAGGTGAGCGTAAGGTGCGGGAGGTGAACATCACGTGAAGGACTGTGCCCTGGCCACGGGCGGGAGCACTAACACCGAGGTGCAAGTTTATGATCTCTCAATGCATCTCAATATAACATGTGCAACTCATGGCAACCAGTACGACCGTATCGAAGTTGCCTAACTCACAACTGTAGTCATGCTATAACGCAATCGATCCAACTAGTACCATAAACTCACATGAACTTACATGGGTGTCCTGAGTTCACCTTTGCACTTGAAAGCATTCCCAATAATTATATGCAAGTAATATACATATGGATATATCATAATGCAATCTACTACTCAACCATGTCGTAGCATTTTCAATTATAAACAATATAGTGTGAAGTGTACAATCAATAACGCCCTACTCCCAAACTACTTATTTTCAAGGATAATTATTCATGACAACCCAATTAACACTAATTTAACTAACTAATTCATAAAACTAAAACTTGCCTTAACCAATTTCCTTCGCATTACTCAATTTCCCAAGCAAGGCTTTTGTCTCAAATATTTTATGGCTGCATCTAACGTCTCGTTAGACTGCCTACGTACCCTAGACAGGGATCAAGCCATTCGTAGTTCATAAAGTACTTCAAGCATTCATAATAATTATACGAAGGTAATGTACCTAATCAATTTAAAAGTGTCGATAAAACTCTCAATAATATACACAATAAAAAAGGAAAAGATCCACTCACCTGGAGTCCACGCTATACTTCTCTAGCACGCGCATCGAGGCGTCCTGAATGATCGATCCCTGTGGCCAATTATCAAATCACATCTCAGAACTCTTATCTGAAGAATATGCAATTCACATAAAACACAACCTCAGCGACATTCTAAAATAGGTTGAGACCTATTGACCACAAGTCAACCGTCGATCAAAGATCGACAGTAAGGTTTACAACCCTGTATAACTTGACCCGGAAGATCCGCATATCAGATTTCCAATCCGTAACTCCCAACGATTCACAATATATTTCTAGAATAACATATTAAAATTTCATTACGATCCAACGGTCAGATCTCCGCCAATTGCCTAAAACAAGTGGCCGTGAACATTTATTTTACTAACTTACAAATCCAATTCAGGAAGATCCGTAAGTCGGATTCCCGATCCGTAAATTCCTATGATCTTTAAATATTACGTATTATAATGTATCCAATTTTGGTGACGATCCAACGGTCGGATCATCGATTCACATTTTTATCAAGTAACGTATCGTAACGAATTTAGATTCCAACTATCAACCTACGTCATTCAAATGACAAAACTGAATTCAAAACATTTGACATAGCCTAAAATTAACATTGGCGGCCCATTGGCCACGCGCCGCCGCACGCGCCGCCGCGGGTGGCGGTCGGCCGCCCCGGCTCGCCGGAAAATCCAACTATTTCCAAAAATTCTCAAACTTCACAGAAATGAAGATCTCAGTGAGTGGAGCAACTTTCATACCTGCCACGAAGTCCAAAAATGGACGGAAGATGGTCAATTTTGCCCACGAAGCCGGCGGGTGCCTAAAACTTCCCGACGTCGATTCGTCGTCCACGGTGGTCCAACGGGGTCAAGGTTGGTTGGGTTTTGCTCCTGGGATGATGGGCTACAAAGCCCAAGTGGTGGCATCGGCCATTGCTTTGCCGATTTGCCGGAAAATCGAAAAGGGTGGCCGGAGCACCATTGATTTTCGTCAACTTTCGTGGCTTCAAACCGCCTCATACCATGGTTAATCAAGGTGGTTCTTGGGTGGGTTTTGTAGAGGGGAATGAGAGCTTCAAGATGGTGGTGGTGGCATCGAAAAACTCCACCGGAGTTGGCCGGAATCGGCCTCGGAAAATGGGCGGTCGCGAGTGGGAAAACCCACGGGAAAAGCTGCGTTTTTTTTTTTTTTTTTTTTTTTTTTTTTTTTTTTTTTTTCTTCTTTCCTTTTTCTGATTGGGCTTCACCTTAAATAACCAATTTCTGATTGGGGATTTAATTTAATTAACACTAAACCTTGAATAACCAATTTCGAACGTCCGTAACTATACCGTTATAATCCGGACTTACAAACAGCTTTCGCCGATACGTTCGTACCAATAAGTACTACAAGGATATGCTAAAAGAATAAGTCCCACATCTCTCGAGTCGATGGTCAACGGAAGTCAAAGTCCTTGCCTCTAGGGCAATTTTATAAATTCACGCTTTTAAAATAAAATAAAAACGTAAAATTTGGAACGGGTTGTCACATATATATATATGCCTGATATACGTAAAATTCATGCAAAATAATTTACCTAAAAAACAAACATTTGATTCAAATAGTGCACCTACTATTAAAATTTTAAAATGTTAGATTGCTTAAAAAAATAATAATAATATACTCAATATATGTAAAATACATGAAAAATAATTTACCTACATAATAACAAACCCATATATGCAAAATACATGCAAATTAATTTACCTACATAATAAAACAATATTATTTTGTTTAATACTAATTTACCTATTATTTGTACATATAATAATAAAATGTGCCAAATATATATATATGATATTGATACATACAAAATAAAATATTTACATAATAAAAGAGTGCTATTTGATTCAAAATTAATTTACTTACAAAATAAAGCAATGTAATGTTATTTGATTCATTATTAATTTACTTACAAAATATATATATTATTTGCTAAGCATAAATTTACATATAGGTAGATTAATTACTTTAACATATATGTTAGCACTATGCATATATATATATATATATATATATATATATATTTGAACGTATAGTAGTACTTGTAATAATTATTTGTTCATCATAATTAAGGTGAGTAATTTATTGATTTGATTTGAATATTGTGGCACAAGCTGTAAATATTTGGTAATAAAAGGTCAATTACATTTTTACTTGACAGTCTTTTTCAAATTTGGGTTTTATTTAAATGTTTAAAATTAGACGGGTTTTTATCTAGGAAATAAGAGTTGTAAGGGTCTATATTTAAAGAACCCTTACTTTATTTTGGTGTAGAATTGTCGTCATGATAGTTGTCATATTTTGGCCCAAGCACACAGTAAACACAAAATTTTAAATCGAGCTATCACTTTCGATATGGGGTTGAAGTTGAAAGCCAGGGAAGATGTCAGATTGTGTTGGGATTAGGTTTAGCCAGTACGATGTTATGGGTTTAGCGGGTGCAGTGTTATGGCTCTCGAATGTCTGGAGGATATGGAGCAATGACATGGTTTTATCCTTTTATTTTGTTTAAGTTTAATAATTTTCAGAAAGGTTCTTGGAGTTCGATTTTGATTTCTCTCTTTAGGAGATTTTTCTAGTTTGATTTCTCCTTGGTGTGCTACAGCTCCAAAATTTGGAGCTACATGTGAAGGGTGGAGTCATTTGATTTGCTAGATCTACTTCACTTGGTGTTCTAGGATCATGACAATGATTAGGTGATGTGATTAGACTCATTGGCATCGTACTCTTTGTCCCAATATAATTTGCGGATTTTGTTTTCACATGATCTTCGTGTAACACATGGTTTAACGATTTTATGAACTTGTGTAATCTTGTTGTTCCCGACAAGTGCTTGAAGTCTACTTACTGCTTTGTGACTAGTGATACTTTCATATACCATTTTCAGATCTAGTTTGTAGGACCCTTTTTGGGGCCGAATTTTTCATAATATGTATTTGTAATTTTTTTTCAATAAATGAAATATCATACTCTTCTTCCAAAAAAAAAAAAAAAAAACATGTTAAACAATTTTTGCAACCATTGTTCATTTAAGTTGCAAAATCTTGTGTTTTTCTTTTTAACAAACAATAGTGTTAATGAGTTAAATTGTTGGTTGTTAGAGGGAAGAGAGATCGGTAGAGATTAAATCCGCACAATAGTGTATAAACATAATTACTTTTTGCTACTGTGGTAAATCGCCGTCTACAAAATCCCATTTCATAATATAAACTTCGATTGATTTCATGAAATGAAATAATCGAACCAAAGTGATCACTAAACCGATTGGTTTGGTTCATCTATGCTGGTAGTTTGAGGACTAAATCGAACCAAATCCGTCCCCGACCACCCTTACTAGAATTGACAGATCATTGGGCCTTTGACAGATTATTGGGCCTTCTCTAATGGCCTCACGAAAATTAAAACTCGATCTGGCCTATAGACAAAGCCCTTGCGGGAGCTACCACTGCAAGTTAAAGGGGCGCTTCGTCTAGGTCACGTTGACTGACACAGAGCGAGAGAGCGAACGAAACCCAGAGAAAGCCAATGTCGTCGAACGCAGCGGCACCGTTTTGGCGCGCAGCCGGTATGACCTACATCACCTACTCCAACATCTGTGCGAATCTGGTTCGGAATTGCCTCAAGGAGCCTTACAAGACCGAAGCCATTTCTCGCGAGAGGGTACACTTCGCCGTCTCCAAGTGGGCTGAAGGCAAGCCTGAGAAGCCCAGTAAGCTCTTCCGTTCATTTCTCTTTCGGATTTCAGATCTTGGGTTTCCATTTCCCTGATTTTTTGTTGATTTGGATGTTAAAAATCGCATCTTTTGATCGTTGTTAGTCGTTGATTTCAATATGTGCGATTAGAATTTAGGGTTTTTCTGGTCAAATGAGATTTGATTTTGTCATGGGCTGATGGAATTCAATTTGCAATGTTGGGTTGTGTAATTGGTTTGATGTGAAATGAGTGGCTCAGATGTTGGAATTTTTGTAAAGTTTTGTTCTTTTGGGTGTGACAAAAACTGGGGAAAATGCATTTGATTGAATTAAGATTATTTGGAATAGTGAGTTTTCGTCGAATTTAAAATTTCTTGAAATTTTCAAAGGTGTTAATTTTTAGATAAATCTGGGTTGTTATAGTTAAAACCACCGACATCAAGTAAAGCACATTACGATCACTTAGTTTGTGTTTATGAAATGAGAATGTGTCTTTGAACTTTGCATCTTGTGGTTAGCGCAACTGGGTACTGAGGCAATTCTCTCTGTGTATTTTGAAGACATTTGGGAACATTTGTTAGTAGCTGCAGATCTTTCTTCCTATTGTTTTCTTTTGGTTGCGGAGAGAATACATATGATTTTAGTCGGGAAATGCTAGGACTGCACTTGATGGGGCATTATCCTGTGCTGCAAGAGGACCGGATAACTTAAGTTGTAGTAAGACCCAAGCAAGATGCCTGTATAACTTGTGGGGCATTATCGTGTGCCGTTTAGGATTTGGGGATTATTTTAGATGAAGTGAAATTTTGGTTTTTTTTGTCAAATGAGACTTAAATCTCTTGATGGGATGATTGAATTCAATTTACAATGTTGGGTTGTGTAGTTAGTTTGATGTGAAATGAGTGGCTCAGATGATGGATTTTTTGGCAAGTATTTTTTCTTTCGGTGTGACAAATAATGGTTAAAATGTAATTGATTGAATTAATATTATTTGAAGTCGTGAGTTTTCGTCAAATTTAAGATTTTTTGAAATTGTCAAAGGTGTTAACATTTAGATTAATATGGGCTGTTATAAATAGAACCACCCATGTCAAAGAAAACATGTTGTGATCATATTGTGTTTGTGAAATGAGAACGTGTCTCTGAATTTTGCACCTTATGGTTAGCCTAAATGGGTGTGGAGGCAATTCTCCCATTTCTGCAATTTTAAAGATATTTGGGATCATTTGTTAGTAGCTTCTGATGTTTTTTGTTTTTTTTTTTTTTGTTGTTGCTTTCTTTTGGGGGTGTGGAGAATGGAACGTGGGGACTGCACTCGATGGGGGATAATCGTATGCTCTAAGAGGCCTGCATAACTTGTGAAGCAAAAGAGTAGGATAAAAACAGGGAACATGATGAAATTAATTAACAGATTTATCTTATTGGTTGCCACATTTTGTTTTCTCATTTCTTGTTTATAGATGATATATTCTTGTGTAGAGTGGTGATATCTAAATGCATCTTAGAGCAGTTCATCTTTTGGTCCAAGAGGAAATAAAAGTGACCTTAGTTTGTGATATCAGCATATGTTGGAAAATAAGTTGCAATGCTTTGGTATTGTCCGCTTAACTGTGTTGCTTTAAGTTAGTTGTACTTCAGGAACTCCTCTAGTCCTTTTGGTGTTCAGCTGCCTGCATATAAGTAGTTAAACCCAGGACAACTCCCTCAGAAGAGGGACGGTTATCATTGGGCTACAGCTCATGATTGGAAGGCACTCTTTCACAGAATATTGTTTCCTATAGTTGCATGCGTATGTAAATTCTTTTACAACATGTAAAATCTGAAACACCTTCAGGCAGTGTGGCTTCTTATTTATATTTCTTGGAATGTGCTTGAAACAAGGCTTTTTAAACTTCATTTCTATGTTTTAGGGATGTTGATAACAATCAAGAAACTACTTGTTTCTCTGGTTACTTCGTCTTGCCGGCTGTAATTTCTTGTATTCTAGGATTTCTGTTGTGGATGTTGTACATGTTCGTTGTAAGTTGGTGTGCTGGTTATGATTTGGTTGTATGTTATCAAATGTCCACTGTGAACTGTTGGTGGGCTGAAATATGAAATTTTGGATTTAGATTTTATTTGTTGATGTCCTATGTTTTCTCAATGTCCTCCGAACTGTTTCTTAATTGGAAGACGTGCCGTTTTTGGATCTGGTAATTAGTGAAGAAAATATCCCAGATACTGCAATTTTAAGGCTGGTTTTGAATTCAAATTATAGATTATTGAACTTGTTATTTCCAATGTTGTCTTTATTCCTGAGTGTTGATATTTTCATGATCTGCTAACCGATGAAGGAAATACAAGACACTCTGCAGAATGACTATGAGTTCTTAATATTCATTTTGTTTTAAATTTTCGTTATCTTTGAGAATGTAGGATTTGAACAACATGAATGTGATTGCACCGTAATTTTATTTTTGAACTTTGTTAATCGAATTTTTATTCTGCCAAGCCCGTATTCTTATGTATGTTTTTGGTTCTTTCCAACAGCTATTCGTTCGGATACACCCGAAGCATGAGTTGAGAGCGATGTTGGACTGCTCATGCGCTTGTGTTACACAGATGTTTTCTTCGTTTTTGTTGTCGATTTGATAGATGTGATTATAACGGGGTTTTTTATGCCCAAAACTTTCAGACATGGAGTCTAATCTGTGTTTCTGCATGATCTTTCTGTTATAATAATGTAATTGACACTGATGAAGTGCTTGATTATTGACTAGTGTAATGTCCTTATGACCAAACATTTAAATTTCATTTCTCGCATTACGCCATTTTTTCGAAATACAGATACTTTTCTTGTCCCTTGTTTTTTCTTCCAAACAAATCGAAAAACCTAATGTTTCACTTTGTATACATCACCTGAATGTGCCAACATTTACAACAAATGTGACAGTTTCCCGAATGCTAATGACGATACAAAACTCTGACGTATATACTCAAACTCGCCTATGGCAAGACCTCACTTAAAGCGAGATCACGAAACACAGACTACCCAACTTGAGTGTGTAACAAGCCTATAATTGGTCCAAAAGGTTATAAGAATAGTTAGCTGGCGGCTGTTGTGGTTATTATAGGAAAGGGATTGTCTCCGGATCCCTTCCACCAAATCCATTAATCCGGGACCTTGAAATTTGATTCAACAGTTAAAAACAAGAGGCCCCCTTTAAAAGTTATAATAACTTAAGCAATTTGATCAAATTTCAAGGTCCAGGATTGGTGGAAGGGATCCGGAGAGGATCTTTTTTTTTTTTTTTTTTTTTTTTTTTTGTCAAATGGTAAACTTTATTAAATTCTAATAGAAACGTTTACATCTTCAGCAAGAACATTAAATAAAAACTCCGGACCAATAGCATCTCAACAGAAGACACCTCCATGTAAGGCAACGTATTCTGTTATTATAAGAATTGTTGGTTGAGCCATACTAATTCTCCAGTGATAAAAAAATTAAAATAAATTACACAAAAATATCTAGTATATTGTGGGTGTATGGTGATTAGGATCTTTCTGTTCAACCAACAATAGATTAGAACAATAATATAACTTGTACTTAACAACTGATTAACAAACCCAAACGAATTAAAAAATGGAACTTTAACGAAAGACTCTCGATATTGTTCACTTTAACGAAAAACCACATTTTTACACTAAAAAGTTAATCTTGTTACTATTCACTTGACCCTTTATTTTGTTCTTATCGTTAAAACTCAAAGTTTTCAAATCATTTTCATTAGTTTTACTATTAAAAAAGGACTAAATTGTTTGACCAAAAAGAATTAAGAAATTAAAACCGAAGTTAGTTATTCTACATGTAATGTAGAAAAATACTATACCATGTAAATCATATACCCTATAAAACAGTAGTTTACGTATTACTTGATGTGATTTCTTATTTACTTAAGTACAAAACTTTAGTCCAAGAAATTATATACGCTACGAATTAATTGATATGTAAAACGTTAATTACATTGATAGTGAACTTAATCAGTATTAATTCTCTTTTTTCTTTTCAATACAGCAACATTGTGCTGAATCAAACAATGAGTTAGTTGTAATTCGATATGAAACTCGCAATAGATGAGAATCAAATTTAAAAACTTTCTACTTACATAGATAAATATCACTGAATGGTAATGGGATTAACACTTTTAATTTAATTGCGCAAAGTTAGGAGCCGTAAATCCTAGTTAGACCTCATTCCTTTCTATTATTAACCGTAGACCTGGCATTCGTGTCGTGTTTTCCATGTTCGTGTCATACCTGATATATTAACGGGTTGTATCGTGTAACACCCGTTAAAATAAACGGGTAAAATGACCTGACCTGAAATCAACTCGATAATATTAACAGGTAATATGACTCAATCGGTTACCCGGTAAGGAAAATATATTTTAAACCAATAAATAATCAAATGAAGAACATAATACTAAACAAGTATATATATACCATATTGTCACATCCAAAACATAAAAACACATTTTTCTTTTAAGTATATTTTCACTTACCTAAATTGATCAAATGGAAAAATTGGAAAATACTGGAATCGAGAAGGGGTTTTTTCGTCCAAAAAAGTTCTAATAATATAAGTGAAATAGAATCCAACGATACAGATTTACTCTCATTTATCTTATGGTTGTTATTTAAGTAAAGTCTTTAATAGTTTTTCAATTAACGTAGAAGTGTAAAAAATATATAAACGCTCATAATGATAAGCTTTGCAACTTTCATGAAGAACTTAATTTCGAAATTCGCCACTATAATCATATAAATCATAGATAAAAAGTTAATTGTTGATTGTTGTTTACATTGACGCTTCATTGTTCTCATTAAATTTTGTTTTTCAGATTTTGTTTTTTGAAAACATGATCTATTAGAGGATGCAGGAAGATGAATGGTTTGGATCGTTGATATTATATTCAGAGTTTTACGGTTAGTGAAAATTTTGCTTGATATTTATAAAGTTTTTACAAATTATATGACATCGACTCATATTTCAGTTAACCATAAATATCAGAATGTGATATAAAAAATCTGAACCGTATCTTCTTACATCCGCCAGATGATCATGTTTTCAAAAAGAAAATTTTAAAAATGAAATTCTGTAAGAAGAATAAAGTGTAAATGACAATCGATGGTTAAATATAAATATAAGATTTATAGATTATAGTGTTGGATTTCGAAGCTGACCCCTTCATGAAAGTTGTAAAGCTTATTACCATGAGCGATTGATTTTTTTTTATTTTTTTACATTTTTTACACCTCTACAATAATTATTATCAATTTTGCTCTCAAATATAAAACATTATTCATGAGGGTTTGTGGGATTTTAAAAATCTAAACAATAATGTAAGTGTAACCATTATCTACTCGTGGAGGAATAATGATGAATCACAAGTGTTTATATATTCTTTCACATTTTTTATACTTGTATGTATGTCTTCTTAGTTTTTACCTATACAAATACTTTTGGACAACAACATGTTAAGTAAAATTTATTATAGTAATGATAATAAGGAACTCTCATAATAAAAATAAATAATGACTAAAACTTTTTTTTTTTTTAACTTATATAGAATAATAATACAAAACTATATATTTAATACAGAATATATTGTATATATTAAGACCAACTCCAATGGTAGGCTAAAAGCCAAATTAACTCCCAAAATTTCCCTCCAAACCCACTCCAACCTAAGGGGAAATTTTGGGTTAAATGCTAAATTCTAAACCAATGCCAAATTCCCCCCAAAATTTAGCCCAGAAATCGTAGTGGACTCTACCCAATATTTATCGGAATTTAAATTTTTTTTAGATTAAAATGTTTATAAAATTAATTTACGATAGTCTACATATTTATTTATTTTTTAAATTTAATTTAACAAAAAAAATTGCTTAAGTTCATTCTTTAATAATCCCGGACTAAAATTTTAGGTGAGAACGGTTGAAGCAAAAAAGCTGTTTCTGAGTTAAAAGCTAAATTTTCCCGACTAAAAAATTTGCCTTTTAGCCTAATCATTGGAGATGGTCTAATATGACTATTGTATTTTATAATAAATCTTTTAGTAATTAAACTTTAAAATTATCAAAATAATTTTTTTCTTAACGGATCAAAGCGGGTTACCCACATGTTACTCGCGTACATACCCGTTAAGAATCTGTTATTAACGGATCACCCGATAATGATCCAATTGGTTATCGTGTTGATCCGAAATTCATTATTATCGTGTGGTATTTATATTGTGTCAGTCGTGTCAGAAAATGGGTCTAATTAACTGCTGTCAAAATCTAGTAAATCAGAGAGTCAAACCAAACCGTCGTATTACCGTTTCCCATCTCTTCCACCAAAACACGCTTCTTCAGCACTCGTCTCCTCTCTCTCTCTCTCTGCTTGGCTCGGCAGCTCAACTTCCACGTCCTAATTTCCGCCGGCGGATAATTTGGAAATTACCTTTTTGCCCTCACCGGATCGTTCTCCCGTTTGCTCCTCGCAGCCCTAATTTCGGAGCTGCTGGTTCAGGTGATTGATCTGATCTGTCCCGCGATTGATGGCTTCTGCGAAGACGGCCCGGTCGAGAGGCACGCCGGTCAAGGAGAACGGCGTCAAGCTCCAGGAAGGCCTCAATGTCTTCAAGTCTGACAAGTTCGATTCCCAGAGCTACGTCCAGTCACGATGCTCCCTCAACGAGAAGGTCACTTTTTTTCTATTCCTGTACATATACATACCCCTATATATACGTGTATGTAATATGCATACATGTTTTTTGTGTTCAGTGTTGTATATTTTCTGTTGTTTGGTTGCTGAGAAACCACGGGAAAGTGAAAGAACGAACTTTCAGAACTCTTGAATTGTTGATGGAATGGAATGCTATCTTTGTTTAGTTGTAGAATTTGGTTTCTTGAAACAATTTCGGGATATGCTATAAAGTTCGATTTTTCAAAATTGCGGAATCATATGAGGGGCCAATGTTAAATGTATGTATTTGAATTTTCTTGCAGGAAATAAGACAATTATGTTCGTATCTTTTGGACTTAAAGAGAGCTTCCGCTGAGGAAATGCATAGAAGTGTCTATGCTAACTATTCGGCATTCATACGGTGAGTTTTCGTTAAATGGTTAACGTGACAAGTTGATGAGTTCATAATGTATGTGCAATTTTACCGGTTAATGTTCCGAGGTGCTTCGCAATAACAGCACTGCCTTTGCTTGTTGATATGCTTAGCATATGGTTGGGTATTTGGGTGGCCTAGCTTGATACATTTGATTTTACGCAAGATTTGGATAGTGAGATTCGTTAGTGTTAAAATGTACCATGTAAAATATTCCCACCACTTCCAGCTCTAGGTAAAAAGTAAAAGAAAACCTCCTTCGGTTCTCTTAGACCATCTTCACCACTGTTCTAAAAATCCCCGCCTAGGTGCTAGGCGGCTAGTCACCGCCCCGATTAATGTCTAGGCGTTTGAAAATTAAGAAAGGGCCCATAGACCTACTGAGGCGCCCACCAAGACCGCCTAGGCATCAACTCACTGAGGCAGAAAATAGATAACTTTCATTTTGCATTTCTTTTTTCCAATAAATTGTAAGAGACTTATCGAATACTTAAATGAGCACACATTATATGCTTGTTCCCCATGTTTTCATTATGTTCCAATACTTCATAATATATGTGTCATTCTATTTTGTAGTTTATGGTGAAATTATATATATTTTAAGTATAAACATACACTTATTTGCATGAAATATAATGGATTTAGTTAAATCCGCCAAGTCCACCTAGGCGCCCGCCTAGATCCTGCCTAGCCGCCTAGGCACTAGGCCCTAGCTCGCCGCCCGACTAGCGCCTAGCGTCTTTTAGAACCTTGATCTTCACACACTATAAATTTCACCTGTTTCGTGTGGTTGCATGTCCATTCTTCTCTAAGTAGTTTGGATTTTGCTGCTGTGGTTATGGCATAGTGTTCCAGCTTATCCTGGTTTATATTTTGAACTTTTCAGAGTTCAGAACCAATTAAACTTGAGATACAAAATGTTATTTGTACTTGGTGCAGAGTATACTATGATCGTAATTTTTTCTTTAAGTAAGAGTTAAAACGTCTTTGGTCTTGCCTTGTTTGTTTCGTGTTGCTTTATACAATTGTTTAAAAATTGGCATTCAGGGTAGTTTTGGTGCTGATATAGTGACAATCAAATGATTGTTTATCTCCTTAAACTTGTATTTTTTTTTGGATGTTTTCGTTTTTGTTACTAGAATTTCAGTTCTTGTTTCTTTAGATTATACGATTGATAATATTTGGTCTCCGAGGTAGTTTAGTGCCAATATAGTCACAGTCAAAGTGATTATTTATCTATTAGAAATTTCTATTCTTGTCTACCTATTAGTATGGTGAACTCTGTTGGGGTAACTTTTATGTAGTTAGTTTACTTGAGTGTAGTTTTCAAATTCTACTGGAAGGTTTAGCCAGTTAATTCTTCAGTTATGGAGTCATTTGACTCATTCCTTTTGATACACATTATTCGTGGAGTATAATTTTGATTTCATGTAAACTGCATTTCTTACAGCACCTCCAAAGAGATATCAGATTTGGAGGGGGAGCTATCTTCTATCAGAAACCTGCTATCCACTCAAGCTGCTTTGATTCATGGTCTAGCTGAGGGAGTAAACATCGATTCCCTATCTAAATCTGTTCCTGAAGGTTCTAGTGAAAATGGTTCATTAATTTCTGAAGATAGAGATCCTACTGACCTGGAGAAATGGTTAGTAGAATTTCCTGATCTCTTGGATGTTCTGTTGGCCGAAAGGAGAGTGGATGAAGCTTTAGATGCCCTCGATGAAGGTGAACGCGTGGCTTCTGAAGCAAAACAACTGAAGGTGCTGGATCAAGCTTTGCTTGTGTCTCTGCAGACTTCTATTGTTGAACGCAGGCAAAAGTTAGCTGATCAGCTTGCTGAGGCTGCTTGCCAGCCTTCTACCCGTGGTGGTGAACTTCGTGCAGCCATCTCAGCACTGAAAAGGCTTGGGGATGGCCCTCGGGCACACAGTTTGCTGCTCAATGCACATTTCCAAAGATATCAATATAATATGCAAAGCCTTCGTCCATCGAGCACCTCATATGGAGGAGCTTATACTGCTGCACTCTCACAGTTGGTGTTCTCTGCTATTGCTCAAGCTGCTGGTGATTCGTCAACGATATTTGGCAAGGAACCAAATTATACTTCTGAGCTTGTGATGTGGGCAATAAAGCAAACTGAGGCTTTTGCCTCTCTTATTAAAAGGCATGCATTAGCTTCATCAGCTGCTGCTGGGGGGTTAAGAGCTGCTGCAGAGTGTGTTCAAATAGCATTAGGCCATTGTTCCTTGTTGGAAGCTCGTGGTTTGGCACTTTGTCCTGTGCTTTTGAAACTCTTTAGGCCTAGTGTTGAACAAGCACTAGGTGCTAATTTAAAAAGAATTGAGGAAAGCACTGCTGCCTTAGCTGCTGCTGATGACTGGGTCCTTACATATCCTTCAACTGCTACACGGCAACCTGGCAGGCCTTCAACCACATCCCTTGGTAATATGACAGCGTTCCAACATAAACTTACAAGTAGTGCACATCGGTTCAATTTCATGGTCCAGGTAAATCATTTTTCTCCCACATATAATCAATTAATCAACTTTCTGTTTGGGCGTGTGTGATTCCTCATTTTATTGTGGCCTCATAGATTGCCTGATATTGCAGGATTTCTTTGAGGATGTAGGACCATTGCTCAGTATGCAGTTGGGCGGTCAGACATTGGAGGGTTTGTTCCAAGTATTTAATTCATATGTGAACATGCTTATAAAAGCATTACCGGGTTCAATGGAGGAAGAATCAAACTTTGAAGGTTCTGGGAATAAAATTGTTAGTATAGCTGAGAATGAAGCCCAACAGATTGCTTTGCTGGCAAATGCATCCTTGTTAGCAGAAGAACTACTTCCACGTGCAGCCATGAAGCTGTCTCCACCGAATCAGGTTGCTTACAAGGATGATCTACGTAGAAGATCATCAGATAGGCAAAACCGGCATCCTGAGCAAAGGGAGTGGAAGAGGCGGCTTGCCAGCTCAGTTGATAGATTAAAAGATAGTTTCTGTCGTCAGCATGCTCTAGATCTCATTTTTACAGAGGATGGTGATAGCCATCTTACTGCTGATATGTACATAAACATGGATGGGAATGCAGACGAGGTTGATTGGTTCCCATCCTTAATATTCCAGGTATGCTGAATAATGATTTTCTCTGGTGTCATTTCTGTTTGAACTCTTTTCTCTTCCTTCTTTTGAGCTGTCATGCTATTCATAGTTGGTGCTGTTCGGTTCAACACATTCCTCTGCTAGTATGCTTTGCATGTTTCATACCCTTGTTTATGTCCTCTATGCTTAAGAAAGGGTTAAGAAAAATTTTGAGGACCTCCCCCTCTGACTTCTATTGTGTAACTTCCTGGTGGAGGATGTCAAAGTTGGTATAAAACAAATGTCTTATGTCAAAATATTTCTGAACGCATGTAGATATGTCTCCTTGCATGATACCTTGAAATTGGACTAATTACCTTGAATGTTATGGTCAACTGAAGATTATCAGGTGTGACATGCTGTCTTTACATGATCCATAATTATACTTTTTGTTGGTTATTGATTGTCTGAACTAACGACAAAGAGAGAATCTAAAATTTGAAAGGGACATTGATCAATTTAAAAGTGAGGACTTGAGAATTGACCAAAAAGTTATTGTGGGTTTGTTTTTTTGGGGGGGGGGGGGGGGCGGGTGCTTATGATATTTCCCCTTTTGTGTATAGTGTATATACATATTCAACTTATTTGTGGTGTATGTGATCTGAGTTTTTTTTCTACTATTTACATGCTTTTATTATTGAATTTTGTTAACTCCTAAGTTTCTTTTGTTATTTTGTCCCAATTCAGGAACTTTTTGTGAAACTAAACAGAATGGCCAACATAGCAGCAGAAATGTTTGTAGGAAGGGAAAGATATGCTACATTGCTTCTAATGAGACTAACGGAAACTGTCATATTGTGGCTCTCGGAAGACCAGAGCTTTTGGGATGATATTGAGGATGGGCCACCTATAGGTCCTCTTGGCTTACAACAAGTATGTAATTTCTGGTCACACCATCTGATTTACTCCGTGGTGGTTTATTTTGATAATCTGTCTTGAATCCAGTATAACAACTCAAACCTTACATGTACAAGCAATAAGAAGCACATAGCCATAATCATTTGAAGGGATGTTCCTATTTTAGTAACATGAGAAGGAACTATATCATACAAGGAAGGAAGGAAATAATTGAAGATCTAACATGTAGAGAACAAAGAAACGAGGATGGAAGGAAAAATGTAGGATTGGTATATTTTGAGTGAGGGAGTTAGAGTAAAAGGCCTGCAACTGTCATCGCTCTAGTTTTTTATGAAACTTTGTTTCCATGCTAACTGAATCCCAATGTATCGAACATGAAAAGAACTTCCTTGTATACCAGGATACTAGGTATTTTGTAACCCGGCCTTTCGGAATGATATGCTGATTCCCAGTTTTTTCCTCTTTTTTTGCCTGATATTTCTTCCCAGGTTGCTAATAATTTAGACAACCTCACATTTGGTACCCGCAACTTTGTGATTATAGTGATATAAATTAGAAATCGAATCTAAAGCTATGTGAGGAAATAATGCAGATTAGAGGAAATGGTTACCAGATAGTGGATACCAAAGAATATTAAAAGGGTTATCCTAACAAGGACTCGTACTACATGATAGCTGTCTTCTCCCGTCTTAATTTTGGGGATCTCCTCACTGAACACCCAATTATATGCAACTTTTTTCATCTGTGTGCAGTTCTATCTGGATATGAAGTTTGTCATATGCTTTGCTTCTCAAGGTCGTTACCTATCTCGAAATTTGAATCGAGCTATTAACGAGATCATATCTAAAGCCATGGCAGCATTTTCTGCAACAGGCATGGATCCCAATAGGTATGCTTTGATCATCATCAATAATATACGCACACATGTACATGTAGATGCATAACATAAATGCACATATATTGAGTCGTAATTGCAACTTATTCTATTTTTAAGTAAAAATTATCCTGGAAAATATTCTGGACCCAGTAAAAAAAAAAAAAAAAAAATCACCTATGGTGACATCTTTAAGCAAAAATTATCCTGGAAAATATCCTGGACCCAGTAAAAAAACAAATCACCTGTTGTAAAAAAGTTTTGGGTAAAACCTTCCAGCACGACACTTCCATCTTTTTTACGCTGGATGCTTTTATCTGTTTTATTTTATTTATTTTTAATTTTGTCATTTATACGAGAACAATCTAAAGGGATTTGATATATCTTGATCGATCTTTTTCTATATTTATTATATTCTTTGTAATTTACTGTATTCCGAGGTCTGATTTTGTTGTGATTACATGACGTATAGCGTTTGAGCAGTTGATTTACTGTATGCTGGGTTGTAATCTTGTTTCAGTGTCCTTCCGGAAGATGAGTGGTTCAATGAAGTCTGTCAAGACGCAATTGAAAGATTAAGTGGGAAACCAAAAGCTGTGAACGGGGATCGGGATCTTAATAGCCCGACCGCCTCTGTTTCAGCACAATCAATCTCATCTGTTAGATCTCATGGGAGTTCCTGAGGCACATCAAGTTTCATCTCTCTGTAAATTAAGTAGAAAACTATCCTTGGATCCTTTAGAATTCTTTCACCCCTCCAGTATAATTTTGGTCGTCATCATCCTTTTCCCTCATTTTTTTTTTTCTGGAGGACGACGTTTCGTCTCACAAGGCTAGGAATTCTTTTTGAATGATTTGAGTTTGTAAAGTTGATTGCAGTTTGATCTGAATACGACTTTGTATAATTCTTTCACAAATTCGGGCAGAGTCGCATAATCTGTATTGATATCGTCGTTACCCCGAGTTCATGTGAATAATGTTTTATTTGTTGGAACCATGGAAGATATGTTTCTTAGGTTGAATATTTCCTTCCATTGAGAAAAGAAGACATTTACCGACATGTTAAATATTTCCCTTAAAATTGCATATCGAACCTACATTGCACATGTTCACAGATACTTCACCATCCAGTAAGATTAAACAGCACTAAAAGTACACCGGTCACAACAACCGATATGGAAAAATTCAAAAGCTAGCCTTTTGTCCTTCTCACTTGGGAATCTGCATCTAACAATTGCTTGATAACAGCTCTCATCGTGGGTCTCTTTTTCGGATCTTTCTCAGTACATCTGAAAGCCACCATAAGCACCTCGATAACTTGATCCATGGTGGTTGAATCCAGAAGTTCCTCCTTAAGCCTTGAATCGACGATCTGATCAATTTGTTCCGTGCTGCTCCACGCTGACTTAGCCCATCCTGCAATGTCAGTTTGCTCCATAAACGATGGATCCAATGCCTTCTTCCTAGTTAGCAGCTCAAGTAAAACGACCCCGTAACTGTAAACGTCAGATTCCACGCCCCTTGCTGTTGTAAATGCATTTTCTGTCAAAAGCCATGAAAAAATAACAATTCAGTTCATTGAGTGCATGAAATGCACAACCATTTCTGAATAAAAAATAACCTAGAATAATTACCTGGTGCAATATATCCGGTTGTACCCACAACTGCTATGGATGTCGTTGGTGAAGAAGACCGCTGATCCAGAAGTTTAGCAATACCAAAGTCAGCAATATGGGGCTCCATATCAGAGTCCAAGAGGATGTTCATAGGTTTGATGTCTCGATGCACTATCGCGGGATCACAATCGTAATGGAGATATTCCAACCCGTATGCAGTTCCAAGCGCTATCCTGTAGCGAACACTCCACTCAAGAGTTGGTTGGGGTTCAATTTCATGTAAAACATCATGAAGGCTCCCATTTTCCATGTACCTATACAAGATTAAACCGTGGTCGTTTCTTAACCAGAAGTTTTCCAATCTAACCAGATTCCGGTGCCTAATTGCCCCAAGGGTTTGAATTTCTCGAACCATGCTCAAACGCCTTCCTTCGTGCCCCGCAAATTGAAGCTTCTTGACTGCATAATCTTGGTCTGTCGCCAAGGAGGCCTTATAGACTGTTCCATGGGCTCCTCTCCCGATGATATAGTGACCATTCAGGTTTTCTGTAGCCTCCAGCACCTTGTCGAGCAAGGCAGATGGCCCCTCTTGAGCAGAGATCTGAAGATCGTGCTTGGCCCTTTTGCGCCACAGGAACAGATAAATCAGCCCATAAAGCACAAAAACAACAAATATCGAGGATCCTAGAGCTGTCAATGCAATTTGCACTTTACCAAGGCCTTTCCGGTTGCTTGGTGGGCTGTTGCAAGGCTTAAAACTGTTGTTTCCCGCGCACGTTGAGCCACATGATGGAAGGTAATTGACACATATGTAGGGATTGCCCAAAAATGACGATTGGGATGAGTTCAACAGCTTCATCAACGTCTCCGGTACCGGGCCTGTGAAGTTGTTGTCTGAAACATGAACCTCAGTTAGTGAACTCATACCGTCGAGCGCTTTTAAAGTCCCTGTCAAATTGTTACGAGAAAGATCTAATTGTTGTAGCCTTATCAGCTGCCCTAGCTCTGCAGGAAGCGGACCTGTCAATCCATTGTTGCTAAGATTTAAAGCATAAAAGATACTCTTCAATGCTCCAATCGATGGTGGAATCACACCTCCGAACAGATTTCCACCAAGCTGTAGCTCTGAAAGCTTTTCGAACTCCGACAAGAAAGTTGGGATGCCACCAGTGAAGCTGTTGTCGCTTAAAATCAGCGTTGATAAACCTGTCCAACTTGTCAGAATTGACGGAATGGAGCCGTTCAACAAGTTGGACCGCACATCAAACTTATCCATTTTGGTACACTTGGATAGTTGAGGAGGCAGAGAACCAACCAAATTGTTGTGGAAAAGAACCAAAGTACGGAGCTTTGCAAGATTCCCCAGCTCCGGCGGTATAGCTCCGGTTAACTTGTTTGTGGACAAATTGATAGTTGTGAGGTTGCCACAGTTTCGCAAGCTTGATGGAATTGCTCCACTAATCTCATTGCTGCTGATGTCCATATGATCGAAGTTTGGATTTTCTGCAAATTCCGGGAGAGCTCCACTGAGGTTATTCCGTTCAAGCTTCAACCTCCAGAGAGTGGGGCAATATCCAACATCAGAAGGTATGGAACCTTGAAGTCGATTGGAAGCCATAGTCAACACCCTTAAGCGCTTTCCATGGCAAAGATTTGGAGGGATTGTACCAGTGAAGTTATTATACATAAAATCTAACTGCACTAGACTGCTGTTAATCCCCAGACCTTGAGGTATAACTCCAGAAAACAGGTTGTTAAACAACGAAATATTCTGCAGTTGCTTCAGCTCAGTCATCTCCACAGGCAGCTCCCCCGTGAGGCTATTATTGTACACAAGGATGTGCTGAAGACTCTGAATCTTCCAAATGCTAATTGGGATTTCACCAGTTAACCTGTTCTCAAACAATTCAAGATCCTGCAATTTGGTCAGCAGCCCCAATTCACTAGGAATTTCTCCCTCTAGTTGGTTCGTATACAAGTGTAGTCCAGTCAAGGACGTACACTTACCAAGTTCAGGAGGTATTTTCCCAGACAAACGGTTCTCAGGAAGGTACAGAAGTTGAAGCTTCCCTAGTTGGCCAAAGGACGACGGGATGGTCCCCATTAAGTTGCTACTCACAGCAGCAAACTGTGTTAAATTACTACAATTTCCCAGGCTTGATGGAAGACCTCCACTAAACTGATTGCGTGACAAATCCAAGAAAAACAAATTCTTGCAATCCCCAGAACCCAAATCAATCCTACCCTCGAGATGATTCTCCCTAACGTCAAGATACACTAGGTTCCCAAGATTGTTCAGACTCTTAGGCAGGACTCCACTCAACTGGTTATCACCCAAATACAACTCCTCCAATTTACTTAAATTCCCAACATTTGCAGGGATGGAACCATTCAAACTATTCTCATACAGATCAATATGGACCAAGCTGGAAATCGAAAACAAGGGTTCAGGGATTTCACCAGAAAAATGATTTACTGACAAATTCAAGTACTCAAGTAAAGTACAATTGGCCAACCCGGTTGGGATTTTGCCACTAAAGTTGTTGGAACCCAAAGAAAGAGTCTGCAAAAACCTAAAGCTGCCAACTTCAGGACCCAATTGACCAGAAATTCCAAACCCGGTGAGGTTTAAGGCAACCACATTGTGGGATTTATCACATTGGATTCCAACCCATTGGCAAGGATTGGAATCAGAGGCATTCCAGGTGGAGGATATTGGGGTTGGGACTATAGTCCAGTGCTTGAGGAGGGACAACATTGCCACCCCATCAGAGCTCAAGCTAGATACAAGAGGTATGGGGACAGAAAAGAAGAATAACAATAAGAAGAAGAAATTTGAGAGAGAAAGCTGCATGCTTTGGTGTCTAATTTTAGATGAAAAGAAAAAATGAAAATTATTTGGTAAAGATACGAGCTTTAGCTACTGCATGTAGGTTCAGCTTTCCCTTGCATTTGAGTGAGTTGGAAACCGAGTGGAACAGTTTGAGAGAGAGAGAGAGAGAGAGAGAGAGAGAGGACGATGTTGGGATTTTGGTAAAGATTTGAGCTTTAGTGGTAAGTAAGCTAATTTGAGCTCACAGTAAAACCCAGCAGCATGTAGATTGAATTGAGTTGGAAACTGAGTGGAAAAATGTTTGAGAGAGAGAGAGAAGATTGTGTTGGGGTTTTTGGCATGGCGGTTGAGGCTGTTAAATAGCGTAGAATTGAGTAGAATATGGAGTGTTTTTTTTTTTGTTTGGTCAAAGAATATGGAGTGTTTATACGCGGTCTTCTGGTTGGAGCCACATTTTGGAGACTTGTGTGGACTATAATCGTACTTTTATAACCTGACGGAACCAAGAAACAACAGACTCTTTTCCGGTGTGTTTTGTGTGTGTTATTTGACAACTAAAATAATAAAAACTAAAATTTGTTTTTTGTGTGCGAACATTGAACAAAGCATGAAGATGAGTACTTTCTAGTGAAATTGTGTGATGAAATCAGGGCAGGTGGATGCTTGTGTTCACACAAACATGCCTGCAGGGTCGTTTCACCTTTTGACCACAACGTATTGGATCATTTTTCTAGAAATCCAAGATATCTCATAATCGTTGCTATTCATATTACATCGTGTAGTCAGAAATAATTTTAAATTAAATATAAATAGTACATAGCAAAAATTGACCGTATGATATATGATGAACGAACACGATTACAGGATCCCCTAAATCCATTCGAGGATCCTTTTCCCAATGTATGAATTCAATATTACATGTGTTTTAACAGTTATATTTAAATTTTATAATTAATAGATTTTTTTTTATTTATTTTAACTGTTCATTTTTCTTACCTACTATATATTATTGAAAAAAATATATAAAAATGTTCGTGTTTTGATTTTATTAATTAAAAAGTGGGGCTTATATATATTTTCAAAAATGAGAATTGACATTTCTCCATATTTTCGAGCGTTTGATTTTTCAATAGGATGTTAAGTTTTCTCTCATGCGCCTTAAATTTAAAACTCCCATTTCTTAAATTAATGTAATAATTATGAACTTTAATGTAATAAACATGGACATGAGATTCACATGCTTTGGAGGTAAGCAAACAAATTAACAAGTTTGTGAACTGATAATTGTTTATCGGAAGCATTCCTAAGTTCTCTTAAATAATAATAATTTTAAAAAAAAAATACCAACCATATTTCTCAATCCCCAACCCCATTTGTTACAAGATAAACATGGACATCAGATTCGCATGCTTTGGAGGTAAGCAAACGAAAACTGATAATTGTTTATGCGCACGCGTTAATTTAATTGTCAATATACACATAAAAGATTATATAATTAACATAAAAATACCACAATTGCAATATATTCGTATTATATAAATTGTCTGTGGATTATTATTGTATTGTATATGCCATATTTAACCACTCCTCAACTACACTAAAGCATCAATTATTTATTGTTTTTGGTTGTTAAACTGTCAATACAAAGGCAAATCCTTCAGCATTACAATGACATTACGCAATGTGAAAACAAGGCATGGATTTGCGTATGTCTCGTCCAAAAGTGGAGCTGACCGCACACGACCACGTCAATACGGGGAACGAGAAAAGGATTCCTCCAACTATTTTAAGGGAGGGAGGCCCTACTTAACTACCATCAATTGTGACTTCTGACCTTCTGCAAAATAAACATGGTATTTTACTTGTAAAAAATATAATTGAGCGTAATACTTGGTGCGCGGGTAAATTCAGGGTTTTGACAATGAAATTGTGGGGGATGGATTGTCTGCCCTCCCATTTCCATACTCTTCTCATGCTCTCCTATTTATGTGATCACAGTTAAACCACGTCAACAGTTTATGTTCCTGTTACTTTTTGTTTTATTATTTCTATAAAAAATTAATATAAAATGTTGACGTAACTTAACCGTAACCATACATTACAAGAAGGCATGAGAAGAGTATGGAAATGGAAGGGCAGACAATCCACCTCCGCAATTGTGGACGGGAATAAAATAAATACATGGTAAACTATTGTGGAAAAAAAAAAATAACCACCTCTCAATTAGTTTTATTCCTAATGATATATTATCTGTCACCTCATAATTTAACGTTAATTATTGTACCGATATTATAAAACCAAAAATATAAGATGACAAAAAGTACATAGAAAGGCAGTGAGTCGCCTTAGCTTTTCTCACATTCCAATCCCATTTGACAAATGTGGTCGAAGGAAAAAAATATCGGAAACATGGACCAAGACCCATGAACCGTTACATCTTTAGTCTCCAGATTTTTAACCAACGATCCGACGGTTATGGATATCGGTCCATACTATGGGTCAATCCATTCTAGTTGCGAAAGCACATATAGAAAATCAGTGGGTATGATCAAAATCAAGAGCACCCAATAAGGTCAAGTAGGTCATGCATAAAGTGAAGCAAGAATTGCAAACCACCCACTTTCTATTTTTCTTCACTTTCCAGTAAGTCTTCACAAACTATGAATTCAGTTCGCTTACAAGTAATCAATGGCACGCAAGGACCAACGCATAGTTCCATCATATTTGCTTCAAACTAGTTATGGAAAAAATGTGTTTCCTCTCGCCGATAAACATCAAGATACCTACTAATCTCGAGGCCAGAGGTACAACAAAATTTCTTGATGATTGCCTAGTGAAGTAATATTACCTGAAACAAACGAGCACCCGAAGACACCTGACCTCCTCAAATGAATAGTGCATTGTCATTTGGTATTGGAATATCCTGTATATAAACCACACAGCATGTATATAATACCCAACATCTTTCTGAAAAGTCATGCTTCGAACATCTTGAATGGTAAAACTGCATGTCTAGCTCCTCGCTTAAACGATGATCTATGACTAGTCTAAGTTATTAGTATGTCGTGGGGATGGAAATGACAAACGTGATGGAAACGGAAAACATGATAATTAATGGTGTGTTTTCCTAAGTATCCACAACGGAATGGAAGTTATGCCATCAAATGGAACTGAGGACCACCTTCAGATGATTGGTGGAGATAAGTTAATCACTCAAACCTATGTTAAAAAATAATGTAAGCTAGCAAGATGTCTATATGGGTGGGCATTCCTAATTTCGACATACAACAATTTAATCTGTAGACCAATGCACGACCCACCACCCTACAGATGATAACAATATTTTTGCCCCTAATATTGCATTAACACATACTGCTGAAATATGCATGTCACAAATACGCTATAAGATGATAACAATTTGAGCCCCTAATATCCAGGCATTAACACATACTGCTGAAAATGCATGTCACAAGTACGTTATAACATGGCCAAATGGTATGTTCATGATGCCACTAAGTGCATTCATTCACATGAGGGGAGATGCTAATGCTGATGACGTGACTATGAAATGGATGCATGCAACAGCTGCAAGATGCATCCTATCATGTGGTTGTGATTGTCTCTAGCATAAGGAACAGAGTACATCCCCTTCAAGCTACTGGTATGTCATAGCCGGTGGAGCTCCATTGGCAGCAGGGACAGCACCAGGGTGGTTTCCATCCTTCCTTTTCCCAAATGGGTTCTTTGAATATGTATTTATAAGTCAAGGAAAAAACATATATTGCCAATCACAAAAGGAACATAGACAAGTCATGAGTAACATATATATCTGTGGTGAGGTGGATCAGAATTCAGAATATATATATATATATAGAAGTTATTTTAAGGAATATTGGAACTAAAATTATTCTGTAAGATAAAAATCTTGCTGCAAATGCCATTTGGTAATCTAAACTTTGGTATCACTATGATATACCAAGCATAAAAGGGTATTCAAACCTTTTATTCATTTAACATTAATCAGTCACACTGACGCACAAAGAAAAGGCACATCAACAGATGACTTGTGCACGTCACTAAATAGGATTTGCTAAACTCCATATACTAAGTTAAGACCAAATACTAAGTTAAGACAACTTTCGTGATTATGTAGAGCATCAACATACTATACATCTGGAAACCTAGATTAAAAAATAGGGCAAGAACCTGATCGATCTGACTCAGCATTGGATCATATAACCCATAAAACAAAAATCCATCCTAGAAAACAGAGTTTTGGAAACATGAATGTTACAGGTGACTTGAGAAAGTAGAAACTAGTCACCGTCATACATGTAAAACAGTCCAGCAACCAGGTACATGAGAGCACGAATTTTGACCTATGCTTATTTATACTTGCAGTCCAATTACTATTAAGTTGCACAAACAACAAACAAAATATCAGCCATAAGAAAATTCCAAAAGGATATTGTATTCTCATGCCCACAGAACCAGAACTGGGGATAACAGCACCCTGCAAAGCGTGGTGCACATTGGTGGCACTGTTCACATCCTGCATGGGTTATACAGAAAATCTGTTTAGTAAATATAGAAAAGGGCAGGCACTCAGAATATTTATCCCAATATGAAAGCGTCAATGAACAGCGTTTAATTGCTAAATATTACTTACTTCAAACTCAATGAAACAAACAGTATGCCTTTCTTGTCTTAAGATCTTCATTTGCTTAAATCCAGGTTGTCTGCATTACCAAAAATTTATATTTAGCTTGACACCTTTCTTATGAAACAAAGAAATGAAACACATCCTAAGATAAGGGATGAGACATTCATACGAGCTGAAAAGGCCCCTCAGTTCTTCCTCATTAATTGTCTCTCCCAGATTTCCAATAAATAAGGTATTGCACGGTGGGTTATCTTTAGTGTTCTGCAGGAAACAAGAACCATCATAAAGAAGAAAAAATTATATTTACTGGCTTCCTACATCATGGACAGTCAACAGTAATGAAAAAATTGGCCACTACGAAACAACAAAAGCACAGCAAACAGGAAGAAAGAAAGTGGGGAATACACAAACAAAATAAGCTACATAAAGGGAAGAAAATAAATCTTTGGACTGTGAATAGAACAAGTAAAAATGAATAGCTAATCTGCTTAGTTAGTTTAAATATCATTTTAAGGCTGCACTTCAGTTTTTTTATTCTTCGATATAATATACATTCATTTATATAAACAAGAGAAGAAGGGGTACAGTGGTTGTTTGACTAAGTGATGGCTAGACAAACTATATGTCTTGATAAATATCAATATCTCAACTCCCCACACACACCCCAATCCAAAGTTAAAAAAAAAAAAAAGGAAATTTGTGAGGTTCATGCAAACTCATAAATTAGCAAACACAAACTCTTTACCCAACATTTTACACACACAAAGCATAGTGGATTACCAGAACAGGTACATAGCTACTCGGTGCTGGTACAGGAGGAGGAGGATGCATTTGTACTGGAGGAACAGGATAACCACCATATGGATCATACGTAGGAGGTGGTGGAGCCAGATACCTGGGCCACACGAGCAACATTCACATGAGAAAATGTGAAATATCCAGAAAGGAAAACATATGCTCTATTGAGCAGCAGAAACAACTAAATTTTATTTCGAAATTAGATGAGCAATGTTTGATTACCCGTGTGGCCCCCAAACAGGTGGAGGAGGAGGATGAAAAGGAGATGGACTGCTATAGCCAGCCTGTGAGTAGTCACCACCAGTTCGCAAACGTTTACTCTGATCATAAGGGCTTGTATCGCCTACAATTCCTATAGTTTCCAACTCAAATTAGATAGTCACAAAACATTCAACCAAACTCTCTAAGCTAACCAAAAACCATTGTTATTACGATTCGAACCAACATAATGCGGTAATGATAAACATAAGTAATAGAACCGATACTTGCCCATTACCGGAAACAGGAAATTCTCCCCTATTCCACTAACAAAATTGAACTTTAATCCAAATACAATGATTACTACACAATGTAGATAAAACTCTATGAACTAGATCCCTAACAAAATACCGAAAACAATAAAACTCTCCAATTCAATTCAAAAAGTAACAAATTGATCACCATCCTCACCTCTTTTAACAAAAAGATTCTTCTTTGCCATCTCCGTGTGCAGCACAGCCTTCGACTCCGAATCGAAAATCATACCCTAAACCCCAAAATCCAACAAAAACTCAAAATTTCAACATAAACATCAAAATCAAAATTCAACCGTAAGAAATTATTCAAAGCTAACCTGAAGGGCGTCTTTGGCAGCAATGGCTTGATGAGCAGTGGAAAAGAGCGCGAAACTCATAGGCTTCTCGCCTTTGTTGTTGACCTGCGAGGCCTCGTATCCTGGCAACCATCTCAGGAGGTTCTGTATCTCTCTCTCCTTCACATCCTCAGGAAGACCAGTGATGAATATGGTGCGAACCTCATCGGTAAGGGGTCGGTTCGGGTTGTCGACGAGGTGGTGAGGAGGAGGAGGAGCTATAGAGCCGACAGCCGTAGGGGGAGGCGGAGGAGCGGCGGCTGCGGGCTGCCATTGCTGGTGGTACGGGTGGATCCCAGCGCCGGCCATATCCGATTTGTACGCAAAACCCTAGAGAGAGAAACAGAGGGAGGGAAGGAGGAGAGAGTTGAGAATTTTTCGGAGGTAAAAGTTGAGCGTTTGGAATGGGATTTTGCCGCGAGCGATCGGGAATTTGCCGAATAGGGTTACAGAAAACTGCAACTCTACAGGATGCGAACGCTCTGATTCACTTCCAATAATTCAATCGCGTGACGACACGTGCCAAAGCAAGATCGTGTGGTTTATAACATTTTCGGTATTTTTGAGTTTATTTTATTTCTTCTTCCCTCGGAGAGTTTTTGTGATGTTTATTACACCGATTTATAAATCTATAAATTTTGATAAAATTTGAGAAATTTTAATGAAAATGTTATGGATTTTAATTGATTGTTAAAGATTTAACATAAAATTTTGAGTGAATACCCTCAAAGGAGAAAGGTGAGATTTGAAAATAGTTAAAAATATTATAAAATCTCTCGAATTCCCTCACTTTTTTTTTTGAATAAACAATATTATCTACACTAAGAGGAGGACTAGCTTAGCCTCACAATAGGCTAGCAATAATGTGGTTCAAATTCAAATTCACCTTTGGGGAGAATCGAGTCTAAGACATCTCACTTACAAGTGAAGAAGAATACTAATAGACCGTATTATTGAGTGACCTCACTTTTTAAACCCTTTAAATCAGTTTCTAATCTAATACCCCTATAATGTTATAAGCTCATTTAAAATCATGATTTAATACACCTAAACTTTCAGATGATCACTTAAAATCTTGATTAAATATCCTTGAATTTGTAAACAGATTTAAAATCGCTCTACAAATTGAATACACCTTCTAAATCTAGGTATTACAGTATAAACAACATTGATTTGTCATAGACTTTGAGTGTTCCGCACTAAAAAACTTCTCAACAGCTCATTCATCATGGTTGGAGTAATAATATAAATATTCAATGCAAGATAATCGTCATGTTAACAACCACATCATTAAGACCGGTCATCATGTTATGCACGATCGACCTCTACCAACTTTTAGGTGGTGAGATTTGAAAGTTGAAACATAATACCAAGAAGGAAATTTAGCAAGGTATAAATATATATTGTAGTAACACCAATTCGTCAAGATTTTGCCTCTACCAAAGCTTGGAAACCCAACCTAATTCAGCATATAGCTTGCTTGCCTCCCAAGACATTACCCAATGAATACCAAGCATAAAAGAATTCTGCTGGTGCTTATTACTGAAAAACTTCTAGCATTAATGTCTGCATTTACCAAAAGAAAATTGGAAAACTTCAACAGAATTACCATACAAATAAGTCCACACACTAGCAGAAGAATTACTTCTATTACTACACCAGCACTGACAATAATCGAACAACAACAACATCGATAAGAATCGCAGAATGCGGATAAAGAACTACCAAAACTAACTAAAACATCAATCCTAATACTACCGGCTTCTGGCTTATCATGTTGGCGCGAAATACATTACCATCTAGACTAAATTCATGGCGCAACCAGGGACACGCAGAGCTGGCCGGCCTCTTTGTTTACTGCTGAAGAAGAAGAAGAACATTACTTAAACCAACTGTGATTTTTTTTTTCCTGCACCAGAAGCCTTCTCATTAGGTTTTTACTATAGCTTAAGGAACACAAACTCTTCGATATCAGGTACCTTCCCGATTTTATTGAGCAACTCCTCTTTCGGTTCCTCATCCACTCCAATCGCCATTATGGCCTTCTTCTGGACAGTTCTTCCCACACTCATAAAGTTCACATTCACATTCTCGGTCCCAAGTATGTTCCCCACCTGCCCAATCATGCCTGGATGATCCACCTGCCGGCACAGAATGAGATTTCCCTCGAGGCTCACATCCACGCCAAACGTTCCTAACAATGTCAGATGGGGCTTGCCATATTTCACTTTCCCCTCAATGCTTATGTTTCCATTTTCGGAAACACAACTTGCAAATTTGGACTCCACTTTGGAAATGTGTACTTGGATTGAAGCGATAGGGCACCCTGGAGATGCGTCGACAGCTACCCTTTCCTCGCTTATGTGCAGACCTTTATCCTTCGCAATGAAATCTGCATTGACTAGATTGATAAATGAGGCAGATATCGGTTCGATGATGCCTTTGGTGATCATGGCCCTGAGAAGTCTGGTATCCAAGTCATCGGGGTGGCGAGCTGATTGGTAAACCACCCTCACAGATTTAATCCCACTTCCTCCTGCTACTAATTGTACAGCCAACTTTCCCAGCTTCTCGGCTAGCACAACATATGGAGACAACTCAGCCAGAACCTGAGAACATGAAAATTTTGTGAGCTTAGTTAATCTTCCACGAATGTTGCCTATTCCTCTTCTACTAATAAAGCAACATACCTCAGGAGAGACCATGGGAGCGTTGACAGCGGTTGCAGAAAGTTCACCTCTCAATGCTCCAACAACAGCTTCTGCTATTTCAATGGCAACACCTTCCTGAAAGTATTATGTTTTGTGCATAATTTGATGAGTTAAAGGATGTAAGATATATCTTTCGAAAACTTTGATCAGTATCGGAGAAATTAAACGTGCCTGAGCTTCCTTTGTGCTAGCTCCTAGATGAGGTGTGACTGTTACATTCTCATGTTGCACGAGCTTACTATCTTTGGATGGAGGCTCCTCTTCGAACACATCAAGTGCAGCCTGTTACGAAACAATGTAACAAACGTAACTGTATGTTAGCATAGATCAAAACAATATTAAAGTAAGCAGAAAAAAATGGAGAAAATGTGGGTGATGGAATATACAAATGATGTTTCTCCCTCTACAGAAGAGCGAAGAAGAAAAAAATAGGTGTGCGGAAATCACTTTCTTCCTTGAAAACATGCTATTTACAATTGTATCTTCAACACTGTCAGCTTTGACATAAATTAGAGAATCATACCTGAGCAACAATTCCACTGTCAAGAGCTCTCACTAGTGCATCTTCATCAATGACTCCACCTCGGGCAACATTAATGATTCGGACTCCCTTCTTCATCATTGCGAATGTTTTATCATTGAACACCTTTGACGTAGTAGGGGTGAGAGGCATGTGCAGTGATATGAAATCTGCAGTGCCAAGTGCCTGCTCAAAAGAGACCAAATCCACACCAATTGCGCGCGCTCTATCAGCCGGTGCATAAGGATCATGTGAAATAACATGCATTCCCAAGCCTTTCGCACGTCTAGCAACTTCGGATCCAACTTTTCCAAATCCCATAACTGCCAATGTTTTCCCAACTAGAGAGACGCCAATGTACTTGTTTCGTTGCCACTTCCCTGCAAAAGTCCGGCACCAAAGTTAGCATTATGTGCAGGTTAGCAGTAGAACTTCAAAGGAAAATGCAGTCCATCCTTACACGTACACAAAGAAAATGTGTCAACATGTTCTTCAAGGGATCAAAACTAAAACAATAACGTGTCAACCAAAATTTTTTACAGTCGATTTAATGAACAAAATTTTGAATTTATTGATCTCGAAAATTATGGAAATTGCAGCCCTTTCATTCACTTAGTAGAACCAACACATGTTTAGTCCAGAAACAATCAAACTCAAAGTTTGATAGTATTCATTTTTACTTCTACATTCCTTCCTTTGTTTCTGACTCGTATTTCTCTTTTCAATAGTCAAACGTCGGAAACATTGTGGAGTGTACTGGGAGAAGAGTGGAGTGCAGAAATCATTTCCCGGTTAGAAAACCCTCAGTCAGTCATATTTGTCTTTGATAATCAAAAGGGAAGGACCCTTAATTCCTAGCTATTAGTAGATAAAATATGTCTGACAGAATTCGATTCCTTTTCAACTTGGGAATAAAATTGTTCCTGCATGCCATGCTCGCATGCTCACATGTGCATCCACCTGTGGAATGTGTCGGTTCAACAGCATCCATTCAAATTATATGTACATAAAAGGTTAGGACATGGAGACACAGTTTTTTACACATATTTTGACACTTATTTGTAGGTCACATTTCGTAATATATTTCAACAATTCAAACCCGTTATATTTTAGCACATCATTTATGATGAAGAAAATGGACAAATACAGTTCTACAAAGATATACTCAATTTAATCAACGGTCATGTGATTTCGGAATTGAGTATTTTTGGTAGAAATAATTTTTGAAATAAGACATAAAAATAAATAATTAAATCATTGAAATAAATGACAAAATGAGCTCAGCAAAAACGTGCATCAAAATATGTGTTTTCCAATTCATAAATCCGTAGACGCTTTCGTTCACTTGTTGCTTGGACAATCATATTTCTACCCAGACAGCGACAGATCCATATAAATTCAATGCGCACCCACTAAATTCAATGAATTGTAAAGGTACAAAAGCGGAAATCCGACCCCGGCATACTCTGTGCGACTGTGAGTCGCGACATCAAGCTAGACAAAAACTATTTACTTTTGCAATAATTCGATAACAATTGTTTTGCTCGAGAGAGAAAATAACCCATCAAGTGTATCTTTAGCTTAGGTCTTTGATCCTGCAACGGGATTGCAAGTAAGAGCATTTGCCTTTACATCTAAAATAGCAAATTTGAGTCCTTACCTCTCAATATAGCTTGTATTGCATAGGAAAAAACAGCTTTAATCTTTAATCTCAAGGGCAAATTATTATGGCTTTTTAGCTAAAACAGGTCTTAATATTGACATAACTTCTTACTTTGATTCTTGACAATGAACATCTATAGAATTGGTCCCTGAGTTTGTCCACTCTAAATCATTTTGGTCATTTCGTGACAAATCTGTTAATTCCTCGTTAAATTGTCATGTGAAGACCACGTAACCGTCTTTTGAGAGCATTTTTATCAAACCCCTCCACTTAACGAGGGTTTTGACGGAATAACCCAAAACGATTTCCGGTGAACAAACTCAGGGACTACTTCTATCAATTTTCATTGTTAGAACCAAAATGAGGAGTTATGCCACTTTTAGAGACTATTTTGGTTAAAAAGCCAATTATTATCAACAACCAAAGTATACTACTAATTTATATTATGTTAATTGAAGGTTAAAACTGGAAATTTAAAAGTTTCATTTTTGCTTAAATTTTTATTTTTTTTTTGTACATCGATATTTTTTCTTAAAAATTAACTCAAGTGATTTTTATACATGTCCGTTCTCTCCTTTTAGATCCTTTTCATTTGTCCTTTGATATTAGGTAACGAATGGAGAGAGAGAGAGATATTGAAGTGCATAAATCACTTCTCAAATTTAATAATAAACCAAAATAGTTGGCCTAACAAATATAAAAAGATGAGTACGAAGCGAGTTGCAAACTTAAACATTAGTTTGAAATTTCACATCCAAAAAGGAAAATCTATGCTTACCTTAAAACATGTTATTTGCAAATAATTGCACATATTAAAATTTGATTTCATCCGAAACTAGGAAGTGCATGGGTCCTGAGAATTTTCTTAGAAAACTAAAACTATTAATAAAACAACAAATTAAATAAGTGTTAATTACCAGCTTTGATGGAAGCATCAGCTTGCGCAACATTTCGTGACATGGCAGTGAGTAGCGCAATCCCGTGCTCTGCGGCGGCCACGGTGTTTGCCGTGGGCGCATTAACGACCAGACATCCAAATTCTGTGGCCGCCTGCAGATCCACATTGTCTATCCCCACGCCAGCTCTCCCCACCACCTTCAACCTCCCTTTGGCCGCCTCAAACACCTGCCTGCTCACCTTCGTTCCACTCCGAACGATCAAAGCGTCGCATATCGAGATCTTGGCGCAGAGCTCCTCAGGGGAGAGGTCATACGCGCACTCCAAGTTGCCAAAGCCACGTAGGACTTGGAGACCGGCTTCTCCGAGTTTTTCGGAGACCAGGATGGTCGGAGTTGAATCTGAAGACGGTTGCTTGGGAAGCTGGGAGGACTTTGAAACGTATGTGTCGGATGATGACTCAGCTGTTTTTAGAACGTTGGTTATGAGAAAAGAATGGGAACGCAAATTATGGGAATGGGAGAGTTTTAAGGATATGGGGTTGGAGGTGGTGTGGAGGAAGGAAAGGAGGTAGGGTTTGGATGGTGGTGGCGGGACTTGAGACAGCGTCGGTGAGGCGGTGAAGGCGGAGGAGGAGATGACCTTGATGGAGGAGGAAGCCATGGAAGCTAGGAAGCGTTTTGTAATTTTTTTTTTCCTGTGTTTTTGGGAATCTGTGTGATTGTGGGCCGGTGTCTTGTTTTTTTAAAGTCGTTGGGATATTAAAGCAGAGTTTGTAATTAAACCAAATTTGGGTTAATTTAAAAAAAAATTTAGCTTTTAATTAGGTATGCATGGTTTGTTGAATAGGAGAGGATGTAACTAAGAATAGACAAAGTTTTGGAGATCGAATTTTTTTACTTTTGATTACAGCCACTGCAGTGTTTGTCCTCTAAAACCATGGGTTCTAGTTGCACGAGTGAATTTAGAAAGCAACACGTAAAAGTAACCATTTCGGCTTTTTCAACTAAAATGGTCATTGAGATTGGTATAATTTTTTATTTTAGTCTTTGAGATTTAAAATCGATAGACATGGCCCCTCGGTTTGTATTTTTGTCATTTTGATCCTTATTCAACAGAAATTTTTTACGGAATGACCAAAATGATTAACAGTGAACGAACTCAAGGACCATTGATTTCAAATCTCAAGAACCCAAATAAAAAGTTATGTCAATCTCAATAACTATTTTAGCTAAAAAGTTTTCTTTTCTTTTATGCTATAGGAATCGTAACATACTCTCATTTATGAGATTCAAAGTGAAAATATCTTCCAACCAAATATAGACATATGTTATTAAACCAAATGGTCGTTAGCAAAGAACTTTAAGAACACAAAAAGTCATGGCATACCATATTCATTGATTTTTTGCGACGAATATGAGATTTTCATGACTTCCACGACTCAATCCCTCGTTGTAAAAGTCCTTGGTTTAAACTTGCAAGAGTGTTTTGCGTCCAGGGCATTCAAAAATTCAGATTTGCTCATCTGCTCATCGCATACTTGTTCATTACTAGAGGTTAATTTGCATGGACGCATTTGGCATTCCTTTTAAATCAACGATCCTTCTTCCTAATCACGGTCTCTGTTTCCATATTTTCTGAACTTTTAGGTACAAATTTGACAAATGAATTGCAACCCTAGGCTTTTAGGATCTTTGGTTTTCGTAGAGGCTTCAAGTTTTCCCATATTGTTTAGGCTTCGCTTCTCTACTTTAACCAAATCTCTATAACAAATAAGGCTTCATTTCTCTACCTAAAAACGAGTTTGGTCAAATATAGGAGAAAATTTTCAGTGTGCCGGAATACGACCCGTTACATCAAGTGTTATAGTATAAGTCATTGAATTATTTTTTTTTCAAGTATCCAACCACTATTATGACAGTTGTTTGCAGAGCCGTGTTTCTGACACACTGAAAAAAACTATCCAAATATAAATCCCATGATTGGTCAGCTAAGATAGACAAGCACCGACCTTTCATTTTTTCCAATCAAGTATAGCCACGAGTCACTACTTCCAAGTTTCACGTAACTAAGAGCTATATGAAAATTAACTTTTGTTTAAGATTGATTGTACATACTACATATTCAAGCAGAATTGACGGTTTGATCAATAACATGGATTTTTCTTCGATGTGAATTCTGATTGCATGCAAACGCAGATTTAGCCATTAAATTATTGCAAATTATTGCAAACGCAGTTGGAGTCGTTGAATTATTGAGTTCATCATTTCAATAAATTAATCACGAGTCACTATTTATGTTTACCGTCAATGCAATCGAAATTACACTGAGAATATTATAACATGTCAACTGGGAAATATTATAATTTCAATCCCACTACAAATTTACAATTTATCTCTCAAAAAGGAAGAACACATCATGTCTTGGAACCTCTTTATCGGTGGGGACCCAAGCATTCAACTTTGTCTTTTCATGGGTCCTTCTTATTTCCGAAAGTTTAAGTGCTTCAATTTTTACTTGGAGGTGTGGAATCCCTTTTGCCACAATTTAGAACATGTGGTAAAGAACAAATAATCATTCATTGATACCATACAATGAGACATTTTAATGAATTTTGAGTCGTAATGAAGTATTTGTTGTAAAAAAAAGTATTTTTCAGCTTGTTTTCATCATGTAAATGTCACATGAACGCATCATTTTACTATTTTAGTAGACGGTCAGATGGACAAAAATGTTACAAAATGACTAAATTGAAACACATAATGCATTAGAGGTTTATGTAATTAAAAAAAAGGCCAAATCAGATAAATGATCCCTGTGGTCATAAGGTATTCAGAAGATAGCCTCTGTGCTAAAAAAACTCGGATTTAAACCCTTGTGGTGTATTCCGTTAGCAAATTTAGTCCAAAAGTGATTTTTCCGTTAACTATCTATTAATACATGGGTAAAATTGTGCTTTGACATGTGCACTCTTCCTCGTCTCTCTGCTCTCTGTAATTTGAATTTTGCACAAAACCAGTTTTGAGAAAGCTGTCATTGAGATCGGCATGAAGCTTCAAGACTCGCCTCTCGTTGCTTTCTACGAACAACAAGAATTGAAAATTCAAATTACAGAGAGAGCAGAGAGACGAGGAAGAGTGCACATGTCAAAGTACAATTTTACCCATGTATTAACAGATAGTTAACGAAAAAATCACTTTTGGACTAAATTTGCTAATGGAGTACACCACAAGGGTTTAAATTCGAGTTTTTTAAGCACATGGACTATCTTCCGAATACCTTATAACCACAGAGATCATTTATCCGATTTGGCCTAAAAAAAAACTAAGTCACAATAACCAAAATGAAATACGAGTTTACGTTCAAGAATTCATTCAATATCATTTATGGTGTTCTAAACTTTAGAGAGAGAATGAAGACTCATTGTAATTTCGTTCTTAATTGCACGTAAGCCTTCTTCATATGTTTGAGCGCAGATCGTGCATTTATCTAAGATCCTTAATTAAGGACATGGTTGTAACATTATTCTATTACTTTTGTGTATACTATATTTAAGGAGAATCTGAAATTTTCTTTGCTAGATCAGAGTGCTCCTAGAGAAAATATCGGTCGGGTTTGGGAAACACGATCTATAAATCCTCAGCATTTAACATTAAAAAATGAACATAACACATGCTCGTGGGTTTATTAATTATTACGAGGCTTAAATGTCAAAATGGTCATTGTGTTATAGCCATATAGCCGATTTAGTGCTCGTGTTTTCGATTTGGCTAATTTAGTTCTTGTGTTTATCTATGTTAGCCAATTAAAGGCATTTCATTCAATCTCTTTTAAAAAATTCATAAGAAAAATTATATGAGATAGAATTACCTTTTTTCTTTACAGAAAAATGAAAATTAATGAGAAATAACACATATAAGAGATAAACTTTCAATTTGAAAAATGATTAAGGTTGTGACATAGAAAAGAGAGGGGGTAATGTTAGGGAGGAGGTCGGGGAGTTGGGAGGAGAATAATTTTTCTTTTAATTTTGAATTATATTTCATTTTTAAATATTTTAAATCAAATAATAATTATGTAAATTAGTTTATAATTAAAAGTGGTCTAGTCCTCAGTTATTTTGTAATTGCACAATAAGTTGTGTAGAGTTTATAAGTGAGGACTAGCCCGCTTTTAATTTCCCATTCAGCAATCATGAGTGAATATGCGTAGAGTTTATAAGCGAAGGGTTACAATCTAAAAAAAACGATTTCACATGAGAACAATTTTCCTCGAGTAATGGGAAATTAAAAGCGGGCTAGTCCTCAGTTATTCAAATAAGTTGTGTTTTTGTAGTTTTCTCATGTTACAACTATCGTACCAATTTAGACGTCGATCCTGAATGGAATCAAAATAGTGATGAGCTGAGTACTATGACAACAGGGGGGAAGCAAAGCTTTATAGACATTTTATTATATTATGAATTCAAGCTCAAAAGAACATATATATGGAGGCTATGTCAACTTGTGTAAGGGCTGGTTTGGTATTGCTGTGCTTTGAAAAAAAGCTACTTCTGCTGTGCTGTGTGAATAAGCAGCTGTGAAATAAAGTAGCAGAGTGTTTGGTAAACTTTTTTGTAAAAGTGCTTTTGAAAAAAAAAAAGCAGTATTATAGTGTTTGGTAAATTTTATGTAAAACAGATGTGAAAAAAAGCCGATTTTTCAAAGATGGGTTTTGCAGCTTCTTGTTTTTAGCTTTTTTTCACCTAAAACTGTGAAAAAAAGCTGAAGCTGAATGTTTACCAAACACAAAAACAACTCCCAGCTTTTTTCAGAATCACCTCAGTACCAAACCAGGCCTAAGTCTTGTTGACCATAAGGAAGAAGGTTGTAAAGCAGGCCTCATTATCCATACCTCCGGTCGGATAAATGGAGGACCGATCGACCCGGGCTTTCACGAGCGTTGGCGGGTCCTGGAGTGCCTATCAAGGCCATCCACATACATGAAGAGAAGAAGAAAAGGGGGATTACTTGTTTAGTACCAGCGGAGCTTCCAAACTAAACATTCTGACCATAGGGTCGATGTCCCGAAGCATGTTCATCCGTAAGAACCTGATCTGGAGCAATTTATCCCATTCAAGATCAAAGAGCATATTAACCATGTCCTACCGAGGAGTTTGAGCTCTTTTGGCTTACTTTAAGCCATGCTGAGAGCCAAACCACATATCTTCCAAAGTGACGTTCATTTTTTGGTAATTGGTATTTTCGAGAGAAAAGTTTCGAATTCGACCATTCCTTTTCGATGCACAGTGAGTAAAAAGCTTGACTGTCTTTGAGGCAATTCACATTGTGTTCGTATAGGATGCATTTATATTAGGCCTCCAGGAACTAAGGGTAGAACATGGCTTTCTGTTGGAGCAACCGCTCGCCGAGTCGCGGAGAGATCGTATTTCTAAATAGTACCTCATTCCATTCACCACAAGGCTGCGCCCTCAATAGGCGGGTAGCAAATCATCTTGTATAATCAAAACATTATACATTAGGGAAAAAATGGATCCAATTAGCATCAATTATTTATTTGGGAAAGCTCTAAGAAACTTGGGATTTGATTAAAGATGCAGCAAAACTTTGTCGATTTTTTGGGACATTACATACAATGAGTTTATTGTAAGGATGTTCTGATCTAATAATATAATTTTATGTATAATTTTTTTTTCTGCACGACATTATATTATTAGAATGAGACATGATATGATAGTAAACATGCTTCATATAAGCTTTTGTCCCACTTTGTGCGATTATAATCTTCATCAATTATTATTGCCCTTATTTTAAAGGGTTTTTCTAAATCTTTGTCATGAGTAAACACGATTATATATTAATTTAGAAGCTAGATACCTATAGTCTTGTAAAACGATTATGTATCTAAAGTTTTAGAAAGAAGGGAAATGAGAGAGAAGGGAGGTGAGGTTTGGGTCGGGATTAGAATCAAAGGAAGGGCTGGGAGGGTAGAGAGTTTAAAGCCAAGGATCTTATGAAGCAGTGATGGGTGATATATGATCAGTTTGTTCATATTTGATTTGATCCTTGAGACTAGGGTTTTAGAGAAAGAAAAAATGGAAGTAGAAATACTTGTTTACAAGAGATGAGATTTCGTCCCATAGAGGCCCAATAATTGAATTGAAAGAGAGAAGAATTTTTTTCTTTCAGAGAGACAATGAACGGACACAAGGAAATGGCATAACAAAATGGGCAATCTGGCATAAAATGACATTTTTGTTTTGGTCCTTACATGTCATTTCACAAGAGGGTAAATTTGACATTAAATTTATACTAAAATGTGGGTGGAAAAATAAGACAATGAGATGTGTTTATCAGCACTCTTAAAATAAGAGAATAATAATTTTTCTCATTTGATTTTCCATATTTACCCTTTGATTTAGTCTTACGTGCATGTCACGTGACTTATTTTTAATTGACGAAAAAGACTATAGCTGCGAGTTTTGCTGAGTTAAAGGACAAATGGTCATGAATTTTTAATTGAGAGACCATTGCTCCAATTAGATTAAAATAAGAGATTATTACTACAATTTTCTCCATTTTAAAATGGGAAAATTAGAATCCCTTGCACTTTTCTAATACTCTTTAGATCAAACATTGGTTCTAGTTTGAAATTTGATTAGGGCGAGTAAACGATAGGCATGTCAACATTTTTATATTTATTTAGATTACATGTCATTATTGTGTTTTTTTAATTTAAAATGTTAATTATTAAATTCCATATATATCCTTTTAGGATGATATATTTCTGTACGTGGCCTTTTTTGTAGGAAGCCGTATGGTTTACTAGTAGTGTTTCCAGAATTCTTCTCCCATTTTTGAATTCTGTGATCCTCATTTTTGAATTTTGAATGGACTTATCCATTTCAATTAGTGGTTGTTTTCACTATTTTATATTGATATCATGTGAGATAATTAGACGTTTATATTCAGAAGCTTGAAGCTGGTACGTTCAGAAGGTTTTATCAAGATTCTCTACAACGTCTACCTTGCTATCTGTGGTACGTTGTGATAAATAGTTATAGCTCATTTATACTGATTGTGATATATTGTTGTTTAGATATAAACTAGAAAATATGCCCACGCGTTGCTGCGGGACTTGAATGCACCAGCCTAAATTGCATGAATAAGACACATTTAACCTGAATAAATTAAACATAACCATGAATGGACAGAGGAATAGATGAGTGAAAGGGGTCGGTAAGATAAGCAACTTGGTTTTTATATACATTCAACATAGTTGATATGAAAAGACATTGTACAATTAATAGGACAAAATTGAACGTTCTTGATTACAAAAGACGTGGTTGCAAAAAATTCTCTGTTTTCATAAGAAACAGAAGCAACATTCAACCAATTTACATGATAAGAACCGTAAATTGGCATCGCGACAAAAGGGGATCGACTAAACCAGGTTGAATCAGAGAACTACTTCAAAGTTCAGATAGAAGTAAAAAATCAAATGAGCTACAGGCTTAAGTTCATAACCACTGATGAATGACGAGCTATTAACTTAAACATTTATAAATAACCGTCAGTCCCTAGCTATTATGCATGCCACTAATGAAAGGAGGGATCACCATTTGTTAAGGTACCTGGAATTCACCAATACCAGGATATTTCCAACCATGCCGTTCAGGATAAGAAGGATACCATAGCTCTCCACACGGACCTAATCCAACTTCAATTTCTGATATCATTCCTTCCTCAAAAAACTCATCAAATTCAACTCTGAAGCTCCTCATGTAGTCGAAGTAAACCTGCATTGGTTCCATTATAATATAACAGAATAAAAACTCTCAGCATTAAACAGTAAGAATGCGTAGGGTCTGATTCTTAGAGAAATTCTTCCATTTTCATCCGAGTCTCACCGATTAAAACTTTCACCCAAAAAAAACACTCTCTGATCAAACGAAAACTCCAAAACCAATTCTATGGTTGATTCAACAGGTTTATACTATAAAGAAAATAACGATACAATATGGATACCTAGTCTTTTTTTGGTGGAAAAGAATCTTGTTTTATACCAGTTGGAAAACAATGCTTTTGTTTGATACAATCTGGTCTTGGTTAAAATCTAGTATCATTTACAGAAAGGGGGAAAAAAAGTAGTAGCAATATACCCATAATACGCTGCAACATGCTTGCATTTCTCCGCACCAAGTGTGGTTAATCATGTCAGCATCCAGAATCACAACCCTGGGCCTGATAAATAAAGCCAACCAGATACTCGAGATCAAAAAAGGTGAAACTACATGCATAGAGAACTAAAAATAAGATAGAAGTCAGTTCTTTGCAAAACCAACAATTGCATTTACCAAAAAATGAAATAAAAATAAAACCCAACAACCAAAAAAGAGGAGCATGTGCAATAGCAGTCATGTAAGAGTTCAGTTCGAAATTTCAGATTAACCCATTACATCATTTCTATAAAAAATATTCCAATTATGGCATTATCATTGAGCAAAATTAACATGTTGGCAGAAAAACAAATCTTATGAAAACGGTGTGTGGATTTATAGTTAACCAAAGCATTGATTATAAAACTGACATCTAACTGATCAAAAGAATAATCTTTACATTGATAACATACAAATGCAAAGGTGATATCAAGTTTTTCAACTGCTTCCCCCAAAAAAAAAAAAAACATTTATAACTTGTAAGTGGTCTTGCTAACTACACCTTAGGTTAAGTCCCAAACTTACAATATTTGGACGTATGATGGTGAAACTGTAACATTGTTCTTTGCATCCAACATTAATTCCTTGAAATATATGTAGTAAAACTTGGATCATCTACTTTTATCTCAAGGATTACCACAACTGTGTCTTTCAAATTTTATCTTCTCCATTACTTTCCAGCCAAAAGAAGAAAAAAAATAGGAAACTACACACATTTGATAACAGAAACAGAGATCACTTCCAGAACCTGTTGGGATAAAAATGGCATCACACTGCCGGATAAAACACAAATGTTTGTGGCTGCCAATGCAATATGTGGAAATACATATACCAGCCCAAGCATCCTTACAGTATATAAGCAAGTAACTAACATTTTTCTCTGACTTGACCATATGATTTTTCAAAAATGATGCTCCAAAGCACTAATCCGGCACAACTTGCACCCACACCAAACACCAATCCAATACTTTATCTTTGCACAATTGTCTCACGATCACATAATTGTTAATTCATAACACCCACACCAAACACCAATCCAATACTTTATCTTTGCACAATTGTCTCACGATCACATAATTGTTAATTCATAACACCAACCAACCCATGTTACTGGTACAAAATATAATCACCTACACCTAATCATCTTATATTAAGAAGACATCATACAATAACAATGAATGTTTTACACTCTGCAAGTGAAGCAGCTTTCATTTGCCAATTTCTCAAGTGATAATGCAAGCTCCATTGCTGGATAAAAAAATAAGGACTGAGAAGACATCAAATCCAACGCAGACAGCAGATAAAATTGAACCCAAAGGGCAAAAGCCTTCTCTAACAAATAGATACATATAAAGAGTCGTTTGGGATATAGATATGGGTGTACCTGGAAGAATAGAGACGCACTGAGTCGGAGAGAGTAAAGAGAGAGTTGAATTTCGGAGGAATACTGGACGACGACGAACTGCGCAGCCATAGCTGTTGGTGGTTGTGATTCCGCTGCGAGAGACAGTTTGAAAAAAAGTATTCAATAAATCTTACAGAACTATAATAATTCAGTCATGAGCTTCGAATCATTGGCATTTCAATTTTAAGATAGTATTAACTGTTTACAAAATTAGAAGCAGCTGATGGCATAGCATACCGGTTTCAAGCATGCTAAAGTTGGACATAATCTTCGGTACGTAGAGGTATTTTCTTTTCTGAGTCTTTCTTGCAACAGATCACAGCTGGTTTCTACAAATTTGAAACCCGAAGCTGTTAGTATGGATGTCTGTTAAATTTAATCTCATAACAGGAGGACGTATAAGAAAACAAAGTGAAGGCGCATATATAATCCATGTTTCCCTCTTTTTCATCTACTCTATCAGAAAAATGTGAGTGCTAAATGAGTGCATTTAAATCAAAAAGAGTTGACAGAGGCATAATTGGAGAAAGAAAGGTCTTTATATCAATAAAAAAAAAATGCTTCATAGTTGGACATAGAAAATGAAGAAAATGATTGGATGAAACAAAGAAAGGCCCTTAAAATTTTGACAGAGGCATTCTCAGCAAGTTAAAAAAACAGAGGCACTCCCAAATAGAAGATACAATATGCAGTAAAAGGAAAATATTACCTGAGGAGGAAAAATAAAAAGCAAAAAGTAAAAAAATTGTAAACCTCAGTAGCAACATAGAATGCATATGAATGAAGCAATTTTTTTTTTCAAATGAAAACTTGTAAGAAAATAAGAAAACCAAGTGAATAATACTTGAATCAAGAAAGTCCCCAACGCAGCACAGGGGGGACATCTTCACTGATAGCACCAATCCAGAACTTTAAAGCAGCACAGTCCAACAAAAGCAAATCCATATACATCTGAACAATTATCCGCCTCATGTGGTGAACAAACATGCTTTCCAGCTGATACTCGTACATGCTTACCCTAACTTTTCTCATGACCTGGTTAAAAAGATAATAGCAATCATGACTAAGAAAAAGGGAGTCAAGTTTTGAAATATTTCCAAAGATGTTATAAGAATGAGCCGAAAATAAAGATTTCAAAGTGCACAAAGTTCATGCAGATTGAAATTCTCTTACTCTTAAAACAACATCTCTGCTGTAAATAATGGTGAAGCCTGTAGCCCAAAATTAGTAGTAGGATTCTAGGCATCAATCCATCAACTATCGAACGTTACGCGATCTACATAAACCGATAAAGAAAAAATATTGCTCTGAAATAAAAGAACTGATCATTTAAATTATTCATGACAGAACCAATTTTGATTTGAAATATGATGGCCAAGAACAAATCACACTTCTTTTCAATGCTGACCATGAATTTTCAGAAGTTAGAGAAGATTTTTTACCAATTGAAAAGACAATGGTCACATATACCTACAATTAACCACCAATAAGCGTGAAGTTTTGCATGACAATGCAATAGCAGCTATACAGGATGCCATTCTAGTAGTCATTGAGAATGATTCTCTTCATTCATTAGAAACTAAAACCAGAGAATGAAATTAAAATTGAACAAAACTATAACCCAACCTGAGTTTCAAACCAACCTAAGCACAGATTCAAACCATTATGCAAACACATCACAACTTGGTGTTCTCACACGAAACACATGCAAAAGTCAATACATTTGGTTGTTTTTATTAAAGAACCAGGCTCAACTTAAGACATAACGATTGCACATTCCACCATAACAACAGCAAATAAATATACCTCAAAAGCCAAAGGGCGAAGTGCTGTGTCCAACCATCCAAGTTCCTGAAATACGAACTTCGGGATTGAAAGAAAAATGACCTGGTGAATAAATTTAATAAGTTTACGGATTAGTATTCTGAAAGAGGATTGAAATATTAAAAAAGTAATAAAAGGGGTAAAATTCTATACATTGAACTGCATTGTACAATTAAAAGGACGAAACGAAACGTTTTGGTTAGCTAATATATAGAATAAACAAAAGTAACACATAGTTTACAGACATGTTGCCCTTGTAGCGAAGGTGAAAAAATGTATATCTTCTAGGTTAGGTACATGTTTGAGTAGTTGACAAAAAAGATAAAGACTGTTTTGTTCTCATTCTAGCATCTAAGTTCCAAGCACAAACGTGCAAAGCAAAGAACATGCAGGTGTTGAAGCAAAAATGTTCCTAGCTGAAAAGATGTAGAACGGCTTACAGAGATTGCATTGTTCACTTTTTTTTAGAGTGGACATCTTCCGCACTATAGCAAAAAACTGATAACTGCAAGCAACAGAGCAGATAGTATTAAGATCGAAAATGCATTCTGGAAACCATGGGAAAACTGTAAAAGTAAAAAAAAACTGTGATGGTCGAATGGATTAAATTTGTGAAAGTGCAACAAACAAAGGGTAAATGTCATAAAGGTTTAACTGACGACCAATCAATTATACTTGATAATGTTCTGAATTATCAGCCGGATAAAGCTGTTAAAATGTGTTTTGGAATCAGCCCTTTCACAGCATGTTTATCCACATTTTTTTTTAACTGCCTTTTATTTAGAATTGCAAGTTATGGCTATAATTAAATTATCCAGTATTTCTCATCTAAAATTTTCCAAACAAAAAAACACATCAAGGACAATTACGCAACTCCAAAGTACAAATGCTAAGTGTGTTACTTCAACCGAAATAACTTCTAGATACAATGAGATACACATGCTCATTTCAGAAATGGAATCCATATAAAACCATAATCCATAAAAACTGCAATAGTTAAACTGCAAGCTAAATCGATTAAGTAGTCAGAAGGTAAACACACCAGTTTTCAAAAAATTGTCTTATGAAAACTAACTAAAAGTTTATGTAAATTCATTGTAATATTATCTAAGAGGCTACATAGAATGTTAATATTGCATGATACAAAAGCAATGAAAAATCTACATGTTTAGGTAACATAATTATGCTTAAGAAACAGAAAGCATCAGAACAACATCAAAAGTTACAAACTTGCAGAATCCCAAATTACACTTTCCCATCGAGACAATTTCTTAACTAATGTAATTTGTGTGGTTTTCGTAAAAATATTAACTTGGGTAAAATCATATTCCACAAAATTAGAAATTGGGGAGTGAAATTAAACACCAAAACTTCACAGGCAACCAGCAGATCATGGAGCTGATATCCTACGAAAAAGGTTAGGAAAAGCAGATATCATACAGGAAGGAAAAAGCTCAAAAAAGGCAACTGAAACACAACTATTTAGACAACATACATCAATTTTCACGAAGCATTTAGGACAAATTTCAAAAGATACACCAATTGACAGAAACCAGTCATAAACACCATCAGGAAGCAATTTGTATAAACTTTACATTCCTCACTCAAACAATGAAAGATAATAAAAAAAGAACAATACCTTTTATTCCATTACAATTTGAGCATCCAATCCGAAACCAATTGGTGATGGGTGGAGATGCCCGAGATCATTCAAACTATTTACGTAAGGCTTGAATTCCCAATATGGGATTCAACATCTCAAAACAAATGACTTTAAGATCACCCTTTTACCTTTAGAATCAAAAGGATGCAGCAAGGGCAGGCAAACAAATCCCTCGAAATGGGCCCTAAAAATGACTTTTACATTCTTTCTCACTTACCCTTGTCCCATCTCTCTCTCTCTCTCTCTCTCTCTCTCTCTCTCTCTCTCTCTCTCTCTCTCGCACAAATGAAACCCCAAATATAATCCCTGAAATCTCACCCAAACGTAATCCCTGAAATCCCCTCTCTAGGACATGCCCCACCTCTCCGTGTCAGAACCCTAAACCAAATCCGTAAAATCCTACTCTCTCTCGTTGCAAATCGCACAAATCAAACCCCAAATCTAATCTGTCAAATCCTCTTGCGATACACCAAACCTCTCTCTGTTAGAACCCTAAACCAAACCACTTGCAGGCATAAAATTATGCAAAACATAACAGAAAATAGGTAACTTCAAAAACATGGTGGACAACCATAAAACTCACAAAAACATAGTGGAAAACCATAAAACTCACTCTGTGAAACAAAACTTTTGGTGGCTGTTATTTAACATTAGTCATGTCTATAGATATGCATGCACGTACACAAACAGATGCATATATACACATGCACGCATGCATGCATACCTATATAGGCATGTACACACACACATAGATGCATACATACATACATATACATGTACATACAAACAGAGATGCATGCATACATATGTACATACACATTTATATATGCACACATATACATATAGCTATACAGATGCCTATATATATATTTAGATATATACTTAGGTATATATTGATACATATACTTGCACATACATTTGTACATAGACATACAACAAATTTTGATAACCACAATCAAAGCAACAAAAAAACCAAAAGCAAAAATTCAATGCTTTAAGTAGAAAAAGTTAAGTTTGGTTGTTAAACCCATTCCTAAAGATGAAGTCAAGTATTCATAATCAATCATTGTTGTATCAACAAAAAATTAAAGGAAAAAAATTCTAATGACTAAAACAAATGATTGTGAAAGGGTTAGGATATACCTGCTGCTAGGAAATCCAGATTCCGGTGGATGAGACTCTGTTTCTGAAAAAAGTGCGTATACTTGAGCTGCAAGGATACATCACATAGTAAAGAAATTGGAAGGAAAAAGAGTTTGTATTGAAACACAGTAAAGAAATTTGCATCAGAAATTACTTTGTATAAACAAAATTTAAAATGGATAGATAGATACCTCACTAATGGTCTGTCTTGTGGCTGCTGTGTGAATGGATGGTTTGATCTGTATGGTTGTGTTGGATTTACATGCATATCAAGAATGAAATCAAAAGTTAATTTCAGAAATATATAAGAAACCAAGAAATGAAAAAACAACCTAGCAACATATGGATTCGAAAGATGTGAAGTGGAAAATGAACCTGAAGATGATTTGTTAAGAAGAAAACAGTAGGAAAGTATGAAGAAACACAAAAAAATGAAAACAGTGCAACCCCTTTGTTTATAAAGACAGAAATATCAGCTAAACAGTGAACTAAACAGTGAGCTAAACAGCCTACACACCCTAATTTAAATGCAATAAACTTAAAAAGGAGTCTTAATTTTGTTTACTCATAAGCAAAGGAAAATAAAATTATGAAAAACAGAAATATCAGAATTTTCAACACTGTGTAGTCCCCTTATTTGCAAAGACTAAGAGGAAAGTCTAATAGGTAAGCAAACAATTGTAAAATATCTAAGACAGCTTTAATGAAGGAAAAATTAGCCATGCCAATTTTAATAAAGGGAATGGTAAATCAAACAGTGAACAGCAAAATTCAAACAATAAACTTTGTAAATTAAGGTGCTTTTTTACTTAAATTCTTTTTGTTTTGGCGTCAACCTTTCATTTTGCTGTAAATTCAAGTGTTTTCTCTCTGTGTTGATCCAGCTGCTTATACTTGTCAAATGTTGGTTCTTCTTATGCAAATATTGATATATTTAACAGGTAACAACTACCTATATGCAATGGAGCACCAGAAATTAATGTACAGTATGGTTATTAGGACAATGGATTAAATTCTAGGATAAGTTTGGACATGCAGCTAACCTAGAGGTGAACTAAACAACCTACAAATGACTAAGAGGAAACCCTGATAGTTAACTAAACAATATAAAATATCTATGAGAGCATTAATGATAGGAAAAAATATCTATGACAATTTTAATAAATGCAATGGCAAAGCAAATAGTGAACAACAATTTAAAACAATAAGTTGAAATAGAGTTAACCCTAAGATGACCTAAAAATCTACAACGATCTATTGATAATTTTAATGAAAGAACACAAAATTTGTAATAATTGCTAAACAGAAAAATGATGAATCATACAAAAATTTATCAAGAAACAAATAAATTAAATCAATGCAAGGCCCTAATTTACAAAAATTGAGACTTAATCCTAGCACCCAACTGAACAAATTATTAACATGCATTGCAATTTGAATGAAAGAACCAAATATGAATGGCAATTCTAACAAAGCAAATGGCAAATTAGACACTAAACAATTAAGGAAATACAGTGCATTACCTTTTGAATCAAGGGAGAAAGCTGAAAACCCACACCCTGCCATTCCTCCCTCACCCATCCCCTCCGAGAAAACTGAAAACCCACACCCTGCCATTCCTCCCTCACCCATCCCCTCCTCACCGACTCTGTGCGTGACCTCTTAACCCTAACCAATGCATACACGCATGCTTTCCATTCTGTATCTCTCTCTGATAATTCCTCTCTCTAAAATCGCAGAAAATCCCATAGATCCTGGCACTAAACCCGTAGCTCCCATCTCTCTCCAATCTGTCAGCCTCTCTGTTTCCATCATCTCCACTCGCTCTGTCCCCTTCCTCTCCTTTCGGCACAGCCACACCCAGTTGTGTCTCAGTGAAAATTCAGAGGCATCATCTTCTCTCTCCAATTTGTCAGCCGTTCTGTCTCCCTCCGCTCTCTCTCCTCAAGTCAAAGGTTGAAATGCAGAGGGTGGAAATCAGAAAAAGTTGTTCAAAAGCATTTAAGTGGCAGTCTTGTAAATAAACTGAAATGTGGTCCAAAACACTGTTCATATGAATAGTGCGATTTCCCCTCCTACTTTAGACTAAAGTAATGTGCTTAATGGGGTTTCAGATAATTATCATAAAGTTAATGCCTTTTTGTAGTTTTGTCGATTTTAGTCTCGGTTCGAAAAGGGATTTGGATTGATTATTTTGTTGTGGGTTTGCTGCTTAATGCTCATTTATGTTGATAAGTTATAACACCAATGCACACTGAAGAAGTTGTGCTGAGTTTTTAAAGATTTGAAAGTTGCCCAACAAATGTTCGATGAAATGACTCAATAAGCATTGGTGCTGCGTGCATTTTGCTTGGGCGTGCAAGGCGTATGAAAGTCATGTTTTACACCAATTTTTAACAACATAAACGAGAGAAAAATTAAGCAACTAATACCAATGGAGAGGACACTTCATTTTTCAAATTATGCTACCAGGTTAGCTCAAGGTTCAATGGTTTGGTAGTTGGTTCATTTAACCTTACATATGCTATGAATGGATACGCATGTTGTCTTTTGGAATGCGACATGGATGTGAGTGTATTGCACATGTCTGTGACGAAGGAGAACACATATTTTGTTGATATATTGGTGAGCTTAAAAGAATCAAATGAAATTGGCAATGCTAGTCAAGATATTCATATTACAGAACCACTTTTGGTTGAAGGTGTAATGTACACCGATGGGAATGAGTTTTTGGGGAAATTTAAAACACCTAATGCTAAGATGTATTTATCGCATCCTTGGAAAAGCTATATTAGTCATGTTGGTCAGGATTATGAGGGTGGAGCGGATGAGTTCAGGCTTAAACTATGCAAGCATGCTGTTAAGATGGGTTTTGAATTTGAGTATGTCGCAAATGAGTAAAAAGGATAACAGCTTCTTGCATTAAGAAAGATATTAAAGGTTGTCCGTGGCGTGTTCATGCATTTATATGCAGTGCTAATGGTCATTTTATTATCCGAACATTAAATAATCAGCACACATACATCGGTCGCATTCGAGAACGTATAAGTGGGATGATGACCTCAAAGATTGTGTGTTCCATACTGGTTGAGCAAATTCGGTCCAATCCACACATTAAACCAATTCAGATAGTTGATGATTTTCAAAAAGAATTATGTTTTGGATGTTTCCTATTACAATGCATGGAACGGAAAAGAGATGGCGATGACAATGGTTCATGGTGATGACGTTTTATCTCACCAAAAGTTAGGTTGGTATGTTAAAGAGATCTGCATTGAATAACGTTTTTCTAGACAAATATGAGTCGATGTAACATTAAGTAACGTACCAAACGATCAATATTTTGTTTATATTATATCATGAATCAAACGATCAATATGAGTCAGTGTAACATTAAGTAACGTATCAAACTCCTGGTACATTACAAACACACACTATATAATGTTTTTCCAGACAAATACATTTCAAAAATAAAAAACTTTACGTACCAAACACCTGAAAATATTATATCATGAATCAAACGATCAATATGAGTCAGTGTAACATTAAGTAACGTACCAAACTCCTGGTACATTACAAACAAACTGTATAACGTTTTTCCAGACAAATACGCTTCAAAAAAAAAAAAAAAAACTTTACATACCAAACGCATGGAATGATCTAATTTAATAGTATTTCATGAACCAAACAATTAATATGGGTCATTGTAACATTAAGTAACATACCAAACTCCTGGTACATTACAAACACACACTGTATAACATTTTTCCAGACAGATACGCTTCAAAAATAAAAAAAAATTTACGTACCAAATGCCTGGAATGATCTAATTTAATATTACATCATGAACCAAACGATCAATATGAGTCAGTGTAACATTAAGTAACGTACCAAACTCTTGGTACATTACAAACACATTGTATAATGTTTTTCCATACAGATACGCCTCAAAAAAAAAAAAAAAAAAAAACTTTACATACCAAACGCATGGAATGATCTAATTTAATAGTATTTCATGAACCAAACAATCAATATGGGTCATTGTAACATTAAGTAACATACCAAACTCCTGGTATGTTACAAACATACACTGTATAACATTTTTCCAGACAGATACGTTTCAAAAATAAAAAAACTTTACGTACCAAATGCCTAGAATGATCTAATTTAATATTATTTTATGAACCAAACAATCAATATGAGTCAGTGTAAAATTAAGTAACGTACCAAACTCCTGGTACATCACAAAGACACATTTATAGCATTTTTTCAAACAGATGCTTTTCAAAAATAAAAATTTTATGTACCAAACTATCAATACATGTCAGCAAAACATTAAATGACGTACCAAACTCTTGTTACATTACAAAGTTGCGTCCAATAATGTACCAAACTAAAAATGTTAACTGGTAAATTTGAGCCAACGCACAAACATAAATAATATGGAACAAAGTCAACTTATATTCTCAGCAGAGCCAAAATAGCATTTTGGCGTGGGAAAATAAAATTATTAATATCCTTAAATTCAAATCCTTATGATATTCAACAATCAATATTCTTCTCAAATTAAAATTCACTAGAAAAATAACATTATTAATATCCTTAAATTCAAATCCTTCTAATATTCAACAATCAGTATTCTTCTCGGATTAAAACTCTGAGACATTAGTTAGCAAGAGTCTAGGAACCTTTCGTGCATTTTGGTGTGAAGAAAATGGATACGGGAAACATATATGTTAAAGGCCTTGGCAAAATATGTAATTTAGGTACATTACAATGGGTTAATTAAAATACACATGGTATCAAAATTGTAGGAAAATATTTAATCAAATTGTTAAAATGAACATATATTTAATTTAAGAAGTCTAAAAATGAGAGATCTATATCAAAACGTCCTTTTTAAAATTCTAACTCATAAAGTCACATCAACCAATTAATAAAAAAGCAGCAGTTGTTCCGTCCACTGAAAAGAACTGTTACACCCACCACAAGTGACATGGACAGATTTTGTTTATATTATATCATGAACCAAATGATTAATATTTTGTTTATATTATATCATGAACCAAACGATCAATATGAGTGGGTGTAACATTAAGTAACGTACCAAACTCCTGGTACATTACAAACACACATTATATAATGTTTTTCCAGACAAATACATTTCAAAAATAAAAAACTTTAGGTACCAAACACCTGAAATGATCTAATTTAATATTATATCATGAACCAAACGATCAATATGAGTCAGTGTAACATTAAGTAACGTACCAAACTCCTGGTACATTACAAAAACACTGTATAACGTTTTTCCAGACATATATGCTTCAAAAAAAAAAAAAACTTTACATACCAAACGCATGGAATGATCTAATTTAATAGTATTTCATGAACCAAACAATCAATATGGGTCATTGTAACATTAAGTAACATACCAAACTCCTGGTACATTACAAACACACATTGTATAACATTTTTCCAGACAGATACGTTTAAAAAATAAAAAAACTTTACGTACCAAACGCCTGGAATGTTCTAATTTGATATTATTTTATGAACCAAACAATCAATATGAGTCAGTGTAAAATTAAGTAACGTACCAAACTCCTGGTACATCACAAAGACACATTTATAACATTTTTTTTCAAACATATGCTTTTCAAAAATAAAAATTTTATGTACCAAATTATCAATATATGTCAACATAACATTAAATGACGTACCAAACTCTTGTTACATTACAAAGTTGTAGTCCAATAATGTACCAAACTAAAAATGTTAACCGGTACATTTGAACCAACACACAAACATAAATAATATGGCACAAAGTCAACGTATATTCTCAACAGAGCCAAAATTGCATTTTGGTGTGGGAAAATAAAATTATTAATATCCTTAAATTCAAATCCTTCTGATATTCAACAATCAGTATTCTTCTCCAATTAAAATTCACTAAAAAAATAACATTATTAATATCCTTAAGTTCAAATCCTTATTGTAACAACCCGTTCCGGAATTTACGGAAGAAAATGGGTATTTTTATATTTTCACTAAGTTTGGGAATACCTTCCTTTTTAAAATTGTTTTTGATCCTTAATTGGTGAGCCCAAGGGGCCCACCCCCTGTCTTGTTTCCGGTTCCCTTTCCCTTTTCCTTTCTTTTGTTTTTTTCTGAAAAGTCTCTCTTCTCTCTTCTCTCTTTCTTCCTCTGATTTCTCCATCCTTCCCCCTCTCGGTGCTATTTCTCCGAGCATAACACACCCACACACACACACACACACACCCATGCTCACGCCTATAACTCTTTTCTAACCCCGTGGTTGTGTTTTGGACGTCAAACCACGAAGAAACCACCTCGGGAGACATTTCTCAGTTTTCCGGCGAGCACCGCCCCTTTCGAGGCGATTTCCGGCCAAACCACGGCGAGTTGGCCGGCGTGCGAGGTATCAATCTCTTCGTCTCGCTGAGTACTACAACTTTCCTTTTTGTTTCACCTAATTTCATTGAGTATTGAATAAGTTATACTCATTTGAATCTTACCCAGTTTCCGGCGACCTCAGTGACTTTCGAGGTGTTTTCCAGCCAAACCACGGAGAGTTAGATGTCGTGTGAGGTACCATTCTCTTCGTCTCTTTGAGAACTACGATTTTCATTTTTGAATCACTTGATTTCGTCGAGTATTAACAAAGTTATGGACGTTCAAAGTTTGTCTAAATTCCGGCCGAATTCCGGCCTTCTTCTCCGGCGTGAAACCCAGCCCAAGAAAACACCCAGGCCTTCAGGCCGTTTCCTTTCCCCACGGGCCTCAGGCCTGTTTTGGTATTTGGCCCAAAACCCTAACCCTTTCTGTTTTTATTTTTATTTTTGTTTACTTTAAAACCCCAAAGGCCTTAGGGCCGTGTGAACCAAGCCCAAAACCCTTTTTAATTGGGCCATTGGGCCGTGAGGTTAAAGCCCAAACCCAACCCACCTAAAACCTAAACCCAATTACCCTAACCCAAAACCCTAAAGCCCAAACCCGTGACCCTGACCCGTTGACCCGGACTTTGACCCGTAGACTCTGACCCGGACTCGTTGACTTTGACCTCGGGTTGACTTTTTGTGTTTTCGTGCGGGACCCCTCCTAGGCTAATTTCGACGTCCTGAACCCGTTTCCGATGTCCGTTTTCCCAAATTTAATCGTTTGAGTAGAGTTTGACTAAATGTACCGTTTAGGTGCTTAGGGGCAATTATTGATGGCGTTTCCTTCTTCGCTAGATGACGTGGCTTTCGACGGCGAGGTACTGTGAGTGGACCCCTTCTAAAAATGCATGTTTTAATGGTAGAATTGCATACACAGAAAAGCATGACTTTACGATTATGTTTTATGAAACGTTTTGAGATAATATGCTTACTGAGGCTAGTTTGAATTATTACTATTTTTCCTATAACCCATGTTCTTGTAGAATATCTGATGGATGACAATATGATATTTAGAACATGTTTAGAACACCTCTTTATAGTATAGATGATGGATGACTTTATACTATGAAGTTGATTTTCAATATATGTATGTTCACTGGTTTTGTACTTACCTAGTGGTCCTTTCCGCTACGGGACGTAGGGATAGATCCGGTCCGTCCCGGGCGACGGTTTGGTGTTGGCATAGGGCCTGGAGTGTGTTTTCCTCTGACTGTCTGCTCAGAGACGGGGAGCCGGCACGGGGCCTGAAGTGTATTTTCCTCTGACTGTGTGCTCAGAGACGGGGAGCCGGCATGGGGCCTGAAGAGTTATATCAGACATTCACTAGTGTTTATTATTTATGCAAATTATGATTTGAGACATTGCACGACATGCTAGGTTTCGGAAAACCTATGTTTATCATTATATATAAGTGTTTTCATAAAACCTGGGGGTTAGTATGTTGATAACTGTTTTATTATATATATATATATATATCAACTTGGTCCACTCATGTTTGTTTTGCGCCCCCTTCAGGACTTAGAATCGAGGCATACAATCCCGACGTCCAGGCACTTCCGCATCGGCATCTTCGAGTCTTCTTGGTGTAGGACCCACTCCTTGGTTTCTTTCAATTTTATATTATTTTTCTTTTAGTGTTCTAGATTAGTGGTGTGCTCTGAACACGGTCCTTATTTGCATATTGTTTATTCTTTTATATTTATAAACCTTATTTATCCCTTGTTTTCAGCATTTGTACTCAATAAATGGCTTTCGTCACCCTCAGGTGTCGGCCAGCACGTGCCTATCCTGGTATTCGGGGAATATCGGGGTCGGGGCGTGTCACTTATGATATTCAACAATCAATATTCTTCTCGGATTAAAACTCTAAGACATTAGTTAGCAAGAGTCTAGGAACCTTGATTGCATTTTGGTGTGAAGAAAATGGATACGGAAAACATATATGTTAATGGCCTTGGCAAAATATGTAATTTAGGTACATTACAATGGGTTAATTAAAATACATATGGTATCAAAATTGTAGAAAAATATTTAATCAAATTGTTAAAATGAACAAATGTTTAATTTAAGTAGTCTAAAAATGAAAGATCTATATCAAAACGCCCATTTTAAAATTATAACTCATAAAGTCGCATCAACCAATTAATAAAGAAGCAGCAGTTATTCCGTCCATTGAAAAGAACTGTTACACCCACCACAAGAAATAGCCAACGTTTTATTTGCTTTGTAATTTAATTTTAGAATGTCATAAAACAAAATGGTAACTGAATGTTATCAAATGCTTGCGATTATGAGTAATCGTGACATGGACAGAATTATTCACGTCAAAGCAGAAGTAATTGTGTTATTCTTATGGAATGAGAATCCTCAAATTATGTCTGTTCATCGTATATCGTGCGATCAGTTTTCATCAAGTACTATTCATATTTAATTTTAAATAATAATATTTAAAATAATTTATGACCGCATGATGTACAGTGAACGGACATGATTTGAAAATCCAGAGAAGATCCTCATTCATTCTTATGAAAGCTCTGATTTGTATCCTAAATATTATTTACAAGAAATGTATTCTACCTTCCAACTATAACCTCTCGTTGGCTTCTTTAAAATATTTATAAACTATATATTAAAGTTCTCAATAATATTACAAAGGAATGAGGGACCAAGAAATAATTAGAAGCTTAATTCCTGCAAAAAATATTACACTTTAATAACAGCTTTCCTGCAAAAAATAAAACGAATACATCTAATAACTTGGTTTCATCACAAAAATAAAAAGCCCAATGGGACATTCTGGCCCAAATCCTCAAGCCCAACAGACTTCAAGTCTTCAAAAACTGAGCTAAGAGCAACTAATTAACTTTGTGAAATTTCAAGTACAATGCAACTAAGGAATATCACACACACTGATCATTTTCAAGTAAAAAATTTCGAAACAGAAACTGTACAATTTGCTCTTACAATTCATAGTTTTATTCCGAGAGCACTGTCTATTCTTCACCCACAAGAAATTACACCGGAGCTGCTAAACAATGTAAAACCACTGCAAAAACAAATGCCAACATATCTGCAGGACAGAAGACTGAGCAGCACTGAGTATGTCAAAAAGTGACGGATGATCAGTCGATCATCTTGTATTCCTTCCGGTCTTTCATTATCCTCAGCCCGACATATCTGCCAAAATTGGATCAAACAAAGTAGTCAGTTTTCAAGAACATTTCATTGTGCACAACTACAAATGCAATGGCTTTGTTAGCAGTGCTTTGAGGATAAACTTACCTCCCAAGCATCATAAGGGTAGCCTGAGGATTTGTCCCAGGTGATATACCGAATGTTGATCCATCGACAACTCTGAGTGCTTCAGTACCAATGACCCGGAAATCACCATCAACCACCTTTCCTATCATGCATCCCCCATGGTAGTGCCATATGGTGCTAACAGTGCGCCGGCAGAAATCTGCCATCAGCTCAAAGTTTGATTGGTCTACAGGCAATGCAGGTCCCACAAACCTAAAGTCTTTGTTCCCAAACCAGCCCTGGAACTTGAAATCCTCCATAGACCTGGTCTTGAGTATATCACCAATCTTGCGCGTCCCATTCACACACCTATGCACATCCACCGGGTTGCTGAAGTAGTTGAATCGAACAATTGGGTTCACGTTGACATCTGTTGAAGCCAACCTCAGAGAACCAGCTGAGGTTGGCCCTATGGTTTTCTCCATGAGGGTTGCCACAGTGAGGTAGAGAGGCGCAGATGGCGTCCGAATGAACACGGACCTTGCAGGAGATGCAAAAGGGATAACATTGGAGGCTGCTTCAATGTAGGCTCCTGATTCAGTAATTCCCACAACCTGTATCAGTGAGTGCTCCATTGGGATTGGTGGCACAATTGAGATACCATTTCTCGGATTATCGTAGAGATACTGCCCAACATAAGAAAGATGATGAGCCACTGGGATCCCCCATGAAGAAAGATACGGCCTCGGGCCAATACCACTCAGAAGAAGCAGCTGCGGACTTCCAATGGCACCAGCTGAGACAATTACCTCACCATGTTCACGTAACACAGCATGGTGATACCTCCCGATGCTGTCACGAAAAACAACCCCCACTGCAGACTGCCTAGACGCTGGAGATGGCCTAGTTGAAGCCAACAGAATCCTCTCCACACTGGCATGAGTCACAACTTTGATGTTCAGTGGTTTTGCATAATTGAGAAGATCTGCAGCACTGTGTCTCCTTCCCAAAGTGTCAAATGTTGAACCACCAATCTTGGTCCCCACCACATGATCCAAATTGAATCCATTGTAGGGATCAACGCCAGCTTCCAATAACCCGTCTCGAACTGCTGATTGCCAAGTCCTCAGCTCTGGCCGAAACACAATTGCCCTTTCAACCCACTCGTATGACTCATTCACCATTCGGAGATCCCAATCGACACTGGTTTTCGTGTAAAAGTCTTGATCTGCACGGCTGTAGAAACCAGCATTTATGGCACTGCTGCCTCCAAGAATGCGGCCTCGGACATTTGCAACTCCTTCTTCAGATGTGAAGGCTTGAGTAGGCGAGTCAAAGGAGTTGACATCCATGAGTGCGGCCAAGAAACCTTCTTTGGTCATCAAGTTTCGATTTCCATAAGCAACCCCACCCCGTTCGAGCAAGAGCACTCGAAATCTAGATGATAATGTCGCAGCCAAGGGGCACCCAGCAGTGCCACCTCCTACAATAATGTAGTCATAATAATCTTCTGTTGGAAAATCGGTGGCGTTGACAACAAATTTGAGGTAACTTGGCTCTGCAAAAAGAACACAGAAGAATCAGACAATGTCAGGTTCATAGAGGCATCAAAGCAAACGTATACGGTACAGAAATCGCCCTCTGTTTGGTTACCCAGAAAACTCATAGCAAAAACACGAAATTTCAGTAACTTGGCTTTGTAAAACAACAGAGAAGAAATTGTCCTCTGTTTGGTAACCCAGAAAACTCACATAAAAAATAAAAAAAAAATTCCAAGAAATGAAAGCATGCGACATGGAAATCAAACTTATAGCTGTCGACAAAAAAACAGAGGAGAAATTAACCCTTTTTGATTGCCCAGAAAAAATAAAGCAAAAATACGAAATAAAATTAACTTTCTTGAATGAGGTCACTGGATTAGAAACATCAAAAACCCATAAAAACCCATAAAACTTTCTCGCATTTTTATTCAGATACTAAACAGAACCAAATTGAGAACGGGTTTCAGAAACATCAAAAACCCATTAAACCCAGAGAGAAAGAAAAGAAAATCCATATGTGGGCCTAAATCTTTAACCCCAAGAAAGGCTCAGAGTTTCGTTAGATTCACTAAATCAGAATAGAGAAGCTCAATCCACTGTTTGGTTTCCAAGAAAAAACAGAAGAAAAATGAAAACTTTGCAGCATTTCAACCACGATTGCATTCCCCATCCCAATTTCTTGCATGCATTCAGAAATTTACGCCAAAAAAAATGAAGGAATTCGTACGAATCGAAAGAAAAAAAGAGAGAGAATTTCAGTTACCCTGATGAGAGCGGTGCGAGCTGCGCGTCCGGGCGTCGGCGACAATGGCGTTGAGAAACACGAAGAAGAACGCCAAGTGTCGAAGGTAGAACGAAATGGGCCTCGGCATTGTTTGGATTTTCCCAGCGTTTCTTGGAGGAGAGAGAATTTTCCCGGTGTTTCTTGGAGGAGAGAGAGAGGGAGGAAAGGAGCTAGAGAGAGAAGGACTGTTTCTCTGCAGAAGTAGTAGAGAGGAAGAGAGTGCCTTTCTGGTTAAACATTCAGACGGATGATCGTTATTTAGCGGCAAAGAGCGTTAATCCCCTGCGCCCGTGAGCAAGAGACCATGTGAATAACCGGATCACCAGCCGTTCATTATGCGGATCCCACTTCTCAAGAAATCGACGGGTAAAAGTAAATTCGTATCAAGGGTGGGGTCGACGGAATAACTGCCTAATTGGATATCTGCCGTTAAATACGAAAATGCTGTCGTAGTTGCAATTCAACAGATTCTGAGAACCGAAACGACGGCGTATAAAAGCAAAAACAAGTCATCGCACTTTCACTCATTGGCCGATAGACTCGTCAGATAAGAGGCCTCTCAGAGCGAGCTAAACATCCAGCGCAAGAATTTCAGGTAATCTTATTATTTTTATTTGGTTAATAAATTCATGCAATTTCTAAGTTTTGAAGTTTAGCTGATCAATTGCACCTGCAAAAGATTTGAACTTTGGATAACAAATTTAGGGTTTATATGTTTTAAGGGAAAATTTATGAACTTTGAGTAAATTTTGATTTGTTATGTTAATTAGCTGTGTGAAATAAACAATCCAAGGGCGGGAAATAAACAAGGGTATGCGAAAATCACTTCCCTAATTGAAAAATGATGAAGCTTTATCCTTCGTATGATTTCGGTTTCATTTAAGGTGTGAATTCTGATGTGTGTTATTGTGAAGAGAAGATTGAGTGGTTGTTTTTGTTACTATTTTCTGGTTTTCAGTCCAGATGGATCTTAATGATCTCAATAAGGTGTGGGAAATCAAACCACTAAAGAAAATTGGGGAAGAGGATGCAAGGGAAATACTTGAGAAGGTAGCGAAACAAGTGCAGCCGATAATGCGCAAACGTCAATGGAAAGTCAAAGTGCTTTCGGAATTCTGGTAGTGTATGTTTGTTCTTCTCTTACCATGATTTTTATGTGTGTTGTGATGTATATTTACCGCTGTCGGTCTGCAACTTTGAAATGCAGTCCTGCCAATCCTGCTCTTCAGGGGCTCAATGTAGGAGGAGGTGTTGAAATTAAGCTCAGACTGCGGAGGCCGAACAGTGATTGGGTTTTCTACCCGTATGAACAGATCCTTGATACAATGCTGCATGAGCTCTGCCACAACGAACATGGTCCTCACAATGCTGACTTTTACAGACTTTTGGATGAGATCAGAAGGGTAATTATCTTAATCCCCCTTTCATGGTGTTTTTCATTGTTTTCTTGTTTTCTTCTAATGTTTTGCTTATGAAAACTAATGGCCCTTGTAAGAGTATCTTCCTTTGAGAACCTTCTGTCGTGTGCAGTACTACTTCTATGCCGTTAGATTGTTAAGAACTGCCTTGAATATGGTTTATATATAAATGCAAAGCTTACATCTGACTGAAAGTAGCTTCCTATTTTATTTGAAAGCCGTCCTAGCTGATAGAATTCTTTAATTTTCGATGTAAGATACAGATATAGAATTGTCTTATTCAGTTTTCACTTGTATAAGAAAGGTCATCTTAATCTTAAGGATTAGATGCGGTGTTAAGAAATTCTTAGTCACTATTGTGACTACCTATGAGCACATTTCTGTCTAGAATTCTTTCCTAAATTACTGCAACTCAAAAACAACCACTTTTCGGAATGTCCTATGAAGCCTTGTTGAATGGTCATACTACTTATGCATGTATACAATCACGGGACCTACATACCTGCAGTGCATTTGTATATCAATGCGCGTGCTTCTTGTATAATATAAGGGAAGTCTGGTATATCTTCACTTGAATAGGAATATGCATTTTCATATACTTGACGGTATCTGACTACATTGTCTTGGACAATTGTGGGTCTGGAATCGTTTATAGAACTCTGTTTCATCACAGTCCATATTTCTGAAATATCATGCATAACCTGTTCCTAGATGGCCTTAATTATTTAAGCTTTAAAAAGCACAAGAAGCTATTAAATAATATGATCCAATATTGTTTCCCCTTCTAATTTCATTTGTGTTTCATTCTTTAGTTTATTAATTATCATCGTCCTTACCCTCTGTTCTGATCATATGGGGTGACCCACATGAATTCTTGTCTTCCGTCATTTTAAAAAACGTCCAGGTATCTCCTTATAAATATAATATTTAGGTTTAATTATAAGCTCTAAAAGGCTTATGCAAAGCGTTTCAAGATTTTGCGTGATGATTTGTTGCAGATTTATCCCTGGACAAAAAGTTCCCATCAAGTCCTAATACTTTTAAAGGTTTATTTGTTATTGTCTACCTTGTAATTTCTGTTGTTGCTCTGAATTGAAACTTTTTGTAACATGTTGTTCCATAACGTATTGTCTACCTTGTAATTTCTATACTTTATGGACGGTGGTCTATCACTAATTTGGTCCCTGGTTTTCTGCAGGAATGTGAGGAACTGATAGCTAAGGGGATTACGGGCACCGGGCAAGGATTTGATCTTCCTGGAAGACGTTTGGGTGGTTTCTCCCGTCAAGCCCCTCTGTCATCTATTCGCCAGACTGCCTTGGCTGCTGCTGAAACCAGAGCACGCCGTGGAGCGTTGTTACCATCAGGGCCTAAGCGTTTAGGTGGCGATAGTAACATTAAGGCAGCTTTGAGCCCAGTACAAGCTGCTGCTATGGCTGCAGAAAGGAGACTGCATGATGATTTATGGTGTGGGTCCAAGTCTTTGGAGGGTGACATTGAAGTACAGGGGAACGTTGGAACTTCTCAAAGGCCAGAACCGTTCACATTTACTGATGGTGTCTCTACCCAGACTAATATTAAACTGAAGCCAGGTCAGGAAGAAATGGACGATCAAGCAAAGTGGAAATGCAGTATGTGCACTTTATTAAATAAGGTAATGTTATTCTATGCATAGTTTTGTCAGAAATTTGAATACAAAATACCTTCTCTGTGTGTGTGTGTGTGCGCGCGCGCGCGAGTGCATGCTGTAGAGTATACGTGATCATCAACGTGCATTCTAATGCTTTGAAGTTGTTTCAGCCATTGACATTGAGGTGTACAGCCTGCGGGACGCTAAAAGAGGACCTGAAGTATAAGGTTTGGTCTTGCAAATTTTGTACCCTAGACAACAAAGTCGAGCTAGATAGATGCTTAGCTTGCAGAGAATGGAGATACTCGTCCGGTCCTCCTGTCCCTACCCGTGGACCTTACGTTGGTACATGAGAAAGAGTGGATTCTGATCAGCTGGGGACTCTTGATGAGTTATACTGAATGATCTTATGTACACACTTTAACAACTGCACATGACATGAATATGTTTATTATAGTGATCTAATTTGATATGTACAGATTGTGTTTGAGTTATATAATATTAATCCTTTAAGGAGTGTTTGTGAATGTGTTGGGCGGAAAAATGGTTGGTTATTCCGCCGGAAAATTGTTTCTCAGTTCGGTGGCCCTGGAATGATAGTTGGTTATGCCGTTTATAACAGTAGTATCTTGTTTTCAGTAAGCGTCGGGAAAGGATTTACATTCCTTGCTTTTCACGTAACTGATCAGAAATGGCATTCCGTGCTGTACCTGATTATCGCAGGGGACTTTATCCTTGCCGCGGGCGGGCTGTGGTCGAAGGCGGTCTTAGCTATTGTCCATCTGGGTTGTGAAGAGACGGTTATCGAATTTTCCTTCGACTGCAGTCTGCAGTAACTATACTATATGCTCGCCGGAGATGTTAGAGGAGCATGGACGTGGTTCTGAGTATTTAGTTCATTTGGGGAACTAGGAATTTTATCTGGCCCGGAGTTCCGATGTGATTGTACGCCAATCTCTGTCGATCAAGACGTTCAAAATTTTATCTTCCCTTCCCTTCCCTGTTCATCTATGAGCTCGTACCAAAATTCTCGAGGCCACACACCCACCACCGCCACCGCGGCCACCACCGCCACCACTCTTTTCCATCGAAAAACGCTTCAGCAAGTCGTCTCTCTTAGCTCGAGTGCTATATTTAACAGATGCCATATTACTCGAATCGAGATGGGCTCAAGCAATGGGAATGAGGCTAAACGAAGGTGGAAATGCATGGATTCAACTTTTGGTTCACCAAGACTTTTTGTCATTTCAAAATCTTCTGAAATGTTTTCTTTTTACGTGTATAAAGACTTACTTGCTAGAGAGACTATCGTTTTAAACCACATGATGTGGTTGTTAACGGTTGGTTTTCTCTTTTAAATGATATTTTTACTTTAAATTACATTAAGACGATGAAGAAAGTTGAGTTATACCATAAAACCAATTGATAATATGAAGAGTAGTCTTAACATCTTATGTCCTCACATTCTCACATGCCCTCTCCTATATAGCGAATTTTCAAGCCTAACACGTGGATAAAACAAACGGGGTGACGTGTTAGTCGTTAAGCTTTACACGAATGACAACCTGCTCTAATACCATAAAGAAAATGAGATTTCATCATAAAACCAATTAGCAGTATGCGAATAGCCATATTACAATAGGAACATGCAAGGTCCATCCTCCAATTAATATGAGATTTATTCTCAATAGACAAGAGTGAAATTTTTTAAACATAGCACGCAATGGGTTGACAAAGATTATCTTAATCACCAGGACAATCAATTTGATTTTGTTTTTATGAGATTCAAAATCATGAAATCGTATATTGCATTAAACTATTATATTCACTCGTATACATACTTGGTCAACTTAATGTGTAACTGTGGTGATTGTTTTACGCTACTTTACTTTTCATTTTTTTTCAAATTTATTGGTTCTTATTTTATTGTCTTGTGGGTAACGGACATTAGTTTGGAGAGGAACTCAATGTTTTGTTTTTGGTAAAGAAAGGAACTCAACGTTTGATTGGTACAAAAATGTCAAAATTTCATCTTCTACGAATAGACCAACCCAATGTATACGATAGCATGCATTCATTTCCACATACAGAAACAAATGTACCAATCCAAGCATATACTATTCTAATTTCCGTCTTTCGGTTTGAAATTTTTTTTTTCGTGTGACACGAAAACATCGTGTTATCAGTATCATTTTTTAACACATATTTATTAGTATTATCGTTTAGTATGACTATCTTACTGTCATATTATGTTACTTAACTGCGTTTTATAATATGGTTAAACAACATGAATCAACATTGTTAGTTCAACGACATATCAACTATATCATTCACTCATAATATAACACTTAATTAGAAACATCAGATGACGTTACGGTCTTCACGTCCAACAGTTTTTTCTTTTGTCGATTACATAAAATTATTATTATCAAGTGCTACTTAACCTATCCTTATGCATATCTTCTTTTTCCATTAATATAATCTAAATTGGGTTTAGACTTGGGATTACGATTAGGATTTGCCTCTAATTAAAAAGATTAGAATAATAGCCACCAACCATGTGAAAAACACACAATTATATACAGCTGTGCTGGAGGCTGGAGGGCTTCTATTTTCTCTTGGCTTGCTTGACGGGTTTGTTTTGTACAAGCAACAGAAACATCAAACAAGAAGATGCTAGGAAATGCAGAAGCTCTGATCTTTCAATGGAACGAAAGCGCCCAGCAAACTACCAAGAAACACCCAAAAATAATGGTAGGCAGGGCGCAAGGGCTGACTTGATGGAACTCAAAGGCGAAAGGTGGGGCTTTAAGTTGGAGAAAGCAAAGAAAAATCTGACAAACCCAAAAAAAAAAAGTCCACTGCTTTTGTCACATACGGACACAAACTTACACGTATAATTGTCAAATGGCTGTCTTGTTCTCTACTTCTCCAAACCATACACACATCTTTTTCTTTACCAACACATTGGTGGGATTTTTCCGTCGTGATTCGAAGTATTCTATGTTCTACAATTTTTGCGTGTTTCAATACACTTGATGTAAAAGAGAGAAGCAAACCTTGACTTATGTTTTAGATCAAAAGGACATCTCCGATAGAAGAGTTAAATTTGAGAAGATAAAACGACGTTTGAGCTCCCAATTTGCACTTCATAAAATGGAGAGGTCAAGAGTTGTTTTAGCAACTTCGGTCATATGCTCTATTTACAATTCCTTTTTTGCTTTGGAAGGATGCTTATTTAGTTGAATCTGATCTACTCAGTAGTCACAAAAAATGTACAAAAAATAATTTATATTATGAATTTATAATGTATGAAATTAGATTTGGATGGACCCGGCCGAGATCATAATTGGGCGGGGCTTTTATACAGGCTTACAAATATACATAACCAATGACGAAATATTGTAAGAAAAAATTATTAAATAATGATTAATGCATAATCCTTAATTATTAGCATAAGTAAAGATTCTGATTAGTATCTGTCGACTAGGCAGTACTAGTTTCATTCCGACCAATGATGCTGCAGCACCAATAAACTGGGCCCCACGTAATCGCATGTGGGCCCATTAATATCGGTGTGGGGCCCCACCCACTCAAAAGAACGAACCGGTTCCGAACTCGAAACCAAATTAACCTTGCTTTGACCGCTGGCGGGTAACCCAAAGACAATAACAACCTTTTTATTTAATTTTAATTTTTTTCCCTCCTCCACTCTCTGTTCCCGGGTTCATGTGAACTCACGAACCAAACTTGCAGAATTGCGCTGTTACGTGTTGTACGCTGTCAGGGCCAAAGGGTAAAATAGGTACAGGGGTACAACAGTGTAAGGCAATAACAATGGGCCTCAACGCACCCGATTATGCTGTCTAAATCATTTTTCTTAGTATTTTCAGGGAAAATCACTCGCGGACCATTTAAAGCATCTCTAACAAAAATGTGAAAAAATGAATGTCAAATGTTACTTTGATAACTAATGTTGTAATATTAGTTTTTCTCCTTCTTCAGCCCATATGTTTTTCTATTGTAAATGCACAACCCATTTTCAAAAAATATTAATTAAAATAATTTTTAAAATTTATAATGGGTGAATTAATAAGACCTACACCATAAAATAATTAAAAGTTGATTGACAGCATTTTTGGACCCTTTTTCTACTTTCACATTTAATTGCGTTGCATTCCACTTAAAATTAAACATATACTTTAAAGCTAAATTTTATTATTATTATTTAACAAGCGATTTCTAATGACATAAAATAAATGCTTAAATGTTACAATGGTTCATGTGTTTTAGTTATTGAGTCAATTTAGTCCCCGTGTTTTCAATTTGGCCAATTTGGTCATTATGTTTATCTTTGTTAGCCAATTAAAGACATTTCTATCTAATTTATGTAGAAAATTATTATAAACTTATTTAATTCATTTAAAATATTTAAAAATGAAATAAAATTAAAAATTAAAAGAAAAATTATTCTCCTCCCAACTCCTCGACCGCCTTCCTAACATTACCCCCTCTCTTTTCTATGTCACAACCTTAATAATTTTTCGGATTAAAATTTTTGTCTCTTATATGTTTTATTTCTCATTGATTTGCATTTGTATGTAAAGAGAAAAAATAATTATATCTCATATAGTTTTTCTTATGAACTTTTTAAAAGAGAATTTTTTTTTTTTTTGTTAAACGATAAATTTTGTTAGATTAGCCACCAATGTGATTTGAACCCATGCCGTCATGCAATGACTTAACACATTTCTACCACTGTGGTAAATGGCCAATTGCTTTTAAAAGAGATTGAACGAAATGTCATTAATTAGCTAAAAGAGACAAACAAGATGACTAAATCAGCCAAATCGAAAACATAGATACTAAATTGATCACAGGTGGACTATTTTGATATTTAAGCCTAAAATAATAATAAAACTACAAAACCCAAAAATATTCGACGGTCCCACCACCACAGACACCTGCAATATCTGATTGGTCCTTGTCTCCCACTCTCTCCATCAGCGCGTGGGCCTTAATTCTCGATTCCATCTTTCTCTGGGCCTCTTTGCTTTTTAATTTACATGTTTTTAATTTATTTTAATTATTGAGAAGAGAAAGCTCCGGTTTGTTCCTTCCTTTTTCATTTTCTCGCTGTTTCCTCCTCTTTTCCTCGCACAAAGAAGTCTCCGATTCTCGGAACAAAAAATCAAATAAAATATTTATAAAATTAAAAAAAAGGAGAAAAACGACATCAATCAATCACTCAACCAATCAACGAAACAAACGATGACTCGTGATCCTCACGACCTCCATCATCGTCGTCCTCCTCATTAACCCAAAAGCCCCTCCTTCCCTCCCTCCTCCCTCCCTCCCTCCAAAAGAAATCGCGATTTCGACTCGGAGCTCGGAAACTGCGTCGTTTCAAACAAGTAGTACAGTCGTTGCTGTCGTCATCCGATCATGAGGCCGATTCAGCCGCCGTCCGGAACGAACCCAGCAGTGGTGGCCCCACCACCGAGGCGGGACAACCAGAGACGACGCCGTCACGACCTAACTCTACCGCTACCTCAGCGGGATACCTCGCTTGCAGTACCGCTCCCTCTCCCTCCGCCCGGTCCGAGCTCGGCCCAGTCGTACTCGGCCCACAGCGCGGCCCAGCAGCTCATCAACTTCTCCGAGCTCGAGCGCTCTAACCGCATCGGGAGCGGAACCGGAGGCACCGTCTACAAGGCCATACACCGCCCGACGGGCCGGGTCTACGCGCTTAAGGTGATTTACGGCAACCACGATGACGCCGTGCGCCGCCAGATCTGCCGCGAGATCGAAATACTCCGCGACGTCGATAACCCCAACGTCGTCAAGTGCCACGACATGTTCGACCACAACGGCGAGATCCAGGTCCTGCTCGAGTACATGGACGGCGGCTCGCTGGAGGGCCAGCACATCAGGAACGAGAAGGCCCTCTCGGATTTGGCCAGGCAAATCCTCAGCGGCCTCGCCTATCTCCACCGGCGGAAGATCGTCCACCGCGATATCAAACCCTCGAATCTTTTGATCAACGCGAGGAACCAAGTCAAGATCGCCGATTTCGGAGTGAGTCGGATTCTGGCTCAGACCATGGACCCCTGCAATTCTTCCGTCGGGACCATCGCATACATGAGTCCGGAGAGGATCAACACCGATCTCAATCACGGCCAGTACGACGGCTACGCCGGCGATATATGGAGCCTTGGGGTCAGCATATTGGAATTTTACATGGGTCGGTTTCCGTTCTCGGTGGCGCGAGGAGGCGATTGGGCTAGCTTAATGTGGGCTATTTGTATGTCTCATCCGCCTGAAGCTCCGCACAGTGCTTCTAGAGAGTTCAGGCATTTCATTGCTTGTTGCTTGCAGAGAGAGCCGTCCAAGAGATTGTCGGCGGCGCAGTTGTTGCAGCACCCTTTTATCTCCGGCAATGGCGGTGGCCAGCCCCAGCAACCCCATCAGAATCTTCACCATCTGCTGCCTCCACCGAGGCCTCTTTCTTCTTAGCTCAAATAGTGTACTTTCTTCTACCTTTGGTTTCGCTGCCCAATTACTGTCGGCCGTTGGTTTCTTTCTTTCTTTCCTTTTTTATGATAATCATAATGATCATATGATGATTTTGTGTTTTTGCTGTTCGATTTGGAGAAATTGGGGAAATGGGTTGCCTTTGTTTTCTAGTTTTACCTCCTAATTGACTTTAATTTTTGAGTAATTAGACCCCTTTTAGATATTATGTGATTGATTTGTGTGTAATTATGTCTCATTGGGCATTGGATATTGGCTTCTGCAAATGTTTTTCCATTTTTAGTTAAACTTTTTTGTTGGGTTTTCCTGGGGAAAATCAAATGTTTGTTTTTTTGATAGAGGAAAGCGTTAATCTTTTAGGGTTGGATTAGATTTTGCCCTAGGTAGTTCATATCCGTGCACACAGATCCATATCATCAGTCTCATAGAGGAGAGTTTACATGGAACTGGGAAGCTGCAGCTTTTACCTTTTCTTTTACATCTCCTTCTCTCTTTCTGTCTGGATGGGTTTGTGTGTGTGATCAGGGAGAAGAACTTTTATGCAACAAGGACACCAAGGTGGTGCCCCGAATCAGTCACGCAATGCCATTTGGTAGAAAGTTAAAACTTATGGCATCGCGTGATAGATTTGGGGTATCGTCACCCGGTTGCATGTAAGTTTGAGTGGGTTGCATTTTCCTGAACTGTTAATGAGTATTACACTGGAATTGATAATTAATGAGCCTTTTAGTAGCGTGTTGAGCAGAGAGTAGTTGGTAGGGTTTGAACAAAAAAAGCTTTGGATTTATGAGTTAGATGCTTCTCTTTGTATGGAAGGACATGTTAATAATGGAGGGCACTGGCGTGTGATGAGGATTTATTTGTTCTTTGCCCCCTCCATCATCAAGGCTGTCAATATTCGTTTCTCTTTCTTTATCAGTGAAATCAGTGGTGTAATTCTATTATTTATATATGTTTATATATATTTTGAACACAAGTGAATATTCTGCACTAATCTACAGAAAAAGAGAGAGAGAGGGAAATATTCGAATCCGGAAATTGTCGGTTTAAGAGAAAGATCATAACTATTAGGGCAATCCACCACTAATGATTTGATTTCTCTTTTTATATTTATTTGCTGCTGTACGATTAGGTACTCGTAACTCATTTGCTTCTGCAGCATTTTGATTAAATTTGCATGCATAAGCATTTACTGTTTGGGACAATACTATAGGCCTAATTGGATAAATAGTCTTCGTGATAATACGGTATTCGAAAGATAGTATCTGAGCTAAAAAAATCAGACGTAAAACTCTTGCAATGAAGTCCATTATGAATTAAGCCAAAATCAAAATTTCCGTCAATTTCTCCGTTCAGCTTCCTTTATTTCTAGAGGGGTTAGATTGTGCAACCTCTTCAACGAGTTTCTCATCAGTGTTGGTTAAGAAACTTACTAGCTGAATCTAAACTAAGAACAAGCTTGAACTCCAACAATCTTATAAGAGCAACAGTGAATCAAAGTCTTTGAGCACTGATCTGATAAATTTGTCTTTTTTTTAGGAAAATTAATGAAAATGGTGTAATTCTATTATTTATATATGTTTATATATATTTTGAACACAAGTGAATGTTCTGCACTAATTTACAGTAAAAGAGAGAGAGAGAGAGAGAGAGGGAAATATTCGAATCCGGAAATTGTCGGTTTAAGAGAAAGATCATAACTATTAGGGCAATTCATCACTTGCAATCATGATGATTTGATTTCTTTTTTTATATTTATTTGCTGCTGTTCGATTAGGTACTTGTAACCCATTTGCTTGTGCAGCATTTTGATTAAATTTGCATGTATAAACATTTGCTGTTTGGGACACTATTATAGGCCTAATTGGATAAATATTCTCCGTGATAATAAGGTATTCAAAAGATAGTCTTTGTGCTAAAAAAATCAATCTTAAAACTTTTGCAATGAAGTCCGTTAGAAATTAAGCCAAAATCAAAATTTCCGTCGATTTCTCCATTCAGCTTCCTTTATTTCTAGAGGGGTTAGATAGTGCAACCTCTTCAACGAGTTTGTCATCAATGTTGGTTTAGAAACTTACCAGCTGAATCTAACCAAGAACAAGCTTGACCAACAATCTTATATGAGAGCAACACCGAATCAAAGTCTTTGAGCACTGATTTGATAAATTTGTACACAAAACTTGATTTGATAAATAGATGAATTAAATCCATATCTTTTCTTTATCAGATTAGAACCTAAAAAATCTCTTGCTGAAAAATTCACAGGTGCAGCTACAAATATTATATTAAAATAATCTACAATAAATCTGGTTGCTCAGTAAATTCGAATTTTTTTTCTTATATTTTTGATAAATAAAACTTAGAATTTCAGAGCAAAAATACGGTAGAGATGTAGATGACTTTTTCCTTCCCCTCTAGGCATAAGCATCCCAAGTACAAGACATGGTGATGGAGGCAACAGTTAAGTTGATTCTAAGCTAAGGTTGGTCGCTTCGCAACTGGCAGTGGCCGGGGAGGAAGCTTTGGTTGAGAGTGTGGAATCATGGCTTAGAGGTTTAACGAAGAATTAATGGAAATTTGTATGTTTGGGCTTAAATCCTGACTGACTTCACTACAAAGGGTTGTGATTCGGGTTTTTTATTTTATTTTTTTTATTTTTATTTTTTTACCATGAGGCTACCTTCTATCTATCCTATTACCACAAGTGCCGTTTATCCAATTAGGTCTAATATTACGTCTGCATTTTAGGGTTCTACTTCGGTGGCTACGAGCTCTGGATTCACAGGACCATATAATCCAAATCGATCCACATCATTTAGCATTCATAACATTTAATTCTACATAGCATGAATTTTTTTGTTTCCACATTTTAATATAGTTTTGGTGCTTTTAATTAAGGAGGCAGATTGTTTGCCCTCCTATTTGGATACACTTCTCATCCCTTCCTATTTTGTGCGGTCACGTTTAAGTCACGTTAACATTTTATATTGATTTTTTTATAGAGATAATAAGACAAAAAAAAATAGGAATATAAAATGTTGACGTGACTTAATCGTGACTGCACAAATAGAAGAGGATGGGAATTACACCCAAACAGGAGGGCAGACAATCTGCCTCCTTTAATTAAAGTGTAATTTAAGCCTTTAATGGTCCATGTGATTATTTTTTAGAAGCCTCCATAAACCAACTTTCCTCAAAAGAGCTTATTTTCCCAATTGGGTTACAATTCCGATTTCTTTTCGTTTGGATGATTGCGATAACGTGTGAATTTGGTGTATGAATGAATCTTAGGCTTTTATGGCAGTGCATAATTTACAATCCAAATGGAAAAAGGCAAAGCCTAAAGTTGCATACCCATGTTTTTATCATATATAGGTTATGATCCAAGACAAACGCTTATAACATATATTTTGACACACATTTTTATGGGTCTACTTCGTAATATATTTCAACGATCTAACAGTTTATTTTTTATGTCTTATCTCAAAGGTTATGTCTACCAAAAATCACCTAAATTCGAAATTATATAACCGTTGGATTAAGTTTAGTCTTTTTTGTAGAACCATATTAGTCATTTTCTTCATTACAATTAAATGTCTTAATGATTTTAAATTTGTCTAATTTTTTTGCAAGAATCTATAAATGATGTAATAAAATATAACTGTTGAACAGTTGAATACGTTACGAAATGAACTCCATGAAAACCCGTGTCATATACATATGCGTTTCCGTACAGTTTTCTTTGTGTAGCCCCTTTTTTGCTGTCTTGCCTTTGCCGTGTGGAAAGAGAGGAGACCACAGATTCACGTCATGACTAATAGGAGATGATGATCCACACCTATTCTGGGGAATGGATTTAAATGAGCAATGATCGATGAAAGGAATGTACATATATATTTTAATACAAGCGATATTCTGCTTTAATTTATGCTAAATGAAGAAGAGAGGGTTTGAACTAGCGACCTAGTGAACTAAAAAAAACTATAATCAGCATGACAGTTCATCGTTTGGAGTGTAGAACTACTTCCAAGGCAAAGAGTCAAGTATTATCTTCTAACACCCCCCCCAAAAAAAACGACTTGGGTTAATTAACCAAATGCAGATATGGCAACATCCCCTCTTCCCACTTGGTTGCTTTTCCAATTGTCATGCCCCTAACCTAACACATATCACATATCAGCCTCTAATCTATGTATTCACTTTTGGATTTCCATCCATAGATAGCTCATAGCCCCACCCAAAACCTATCCACTCCAATCCAATCCAATCCAATCTAACACTGCCTCTCCCACTTTTAGTACCACTTTTGTCCTACAAGGTTTAAAGTAAATAATTTAGTCCCAACGCTTATGGGATGGAACCAAAAGCAGCTCAGCCCTTCATTCTCCTAACAATAAAGAGCCTGGTTAATCAATCCACTTGGATCTCTCAGGGGAGGGCAAAACAAACGCATGAACTTGACTGAAAGGGTAAATGCTTTTAACACTAGAGCTATCTTCCGCTAGCAATGAGTTTAGATCTCTGAGTTGCTTCAAGAGAGAGCAAGATAAAATGTATGTCTATAAGTGACAGCGTATGATCTAATGTCTCGTAGCCAAACAAGCTATCAGAGTAATGTGTTCACATGATCTAAAGTCACAGAATTTCATATGGATGATCAATCACATTATGATAGTTGTTTGGCTACTAGTTTTATTTTATTCCAACGAAGAAATGGTTTCCATTAATTATAGTATAATGTGTTATGAGAATGCTAAGGAGACTCTCGTAGAGCTCATTTGGATGTGCTTTTAAAATAACTGAAAGCGCTTTTGGTGAAAATGTTTTTAGAACCAATCCTTAGTAAAAATGCAAGTAAATCCTGGAAAAAAAAACACTTAAAGTGCTTCCTGTAAGAAGTACATAATTGATGCCTCTTGCAGAAAACATTTTAAGTGCTTTTAAAACCCAAAAACATTTTCTCTAAAAGCGTTTTCAATCATTTCAAAAGTAAATCCAAATGAACCCTTAAAATTTAGGATTCTCTATAAATTTTTGTCATCTCATGTTTTTAACACAATATTTTATAATGTTAACACATAAATTGACGTTAAATTGTGAAGTGACAAAGAAAAGAAACCATAGATAGTCACATTTTGAAAGATTCCCCTTCGCATTTCTCATGTGTTATTTCAAAAGCAAAACGATGAGCATGCTTCATATACGGGAATATATATATATATATACACATAATAAAACACGAGAAAACTAAGAAAATGGAATTGAAAATATGAATTATGAGGTCAACGTTCTTTTTATAGAAAAAGAGCATCACAAACGAAAGACATAAACTGAGAACGAAGCAACATTAAAAGCAATATAAAATCAATCGACATTTACTCTTCTACAACCAATTAAATTGATCAATTTTCACTTGGGATTCTGCAGGGAAATACGAAATGTTCATTGGATGATATCTATTGGGGTACACCATAAAAAATGTCATTGATATCAATAATCAATTAGATGTTTGGCGAAACAACATCTGACCTGTCACGCCTTAATTTTGAGATACGTTAAGAGTTGACGTTGGCGGAAGGACAAAACGATAAAACAAAGACAAAGAGTCCACTGGAAATCATAAGATATATATGATAATCAATGGAATTAGGCATCAAATTATACTAGAATAATAAGAATAACTGAGACCCTACTCCCAAATGCTCCAACCAAATATATATGTAATTCTGCAAAAAAAGACCGCTACACGGCGGAATAATTTCCTGATCGAGTTGTTGCAAACTGGAAGAAACATGTGATGAGCTCAAGGGCGTTTTCAGGAAGTATGGAAATAAAAAGCGCATGAGTTTACGTGATAATCACTATCAGCTGCATATATAGCTGCGAGTGAGGGCGGATTCATGAGAAAGGGCAAGCTCGATAAAAAGGCTATTTCTGAGGACGTTAGAGTCAAGACCACAGTGGCTAAACGAAGGGATAAAACACAAAATTCTCTTCACGCCAAAACAAGAAGACACAATCGCACTTGGGATGATTGCACTTGACTAACTATTAACCCTTATTATTTTAGGAGCAACGATTTATTTTTTAGGAAAATTAATGAAAAAAACTTGAAAACTTTGAGTTTTAACTAAAATGACAAAATAAAGGGTAAAATGAATAGTATTAGGATTGAAGTTTTAATGTTAAAATGTGGTTTTTCGTTAAAGTGAACAGTACCGGGAGTTTTTCGTTAAAGTTTCCTTTTTTTTTTTTCAATCGATGGATGGCAGCATGACAAAATGAAGAAAAGTTGGACCATTTACTTCCCCAGGATTACTAGCTAGATGAGATTACAAGATGCATGACAAACTGAAAAAAAGTTGACGAAAATGGGAAAAAGATGAAGTATGATGGAAAAACTTGATTATATTTAATGGACCTAAACTGATAAGAATTTGGAACAACCTATGTAGAATATCTGCAACTTCAACTAAGCCGCAAGGTCTAATTGATCTCACCCTTAGATCACATACGATATACGAGCCTGCTGATTAATTAAAGCTTTTACAGTGGCCCGGCCGGATTATTAAGGTGCAGCTTCCAATTTTTTCTTTACAAATCTTATTCTTGACATAAACACACACACACACACACACACACATATATATATATATGTGGTTTCTATATGTATTAAAAATTGTATCAACAATTGTTTCAATTTTGTGTGTTCAAATAGCATCCCATTTTTTCTTTTTTCTCCAACGAATAAATTGTTTCTATTGACTTCTTAATATCGAATGCTCGAGTATCCACTTAGGGATGGCAAAATTACCCGTAGGCTTATAAATTAAAAGCGGTTCATTTCCGGTCTATAGTATTACCTATACTACGTAATAGTGTATAGAACATATTGAGGAGGTAGATTAATCATTGAGGTTAGATGTTGGTTAAAATTACAGTGCCATTGTTCTGAGGGAAAATATATAATTTATGATCCCAAGATTCACGAGACAATCAGTTTGAAATCTCAAATTTTGGTAATGATCATGCACAGTATAGAGCCTCTCAGAGCCAAAGTAAAGCATGCAAATTGTGGATTTGCTTTAGAGTCTTCATATTTAACCCACTAAATTTTGAGTATAATTCCTGTCTCCTCTCCTCGTTGGGGTCGACATGAGGGGGGATCTAAGACTCGTCTCATGACTCCGAGTTCAGGATCGAGGGAAGAATCGACACAGGTTAGTTGAGGTTGTTGATGTCGTTAGTGGTGGATATAGGGTTGAGCCATAGATGGTAGGTAATGAATGTAGAAGAAATTAAGAACATATTATGATTTTATAATGATATGAAATATACATAACTGATGAGGGGAGTAGAGTCTGGGGGTCTTGGTTTCGGCGAGGAGCTGGTGATGGTGGAGAGAGTAGTTTTTTCTTAGTTTTTTTTAACCTTCAAAAATTAAAATTTTAAAACATTGGCATACTATAATATATTGTTTAATTAGATTTGTATATTTAGCAATGACATGGCTATTAATGGACTCTAGACTTTCCACATTGTGTGATTTAACAAAACTTTTAATGGATATGACGAAATGGGAAAAATTAGACACAAAGTTAATTTTTATGAGTTTATTAAAGGAAACATTTTAAGTAACATAGAGTAAAATGAGACTAAATTTAAGTTTCGAAAGGTGTTAATCTATGGTGTAAATCAGCCTTTCTAATATTTACGTTTGTGTCTTATCTTATGATATTATGAATAACATATTGTCCAAATAAAAAACATGGAGAGGTAATGAGCATTACCTGCTTCTTTTTGTGTTTTGCTATTAATTATACAGTAAAACTTCTCTAAAATAATACTCTATAATAGAATAAGAACGTTATAAAAAATTTCGGTCCCAACTTAGGACCAGCTATGCATTGGAATAAATTTTATATTGTAATAAGTTATAATTTTTTTTTTCTCATCTTAAGGAAACACACATCCACATAGGTATAATTGTCAATGAGTACAAAAATATGTAAGAAATGAAATACTTGACGTCCAAGAAATTTTGTTTAGGAAATACAACATTTGTTAAGGATAATTAAGTCGATGAATAATATTGCAGTAGTGTATTAAAATAAACTCCATATTGTAATAAGTTTTCATTTGTTTTGGTCTTATCTTAATGAAACACGCCTTCATATAGTTATTTTGTCAATGAGTAAAAAAATATGCAATAAATGAAATACTTGGTGCCCAAGGAATTCTATTTAGAAAATATAATATTCATTAAGGATAAGTCAATAAACAAAAATATTTTTAACTACACCTCTAATAAGTAATAACCTTCCCAAAATTATAATATTGGTTTGATCTCAATTGTATAACTTACAAATAAAATTGCTGTATTTTTCTTTTTACTTCATTTTTTATTGACCAATGATGTTTTTTAATTAAAAGTACTGAATTTGAATTATTCAAAGCCTCCGGTCCAAGGCTCACAAAATATTAAAGCACTGAAAACAAAAAGTCTATAGTGTAATAATAATAATAATAATTTTTTTTTTTTGAGTACATCGATATTTTTACACTAAGGGAAGAAGAAGTTCGGCTAAGTCACACAATGAATACAGTGTAATTATAATTATTAATATCAATAAATAGTATTTTAAATATAAGATGTCATGAAGCCCACTTAGTCAACAAAATTTACCACTTAATGTTATCATGACTGGGTAAAAGCATCAATAGTCACCAAGGAGTATGTAACCAACTATTTAATCGTCAGTGCATTGCGACTAAAGCATATAGTCTTTTATTGGTGACGAAAAGGGCAACAAAACTAAAACAAAAAACTTATGACCAGCTTGATTAACTGGTTGGAAGAGGATTGTTGAAAGAGTTAGAAAGCTTAGGCATGTTACGATGGCATGAATTTGGAGAAAGCCACTTGCTTTGCATCTTTTTCATGGATGACTTTGTTAACTGAGTCGGAACAAAATAGATAATAATGCAATGATATATTTACACTAAGGGGTTGAAAGACTATATCGAAGAAGATTATCAAAGGAGGTAGAAAGCTTAGGCATGTTACGATGGCGTTAATTGGGAGAAAGCCACTTTCTTGGCGTCTTTTTCATGGATGACTTTGTTAAGCCAAGTCGGAACGATAAAGATAATATATAATACAACGATATATTTGTTAACCATTAAGAATCAGGAGCTTAGAGAGAGAATCTCGGAGAAGAAGGAGAGAGAAACTAACTTCTTTGATATCTTTTCTTAATGATCAAGTAATACAAGCTTAGGCTATTTATACATGCATGCATGAATAGTAACTAACAAACTATCTGGACCTCTAATCTTCATACACTTGGCTCAATCCTATACATCAAATGCTACACTCTATCATCCCCCCTCAAGCTCATGCCAATGTATGAAACATGAGATTGTTATAGTGAGTGTGAAAAAGGGGTGCATCAACCCTTTTGTAAGGATGTATACAAACTATTCTTTGGAACTGACGAACTGCACAACAAGTTGCCCTTTAGCTACTCATTCACGAACAAAATGCACATTGATCTCAATATGTTTGGTCTTTTGATGTTGCATGGGATTAAACGACAGTGCAATGGCAGATAAGTTGTCACGAAACAACACTGGAACATTGGAGACAGGCACCTGCAGAAACTGAAGAAGTTGTTTGATCCAATCAAGTTCAGCAGAAGTAGATAAGAGTGCTCGATATTCGGCTTCAGTTGATGATCAAGATACTGTGAGCTGCTTCTTTGAAGACCATGAAATCAGATTAGAGCCAAGAAATACCACTATGCCAGTTGTAGAACGCCGATCATTTGGATCACAGGCCCAATCAGCGTCACTAAACGCTTTTAGCATTAAATCACCTTTGTGATAGGAGATACCATGAGCCATGGTACCCTTGAGATATCGAAGGACTCGTTTAACAGCAGTGAAATGAGACACCATAGGCTGTTGCATGAACTGGCAGACTTGATAAACAGAAAATGCTATGTTAGGTCGTGTAAATGTAAGATATTGTAGGGTACCAACCATACTTCTGTAGAGGCTAGGATTTCCATAGACTTCATCATCATCCTTCAACAAACGACTATAGGGTAAACAAGGTGTGTCACAAGGCTTGGACTCAAGCATCTCAATTTTTTCCAACAAATCCCTGATATATTTGGTTTGAGACAAGAACAAACCAGATGCAATCTTGGATATTTGTATTCTCAAGAAATAATGCAACAAGCCAAGATCTTTAATATCAAACTCAGCTGTAAGGGAATCGATAACATGTTGCACAGCAGCATTGTCACTCCCTGTGATGATGATATCATCTACATATAGCAGAAACACTATAATTGCAGAAGCAGTTTTCTTAACAAACAAGGATGAATCCAAGTATGTAGTTTGAAATCCCAACTGAGGCAAAAAAGTTGTAGTCGTTCATTCCAGGCTCTAGGTGTCTGTTTTAAGCCATATAAAGATTTATGCAGTTTGCACACCATATGGGGATTGGTAGAATCCTCAAAGCCTGGTGGTTGAACCATATACACTTCTTCATGCAACATCCCATGCAGAAATGCATTTTTGACATCAAGTTGTCGAAGATCCCAATCATAATGAGCAAAAAGAGCCAGTACCAATCTCACAGTGGTTGGTTTGACAACAGGACTGAAGGTCTCTCCATAGTCAAGACCTGGTTCTTAACTAAATCCCTTTGCTACAAACTTGGCTTTATGCCGTGCAACTGAGCCATCGAAATTTTTTTTCAACTTGAACACTCATTTACACCTTACGAGATTCTTATCCGGTGGCATAGGAACTAATGTCCAATTGCCTTGGTGATGTAATGCTGCAACCTCGTCCTTCATAGCTTGTAACCAAACTGGAACCTGTAGAGCTTTCTTCTAAGACAACGGTTCAGTCATAGAGAGATCAAAGGTAAAAGATTGATGGAGGGCAGCACTAAGAGTTTTCTTCTTGACAATACCACTTTTACTACGCGTTTGCATTGGATGAATGTTGAATGGTGGAATGTCGAGCACCACTTATAATGAATCTGGTTAGAATGTAGAAGTAATAACTTGATGCTCAGATTCATGAACATGAGCCACAGAGACTGAAGAAGAATGCGATGTGCCAGTAATGGATGGTGACGGGGAAATGATATTAGGGTTTGGGAATGGTGACACTGATGAAGAAGTAGATGGTGCAGGGCGAGGGTTGATATCAGATGATGGGATAAGTGACAGTGAAGAATATGAAGTAACTACATTATTTGAAGTGACCACAAGTAGGGAAATAAGATATTGTTGGTTCTCTAACGTGATACTATGTAACTGAGAATTAGTGAGTAAAGTTGGATAGGGAAACTCAGTTTCATCAAAGATAACATGCCTGGAAATATACATCATTTTCTTAGACACTTCATAACAAAGATATCCTTTGTATTTAGTGGCATAACCCAGAAAAATACACTTAGTTGTCTTTGGTTGTAGTTTGGTAGAGTTGTAAGGGCGGATGAGAGGAAATCATATGCACCTGAAAACCCTAAGATGAGATATAACAGGTACTTGACCAAATAGCAGTTCATAAGGTGACTTATTGGATAGGATTGGAGAAGGCATTCTGTTGATAAGATATACAGTTGTTTGGCAAACATGAAACCAGAAAGGAGATGGGAGTTTAGCTGTTTGTAATAGGGTAATGGCTGTCTCAATAATAGGCCAATGCTTTCTCTCAGCAAGGCCATTCTGTTGTGGTGTATGTGGGCATGATTTATGGTGTTCAATACCATTGCTTACCAAGAATGATTGAAATGCTTTACTAATATACTCCCCCCCCCCCATCACTTTGTAAAACCTTAAGAGATGTAGAAAATTGAGTTGAAACATATGAATGAAAAGCCTTGAAAGTAGTAAACAGATCCGATTTATTAATCAAAGGGAAAATCCAACAGTGTCGTGTACATTAATCTATGAAGGTTACATAATACCTATAACCTTTAATAGAAACACAAGGTGCAGGTCCCCAAAGGTCACTATGAATACAGGTAAAAGGTTGTACGGACTTATGAAGACTAGGTGGAAATGGCAGTTTGTAAAACTTTCCTTCCAAGCAGGTGTGACACATTACAGGTATAGAACTCTTAGGAGATGACACATTAGCCTTATTTAACATCAGAGACACAATGCTATTTGTTGGATGACCTAGTTTATTATGCCAAAGAGTGGAGGTAACAAGCTGACCAAGAAATGCAGTGGTTTTGTGATTGTTGGTTGCAGACGCAAGGGAAAGTATAGGATAGAGACCATTACTGCACATTCATTTGTAGAGAATCCTCCCTGTGGCCTTGTCCTAAATCCAAAAACAAAATGCATCGAAAATAAGCCAGCAATTATTATCCAAGCAAATTCTATGCACTGACAATAAATTTTGTGTCAGTTTGGGGACATAAAGCACAAAATTTAGTTTGATTGGATGTATAGTAGGCTTAAGTATAGTACTGCCTATATGAGGCACTTCCAAACCTTCACCATTAGCAGTTTGAATAACTTCATTTGTGGGATAAGGAGAAGCCAATGAAAGGTTGTTCAAATCAGCAGTCATGTGATTAGCTCCTGAATCAGTAAGCCAAACTTGAGAGGACGACAAAGCTGTAGATGAACTTAGCTGAGACATCACAGTATGTAAAGCCTGTGGATGATATGATTGTGGATGTGAAGCTGCCATATGTGAGCGTGGAGAATAAGACTACATTTAGGAACCTTGCATCTGAGATTGATGAGCATAATTATGGTAACCAACAAAGTTAGGGCCCTTTTCATTGTAGAAGCAATACCAAGTATTGTGATTATGTCTGCCACAGATGGTACAGTTGGATTTCTCAGGGGGTTTGGAGTGACAAAACGCTGCAGTATGGCCTTCAGAGTTACACAATTGACATGGAGGTATTGGAGGAGCACTGGGAGCCCTATAGTATTATGCAGGAGAGTGGCCAAGTACACCTGGAGTAGGTGTGGGAAACACATGAGTTTGAGGTGAAAACATCTGTTTGGGAACAAATGCCCTCGAGTTATTATAATATTTTCCTTTACCTCTATTTTTATTGCCATTGTAAGATCTGAAACCTTCATTAACAAACTTGGATTAGCTATATCCCTGAGAACCATTTGACTGATTAGACTGATTTGTAGCTAACATTGCAATCATTAATGGTGCAATTGCAGAATTTTCAACAATGATCTTTTCAGCAAGCAACTGAGATCGGAATTACTTGAGGGTAATGACACTTTCACGACCTCTAATCACTATTCGAAATGTATTGTATTCTGGGGGTAACCCATTTAAGGCAAGAATAACAATGTCCTCATCAAGAAAGTAAACCCCAGCAACAGATAAGTAGTCTCGAGCTTCTTTAATTTCATGTAAATACTGAGAAATAGAATCTGCACCCTTCTTAATATTCTGAAGATTTGATTTCATTTGAAAGATACTAGTTTTGGAAATAGTTGAGAATTGTTCTTTTAACCGAATCCTTAAATCTCTCGAACTAGTACTTCCGATTACATAAGATAACGCAACAGGTGAAAGAGTAGCAGTGATTAATTGCATAATAGCCCTATCATGCATTCTCCATATGATAAACTTATCAGATTCAGTAATTGGGGATGAAGTAGAAGAATCAATACCAGAATCACCTCAAGCGGATGAACGTTGAGGCGGTCGAGGCGTCGAACCATCAACAAATCCAAGAATGCCATTGCTTTCCAGAAGGAGCTGTATCTGAAAATGCCAATTCAGATAATTGGAATCACCAAGTTTGACAGTGATCGACGTTGAAATCGTCGAGACAAGAGCGACGATCGAAGATTGGAGGAGTTGGAGTTGCGATGCAGTCACCATATTTCACCAAGATCAGAACTCACATAGGCAATAGAAAACCCTAAAACTCACCGAGAATGAATCGTTCCAAGAAATTGAAGACGAAATTCAAGAAATTTCAGGGGAAATCGAAGATTTGCAGAAGATCGCAGAGGAAGATGAAGATGACAGTAGTGGAAGCAATACAAGGATCGAAGAAGCTTGGTTAAGCGATCATGGCGATTGATACCATGTTAACTACTAAGAATCAAGAGCTTAGAGAGAGAATCTTGGAGAAGAAGAAGGAGAGAGAAACTAACTTCTTTGATATCTTTTCTTAATGATCAAGTAATACAAGCTTAGGCTATTTATACATGCATGCATGAATAGTAACTAATTATTTTGAGACAAATTTCATGGATTTTGGTGCAAAAAATGAGTGAGAAATGAAGGTTTAAATATTTTATAAAAACCGACGATCGCAGCGATGCTGGCGACGGTCTCTGGTGAACCAAGGAAGACGAAGGGGAATATTCTATCAAGTTTGACAGAATATTCTAACAGTGTCAGGTAACGCCATTAACTTCTATTAACGTTTTAACGAAATATTCCTAACGGCCGTTAGGCTTAGTTAGGGTTTGGCTGCACATGAGGGCGCGTCAAGCCGTGCCTTTGCCGACGCGTGGGTGATCGAAATTTTTTTCTAAAAATATAGGGATGCTCCTGAGGTTGTGTAGATCATGGTGGTATATTCAAACACCCCATTTGAGCATTGTATGAGAAGTTATTAGCTAGTTTCGTTTATGTGCTTTAAATTAACGTTTTTATAGTTGTTTCGCATATAGGTGAGACCTATCCTGACGACGAGCGTAGTCAATCGAGGCTCGTGGGCTACAAACCTTCGACATATTAGTGAGTAGGCTTTTGGTTTTCAGTATAGATCTATATACTTGATTTTTCCCAGAAAATCATTTTAAATAAAAGTATGTTTTGAAGTACCATGCCAAGTATTCCTATATTTTATACATGCATTAGTAGTTGCATATATTTATGGTTGACGCTGTGGACGCTCAGGTAAGTACCAAGTGAGTTATCGAATGTTTATGTAAATTGAGGATTATGTGAGATGTTCAGAGAGCTCATTAACCTGTACCCCGGTGTTAGTGCTCTGCCAGAGTTGAGGGCCTAGCCTTCACGTGATCGTTCACCTCTCGCACCATACACGCTCACCTTGGATCCAAGGCAGGTGCCAGCCTACCATACAGACCACTTTAGGTGGTTCCGACTTGTAGGTGACTTGCGATACTTCGCACAGCCTTCACGTGATTGTAGCACTAGAGTGTATTTATTACACCCATCTTGTCGTACAGACCACTTTAGGTGGTTCCGACTCGTGTGCAAGCATATTGTTGATGAGATATATATATATATATATATATATATATATATTGTTAAGCTCTAGATTCCGCCGTACAAGTCAAGTTAGATGACTCCGGCTGATTTAGCATTTTTATTGTGATTTAGCACCTAGATTACATGCTTTATATTGAGACATTTGGCATGGCATAATATTGATGCATTCTGCTTTCGAGCCTGATTTGATATATGTTTATGTATTCTATTTTCTGGGAAAAGGTTACAGGTTTTACAGCGAGGGGTTAGAACTTTTGAGAAATGAAATGATTTTGAAAAGCTTTGTTTTTGCCCACTCACACTTTCTGTTTTACGCCTCCAGGTTCTAGGTAGGAATTCTCGTTGCTGGCTTGCGAGGGCTCAAGGCAGTTCTGACAGACTACCAATGTAGGATTATCTTTGAGTGTTATTTAATTAGTACTTCTGCCTGGATTGAAATTTGGCTACTTATACTCTGATTGTGTATTCCACACTTATTTTCTCGCTAGTACTTTGGTAGTTGGTTTTTATCTACTCATATTTCTTTTTATCTTTATCCCTTCCACGCTATGCACACGGTTACGTCACTGTCATGTGACGCCCAACATGCCTTGATTTCAGTCAGGATGTGTCACTTTAGCCGTTAGATTTAAATTTGGACCATTATATCTTCTTTTTTACCATTGGATTTGATCATATTAGATTTTAACCGTAGGATTCAATGAATTTATAAATATAAAACTAAAAAGTTATACGCATATATGGTGAGCCAATCCCCACTAACTAGGAGAATCCTGGTCTAAATTTGCCCTAAAAATGAGTTTTGTGTTAAAACTAATATTTGCCCCAAGGGTTGGAACAAGTTGAAGTAAGTTTAGAATCTGGCGAGAGATATAGGGAGAGGGAGAGGAAGAGGAGAGAAGTGGAGTTTTTTTATTTAATTTTAAATAGAGTTGCCATGTTTAAATAGTTGTGAGATTCACTTAAAAAATAGTAAATTTTGGGTTCATGTAATTATTCAATTACCCATAATTTTTATTTCTATTCAGTTTTGATTAGAAGGTTAGAATGGTAATTTCCTGAAGTTTTGATTGACAACCAGGATTCTATGGTAATTTCCTAGAGTTTTGATCGACAACCAGGGTTCTATTAATATGTAGTTTAGATTATAGACACTAGCAGATGCCCTCGCACATTGTGCGTGAACAATTTCATTTAATTTTTTTATATTATAAAGTGTGATTAGGTTTTAAATTTACAAAAGAAAAAAAAAACAGTTATGAAAATTGGGACAAAGATAAGCAAGTTTCTTCTAATGTGGGCATATCTTTTTTTCATTTGTAAACAGGGCATGCTACATCGACCTAACTGTGAGGTGGCTGCAAAAAATAGCAAAAATTATGTTTATGTAATTACTAAATTGCCCATATTTTTTATTTTTGTTTAGTTTTGGTGAGGGGGTTAAAATGGCATTTTCATGAAGTTTTGATTGACAACTAGGTTTCTATTAATAGGTAGTTTAGATATGTACAAAATCAAACATCTAAGATTGAAAATAAGCATACCAATCAACAATGTGTACAACATTAAACGTAATAAAGCTAAATATAAATATACCATTCAACTATGTGTACAACAACAAAGGCACCCAACGATAGTATACACATAATATGTTTTACCAAATAATACTTTGTCAAAGACGAAGACAAGTTACAAAAAAAAAAAAAAAAAAAAAAAAAAAAAAAAAAAAGAATAATAATTTGACCAAAAAAAGTTGACCGAAGAAAATTCTATTAAGTGAATAGATTTTATTGTTCTGTTGAATACATGGATAATTTTATGTAGCGTGTAAATCTTCATTCACCAAGTAAAGATATGCACCAGCTTCTTGATGCTCTATAAAAAGAAAGCATTTCTTTCATTAAGAACTCATCTCAACTCAACATTTTCTCCCTTAGCTTGTAACTGATTTCTTTGATCTTGGTTTTTCAGTTTTGAGCTATGGATGCAGTGGCTACTCAAACAACCATGGAGACCACAAAGGTAACAAGCATCAAATCGCTTGCTGAATCCCATGCTTTCAGCTCTCTTCCTTCTGCATATATGTTCAATGGAGACCCCCATAATGAAGCAGATCCTAACGATCCTGAACTCACAATTCCTGTAGTTGATGATATGTCTCTTCTCACATCGGGTTCTCTTGATTAACGGTCCAAAATCATCCATGACCTCGTCAAAATTTGCCAAGAATGGGGATGCTTCATTGTAAGCATAAAACCATAAATTAATTATTATTTCAGGAGTTATGCTATTAGATGCACATAAAACTGACATACTTGCTAATGAAATCACACACTTACTGAGAGAGTGTACCCAACATTTTTGTTTATTTTTGGTACAATGAAATATTAACACTAAGGCGTAGATTGTGGGCTAAGCCACACAACAGTTCGTCCATGATAATTTGAAATCTAACTTGTCATCTACGTGAGTTGAGCGAAAGACTTCTCACTTAAGAGAAATAAAACACCACGAGACCTTAATGTTAAGTGGCACCCTAAGTTAACCCTAAAGCATTATTGTTACTTCGGTATATGAAGCATTATTGTTATTTACTTGTATGTCCGTAGGTACGCAGTAATTAGTTTTCTATACATAAAACTAATACTTAACTAATCATCATGGTTTGCTGGCCATTAACCACGAAGTGCCACCGACCTTAATGAAGGCGATGATCGATGCATGCCATGGATTTTTCACTCTCCCAGACGAAGAAAGGGAGGAGTTCAAATCTAGTAACGATTTGCTAGAGATGTTCAATTGCGGGACAAGTTATAATCATGACTTGGATAAATTCCTTATGTGGAGGGATTTTTTAAAGGCCAGAGTACATCCTGAGTTTTATGCCCTAAGCAAACCGGCTCGCTTCAGTGAGGTCTCATTGAAGTTTAGCCTGAAAACAAGACAAGTAGAATTGGAGATAGCAAGAGCAATCGCAGAAAGCTTGGGATTGGATCATACATCATGCCATGAACACGGATCGTGGATTTGAAATCCTCGCCGCAAACTATTATCCGCCTTGCCCGCAGCCAGAAAGCGCAATCGGCCTTCCCCGTCATACTGATTCTGGCCTGTTCACTCTGCTAATCCAGAACGAGATGAATGGCCTCGAGGTCGAATACAACGGAAAGTGGGTCACTATTGATGTCCCTCCCAACCGGTTCTTTGTTAACCTTGCAGACCAAATGCACATTCTAACTAACGGCAAGTACAAGAGCGTGATCCATCGGGCCACCTAGAACAACAAAGCTACAAGGATCTCTGTTGTCTTTTCGCATGGACCATCTGCGGACACAGTTATAGCACCGGCGCCGGAGTTGCTGGAAAAACACGGCCAAGCTCCCAAATACATTGGAACGAACTATATAGAATACATGAAAATTCAACTGAGCTGCAAGAGCTACCAGAAGTCAACCTTAGATCACATACGATATGAGCATGCAGGCTGATTAGTTGAAAAGCTTTTATGGAGAAGAACTAAAAACTAAAAACTTTCGTTTTCGTTTTAGTTTTATGGGAGAAGAACTAAAAACTAAAAACTGACAACATGAACTATTAAGATGCAACTTTCGTTTTCGTTTAATACGTAAAATAAAACTAAAAACTAAAAAAACCTAAAATTCTAACAAGTTGTCATGTGTTGAAGAAATAAAATAGGAATCATTTGGAGTTGTGTTTATTTCCTACCTTTAGGAGGAAGTAATATTTAGATTCCCTTGTCCTTGTGGTTTTAGGTTTGCTTGTATAATTATGATTGATTTTATTTCATGTTTTTGAGTTATCCTTGTATCTTAATTTTCTATAATTTTCTTTTTATGGAGAAGAATAAAAATTGCGAGTGTGTGTGAGATTATAAGAAACTTATCAATTTTTTTTTTTATAAATAATTTACCCACTTTTTAAGACAATTTACCGCTCTTCGATGTTCGCATTTGTGCATCATTGACTTTTTTTTGCGCTTAATCTTATTATTGAAAAAAAAAAAAAAAAATCTTACATATGGATCGGATTTGTGGCAACGTAAGAAAGACGCTAGTTTTAACACAAGTCTTAAACCATTAGATTTATACACTTTGAATTGTTGAGATATAATATGATATTCCACTTTATTTTTAATATTTAAATAAGGGTTAAGTCTAGATAACTACTTAACTTTTTAATATTTAATTCCGAATGATTCCTAACTTTTTAGAACTTTTCAAATAATTACCTAACGCTTTGAAAGGTGGACATTTATCAAGTTCAATCGCGTTAAGCGATGATGTGCACAATTATTAAAGCAGGTTTTTACTCTCAAGTCATCTTGGAGTTTTGAATTTCCAAATGAACACGTCTTAACTAAGCAAATTTACAGCTTAACTTGACTAAAAAGCTCTAAAGACTACGATTAGTAGGGACCAACTTTAGTATTTGTCCACCTGATCATTTAATGCTAGAAAAATCTTTACTTAATGTTGGTAAAATCATCACTTAACACTGGTAACCTAACGGATATCTAATTTATAAAATATTAAAACCTATTAAAAGGTTGAGACTAATTTAAAATCATTCTAAAAAGTTAGATAGTTATTCGTACTTATCCTTTTGAATAAGTATGCATTAGAAGCAAAACGTTTGAATTAAGATTTGGTATTTTGGTTTTCATTGATTCTCTCTCAATCTCTTTCTTCTCCCCGTAATTTTCGTTTATCTACATATCTTACACTCTAACATTCTTCTTCGTAGCCATGCATGAATTTTTTTATTAAGATGGGCTGCGACAAAAGATTGTTCATATGTTGCATATCTTCATCCACATTTTGTATGAAGATACGCATGCACCAGCTTCTCACTCAGTGCTCTATAAAAAGGAAGCAATGGATGCAGTGGCCACTCAAACAACGACGGAGTCCTCGAAAGTTACAAGCATCAAATCGCTTGCTGAATCCCCCGCTTGCCCAATTCCTTCTGCATATGTGTTCAACAAAGACCCCATTAATGACGAAACAGATCCTACTACAAAAAAAATCAGGCTTTCAGTTACAACGAAGACTGTGACTACAAGTATAAAATGTTGTCAGTAAAACATTTAGTCACGAAAAACTTTTGTAACTAGGTTGTGATTGAAAAACCCATAACTCATTGAAAACCCCGAATCTTCACTTTTAATCTCAATCACTCTTCACAACTAAAAATCTTAGTAACAGCAATCCTTAGTGACTAATAAGCATTTTAGTCACAACCAGTCCACTTGATTGAAAATCTTAGTAACAACCTTCTATAACTGAAGCTCTATTAGTCACGATATCAGTTATAACTAAAACGTGGATAATAACAACTAACAACTAACGATTATGACTAAAAGTTTAAAAGTAACGACTTTATATCATGACTAATATCTCACTCAAACATATTTTGCATGACCATTATTTAGAAATATCACAGTGAATACCATTAAATAAACAAGGCCAACCTCCCAAATACATTGGAATAACCTATATAGAATATCTGCAACTTCAACTAAGCAGCAAGAGCTACCCGAAGTCACCCATAATTAGATCACTTGTATATAAATGAGCCTGATGATTAAATTAATAAAGTAATCCTACCTGAAGTCACCCTTGCAAGAAAATAAAGTAAACAAAATACGAAAGCACAAATTTCGTGTAGGATTGTTGGTTTGTGTACAAGTTTAATTAAATAGACTTATTACCTTTCTAATATAAAAATCTCCAAATACTAAATTCTTGAAATTAAAAAATTAACCTTATATCATAGCTTAAATGATTATTCACATACTATATATATACAAGCGATATTTTAATTAAACTAAGTAAAATTATGGGAATGAAAATTTAACGTTTTCAGTTGCTTAAAAGTGAGTTCATTCATTTTATTAATGCAGTTTACGTCTACGTCTGCACGATTAATGTCATATTTGTGTGAGTGTGTTATATAAACATTCAGTTCATAAACTTCTTTTTTGGCCACTATCATCTTCACTGCCCATAAAGAAGAACTGAAAGCTTTACCAGCCGAAAATTGGTTAATGAAAAAATCACATGAGCAATAATAAACTCTTTAAAACCCTGTTTGAATTCTTAACCATTTTCTTTGTTAGGAGATTTCTGGATCTTCATTTTTATTTTCCATCTTATTCGTGAATTTGTTTATTTATTTTTATTTTTTCATCTTCATGTTTTTTTGAATTATTTTTATTATAATTTTAGTGTCCGAGCAATCAAATAAGTGATATCCAATGTTGCCACATGTGCATTTAACGGAAAAATTAACTAAGACTTAACGGATGTGACATTTTCAGTAGATTAGGTACTTCTTTGGAAAGTTTAAAAAGGTTGAAACCAATATAAAATTACACTAAAAGGTTATGAGGTTTTAGGTACTTAATTCTAAAATGTATGATTAGAGTATAAACTTTTTAAAAAGCTCCTAGCTTTCTACTTTTAGCTAAAAAAGTAAAGAGCGTGATTGAAGATGTTTTTATATGTCAGTCTGAACACTAATGGTAAAAAAGAGTGCAGAATAAAATTTTAGAGTAGATTTCTTGAGATTATTATGTTCTTTGTATGTTTTCAACATTGGATCAACATATTGCACATACTATTTTGGTCCGAACATGCAACGCATAAGAAATAAATATATGAACATAATAATAAACAAGAATATATCTAAATCTAATCAAGCACGAAAATGAGTTTTTGGTGGGAGAGGGACATGAAGAATATTCAAAGATTGGAAAACCATTAAGAAATCAAACCTTGAATCGCGAGGACTTCCTATTTCTCAGAACCTTCCTTTTACACAAACGCTTTCTCTCTCTCTCTCTCTCTCTCTCTGAAGGAGGCAAAGACCGAGGAGAAGTTGATCCATTTGCTCAAATCCAATCCATATTTGCTTCTGGGTTTGAGGTAATACAGTTGTTTCTCTCAGAATCTATAAATTTAGTCGTTTTTAATTGATATGTTCTGTTTGTTTTGCTGTATTTATTAGTAAAAATGATTTCTTTTCAAGTGGTTTGGTGCCATTTGATGATGTGGCTGATCTGTAAGTAGATGGCTTGCACTCCATGCCATCTGTTCTGATTCTTCATTTATTTCAACCTCCAAACACTGCCTAATTAATTTTGCTGAGCTTTATTTGGTATGTGATTGAAGTGAAGAAAACTGGGTTGTTTAAATGTAGTCATTTAGTTACTTTCAGATTGCATCCCATAGCTCTTAAAAGATGAAAGGGTGGAAAATATGAAAATATAATCAGCAGTTTTGGGGAAAACCAATGAAGTTTCTTCGTTTTTGGGATTGTTCTCTAATGGGGTCACCATACATTTACTGTTTTTTTTGCTAATTTTTAACTTGGTGTACATTGTTGTCCTCCAAGTTACTTAACCAAATGGGTAAATGTAGCTTCTATTTGTTTGTGAGTAAAGTTCCGGTGCTTTGGTGTAATCACGTTTCCGTGTCTGCCCTCTTCTTAATTGGTTGGTAATTCATACTTGCAGATGGTTTCCATAGATGGAAAGACAGACCTTGAGTCTGATGAAGAAATCCCTTTTAGCTCATCAGCAGCCACCAGTAAAGTAGAGGCCTTGGACTTGGAGATGATTCATTTGCGGTCACGGGGAGATTTGGCGAACTCATGTGTTTCAAGACATATGTGGATAAGAGTTCCGAGGAGTATTTATATAGTCTTATTTAAAGCAAAGATCAATATGTTGCTACCCTTTGGTCCGTTGGCGATCTTGCTACATTATATTACTGGAAAGCATGTATGTATGCATCTCTAATTCATCTTTTAAAAATCGTTTCATTTAGTTAGGAGAAGAATGTAGTAGAGTTTGGTAAGCAGGGAAGTGCAGAAGAGAATAGTCTTAGCTACCGGCAACTAATCAAGAATTGGCGGTTTCCATGTCTTTATTTTCTTTTGGAACTTGACATTACAACCTTGTGATGTAGCCTAATCGTATATGGCAAGGTGTTCCAACGTGGTTTCTTTTTCGCACATCCCTTCAATAATTTAAATTGACTTCACTCCTAATCCATTGACAGTTACTTTGTATACATTAGGGATGGGTCTTCTTCTTCAGCTTAGTGGGCATCGTACCTTTAGCAGAGCGTCTAGGATATGCAACTGAGTAAGTGCTAGCTTGTTTTGGATAGTATTAAGTTCTCTTAACTTTGTCTAAGGCTAATTCTTGAGTTTTTCATTGTTGTGGTGCAGGCAACTTGCTTTCTACACAGGACCAACAGGTATAATTTTTACCCTTCCAAGTGATGGTAGCCTGAATTTTTGTATCATTTTCATAAATTTTTGTAGTGATATTTATATTGCTAACAGGATTAGGATTTCAAAGAATTTTGTCCGAATATATATTATTTTGATGAACTAAATTTTCTGAGGTTACCACCATCCTAGTTTAGATTCCTGGCTCTGATGCTGCAACACAGTACTGTTCTGTTGACACAAAATGTTGCTAGGGCTGTCCACTGGGGCCATACATTTATACGCAATATTATTTGATCAACGGTCATGATCAATAGTATAATTTAGTGGATGATCATATGGGTTTTTTTTAATAGAAGTATATTTTCCCTTGCATCACCTGACAATTGGGAAGTATATTTTAAGATTTTTTAGTTATCCTCAATAAATTAACTTCTTCCCTAGAATAATTTGTGTATCTCATTGATTAGACTCAGACTGTATAGGAACTAACAGCATCAGTCTGCCGACCCCACTGAGTGGGATAAGGCTTTATTGTTGTTGTTTTAACAGCATCAGTTTGCTTCTCTATTCCTACTTGTTTACTAGTTAGTCTCTATGGTCATGTGTCTGGTTGAATGGCTTGTACAAAGTAAACTGTTTTTCTACGGGACTTTGATCATATCAATTAGTCTAATGAAGTTTTTGTGCCATTAATTGATTATATGTCAGCTTACTAAACTGTTTACTGGACATCCTGAAAGATGTTTTAGCTGTTATAAATTGTGATTCAGGTAATCTTAACAAATTATCACAGATTCCCAGTGCCGGTAGCCCGTTCTTTGTAGTGTCACTTGATACACTTCTTTTTGTTGATTATGAAAATGAATAGGTAGTTCCTATTGTTTTCAGCGTATGAACTTTGGTAACCTTTTGGTAACCTACTTACTGAATCACTGATCCAAAAAATCTTATACCTTTGTGCATCTGTTTTTGGTTTTGTCTCAAGTGAGCTCGTTGTTGGATTGCAGTTGGGGGTCTGTTACATGCCACATTTGGAAATGCGACGGAAATGATTATATCAATATATGCATTAAAGAACGGAATGATAAGGGTTGTTCAGCAGTCTTTATTGGGATCAATCTTGTCCAACATGCTCTTAGTGCTCGGATGTGCCTTCTTCACTGGTGGAATCATTCATTACCAAAAAATTCAGGTTTTCAACAAGGTAGATCTTCAAATTTTGTTGAGACTTGGACCCTGAAATTTTCTGCTCTGTGGGCTCTTCGACGTTGTTCATCTTGATTCATGACATTTACATCCGAATGTGGTTACTTTTGCAACAGTCTGCCGCCCTTGTGAATTCTGGATTGCTGTTGATGGCTGTCATGGGGTTAATGTTTCCAGCTGTGCTTCATTTTACGCACTCAGAGATCCACTTTGGGAAGTCAGAGTTGTCTCTTTCAAGATTTAGCAGCTGTGTAATGCTAGTGGCATATGCAAGTTACCTCTTCGTTCAACTTAGAAGTCATCGTAATCTTTATAATTCCATTGAGGAGGTCAGTCAAGTTTGCTTAAGTTTTTCAAAAGATCTAGAATGTCATTGTTTTTCTATTTTGAACATTGTGCGTTGCTGTGTTAGTTGCTGAAGTTTATCAAATGATGAATTCTTTGTATTTTTTAAATCTTGAATGAGCTTCGGTTTTTCATATTAAAAAAATTCATGTTTAAGGGAATTATCTTCTTATTTATTTTGTTATGATTTTATTTTCCATAAAGAAGAGCGTTTACTAGTTCCTTCAGTTTTCTATTGAAAATGTAAAGCTAATACATGGATTGGTTCTTGGGACCATTTTCTGACCCAACTCCATTCAGTTGTATAATTTCTCTTTGGAAACTGTTTCAGGAAGGAGTCGGGGGTGAAGATGAATCCGATGAGGAAGAGGCTCCTGAGATAACTCAGTGGGAAGCAATTGGCTGGCTTGCTGTTTTAATTGTCTGGGTGTCTGTTTTGTCTGGATACCTTGTTGATGCTATCCAGGTAACACATGCTTCATATACTAGCCCACTGTGCTCCGGGTGCATTGTTTCTGAGCTGCCATTGTGCTGACCTTTTCCAGTTCCCTTTTCTGTGTTAGATTGTGAAGCACATTTTTCATTCTTGTTTTAATGGTAATTTGGCCTCGGGTTTGTGTAACTGTTTGATAAGTTAATGTATTTACTGTTTCCCAGGGAGCGTCTGACTCATTCAACATGCCTGTAGCATTTATCAGTGTTATACTACTACCAATTGTAGGAAATGCTGCAGAGCATGCAAGTGCTATAATGTTTGCCATGAAGGACAAGCTTGTGAGTGCTTTGAATTGAAGATTTGTAAACCTCAATTTATAGATTCCGTTTAGTTTATTGACGGACTTAATCTCTGCAGGATATCACACTTGGAGGTGCAATTGGATCATCTACACAAATATCCATGTTTGTGGTAAGGACTTGAATAGCTCGCTAATGAGTTCTCTCTGCAGAACTTTGGCATATGATAGAATGTCTATGAACCATCGCAAACCTCTGTTGGACTTGCTTGTTATAGTTTCTCTACTGAGTTGATTACATTTCAGAACGGAAAATAGGTAATAATTTTTGTGTTCTTGACAATTGTAGATACCCTTCTGCGTTGTCATTGGGTGGATCATGGGACAGCCAATGGACTTGAATTTTCAACTGTTTGAGACTGCCACACTTTTTATTACAGTGTTAGTCGTGGCATTTATGTTGCAGGTTTGTGATCTTTTCGTTGTTTGTCTTCCTTTAAACCTTTCTCTAAGTTTAACTATTAACTTATTTGGTCTCTGTCAAGTCTTCGTATTACATAATCCGAGATGAATTGTGCTTTCTTACTTTCATGCCGTTTAGCTTGTTTCTTTTCAATTATAGAATATGACAAAGTGTTTCTTGGTTGCTGTTTTTTTTTAATATTCAATGTTGCTCGATGTGAGATTCATTGCCTTTGTATTTGTAGGAAGGGACGTCAAACTACTTTAAAGGCTTGATGCTTATTCTGTGCTATCTCATAGTTGCAGCCAGTTTTTTTGTACACGTCGATCCTTCAGAAGGTGAGTCACAGGAAACTTACTGAGTTATACATTTTCGCAAGTGTTGTTAACCGTGAAAACCCATCTTCATATTCAAGGGCATTACGGGCCTACACAAACATAAGGATCTCTTTTCAATTGGTTTGGTTTGTGACATGCCCCTAATTTCTGGCACACAGTTGAAGCCACAATTGATGGAAACTTACACATCGTGCACACGATGCATCAAGTTTCGATTGTGTCAAATCAAGCCTTGCACCCTTTTTATCATATTAGTTCTTTCCTGAATATGTAGCGCACACAAGCGATATCAGCCAGTATATGTGAAAGTACACGGTTAAAAGACATGCCGAGTGCTTTTTCTGTTACTGTATCTGCTTTTCCTAGTTGTCGTCAAAACTGAATCACTAACACATCAGTTACATTATTGACTCGATATTCAGTTAACATATTTGTTCTCAAGTATCTGTTTTTGGTATTCGTTGCAGATGGTAATTAAACTAACCATTGGAGTCGTGGCGTAGCATGTAACAATCTACGTAGTATCTTCGATTTTTCGTGCAAAAAGGTGGTAGGAGATATACAGGAAGCTACTCTTCCACGAATCGTCAAGCCATGTGATCCGTTCGATTTGTTTTATTTTTTGTTCTTGATCGTGTGATGGAAAATCCATGTGATCTCCCAGAGCATCAGAAGTTTGGAAACTTGTTCAGCTTTGTGTAACAGAGCAGTTTGATTCTCTTCAAAAGCATGAGCATTCAGCTGTAACCCCTTGTTTTTCACTTTTGCTATAGCTTTTCACAAAATGACTCCTCTTTGTCAAATTTGGTCCTTGATATTAGGTTTTCCTTCTATCCCTGTTTGATTTGTCTCTTTTGTGTCCTCTCTGAATAAGTTTCAGTCTAATCCGTCTTTTTCAAGATAATTTTGTTATTGACTAAGAGAGATTTTAAACCACTCGAATCTACGGAGAAAAAATTGAATTTGGATGCAAGAAGGCTAGCACGCTACTCATTAGCAAAGTGTCGAATCAACTCTTAAAAAGAAATTTCTAAACTCATAGAGTATAATTAACAGAGTTGAGAGTTTGAAAACTATGGGCGTAACCAAGTTAATTAAAGCAATTTATTTTCTCACTTAAGTTTGAATTTTCTTTTTAGTAGTTTAGATTATATTGTAAATCTCTTTGAACGAAGGAATTTCATAAAAACTAGGCTTTATCCCTTATAGATAGTGATTGGAATGATAGATCATGGAGAATGAAATTGGGCTTAATTTTGAGGTTGGGCTTTGGGGTGTACTAATTAATTGATAATTAATTATTAAAAGATGGGCCTTGGATTCTAAAAATTAAATGCTTTAATTAATTATTTTTTATTAATTTCGAATTTAATTAATTATTTTTATTTTTATTTATCAACAGGCTCATCTTTTCAAATGAAGTTTGAAGTAATGAAAGAAGCATCCTTCAGAGAAGATGGCTTCAACAGACGCATCCCATTTTCATACCTGTTGCGAACATGCATGATCCTATTATAGGTACATCCATCTTCATGACATTTAGAACATAGAAAAAAATCAAAATCTTCTTCTACAATCCCAAACATTTTTATTGAGAGAACTACATCAAAATTCGCTAGAAGTCAAGTTTTCCGATTCTGGAATTCTAACTTTGATCGTTGAATCATGGTGAAGCAGATGTCCGTAGAATTACAAGTACTGAGTAGAGACAAAATTTCTATTTCAAAAACACTGCGGTAAGCAAGCCTCGATCTTCAAGTTGTCTGTTTAATATTTTTGTTTTGTTCATACTCTATTAATTTATCTATTAGCATTTATTATTTATTAGTATATATAAATTATCATTGATTATTGATATATATCCGACAAAAAATACCAGCAATCGACTCCTTTCCTGCTTGTTCACTTCGAATAATGCAAAAATTCAACAATTCTATGCGAATTCCTTTTATTTTTCCTTCATGTTTTTACCGGGACAACTTATTTTTTTTCCTAAAAAAACGTTTATTTTTAATAAATGAATGCATCATAAAGAGTTGTGCTAGGAAAGATTTCACAGCTTTTCCAATAATAATAAAAAGATTTCACAGCTTTATCGGTAGGTGGTGCAACTCGAACTCAAACAACAGAATTTTTTTTATAGGATTGATTGGCTCGAACAACTCTTTAAATAGAATTATTTAATTACATGGACTTAACTGTGAGGTTGCTGCAAAAAGCAACAAAATTTATGTTTATGTAATTACTAAATTGTTCATATTTTTTTTATTTTTGTTTAGTTTTGGTGAGGGGTTAAAATGATAATTTCATGGAGTTTTGGTTGACAATCAAGTTTCTATTAATTGGTAGTTTAGATATGTACAAAATTAAACGTACTAAGATTGAAAATAAGCATACCAATCAACAATGTGTACAACATTAAACGTAATAAAACTAAAAAAAAATATACCATTCAACAATGTGTACAACAACAAATGCACCCGGAGATTGTGTACACATAATATAATCGTTTTGTTGAATACATAGATAATTTTATTTGGGAGGAGATGTGGGTTAATCTTCAAGTTTAGCAATTGCATCAGTACAAAAGTGGAACTCACTATTACAACTTCATCACTTAACGGTAAACTCAACAAATTTTCTAATAGGGCTTTGAGGTTGTAATTGCACATAAACCTGAATGTGCAAAATGTAATTTACCCTTACTTTTTTCACATGAGTTATAATTGGAGGGTTACAATCATCTTTTTCTGTCATTTTAGTTGACAAAGGGTTTTCTATTAATTATTATAGACATATGTACAAGATCAAACGTACTAAAATTAAAAATGGAGACTTTGGATGCGGTTCCTAACTATCAATATTCTTTTACTTAAGCCTTTTTGGTTTTCAATTTTTGATCGAAGTCCCTGAAATTAATGTGATACTTTATTTCTATGTATGTTACTATATTTTTTAAAATTAAATGACACATCCCGATCGGAGTTGATGCATGTTGGCCATCACCTGAAGGTGACGTAACCAAAAGTGTAAGTGATGTAAGAATGTGAATAAATTAAAACCGTTACAAGAACTTAATTAAACTACTAAAGTGAGTGCGCAGTAGTGAGTAGAACCCATAAACTACAAATGTTGACACACCCCGACTCGAAATGTTCGTTAGGACTCCGAATCGAGTTGTGCTGGCCGACACCGGAAGTGTGTCGACGAGGACGTCGGGCCCCTAAGGGGGGTGGATTGTAACATCCCACTTGACCAATGAAGAGAGGTGATCTGCCTTATATGTACATGCCCACCTCTATATAGCACAAGGCCTTTTGGGAAATCGCCCCACATCGACCAACGAAGAGGGGGTGATGTGCCTTATATGCACATACCCACCTCCATATAGCATAAGGCCTTTTGGGAAATCACTAGCTTCGGATTCCATCAGAACTCTGAAATTTAGCGAGTTCGCGCGAAAGCAATCCCAGGATGGGTGACCCACTGGGAAGTTCTCGTGTGAGTTCCCAGAAACAAAACCGTGAGGGCATGGTTGGGGCCTAAAGCGGATAATATCGTGCTACGGCGGAGTCAAGCCCGGGATGTGATGGAGCTCTGGTCGGGATGTGACAAATGTTCAAAGCATAAATAACATAAGGGTAAAGCAGTTAAACTAGAGAAGTACTTATTACACAACTGGTTTAAGTTCCTACGTTAAAAATGGAGATATGTCAGAATCGTCGACTAATCCTCGCGCGCCACAGAGTGATTCAGCTATCTAGGACCTGGAAGGGCAAAAAATAGAAGGGTGAGTGGGCACAAAAATAACTCATCTCAACTCAACATGCCCTTAGCTTGTAACCGATTTCTTTGAACTTAGTTTTTGAGTTTCGAGCTGTGGATGCAGTGGCTACTCAAACAACCATGGAGACCACGAAAGTAACAAGCATCAAATCGCTTGCTGAATCCCCTGCTTTCAGCTCTCTTCCTTCTGTATGTATGTTCAATGGAGACCCCAGTGATGAAGCAGATCTTAACGATCAGGAACTCACAATTCCTGTAGTTGATATGTCTCTTCTCACATCGAGGTATCCTGATCAACAGTTCAAAATCATCCATGACTTCGTCAAAATTTGCCAAGAATGGGGATGCTTCATTGTAAGCATAAAACCATATATTAATTATTATTTCAGGAGTTATGCTATTAGACACACATAAAACTGACATACTTGCTAATGTAATCACACACTTACTGAGAGAGTATACCCAACATTTTTGTTTATTTTTAGTACACCAATGTATTAACACTAAGGCGTAGATTGTGGGCTAAGCCACACAATGGTTTATCCATACTAATTTGAAATCTAACTCGTCATCTATGTGAGTTGAGTGAAAGACTTCTCACTTAAGGGGAATAAAACACCACGAGACCTTAGTGTTAAGTGGCACCCTAAGTTAACCCTAAAGCATTATTGTTATTTCAGTTTATGAAGCATTATTGTTATTTACTTGTATGTCCGTGGATATGTAGTAATTAGTTTTCTATTCATAAAACTAATGTTGGAAAAATTAGGTCTAATTGCTATAATAAATCACATAGAAAATCAAGAAATAATTCATGCAATTTTATATCACAATAATGCGTACACATGAGTAACCAATGTTAAACGAATATGATATAATGGATTAGAAAAACTTAGAAAATACGGTCGAGGCAAGTGTTGGACACTTTGTCCTTAAGACAAGTTTACACCCCACTACGGTGCTCATGGTTGATCAGTGCACGTCTTCCAAGATACAACGACCATGTTCTTGTAATAGTAGCACTCCAAATCATAAGGCTCCATGAACCACAATTGTGTTGAAAACTATCTCATATGGATTCAATGAGACTCTCTAATATTTAGTGCACTCTATGTATGATTATGTAAACAATTGAAAAGTTACTAAGTGATTATAGGGGCTTCCCTATTTATAGAATGTGAGATACCTCTTTGGAAAACATATGACTATTCATGAAGAGTCAAAAGTTGCAATACCTCATTTAAGTAGACATATCTACCAAAAGGCTATACTTCCAATTTCTATTCAATTCATAAATTTAATATAATAATAATATTATTAAATTTTCCAACAATCCCTCACATGAATGGAACTTGACTCAATACCATGCAAATGACAATGCAGATACTAAAGAGAGAATTCAGTAGGAAAAGTACCGCATCGGGATATGTGGCTTTTGGCTTTGAACCCTCCATAGTGAATTACTATTGGATTTACTTGGCTAATCAGTGAACGCGATGTCTTGAACTGCTCAACCGTTTGTGTAAACCAAGACAATAGTAATCACACAATACCCTTCCAGACACCCCGTGGCTGCTCGGTAGTGTTCATTTTGGCCCTGAACAATTCTTGGTTTCTCATGAGTGCTTTTAGAGAACTAAGCCCTTCAAAAAATTCTCACAGGAATGACCCCATTCCTCACTCAAGATAGGTGACTTCCCATTAAGAGTATCCTGCAATACCCCACTTGTTATTTTCAAGTATAGGAATCATTAAAAGCAAAGCTTATCCTAAATACGTTGCAGATAACACTGTTCTATCATAGGACATGGGTAGGAGACTATCTCAGCAGTGCTCCCATTGAATCATCCACAATTCGATTGTCCATTTGAACCTAGATTTTGGGATGATGGGATCTCCAGTCAGCTAGGTTGGGTTGCCATTATGGCGATTCTTAACACGTAGGCTTTTAACCCATTTCCCTCGATGATACAACTTACTATCTAGTCAAACCTTTAATTAATTGGATCCACTAGATTGATGACTATCACTTATGGTGCGCACTTCCATTTATGAAATTATATTTCATTTGAGAGTAGTTATTTTCCAACGTTAAGTCCTTCAAAACATATGCTAGGACTTACAAAGTAATTTGTTAATTCTTGGGTACATCCCCCCACATTTAAGGTATTTGCTAGAAGATTTCCAACCTTTCAATACCTTAAAACTTCAATTATAAGAGATAGTTGTTATCTTTTTCTAGAAGCAAATTACTTTTACATTCTTTTTAAGTATATTCCATTTCTCAAAAATAGCTAAACTACCCCCACAATTCCCTCACATTGTGGTTGCTTTTTAATGCTATCAATTACTCATTCATCATACTTAGAAGTAGGAATCAATGAAGATATTTTGTTTTTATCTATCTTCACTTGTTATGGCCTAAAGTATCACTATAGCCTTTTCGGAGAAATATGTCTTGTCACTTTGCCTTTAACCTATAAATTTATCGAGTTCGCATGGCTAAGACCTCCTTTGATCAATGACAACACCATTTCAGTTGTCACACCTCGAAGTCAAAACATTATTCTCCCATGTACTTCCCTTCTCAGAAGTAGTTGTCATTACCTTACTTCCCTTTGCGGGATACAATGTCTATAATAAAGATGCAATCTCTGCTTCTTTCCTTGTGGGCATTTAACAGTGAAAACTATGCCCTTCGCACGCTCTTAACATTTTTACCAAGAGTTGCATATGCCTGTAATATTGGCCAAGTCATCACCTTGTGATAACTATCAACCACCAAATGGTGATCACTGTAATCATCTTACATGAAACAGTAATATGCATGAAGCACCGCATTTGTGGAAGTCTTTGCAATTTCTGCAACGAACATCACATGATGGCTTTTCACCAAGAGATACGTGCATCTACTCAAATAACAAAGCCAAATGATGGCACTATGATCTAGAGTAACACACATGCAAAACAAAACGACTTAATTTTCATTTCAGAAACAAAATGGATGTTCGTAAGGAATGCATCATTGCATTATTTAATTGCCTTGCTTGCTTTAATGGATGTTCACAGAACTCTAAAACAACAGAGCTCTTCCCAAACAACACCATCTTTGTAATCGAATAGTTGAAGCCTGAAAAAGGACCAAATGATCCATGCAAAGTGATCATGTCTTTCTGCCAAATTTAAAAGACGTCAGTCATGTCCTCTAGATCCAATCTTGGAAATTTCGTCATTTTCCATTCGAAAGAGAGATTGACTTCAGGCAGGACCAAGGATCTCTTCAGTTCCATCTTTCAAATCCTTGCATCTATTAGCTTGCCAATAAGGAACACGAGACTGTATTCACAGAAAGGTGTGAACACGATGTATATGACTTACTAGAAAGTGTCAACCAGGGCCCAAATTAACATATGCCGACCCGGAATATCCATTAGGACCCCAAATCGAGACGTGCTGGCCGACACTAGGAATGTGAGGAAGCCATAAAGTGTGATAATGTATAAAATGTGAATACATTAAAATCTTAAATTGCCTAAGTACACGAGTGCGCAGTGAGCGGGTCTGAACCCATTTCATGCGTGATACAGAGCATAGGTATAGTACAGTAAGGTAAGATAATGATTATACCATCAAAAGAAGCCACCTGTACAGGAAGTGCCACAAATCCTCGTCAATACGGAAACTCTGCTGCTAGTACTTGGAGGGATGCATAAATAGAAAATGTGAGCGAGTGATTGAAACAAGGATTTTCAAAATCATTTTCCATTATCAAAGGCAGTAACTCCTCGCCGTAAGACTTGTATAGTTTCTAACAAATCATACTACGTAAGAGTATGAAATCAAAAGTATACTAATAGTAAACCTGGAAATATACCACTATCCAGCATCTCAGTAGCAATACAAATAATCACGTGCTTGATAAACCATACTAGCATGCAAATCAAAATCACCTATAGTGACCTATACAACTGTACACATATCACATCAATCAATACTAACACATAAGTCAGAGTCACCTATCGTGACCTGTACGACTTATTCGTATCTCATCAATCAATGTTGGTCAATAGCTCAATAACATGTTAGCCAATAACTCATCAACATGCTAGCCCATAGCTCAATAATATGTTAGCCAATAGCTCAATAATATGCTAGCCAATAGCTCATCTACCAAATCCTGCACACGAGTCGGAACCACCTAAAGTGGTATGTACGACAGGCTGGGTGTAAATAAATACGCTCAAGTGCTACGATCACATGAAGGTTGTGCGAAGTATCGCAAGTCACCTACGAGTCGGAACCAACTAAAATGGTCTCTACGACGGGCTGGCACCTACCTTGGATCCAAGGTGAGCGTGTGGTGCGAGAGGTGAACGATCACGTAAAGGCTAAGGCTTGGCCACGGGCGAGAGCACTAACATCGAGGTGCAGGTTTATGAGCTCTAACATATCTCAATACAATCGTACTCACTACCATCATTACCATCAAAGTGTACATACCTGAATCTTACGTGAGCATTCTCAACATCATTTGGCACTTCAAAGCATTCACAATAATTAGATTCAGGTAATATATGTATGAATATGCCATGATACAATCTAAACCCAAACATTTCGTAGTGCTTCCAAATATATATAATATTACCAGATATATAAACATATACACAAATGGCATGAAATGCATAACTGTAACATCCCACTCCCTAACTATTTACTTTCGAGAATAATCATCAGTGATAAGTTCAAATAGACACTAATTAAATTAACTATCACTACTTACCTTTCCTTACCTCAATTTCTTGATTCTTCACATCTTAATTTATGACCAACACTAGTTATACCAAAACCTAAGGTTAAATCTCACATTTTTCACCAATCTCCCTCACACTGCTCAATTCCACAAGCAAGGCTATTGTCTCAATTATTTAGTCTCATTTATTGTATGGTTGCATCTAACGTCTCGTTAGACTGCCTACGTACCCTAAACAGGGATCAAGCCATTCATAGTTCACACTAGTCCTCCAAAGCATTAACAGAAATTATATGAAATTCAATTTTGTAAACGTTTGTGGAATTATCAGTCATATATATATATATATATATATATATATATATATATATATATATATATATATATACGATAAAAGGAAAAGACCCACTCATTGGTATATGGAAGGGTCATAGGCCCCCTAGCCTCGAGTGACTGCGCTTGTCCTCAGGATAGGTCTCACCTATATACGAAACAACTATATAAACATCAATTTAAAGCACATAACCCAAAACTAGGTAATAACTTATCCTACATTGCTCAAATGGGGTGTTTGAATATACCAACCTGATCTACTCAACCTCACGAACTTCCCCATATTTTTAAAATAATTTTCTGACCACTCACACCCGGCCACACTCCAGCCAAGTCACGGCCACACGCGCCACCCATGCGCAGGCACGTGCCTAGCACACTAACGGCGGTGGTTAACGCCGTTAGGAATATTCCGTCCAAAAGCAAGCATATTCCGTTAAAGCTAATCTGACGCTGTTAACTGCCGTTATGAATATTCCGTTAAGATTAACAGAATATTCCCCTTTCTTCTCCGGCTAGTCGCCAGACTCTGTCGCCGTTGCCGGAAACTAGGAAAAACTTAAAACCTTTATATCTCAATCGTTTTTCATCCAAATTTCATGAAATCAGTATCAAATTGAAGCTCACAACGAGTAGAATATTCCCTTACCTGTTTGAAGCCCCAAAAACGATGGAATATCGCTGGAAAAATCACGATATTCCGGTCATCTTTGTAACTCACTATTCTTGAGTTTCCTGACGTCTAATTTCTTCCAAAATGCTTATCCGAGCTTCGTGAAAGTGTCTTAAAGCTCACTATAACCTTAGAATCCTCTAAAACCTTCGTATTTACGTATGCATGAACAGTACCTCGAATTGGGATCTTGGGTTCTTAGGTTTTTAAGGGTTTCAAGTTCTAAAAATGGTATGGATGTACTCAGGAGCTTGCAAGGAACATGAAATCCACCTTCAAGGTCTCAATCTGTGCAGAAAATGGCTGAATCAAAGGTTGTCTGTACGACTTGTACGAAATTTACAGAAAAATCCGAGAAGGAGAAGAGAGAGTGAGGGTCCATCAGTTGGTTTAGGTGTGTGTGTGTGTGTCTTGATGGCAGCCAACCCAAAACAAAAGAAAACAAATCACCCAAAACACCAACTAACGTTCAAGGGCAAAATCGTCATTCCACGCCATCGAAGGTAAATTTCGAGATAGGTTGTCACACAAATGCATGAGTTATTTAACATATTATTTAACATATCCATAAAAATATACAAATAAAATTTAAACAAATACGTGTAGACACACTATCTTCTATGAATATGTGAGTCATTTCATCAATTATATAGACATTATGCAAATCACAGATATGGAACCCCACGTGAATGATTTCCCAGACTTCATAATATAAAATCGAACATTTCACACATAGAAAATGGTGCACGAATATTATGTGCATCCTTGTTTTAGTGCATCTAATATGAAACATAACCAAACCAAGTTCTATTTGCATGGAAAATGATCAGACCAAAATGAGAAAACCATTTCCCATAACATTATAGCAAATTAAACTAAAAACTTGTCTTAAGATTGTTGGAAAAATTAGGTCAAATTGCTATAATAAATCACATAAAAAATCAAGAAATCATTCATGCAATTATATATCATAATAATGCGTATATATGAGTAACCAATGTTAAATGAATATGATATAATGGATTAGAAAAACTTAGAAAATACGGTCGAGGCAAGTGTTGGATAAGACAAGTTTACGCTCCACTACGGTGCTCATAGTTGATCGGCGCATGTCTCCCAAGATACAACGACCACATCCTTGTAATAGTCGCACTCCAAATCACAAGGCTCCATGAACCATAATTGTGTTGAAAACTCTCTCATATGGACTCAATGAGACTCTCTAATATTTAATGCACTTTATGTATGATTACGTAAACAAATGAAAAGTTATCTAGTGATTATAGGGGCTTCCCTATTTATAGAATGTAACATACCTCTTTGGAAAACATGTGACTATTCATGAAGAGTCAAAAGTTGCAACACTTCATTTAAGTAGACATATTTGGGTTAAGTCCAGATGACTACAGAACTTGTTAGGGGTAATTCCGAATTGATCCTAATCTTTTAGAACTTTCCAAATAACTACCTAATGCTTTGAAAAGTGGACATCTGTTAAGTTCAGTCGCGTTAAGCGATGATATGAACAGTTATTAAAGCGGGTTTTTACTCTCAAGTCATCTTGGAGTTTTGAATTTCCAAATGAACACAACTTAATTAAGCAAATTTACGGCTTAACTTGACTAAAAAGAGTCGATTTGGAGAATTAAAGCTCCAAAGACTACGATTAATAGGGACCAACTTTAGTATTTGTCCACCTCATCATTTAATGCTAGAAAAATCATCACTTAATGTTGGTAAATTCATCACTTAATATTGACGACCTAATGGATGTCTAATTTATAAAACGTTAGGCAAATATTTAGAACCTTTTAAAAGGTTGAGACTAATTTAAAATCACTCTAAAAAGTTAGGTAGCTAATCATACTTAATCTTTTGAATAAGTATGCATTAGAAGCAAAACGTTTGAATTAAGATTTGGTATTCTGTTTTTCATTGATTCTCTCTAAATCTCTTTCTTCTCCCCTTAATTTTCGTTTCTCTACATATCTTACAGTCTAACATTCTTCTTCGTGCGCCTGTGATAGCCATGCATGAATTTTTTTATTAAGATGGGCTGGGACAAAAGATTATTCATATGTTGTGCAGTATATTAATTTAATCAATGATAATTTTGTTAAGCTGCAGCCTGCAGGTTTGTTGGAACAAAAAAAAAAACTGAATCCACATGTTGTATGAAGATACACATGCACCAGCTTCTCACTCAGTGCTCTATAAAAAGGAAACAATGGATGCAGTGGCCACTCAAACAACGATGGAGACCTCGAAAGTTACAAGCATCAAATCGCTTGCTGAATCCCCCGCTTGCGCTATTCCTTCTGCATATGTGTTCAACAAAGACCCCATTAATGACGAAGCAGATCCCACTACAAAAATTCAGGCTTTCAGTCATAACAAAGATAGCGACTACAAGTACAAAATGTTGTGAGTAAAACATTTAGTCACGAAAAACTTTTGTAACTAGGTTGTGATTGAAAACCCCATGACTCATTGATTTAGTCATTAAAAAAAAAAAAAAAAGAACACAGTGACTAACTAAAAATGTATTATCACATCTCCTGTTATTAAAAAATAAAACCAAATCTTCATTTTTAATCACAACATCCTTTTAGTAACACTCACTCTTCACGACTAAAAATCTTAGTAACGGCAATCCTTAGTGACTTATAAGCATTTTAGTCACAACCAGTCCACATGACTGAAAATCTTAGTAACAACCTTCTATAACTAAAGCTCTATTAGTCACAATATCAGTTATAACTAAAATGTGGATAATAACAATTAACAACTATGACTGAAAGTCTAATAGTAACAACTTTATATCATGACTAATATCTCACTCAAACATGTTTTTCATGACCAATATTTAGAAATACCAAAGTGAATACCATTAAATAAACAAGGCCAACCTCCCAAATACATTGGAATAACCTATATAGAATATCTGCAACTTCAACTAAGCAGCAAGAGCTATCCGAAGTCACCCATAATTAGATCACTTATACATATGAGCCTGATGATTAAATTAATAAAGTAATCCTACCTGAAGTCACCCTTGCAAGAAAATAAAGTAAATAAAATACGAAAGCACAAATTTCGTGTAGGATTGTTGGTTTTGCATACAAGTTTAATTAAATAGACTTCTTACCCTTCTAATATAAAAATCTCCAAATACTAAATTCTTGAAATTAAAAAAGTAACCTTATATCATAGCTTAAATGATTATTCACATACTATATATATACAAGCGATATTTTAATTAAACTAAGTAAAATTATGGGAATGAAAATTTAATGTTTTCAGTTGCTTAAAAGTGAGTTCATTTGTTTTAGTAATGCAGTTTACGTCTACTACACGATTAATGTCATATTTGTGTGAGTGTGTTATATAAACATTCAGTTCATAAATTTCTTTTTTGGCCACCACCATCTTCGTTACCCAAAAAGAAGAACTGAACGCTTCACCAGCCGAAAATCGGCTAATGAAAAATTCACATGAGCAATAATAAGCTCTTTAAAACCCTATCTGAATTCTTAACCATATTCTTTGTTAGGAGATTTCCGGATCTTCATTTTTATTTTCCATCTTATTCGTGAATTTGTTTATTTATTTTTATTTTTTCATCTTCATGTTTTTTTGAATTATTTTTATTATTATTTTAATGTCCAAATAATCAAATAAGTGAGATCTAATGTTGCCACATATGCACTTAACGGATGTGACATTTTCAGTTGATCAAGTACTTCTTTGAAAAGTTTTAAAAAGTTTAGACCAATATAAAATTACACTAAGAGGTTATGAGGTTTTACTTTTAGGTACTTAATCCTAAAAAGTATGATTAGAGTATACATTTTTGAAGGAGCTTCTAGCTTTCTACTCTTAGCTAAAAAATAAAGAGCGTGATTGAAGATGTTCTTATACGTCAGTCTACACTTTGCACATTCTTGATAAAAATGAGTGCAGAATAAAATTTTAAAGTAAATTTCTCGAGATTATTATATTCTTTGTATGTTTTCAACATTGGATCAACATGTTGCACGTACTATTTTGGTCCAAACTTGTAACACATATATAACTCTTAAGAAGTAAATATATGAACATAATAATAAACAAGAATATATCTAAGAAAATTTTAACGAAAAATTTCCAGTACTGGTTATTTTAACGAAAAATCACATTTTTATACTAAAAAGTCAATTTTGATACTATTCACTTTACCCTTTATTTTATCTTTATCGTTAAAACTCAAACTTTTCAAATTTTTTTTATTAGTAGGTGATGGGAGAGGGACATAAATGAAGAACATTCAATGATTGGAAAACAATTAAGAAGTCAAACCTTGAATCATGAGGCCTCTCTATTTTGAATTTTCTCAGAACCTTCCTTTTAAATGTATAATAAGTCTCGTTTTGTCTTAAATTCCTTTGCCGGGTTCTGGCATCCAACGCCATCTCCTCCTCCACTCTTGACTCCATCTCTCTTCTTCTTTTCACAGACCCAAAGTACTGGGCTCCATTTTCACACAAACGTTCTCTCTCTCTCTGAAGGAGGCAAAGACTGAGGAGAAGTTGATCCATTTGCTCAAATCCACTCCATTTTTGCTTCTGGGTTTGAGGTAATACAGTTGTTTCTCTCAGAATCTATAAATTTAATCGTTTTTAATTGATATGTTCTGTTTGTTTTGCTGTATTTGTTAGTAAAAATGATTTCTTTTCTAGTGGGTTGGTGCCATTTGATGTTCTGGCTGATCTGTAAGTAGATGGCTTGCACTCCATGCCATCGGTTCTGATTCTTCATTCATTTCAACCTCCAAACACTGCCTAATTAATTTTACTGAGCTTTATTTGGTATGTGATTGCAGTGAAGAAAACTGGGTTGTTTAAATGTAGTCATTTAGTTACTTACAGATTGCATCCCATAGCTCTTAAAAGATGAAAAGGTGGAAAATATGAAAATATAATCAGCAGTTTTGGGGAAAACCAATGAAGTTTCTTCCTTTTTGGGATTGTTCTCTAATGTAGTCACCCTACATTTACTGATTTTGGGCTAATTTTTAACTTGGTGTACATTGTTGTCCTCCAAGTTACTTAACCAAATGGGTAAATGTAGCTTCTATTTTTTGTGAGTAAAGTTCCGTGCTTTGGTGTAATCACGTTTCCGTGTTCTGCCCTCTTCTTAATTGGTTGGTAATTCGTACTTGCAGATGGTTTCCATAGATGGAAAGACAGACCTTGAGTCTGATGAAGAAATCCCTTTTAGCTCATCAGTAGCCACCAGTAAAGTAGAGGCCTTGGACTTTGAGATGATTCATTTGCAGTCACGGGCAGATTTGGCGAACTCATGGATTTCAAGACATATGTGGATAAGAGTTCCGAGAAGTATTTATATAGTCTTATTTAAAGCAAAGATCAATGTGTTGCTACCCTTTGGTCCATTGGCAATCTTGCTACATTATATTACTGGAAAGCATGTATGTATACATCTCTAATTCATCTTTAAAATTCGTTTCATTTAGTTAGGAGAAGAATGTAGTAGAGTTTAGTAAGCAGGGAAGTGCAGAAGAGAATAGTCTTAGCTACTGGCAACTAATCAAGAATTAGCGGTTTCCATGTCTTTATTTTCTTTTGGAACTTGACATTACAACCTTGTCATGTAGCCTTATCTTATATGGCAAGGTGTTCCAACATGGTTTCTTTTTCGCACATCCTTTCAATAGTTTAAATTGACTTCACTCCTAATCCATTGACAGTTACTTTGTATACGTTAGGGATGGGTCTTCTTCTTCAGCTTAGTGGGCATCGTACCTTTAGCAGAGCGTATAGGATATGCGACTGAGTAAGTGCTAGCTTGTTTTGGATTGCATTAAGTTCCCTTAACTTTGTCTAAGGCTAATTCTTGAGTTTTTCATTGTTGTGGTGCAGGCAACTTGCTTTTTACACAGGACCAACAGGTATAATTTTTACCCTGCCAAGTGATGGTAGCCTGAATTTTTGTATCATTTTCATAAATTTTTTTAGTGATATTTATATCGCTAACTGGATTAGGATTTCGAAGAATTTTGTCCGAATATATGTTACTTTGATGAACTAAATTTTCTGAGGCTGCCACCATCCTAGTTTAGATTCCTGGCTCTGCTGCTGCAATAAAGTACTGTTCTGTTGACACAAAATGTTGCTAGGGCTGTCAACTGGGGCCATACATTTAGACACAATATTATTTGATCAATGGTCATGATCAATAGTATACTTTAGTGGATGATAATATGGGTTTTTTTAATAGTAGTATATTTTCCCTTGAATCACCTGATAATTGAGAAGTATATTTTAAGATTTTTTAGTCATCCTCAATAAATTAACTTCTTCCCTAGAATAATTTGTGCATCTCATTGATTAGATTCAGACTGTATAGGAACTAAAACAGTTGGTTCTTGGTAAACTATGCAAGCTATCTTTTGCTGGTCATTGGAATTTTGAACATGCATTTCTCTCTGTGTTTAATTTACTAGATCATAACATTATGGGATTTAAATCCCCTAACAGCATCAGTCTGCTGACCCCACTGAGTGGGATAAGGCTTTGTTGTTGTTGTTGTTGTTGTAGCAGCATCATTTGGTTCTCTGTTCCTACCTGTTTACTAGTTAGTCTCTATGGTCATGTGTCTGGTTGAATGGCTTGTACGAAGTAAACTGTTTTTCTATGGGACTTCGATCATATCAATTACTCTAATGAAGTTTCTGTGCCATTAATTGATTATAACGTCAGCTTACTAGAGTGTTTACTGGACATCCTGAAAGATGTTTTAGTTGTTATAAATAGTGATTCGGATAATCTTAATAAATTATCACAGATTCCCAGTGCCGGTAACCTGTTCTTTGTAGTGTCACTTGATACACTTCTTTTCGTTGGTTATGAAAGGGAATAGGTAGTTCCACTTGTTTTCAAAGTAGGAACTTTGTTAACCTACTTATTGAATCACTGATTCAAAAAATCTTATACCTTTGTGCGTCTGTTTTTGGTTTTTTCTCAAGTGAGCTCGTTGTTGGATTGTAGTTGGGGGTCTGTTAAATGCCACATTTGGAAATGCAACGGAAATGATTATATCAATATATGCATTAAAGAACGGAATGATAAGGGTTGTTCAGCAGTCATTATTGGGATCAATCTTGTCCAACATGCTCTTAGTGCTTGGATGTGCCTTCTTCACTGGTGGAATCATTCATTACCAAAAAATTCAGGTTTTCAACAAGGTAGATCTTCAAATTTTGTTGAGCCTTGGACCCTGAAATTTTCTGCTCTGTGAGCTCTTTGACGCTGTTCCTCTTGATGTCATGACATTTACATCCGAATGTGGCTACTTTTGCAACAGTCTGCCGCCCTTGTGAATTCTGGATTGCTGTTGATGGCTGTCATGGGGTTAATGTTTCCAGCTGTGCTTCATTTTACGCACTCAGAGATCCACTTTGGGAAGTCAGAGTTGTCTCTTTCAAGATTTAGCAGCTGTGTAATGCTAGTGGCATATACAAGTTACCTCTTCTTTCAACTTAGAAGTCATCGTAATCTTTATAATCCCATTGAGGAGGTTAGTCAAGTTTGCTTAAGTTTTTCAAAGGATCTAGAATGTCATTGTTTTTCTATTTTGACCATGGTGCATTGCTCTGTTAGTTGCTGAAGTTTATCAAAATGATGAGTTTTTGGCATTTTTTAAATCTTGAATGAGCTTCGGTATTTTATATGAAAATTTTTCATATTTAAGGGAATTATCTTCTTATCAATTTTATTATGATTTTATTTTCCATAAAGAAGAGCGTTTACTAGTTCCTTCAGTTTTCTATTGAAAATATCCATTCAGTTGTTTAATTTCTCTTTGGAAACTGTTTCAGGAAGGAGTCAGGGATGAAGATGAATCCGATGAGGAAGAGGCTCCCGAGATAACTCATTGGGAAGCAATTGGCTGGCTTGCTGTTTTAACTGTCTGGGTGTCCGTTTTGTCTGGATACCTTGTTGATGCTATCCAGGTAACACTTGCTTCATATACTATTCCACTGTGCTCCGGGTGCATAGTTTCTGAGCTGCTATTGTGCTGACCTTTTGCACTTCCATTTTCTGTGTGTGATTGTGACGCACATTTTTCATTCTTGTTTTACTGGTAATTTGGCCTCGGTTTGTGTAACTATTTGATAAGTTAATGTATTTACTGTTTCTCCAGGGAGCATCTGACTCATTCAACATGCCTGTGGCATTTATCAGTGTTATACTACTACCAATTGTAGGAAATGCTGCAGAGCATGCAAGTGCTATCATGTTTGCCATGAAGGACAAGCTTGTGAGTGCTTTGAATCGAAGATTTGTAAGCCTCAATTTATAGATTCCGTTTATTTTATTGATGGAATTAATTTTTCTGCAGGATATCACACTTGGAGTTGCAATTGGATCATCTACACAAATATCCATGTTTGTGGTAAGGACTTGAATAGCTAGCTAATGAGTTCTCTCTCTCTACAGAACTTTGTCATATGATAGAATGTCTATGAACCGTCGCAAACCTCTGTTGGACTTGCTTGTTATAGTTTCTCTTGAGTTGATTACATTTCAGAACGGAAAATAGGCTAACAATTTGTGTTCTTGACAATTGTAGATACCCTTCTGCGTAGTTGTGGGGTGGATCATGGGACAGCCAATGGACTTGAATTTTCAACTGTTCGAGACTGCCACACTTTTTATTACAGTGTTAGTCGTGGCATTTATGTTGCAGGTTTGTGATCATTTCCTTGTTTGTCTTCCTTTTAACCGTTAAGAGTTTCTCTAAATTTAACCAAGAACTCATTTGGTCCCCATCCAGTCTTCCTATTACATAATCCGAGATGAATTGTGATGCCTTTTATTTTGTTTCTGTTCAACTGTACGATATGACTAAGTGTTTCTTAGTTGCTGTTTTTTGTTTACATTCAATTTTGCTCGATGTGAGATTCACTGCCTTTATCTTTGTAGGAAGGGACGTCAAACTATTTTAAAGGCTTGATGCTTATTCTGTGCTATCTCATAGTTGCAGCCAGTTTTTTTGTACACGTCGATCCTTCAGAAGGTGAGTCACAAGAAACTTACTGAGTTATACATTTTCTCAAGCGTTCTTACCCGGGAAAAGTCATCTTTATTCAAGGGCATTATGGGCCTTTTTATTGTATTGTTCTTTCCTGAATACGTAGCACACACAAGCGATATCAGCCAGTATATGTGAAAGTACACGGTTAAAAGACATGCTGAGTGCTTTTTCTGTTATTGTATCTGCTTTTCCTAGTTGTCTTGTAGGATAAATTCCTTGCTGAAATCGAAACTGATTGACTAGCACATCAGTTACATTATTGACTCGATTTTCGATTAACATATTTGTTCTCAAGTATCTGTTTTTGGGATTCGTTGCAGATGGTAGTTAAACTAACCATTGGAGTGGCGGCATAGCATGTAACAGTCTACGTAGTATCTGCGATTCTTCGTGCAAAAAGGCATTAGGAGATATATAGGAAGCTACCCTTCCACGAATCATCAAGCCATGTGATCCGTTCAATTTGTTTTATTTTTTGTTCTTGATCATGTAATGGAAAATCCATGTGATCTCCCAGAGCATCAAAAGTTTGGAAACTTGTTCAGCTTTGTATAACAGAGCAGTTTGATTCTCTTCAAAGGCATGAGCATTCAGCTGTAACCCCTTGTTTTTCACTTTTGCTATAGCTTTTCACAAATTTTGTTCCTTGATATTAGGTATTCCTTCTATCCCTATTTGATTTTCTCTCTTTTGTGTCCTCTCTGAATAATTTTGAGTCTAATCCGTCTTTTTCAAGATAGTTTTGTTATTGACGAAGAGAGATTTAAACCACTCGAATCTACGAAGAAAAAATTGAATTTGGATGCAAGAAGGCTAGCATGCTAATGATTTGGATGCAAGAAGGCTAGCACGCTGCTCATTAGCAAGTGTCGAATCAACTCTTAAAAAGAAAATTCTGAACTCATAGAGTATAATTAACAGAGTTGAGAGTTTGAAAACCAAGTTAATTAAAACAATTTATTTTCTCTCACTTAAGTTTGAATTTTCTTTTCAGTAATTCATATTATATTGTAAATCTCTTAGAACAAAGGAATTTCATAAAAAAATACCAGCAATCGACTCCTCTTCTGCTTGTTCACTTCGAATAATGCAAAAATTCAACAATTCTATGCGAATTCCTAATTTTTCCTTCATGTTTTAACTGGGACAACTTATTTTTTCCCTTAAAAAAACCATTGTTTTTAATAAATGGATGTATCATAAAGAGTTGTGCTAGGAAAGATTTCACAGCTTTATCGGTAGGTGGTGCAACTCAAACTCGAACTAGGAGAAATTTTTTATAGGATTGATTGACTTGAACAACTCTTTAAATATAATTATTGTGAAATCGGATTCTACTAAAATATGTAAGATCATATTTTTGTGAAAAGTTTCTTACGAATGATTGGTTGGACAACTCTCTTCAACATGTGGCATTGGCAGCTCCACACTGGAAGGAAACAACCGTGAGATATGGAAAAGGATCCTAGCCGGATTCTTTTCCTGGGGATCTTAGGAATCCTGTGATCGTGATCGTGTGGTCAGTTTTCGTTAGATACTATTTATATTTAATTTTAAAATTTTAAATTTTGAAATGATTTTTGAATGCACGATGTACGATGAACGGTCACGATCACGGAATCTCTAGGATGCTCAAGAAAATAATCCTTTTCAGTGAGATATGATCTTGCTTTTAGACATTCTCCAAAGAAGATGTCAAATTTTGAACCTAAAATTTAAATGTGAAGGCTTACGTGGCACTATGGCATTTTTTAAACTTTTGTTCTCTAACTGATATGTCAAATTTTAAACATAATATAATAATTCATATGTATTTTCTTTGCATTGGGAATGAAAAGAAACAAAAGAATAATGCTTTAAACTAATAAAGAAAATTAATAAAAAGCATTTAATAATTAACTAAGAAAATATGAAGGTTCTGTCAAATTTGGCAGCAAGGGGGAGATATGTCAATCCATGTCATGCCACATCAAATTTGGTTTCCCAGTTGAAAAACATTAATGCTTTCTTTTGTTACTGTTATTACTGATTTGGACAATTTGACATCTTATTTGGAGACGCTCTTAGTGATTTAAATCGTATAACTTTAGCGACAGAGCACTTATTTATGTGAATGAGAAATATTAGGGCCATATGGTAGGGTAAGCTTTTGTTTGCATGTCATGGAGGTGGGATTTTGTTCAAGATAGAAAGACCTTATATCATGACATGGATCGTCTTGTTGCCTATCAGGAAGCGTTAAAAACTTGGGCACGTTGGATGGACAAATTGTTGATACTGAGAAAACCAAAGTATTCTTCCAAAGTATTTCACTGGGTCATTGGAAGTAATTTAAATCCGTTAAGCATTAGTCCCACATATTGATAACTTTTGAGCTATACAAGGAGAAACCCCACCCTTCTATCAAAAGGGTATTAGTTCCTTTTGTTTATGAGATTAGAATTTAGAATCTCCTTCAAAATTAAACAATAATTGTCGGATCGATGTACATGTCCAAAGTAATGCACTACTCACCAGTGTTATATTATTCATTGTGCATGAATGATGTGACAGCTTATCATTTATCTAGACTCACTTTTGAACTTTATTTATTAACAACAAATAAGGTGTTAAGAGATGTAAATATGATAATTCATCATTTTATGAATAAACTTGGTATGAAAACTTTGTAGCTTGTGTACTTATGTTAATCAGCTTGTTACTAATCAAAATTAATGGTATTAATTTTGTGATTAACATCAGTGCAAGTCATTGGGGGTACCCGGAAGGGAGGAACTGCACATCAGAAAGAGAGCCACTCGTAGAAGAATCCGGATTCTAGTCATATTCTATTTGTGAGGATTTTAGGGATTTGTGAATTATATCAGTTCATCTACATTGTGCGGTCAAAAATCATTTTAAATATTACATGAAACGGTTTCACCGCCATCTGACATCTTGATCTCATAATACATTGTCATGCAGAAAAAAACTTACACATGACAATGCATTATCAGAAAAGAGATATCATGTGACAATAAATCTTTTTCATGTAAGTTAGGCAGTACAGATTGAATTATCTAGATGACAATACAAGTAGATTATAATATCTGATAAACAAATATCATACAAATCAACTTCCATATACGTTCAAGAATGTAGTTTCCTTTTCTAATCATGTAAAGTTAAACAAATTATTGGAGAATGGTCTTATATTTTTCTCTATAACGAAGTATTTATAGATGAACGAGATACAAGATTAACTTAAAAACAAGAAATAAAATCAGTTTTAATTAGACAATTAAACCGAAATCCAGAAAAGTAACCTAACCAAGATATTATCTCCTCTCAAAAACAAAAAGAGGAAATGGGCTGCGACTAACCAAACTATTACAAAAAAAGGGCCAATTAGGCCCATTCCACTCATATTGAATAAATATCATTGACATGCGCAAACGATAAAACTCCCGCGGGTGGCGTGTTGGGCATATCGTTTCTCAGCAACATTTTCGGAGGTCTCGGGTTCGAGCTCTGGCAGCGCCTCCTTCTACGGCCTCAGCTTCATTTTTAAAATTTTCAAGTTTCAACCAGGTACGTCTGTTTACATTTTTAATTTCAGTCAATAAATTCTGATTTTTATCTCTAAATTTCTTAATTATATCTGTAAAATTGAATAATCAATTGGGGATGATTCTGTTAAAATTAGGGTTTAATTGTTCCAGTGAAAATTTTCTAATCAAACATTTTCTTAACGATTTTTGAACAATTTTTAAATTATGGCGTTCTGCAATTTTGTTATTTCACCCCTCCGCCATTACGATCAAACAACACGATGAAATCCGCCAACGTCAAAACCCTAGATTTCACCAGGCAACCTTTTATCGAACCCGATACGCACCATACAGTTACGGAACTAAAATTTACCGTTATGTCCCCGGCGAAGATTATGAAATTGGCGGAAGTTCAAATCTACATTGGCCCGTATTACAACTCCGGTTGGAAACCCATTGAAGGCGGCTGACTGGACCCGCGACTGGGTCCGGCGAGCAAGCGGTTAATCTACGCCACTTGTGGCGGGAACCACGTCGAGTGCCCGGGGCATTTTGGGTATTTGGCCCTCGCCCTCCCCGTCTACAACGTTGAGTATCTGGGCATGGTTATGAACGTCCTGAAGTGTATCTGCAAGAATTGTTCTGGGTTTCTACTGAAGGACAAAATACGGGTGGAGTATTTGAGGAAGATGAGGAATCTAAAGGATCGTATGAAAAAAATGGAACTGATGAAAATTGTGGTGAAGAAATGTACTGCATTGTGTGCCGGTAATCGGCGGGCGGAGTGCTGGAAATGCGGGTATGTGAACGGGACGGTGAAGAAGGCGGTTGGGATGATCGGCATTCTTCACGACCGTTCGAAATTTGAAGATGTGATGGATGAGTTGAGAAAAACAATGGCGGGGACTAAAGTCTCCGCAGCGGGGTTGAGCGTGGAAGCTATGTTAGACCTCGCAAAAGTTTTCACTTTGTTGAAAGAGATGAGTGATGAGGATTGTGAGGTGCTTTATTTGTCTACTAGGCCGGAGAATCTCTTGATAACCAACATTTTGGTGCCGCCTATTGTGATTCGCCCTTCGGTTTTGGTTGGGGAAGAAGTGAGCAACGAGAATGACATTACGGTGAGGTTGAAGCAGATCATTTAATCGAATGCGTGCCTTACGCGCAATTTGTTTGATTTGAGGCTGGGGTATGCCCCCGGGGTTAAGTGGAGTTGGGATGAACTTCAGGTTAAGGTTGCGCAGTATATAAATAGTGAGGTTCGTGTGCCTTTCACGATGCAAGGTGGGAATCCGTTGAAAGGTTTTGTGCAGTAGCTCAAGGGGAAGCAAGGGCGTTTTCGCGGGAATTTGTCTACGAAACGTGTTGAATATACTGGAAGAAGTGTTATATCTCCTGACCCTAATCTAAAAATCAATGAGTTGGAGTCCCCATTGAAATGGCTCAAATCTTAACGTACCCCGAACGGGTTACATGTCATAATATTGAGAAGTTGAGGAAGTGTGTGTGTAATAGACCTCATAAGAACCCCGGTGCCAGATCCTTGCATCGTGATGGTGAAGAATTCTCCTTGACGATTACGAGGATCAGTAAAAATCTGGCTGATGGACTCCAATACGGTGACATAGTTGGACGCCATCTAGAAGACGGTGACATTCTTCTTTTCAACAGACAACCAAGCTTGCATAGGATGTCTTTCATGTCTCATTGGGCTAAGGTTATGCCTTGGAGGACGCTGAGGTTTAATGAATCTGTTTGCAATCCATATAATGCTGATTTTGACGGCGATGAGATGAACATTCATGTCCCGCAAACAGAGGAGGCGCGGGCAGAGGCTGCTTTGTTGTTAGGGCTGGAAAACAATTTGTGCACACCCAAAAATAGGAAGATCTTGGTTGCTTCAACTCAAGATTTTCTGACATCCTCTTTCCTTATAACGAGGAAGGACATATTTTATGACCGTTCATCATTTTCACTCATGTGTTCATATATGGGGAGTGGCATGGATCCAGTTGATCTTCCAACACCTGCCGTGATTAAGCCAGTAGAGCCGTGGATAGGAAAGCTATTGTTTAGTGTTCTCCTACGCCCGAATGCAAACCTGAGAGTCTATCTGAATCTAATTGTCACGGAGAAGTCCTACAACACCACCAAGACCGAAGATGGGAGAGAAATTGAAGCAATATGCCCGAATGATGGGTTTGTCTATTTTCGTAACAGTGTGCTTATAGCCGGGCAACTTGGGAAGGCTACATTGGGAAATGGCAACAAGAATGGACTTTACTCTGTTCTTCTTAGAGACTATAAACCTCACGCAGCTGCTGCTTGCATGAATCACTTAGCTAAGTTAAGCGCGCAATGGATTGGTAACCACGGATTCTCAATTGGGATAAGTGATGTTCAGCCAAGTGGCAATTTGCGCGAAGAGAAAGAGAAGATAATTAAGGAAGGCTATGAAAAATGTTATGGCCAGATAAAGTTGTTCAATGAATGGCAGCTCCAACTTATACCGAGTTCTGATGCAGCATGGTCGCTTGAGTCGGGGATAACTAGTGTATTGAACAACATCAGAGATCAAACCGGAAAGTTGTGTATGCAAAAGCTGCATTGGAGAAATAGTCCCTTGATCATGTCCCAGTGTGGTTCTAAAGGATCTGCCATCAATATCAGCCAGATGGTTGCTTGTGTTGGCCAGCAATCTGTTGGTAGTTATCGCGCCCCTAATGGGTTCATAGACCGAAGCCTTCCACACTTCCCTAGAGGTGTAAAAACCCATGCCGCTAAAGGGTTTGTTGCTAGCTCATTTTACAGCGGCTTGAGTCATACAGAGTTTTTCTTCTATACAATGAGAGGGCGAGAGAGGATTGTGGATACAGCTGTGAAAACAGCTGACACTGGGTACCTGAGTCGTAGATTGACCAAAGTTATGGAGGATCTGTCTGTTCAGTATGATAAAACGGTGAGAAATGCGAGTGGATGTATACTTCAGTTCTGTTATAGAGATGATGGTGTGGATCCTGCAGTGATGGAAGGAAAAAATTGAGCTCCATTGGACTTGCCCCGGTTGTTTCTGAAAGCGAAAGCCACATGTCTTGCCGGCAAAAATGAGTACATGTCTCCTGATCAAGTGTTTGAAATAGTGAGAAGAATGCTTTCTGAACCAGATATGACTCCTGAAGCCGGGTGCTTTGTCGGTTTCAAAACTTCTTTGGAAGAATTTTTGGATGAGTATGTAGAATCATTCATAAAAAAAACATAAGATATTTATGTTTGATGATGATCAAATCCTTGCTTGGAAGGAGAAGATTGTGCAAAATATTGTGGGTGTTACTTCTAGATAGTTGGAGGTTTTTCTTGATACTTGCATTTCACGTTACCATTCGAAGAAAATTGAGGGTGGAACATCAATTAGAATAATCGGAGCTCAAAGTATTTGCGAGCCTGTGACGCAGATGACACTGAAAACTTTCCACTTTGCTGGAGTTGAAAGCATGAACATTACACTCGGAGTCCCCCGAATCAAGGAAATATTAGACACAGTGAAGAACATCCACATGCCAATCATCACTGCGGCGCTCGAATGTGATACTAATGAAAAATCTGCAAGGGTGGTAGCAGGGCAGATTGAGAGAACAAGTCTCGGGCAAATTGCTGAGAGTATACAGATTATAATGACTGCAAGATCAGTGTCTATAGCAATCACGCTCGATATTTCCATGATTCAAGATACGCACTTATTTGTGGATGCTAATGTGGTGAAAGAATCGATTTTACAAATTCGGGGAATCAAACTGAAGTTAGAAAATGTTAAGGTTTTGGATGTCAGAAAATTGGAAGTTTTTCCTGCAGAGACTGACAGGAGCAAACTTTATTTTCGCCTTCACAGCTTGAAGAACATGCTCCAATCAATCACAGTAAGGGGCATAAACACAGTCAAGCGTGTCGTGATTAACAATGAAAAAGAAATGAAAACCAATCACAAGAAGTACAAGTTGTTCGCCGAAGGCAAAGGGCTTCTAAAAGTGATGGGGACTGAAGGAGTAGACGGATGCAGAACCACAAACAATGACGTTCTGGAAGTGCAGATGACGCTTGGGATTGAAGCGGCACAAGTCTGCATCATTGAGGAGATAAAGAGCACGATGAAACAACATCGGATGAACATAGACTGCCGGCACATGATCTGCGTTGGGGATGTGATAACATACATGGGGGAAGTGTTTGGGCTAACGCGATTCGGAGCGAAGAAAATGGAGAAGAGTGTGATTGCATTGGCGTCATTCGAACAGGTGGTGGATCATCTGTTCAATGGCTGTGTGAATGGGAAAGTTAACACAGTTAAAGGAGTGAGTGAGTGCATAATTATGGGTGTGCCAATTCGGGTTGGGACTGGAATGTTCAACATTAGAGAGGGAGGATTTTCTGGTTCTGGAGCTCATGATTCAAATGTAGAACTGCAGTATGGGCCAGGCTAGATGGTTCCAATTACTTGAGTTGAAGAAAGAATGATGAAATTATGATTTTGTAGAATATCTCATTTCTGTTTTTGGGTAATTTGAATTTCCTTTCTTTCTTTTTTTTGGTAGTTTAAGGGTTCGTTTGGTAACTAACTCGTTTTTCTGTTTATAGTTTTTACATTCTTTTTGTTGCAATCCTATTGGAATAGGAATATGATTGTGTAAATCCTAATAGATATGTGAATGTATCTTATATTCCTATTAGGATTAGATTACCTATTAAATGTTGTAATCCGAAAAGGTAAGGAATTAACCTTTCCTACTACTATAAATAAAGGCATAATGGGGTGGAATAACACACACCCACAATTACACATCTCTCTCTTTCTTTCTACTATTGTTGCACCTTTCTCTCTCTCTATGGCCTCCATAATTGTTCGGTAAATTATGCCTACAATACGTTATCAGCACATTCTTGACGTTGCACTAACAGGAGAGTTTGATCTTCAATCAGGGAAGTATTACATTTTAATCATTCTTATTATGATTAATTTATGATTTTATTGAATTGATCTACATGTTATTGATTCAATTTATTTTTTCTTTGTTGAACGTGATACAATGCATTGAAGATGCAATTTCGGAGAAGGATCTTCTACAAATTCAAAGGCTTTTGTTGTTTTCTGCCAATCAAGTACGCTTAAAATAAAGTAAGATATTTGAAACAACCATGAAGCATGAAAACATTCCCAATGATGCATGAACCCCCTATGTTTATATTTTCCTTACGATATATATATATATATATATATTGTATATGTTCATATATTTGTCAATATATATATATATATATTTGTTTCATGCATTGCACAATTAAATTGTTATGTGGAATATGTGTGTCAAAGTATCAAATTAAATTAGAAGCAATTCTAGGGTTTCTTAAACCCTACATATGTCGAAAAAATTTGGGAATGGTATGGCACCACCCCTTGCGGCACAAACTAGGCAGCAACCCTTGGGGCTTTGCTACACCCACATGGACCTTGCCTGCAGCTTTGCTGTGAGCATATACACACCTCAGGCCTTTGGCCTGGTTGGGTTGTCTCGGGCCCGTACTCCCCAATCATCAAGGAAGCATGCAGCTTTCCTTTTTGAACCTCCATCTGCTCTCGGCCCATGCCAGCAAGTTGTCATGCTTGCTGGGCTACTGTCCCATAAGCACTAAAGCTTATAGCCTGCTCTGGTATCAGCCCATATACATGGGTTTGGTCCTTGCATGACGCCAGCCCACTGTGGCTGGGCTCCCGTGCATTAACAGGCCAAAAAATCTACTGGGCTTTGTCCCGTGCCATCCCCAAGGCCCAACCTTGAAACCCAGTTGCGGCTGGGGTTACTCCCTCACCCCGTGACGTGAAGTTCACACCTGAGGCCATTTTTTGGGCCATGCCTTTTACTCAAGGTACCCCACTCGAGCCCAATTATCTTTTGGGGCAATTTTTTCGACCCACATGCTATTATTTTAGCATTCTAAATAGTATTAACCCTAGCATTCTAAATAGTATTAACTCGTATGTTAATATTATTTAGCTTTTACAATTGACCCTATTTGGTCCCAATCTATTGAGCTAACTAAAAGTGACATGCAGTCCATTAATCTGATAATGAATCCAAAATTATTGACCTGAAGATCACGTTTGGACATTAACGATTCAATAATTTATTTTTATACTTTGAATCGTTGACATACTTTCGTAGTAACGAAGCTCTCACACTTGAGTACCCTAAGAACCTCAAATCCACTACACTTAATTGTATATTGCATTCTGTGTTTCTTGCAGGAACCTCTCTTTTATGAACTAAACGTTCATAAACTAAATTGAACCTATAGTTTCAAATTTAGTGCCTTTGAAACCCGAAGTTTTCGTAAAACAATACACCCATGAAAACCCGAATTCTTCATGAAAACCATGTCTTAGAACCCAAATGTTCTAACTTTGATGCTTATGGATGATTTATTCCCATAGCACCAATCACAATCTTGTTCCCTCCAATTCAATGGATTGTCAAACTGTCACAAGTTCGATTTCCCTGATTTGGATGTTTATATTAGAAACCACTTTATGTGGGTACAAGACGTGAATCTCTACTTGACTATCAAGAAGCTGAGAAACCATTATAGCCAACAATGGCAAGAAAGAGCTGAATAAGCCTCCGCCATGATCGTCATTTGAAGACTGGTGCCCGAAGCATTACAAATGGAAATAACTCATGAATGAGAATTCCATGGCTCTTTGGCTCACTTCTATGGACCGTTTAATCATGAAAGACATTGTTTGAAGCACACCATGATTACGTCCATGAATGAGTACAATTTTGAAGTTTATAAATCTGATCAAATTTTGACCAGAGAATACTTTTCTCTTCCTTCATGTTTCTAACTCACCCCTGAAGTTGCAGTGTGGAAAGAGGAAGTTTACCAAATTCTCAGATCTGATTACTAACACAAATGTGAGAGAAACGTATGGACCCGGTTTGACTGGAGTCTACCGAATGGCTCGACCCAGTTCAGTTAAAGCCTAATCGAATGGTGATGCACTGCTTTGGCAGGGATACACCGAATGGCATACTCTCTCACAATCCAATTTGGAGTTTATTTTTACAACATATGGTATAATCAGGGCCTGCTAAGGTGTGGCATCATGCCCAAAGCGTGATCCTTGGCACCTAAGACCTAAAACTTCCAGAATAAGGGATAATATTCCTAAACCTTAACCCTGCAGAATCTACTTCCGTCTTGATGAAATAAATCATTGGTTATGCACCTGTCTGTGCCCCTACCAATGTTGTTAAGGAGTACCATTCTAATAGTCAATATGTGAGACTAATTTTGCTCTACCAAACATAGTTGGAAAAGCAGAATTTTGACATGGATGGCCTTGTTGGCCAAATCCACCCTAGTAACTTTGGTTTACTTTGTGAACATTTTTCCATGTTCTTGGATTCAAGTTTGGTGTATGTTTTACTTATGGATAATCTTATTGATATTGTCCTCGAATATGAGTTAATTGAATCATGTTTCTTAATACATGTGACCAATTCAATTAAACACGTGATTAGGTAGGAATGTGGGAAAGTTAGTTGTCTGGATGAATGTGTACTACGCACACTAACTTTACACCTAAATCACATCTCTAACAACGACTTCAGGTCTATCCAACCTGATTAAGAGTATTAGCACGTTCCTCGTTGTATGAATGGTACTGCATCACCATTTAAGGGACCTTAAATTCTCCTTGACGTTGAGTTTTTAAGGATATTCGAGATGAAAATGATCATAAATGAACACTGAAGAATATAGAGTGAAATATATTTGCACCACCTCCAAAAATAAGCCTGAAGCTTTGATTTGGGGCTAATGGGTTGTCTTCCAACTTGGAATACACCACATGTGGCCAGCCTAGAGCCTGGTGATTGAGTAGTTTACTTGCTTTGGCACGACCTTTTGGGACACTTAGGTTGAACAATGATGCTACAATGCATTTCCTTATCTGAAGTAAGGATACTGTGCCTACAAGCACACTTTGCCAAGCATACTCATTAAGGAAATTGATTTTCTATATCATTCCTCGCAAAGATACGACACGACTCTCTTTTCACAGTGGATTCAAGGGAATATATGTGGACTAATCCATCCAAAATGCGGACCATATAAATACTTCTGGTTTTGGTTGATGAATCGATAAACTGGTCACATGTTTGTCCATACACATTATTGCTAAACCTCCTGGCCAATTAAAGGTTCACCACCCTACTTATCCCTTAAAGTTCGGGAGACTGGATAATGCCGGAGAGTTTATATCAACGGTTTTCGATAAAGTATTGCATGTATTTTGGGTTTCTAATTGAACACTGAATTCCCATGTTCACCCCAAATAGCCTCGCTTAGCGATCATAAAGCGCAATTTTAAATGATCGTCCGAATTTTGGTAAAAGTACCAAGTTTTCGATTTCTGCCTAGAGCTATGCAATCCTTGTACGCAGTTGTGTTGATTCGCCTTGAGGCCCATTGCCACCCAACCTATATGATGTTACAGTTGGTTAATGGGTACAAACCTGATGATTTTCGTATTTACGTATTTGGGTGTGCATTCCATATGCCAAGTTGCGCTGCCGCAACGTACCAACATTGGTCCTCAAAGAAGGATGTGTATCTTTTATCGATCATGATTCTCTTTCACACTAGCTCTCTTAGAACCCTTGCACATGATCTCTTTATCGTTCATTTGCGGATTGTCACTTTAATGGGATAGTTTTTCCGCCATTAGGGGAAGATAAGAATATCAACGTTCCTAGAGAACGGCGCGAATTTGTGTGGACGTTGCCCACTATGTCTTATCTCAATCCCCATGCTGCACAAGTGTGATAAGCAAGTGCGATGAATTCTAGTTTTCAGAATGTTGTTTCAGACGCATTTCTCTGATCTAGCTAAAGTGACAAGATCATATACCAACTGCAAACATGCCTACAAGGATAGACGTACATAATGGACGTCGAGTCAACATCTCTGGAGGATGTGCCGCCTCTGTTGGACGGTTTAGACACCACTGTTGGACGGTTCGGTACATCGGCGAATAGCCAATCAATCTGTCTTGGCTTGGAGCACAACAAATCATTCGATTCGTAGGATTCACTTCTCTAGAAGATGAAGACACGGCACAATAATGAATCTAAGCTCGATCGCTGTCTCAAATCATTTCCATCTCATGAGATTAATCCGGATTACTCTCGAGACTTAAAGTTCTTGGTCCAGTATACTAGTTTAGATGAGCTAAATGGAATTGAAATAAGATTATCATTGATGATATTTTCACTTATATGGTAGCTACCGACATAAATGAAAAGCGACGATATCGAACCGTGTTCCATTGATTAAGTGGCAACGTAGAACTGATTGGACAACTGAAATTACAATCCAAGTCAAATTTCTTACCAAAGTATGTATTAAACCTGTTGTTCCTACATTACCAAAGGTAACCTATTGTGTTACAAGTGGGAAAGGAAGCGTTATGAGATGAATGAAATAGTGTGATATGATGCACGCCTTACGGCACAAGGTTTCTCTCAAAACGTCATGTGATTGATAGCAGCATTATGAAATGTGGTTAGTGTTTTCTCCATGGGGATATAGATATGGAGATTTACATGTAAGTTCCCAAAGAATTACATGGATTGGTTCAAATAGTTTTAAAACCACGGAACACCACGTTAACTCGTTTTAAGGCGTTCATTTGCAATCTGACGGATGTGGTATACCCGTCTAAGTGATTATTTGATCAGTCAGGGATATGAATTATGCCCTTGCATGTTAAACTATGAAGTCTTATTCTAAATTGTTAGAGTTACAGTTTATGTCGTTAACACGAATCTCACTAAGACTCTGGAAGAGGTTGAGAAAACTGCCTTATACCTAAAGATGGAATTTGCGATGAAGGATCTTAGGAAAACTCGTTTATGCCTTAACCTAAAGTTCAAGCGTTGTTCTGACGGTACCTTGGTCTACCAGTCGAACTACACCCCGAATGTGTTACTTTTGAGTATACCTTTGATCGTCCATACGTTATATGCAAATGAGACCCTTGAAGAAGTTATGGAATCCGAAATTCCATATCTAAAGTTCAAATTTGCGCTTCATTATACTTAGTTCATTGTATTTAGACAGGACGTCTCCTTTGATGTTGATCTTGGTAAAGATGCAGAACCACGCCTACATGCAACCATTGAATTGGTATTAAAGGCGTACCCTGAAGGTACTACGAGGGCAAATCCTAACGCATCTCGAGTGGATCCAACTCCCTGATCCTCAAAATGATGTTTGCCTTGTTGTTATGCTGACGCAGGTTACTTATCAAACCCGCACAAAGAAAAATTCTCAAATGGTTATGTCTTTACTGTTAGGGATATCGCAATATCTTGGAGGTCCACGATATGACCTTAGTTGCAAAATCTTCGAATTGTTCCAAGACTCACCTCACTTCACTACGCCACAAGTGAGACATGGTTAGGAGTTCTTGTTAAGCATATTCGAAGTACTTGTTGTGTTTTCATCCCTCGTTGAGTTCCGACGACGATCCATGAAGACTATGCCACATGTATCCACCCAACCAAGTCATGATACATCAACAAAGTCAACACCAAAACATATTGCGTCTACATCTACATCAGTAGAGCATCAGGAGATTGAAGTCATACAAGCTGATCACAGACAACCTTGCCGACCTCTACACGACGTCACTGCCGAAGTCAACCTTCCAGAAGCTTGTCCGAGGAATTGGTATGCCGAACTATCATATGCAATGCTTGTAGTTCTCATTTGGAATCAAACTCAGGGGGAGTATCCAGAAGTATACTCAGTTGATCTTAATGTACTCTTTTTCCCTACGATTAGGAGCTTTTTTCTCACTGGGTTTTTGCTACCTAACTAGGTTTTAACGAGACACCCATCCTGGTCTGATCATACTCTTGAGAGCTTTTCTACTTGTGTCCAAAAGACATATAGTTTTGACTTAATGCAATTTCTCACTTTTCTCCTTAGTCTATGGGTTTTTCTTCCACCTTGGGTTTTACCATAGCAAAGGTTTTGTGAGTTTTATTTTTTATGCATTCTTCCGTTGATTTGAGACTCGCATTCGCTCATTGTGCCAATGATTTCATCAACTATACTTGCTTCATCACTAAAAACGTGATGCACCATTTACTTGAGTATTTACATACTCAAGGAGGAGTGTTGCAATCCTATTGGAATAGGAATGTGATTGTGTAAATCCTAGTAGATATGAGAATGTATCTTATATTCCTATTAGGAGTAGATTACCTATTAAATGTTGTAATCCTAATGAGTAAGGAATTAACATTCCCTACTACTATAAATAAAGGCACAATGGAGTAGAATAACACACACCCACAATTACACATCTCTCTCTTTCTCTCTACTATTGCCGCACCTTTCTCTCTCTCTATGGCCTTCGTAATTATTCAGTAAATTATGCCTACAACACTATAATTGTTTTTTTTAGTTTTTTGAAACACACATTACTGTTAATGCTTGCATTCTCTCTTGGAGATGAGCTTTCTCTAATTTGTTTATAACATATCGTTACCGTAAATATCACCACTACAAAAAATTATTCAATTTGGCTATTATTTAGTCATCTAAATGTATCTATTAAAGTATCATTATCACAGCAAGCTTTAGTCGTCTAAATGTATTTGTTAAAGTATCATTATCATAGCAAGCGTCAAGTTCATCGAATGTAATTATTAAGTTATAGTCACATACCATGAACTTGAATTGAACATATCAATTATCAAGTCCTATGAATGTAATTATTAATGTAGTTATTAATGTGATATTGTACTATATAAGTGCAAAAGCACTTATGATTCAATCAAGGAAATATATTTCAACGGTTCATCATAAGGGTGTCTATTGGAAGGATTAGATTGGAAACAACGTTTCTACTTTTTGTTCTGAACTTTCAGAATCAGATCGCAATTTTCAAATTCAAATTTTCGGCATATTCAAAAAATTTAGAGTAATCTCGGAAATTTCGGAACAAAAATTTGAGATTCATACATTTAGTGAGTTTTTTTTTTTTTTTATGTCAAAATGTACATTTAGTGAGTTTTTGAATATCCTTTAATTTTTCCATACATGCAATTTATTGTTGTTTCTTAATATTTGGCAAATTTTCAGCATTTTCAAAAAATTTGGAGTAATCTCGGAAATTTCGGAACAAAAATTTGAGATTCATACATTTAGTGAGTTTTTTTTTTTTTTTTTTTTAATGTCGAAATGTACATTTAGTGAGTTTTTGAATATCCTTTAATTTTTCCATACATGCAATTTATTGTTGTTTCTTAATATTTGGCATATGCTTATGTATAAATTCAATTAATTTGGAACTAATATTAACCTACAAGTTGATTACAAAATATATAATTTGAATAAATAACTATAAATAATCAAAATATTTTGGAAGTTTTTTTTATCATAATAAGTTCGCAACACTTCATAAAAATATTAGAATTGGAAATTCAAAGTTCTTGGAATCTTTGAATGCATTCCAATTCGCGTTACAGTTTTTGTAAAATATACAGATTAAAAAAATTCTATTGTTGGAATAAAAAATACTATTCAATCTTACATCCGTGGTTCATCATAATATGTCACTCAGTACTTACAATGTTGATTTTTTTGATACATTTAAATAACTAAACGATTACTAATTTGATAAACATTTGTATGGATAATCTTCGAATAAAGATTAAAAGAAATTATTCGAATTTTAAAAATTTTATAATAAAAATACGTTATTTGTAAAAAGAAAATGCAAGTATTATCCATTTATACAAGCTCGATTTCAAGTTATTTGGTGTAAGTAAACTTGTCATATTCATTGCCACGCAAACTTGCCGACCATATGGATGCGCAGAGACAAATAGCTGCATAGTCTCATAGACTTGTCTCCTTGTAAAGATCTGTAGCATAATTAGTTAAGCGCGTTCATTCCGTATTTTAGGTTCTTTATATATGATTCTCTTCTTCGATATCGCTTGTCCTCGCATATGTATATATAATATAACTATATAACTAGAAGTCAAACTTAAAAATTCTGTAGTCAAATCACAAATCCAGCTGGTAACTAGTGTTGTCATATCACAATTAATATGAACTCTTGGCTCTGTTCTAGACTTGTATGTGTATGACCTTTGTGAACCAAAGGAGGAGGAGCCGCCTCCATTGACGTCCCCAAACGGCATCTACTTTGTCACAATCCACCCTCACAAGTAAGTTGCAATGGAAATGGATCTTTTCTTTTAATCTGATAAGTTTAATAATTCAAACCATTAAAATTTGATTAAACGACTATAAAAAGAGGTTCACTTTAAAAGTTATAATAACTTTAGTCGTTCGATCAAATTTCAATAATCTAGATTTCCGAACTTGATGGATTAGGAGAAAGAGATCTGAAGCGGATCTCCTTCCAATCACAATATTGGAGGTGTTTGTTCTAAACTTGTATATATATAGTTATACTGCACAAACCCTTGTGAACCGAAGGAGGAGGAGGAGCCGCCTCCATTGACGTCCCCGCACGGCGGCTACTTTGTCACGACGCACCCTCACAACTTGGTCACAATATTGGAGATGCTTATTAGCATCATGCATGCGTGCTTTCAATATGTTGTCTATTACCATACAGACAATGCTCGAATGGGACTTGTGGCCCACGTCGATGGTACCAATATTGGTCGGTCGAACACATGAGCGTGCCGGTGACTCAAGTTATTAGAAGTAAGAGTGGATTTATACCCACAATGAATATTTGATTTATAATTATTTCATGCATGTGTAAACGATATAATGATTAGTGTATAATTTTTTTATGTATAAATAACTGATACTAACATAATTCTTCACAAAATACAACGGTTTATGTACGAAAGTCGGGTCCTTATATTTTAGACTTTGCGGGTCGTAATCCGAGTGTTTGTTTTATAGGGCTAATGGTGATAGTTAACCTAGCTTAGAGGGCATGTAAAATGCAGTACCCTAGTGACTTAAATAGACATGTCTTGGTGCATGACTCAAACACTCATCCAAAAAATTATTAAGGACAGAAGAACAAGGGTGGTCACCATGAGACGGTGATAGATAAATATTTTAATACAATACATATCAGAGTCGTTTCTGACATTTTGAGCCATGATCAAACTTAATAAAGAGGCCCTCTTTATTTGAAAAAAAAAAAAAAAAGTTTTCTAGACAATATATTCATGCGAAATTCAACAATAAATATTCAAACTTAATTGAAATTAACATCTCATTTTTACTAATTAAATAATCTCCAACTGTCATGAAATTATGATTTATGGTTCATTTATGAAAAAATGGAACACAATTGAAACACAAATATGAAAATACATTTGTATTTGTGGAAGAAAGTACTTAAAGAAAATAATACACAATTTTTTATTATTATTAAAGAAATTTTTAAGTATAAGCTTTGCTTAATCAATAGAGATAACATCATAATATGATGATGTTCTTTTAATTAAATTATTTTTTGTTACAAAATCAATATAGATAATATACATATGTGATATTGTTGACCCTAAAGATTATAAAGCCTACGTGGCGCGCAGACTGAGTAACTAATGAGCTAACTACGTTATTCGGTTGATGCGGGGCGTGCCAACTCGTCGGCCGAGCTCGGCCAAGGAGTACAATTTGTTGATGTTGCTTTGAGCCCGCTGCTAAATTCTTGATCTTGCGATTATGGGCGAGGAAGGAACACGTCTCGACCTTCGGATTCTCGAGCCTGAAGACAAGGCTGCTAATTCTGCGAAGTTTACGAATCGTCGGCGCTGGATTTGGTCACAGTGATTATATTCGTAAAAGTATAAGCACATCGAACTGGCTCCAAATTATATGGACACAAGTACTCAAAAGAGATGTATGCCTTGATGGTAAATGTGGTTCAACCGTCAGAATGCCGAACTTTGAAACTCACTTGTGAGTATCCAATCATAAAACCACTCGGCGTTTAATGTGTCGAATGGGGTAGCTTGTAACACCTTACTTCGCCAAGAAGGCTAATAAGATGACCTCTGCTAATAAGGATTCGAAAACCTTTCTCGATCAAGACTTGGATAGGTAACTAGTCGGCCTCGACGCAGTGCTGTTTATCCAAACTGAAGGTACTCCTTGGTCGCCTAATTTTACGGCAACAGTGTTGTTTATCCAAAATGAAGGTGTTCGTCGGTTGTCTTCATAGTGCTATTTATCCAAACTGAAGATGTGTTGGCGGAAAAAGAAAATAAAAAATCTCAAGATGTTTGAGAGGTTTGTGCAAGGCAATTGTGTGTTGAATTGGAGAGAGCTTGAATGATGCACTCTGCTCTCTATTTATAGCAACAAACCTTCCTTACAATCGAGTTGAAACCACACTCAGATTAGGACTTTTTATTCTAATCCGACTCTATCTCGACCAATCCTACTCTTATTAGGACTTTGAACTCACCTCCCTTTTCAGGCCGTATTCATTACCCACCGAGAATCCATATTGCATTAGGACCCCTTATCGTACTAAAACTTCGACCCATCACTCCTTCTTGCATTAGGACTCGACCACCTTCACTAAACGATCCAGGATCGCCAGGCAACCTATAGTATACTTGGAAAGGTCTTGGGCTAAACATAAATTTACGCTTGGCCCAATAATATTATTTTGAGCCCATACATACATATATATATATATATATATATATAGAAAGATCATAATTTTGGCCTCTTTAAAAATTCGAAATCATGTACCGCTGCACCTTGCATCTTGTGCAGTGCACACTCTCAATTCCCGCTCTAGTACGTTCTAGACTAGTGTTTCTGCAAGTTGCTTCCAATCCCATTCCATGCACTGCTTGATTGATTCGAACGCGTAGAATTTAATATAATATTTATATTTTGACATTCTGTCGTCACGTGAAGAATATCATAATCAAGTGGCCACTTCTGTCCTGTTCTACTCTGCTCGATTTGGATTAGAAGTTAGAACCGATAATATATATATATATATATATATCTCTCTCTCTCTCTGTGTCAATATGTGCTGTGTTCATCGAAGACTTTGACTCAGGAAATGTCATAATTTATACGAAAAGATCGGATTTTTATAATAAAAATTTAAATATAAGCCACATGTTTGTAATAATACGCGAAAAGACAGATCAAGCTATTCTGCTCTCTCCCTCCGAGTTAAGCACATCTTTGCGATACAAAATCTACTGTGCTTAAACTAACCCCTAGCGCATATTTATAAATTTTAATAAGTATTGACTCATATTTATAATTTACTCACAAACTATTCTTTATATATTATTTTTTGACCTTTCTGGACAAATCAACGGGAATGTTACCTGAATCAGCCACACTTTCCACTTAGAAAAGGAATAAGAAAAGGAAACAATATTTATACAATTTTTTTTGCCCCCAAGATTATATGTTGCAAATTAATAAAATTTAAGCTCCTAAATTCATATGCCCTCGATTATAGAACGATTTTTTTTTTTTCTAAAAATATGCGATTCAGTATATCAAGTGTCATAATATAAATAAATTTTTCTTTTTAAGTATTCTTTCACTTATATCGTAACCAGTGATGTAGAATACTGTATTCTTAGTACCCTAAAACAACACTCACGATCCTGCACCTGATTAGAAAATGATATGGAGAAAAAATCCATCTTTTGGAAGCAGACAAATTAAACATGCCAACTGATTTCCAGACTTTATACTTCATTTTCTATTATCGATAGCAATGGTCCCCAGTTCACTTGTGGTGGTGGTGGTGTGGATAATAAATGCTACAATAACCTCTCAACCAATAACCGTATGCATTCTCATTCTTTTACATAAGTTAGATGTAAACTTAACATGATTTTCAATTGTTACAATGGATTTTAGTCCAAACATATCAAACTTTAACATTTATAAATATAAATGAAGAACAGTTACCAAACAATATACAAGAATGATAATGCAGAGACATAAATTAACCACATCCAATAGTAAAATGACTCTTGAATTATATGTTCAATATGACGGTTTTACGCTTGGCGTCATAAACTATAACTACTCTAAGATAATTGGGCTTTTATGCCATTAACGGATCATAGGCTCTCTAGAAACCCACCCCCTTCTCCCCTCTCCCCCCCGCCCCCCGCCCCCCCCCCCCCCCCCCCCCCCCGCTGCCCCCCCCCCCCCCAAAAAAAATTGTACGTGTCATGGGCTCTCTGGGTCGCACACGACATACACTATGGACTCAGCTACCCATAATTTGTCCTACAATTGGACCATATCCAATCCAATGATGGCAAGACGCCAACTTTCCAGAGTATTCCCTTGGACGTCCGGCGCACCTTGGCTCCAACCAACAGGGACTGTAAGGAATACTAGTTGGCAGAGTTGCTATGACTGACATGCATCATCAAGGATTGCCTAGTATGCTTTGTAGCCTCTCCTCCCAACTGCCTGCTAGGGTTTCTTCCTTACAAACCAAGTCAATCAAAGGAAACGGTAATAACCACTTACTACTCAAAACTCTCTCAAGTTCTCTTTTCACTATACTACTTTTCTAACTTAGGCATCAGAGGTCCTTTGGCAGATGCCCTTCCCCTTTTTCAAGATGTTCATCAATTAGGATAGCGGTTTTTGCCCTTTTGTAGGTTAAATTTCGTCAAATCAACCGTGTATGAAATTCACATTCACAAATTATATGAATGAATATCTTTCGAAAGGGGAACCGTGTTTTCTTCTCGAAAGCAAACAAACCAAGTCTAACACTCTAGGTCTAAATGGAATAATTTCATTTTGTTTGGCAAAATGGTTTTACGCCATGTTTAGTGGCAAAAATGACCATTACATGAGAATACGATGGAATAAACTTCATTCATGACTAATCCATCCAATTCGTTCAACATGGACAAAATTAGAAATTCAACCTTTATTTCTTCCCTTAACAACATACTTTAAATTCATTAAGTTTTCCAATCTGATATAATTCTAGGCATGCACCAAACATGAGAGAAGCGGGAAAGCATGGCTTGTAAAGTCACTAGTTGCCAATTGAAAAGAAACAGAAGAGTACTGAATAACTTAATTATTAAGTTAATTATGTGTTCCCTTCCTCCCATCCAAATTCCAACATGGTTTCCCATCTCACTCATACTTTTTTATTTTCACATGCTTAAAAAAGAAAAAGATGAAAAAAAGAAAAATATCTTTCTGGTAATACAAAAGCCTACAATTTCCACACGCAAAGATGTATTTGTATGAAAAGGACAAATGGTCACATATCAAACACTTTATTATTATTGTTGATTAACATAATGCACTTTAAACTAAATTCCCACAAACTCTCTCTCTTACCTCTGTCCAGTCTCCTCTTCCACTCTCCACGTTCATCTCTCTCTCTCTCTCTCTCTCTCTCTCTCTCTCTCTCTCTGCCATTTCTTCATTTCTCTGAGCTTCTTCAGGAGCAGCTGCAACTCAGAGTTCTCTCTCTCTCTCTCTCTCTCTCTCTCATTTCTTCATTTCTCTGAGCTTCTTCAGGAGCTGCAACTCAGAGTTTGAGCCAAATATGGAAAGCCATCGGCTTTCATTCCCAACGTTGCTTCTTGCATGTCTCATCTGTTCCTCTACAGTTTTGTTCTTTGCAACTTTTGGTCAGTCAGCCACCACCGCCAAGCTTCACACTCAAGACGGTAACCTTAAAAACCTCAATTTTGCAGTCCTATTTTATTTTATAAAGGCGATATTCTAAACGACACTAATTTATTGAAAGTGAATTCAAACTCAGGAATAATAACTGACGACCATTTGGATTGAGTTCATTTCAACTAATCTGAGTTGTTCTGCCAAATAAGCAAATTGGCTATCAACTCAGCTTCGCTAAATTGAGTTCTTATAGTATTCAAGTTTTCTTCATTGCATTCATTAATTTAATTGGTTGGTCTTTTGGGGAAGAATTAAATTAGTTATAGAGAGAGAGATTTGGAAGATTAACTAATTATATTTTTTCTCAAATGATTTTTAATTACGAAAGATTGTAACATTAATGTAAAATGATGTGCTAGATATCTGTTAATTTGCTTTTGCTGCAGTGAATGTGTTGAAAGTGATAGGGAAAAAGTTGGGGAAGAAAGACTGGGATTTTGGAAAAGATCCATGTACAGGAGAAGGGAATTGGACGATCCCGATTGGTAGGGGGAAGAAAGGCTTTGACAGTGCTGTCAAATGTGATTGCACCTTCAACCACAATTCCTCTTGCCGCGTCATCAGAATGTACATCTCTCTCTCTCTCTCACTCTCTCTCTCTCTCTCCCCCTTGACCTGTAAAACGTTGACTGCATAGTGTACTCCGATTGCTGTTCTGTTTACGTTGACTGGAGCCCAAGCATTACTACGCAAGCATTCCGATTTTGACTCATCCTCAATTCAGTTCCTCAAATTATCGAAATTATGGATTAGTAAACATGTCATAAGCCGATCAGTAACTAATTATATGTGAAGCCTTAATGCATGGTCATGAACTGCAACTAGAATAATGTTGTTGGTGGGTGTCACTAGTTTGTTAGTTCTTTAATCTCGTAAGAAAAAAGAAAATTACACTGTTGTGTTATCAGTGTCACTTGGCTACATTCTTGCTAAATGGGGTTTCGGGTTTTCGTGTGAATTGGCTAGCTTCCTGCTTATTAGGGTTTAGGGTTTCGGTTTTCCGATGGGTTTTATCATTTATGTGGTGAGATTTTTTTTTTTCCAGAAGTCAATGATCATGTGAATGACACAAAAAGAGTATTGAATGAGGAACTCAGCCTAAAGATTGTGAAATTCTGCATTTTATTTTATGTATTTTTGTGTGGAAATATTTCTTAAGGCATGATTTTAGTAGAGAGCTCTTCTGATTCCTCCAGTGAAATATTGCAGATTTCTAAAGGCCCAGAATCTTTCAGGGACCGTGCCACCAGAGTTTTCAAAGCTTCCTTACCTCCAAGAATTGTAAGCAAAATATTTGCTTTGCATTTATTCTGCACTAAACCTTGTTGGTGTGTCTTCACTGATCTTGCAATCCTGCTTCTTTTACAGGGACTTGAGTCGAAATGTCCTCAAGGGTACTATACCTTCCCAATGGGCTACCATGCGCTTGCACATGCTGTAAGCACCTGATCTCTGATCAGTTACTAGTTATCTAATCAAATTGCAATCGGTCAAGTGCCTAACTTTTCTATTGGATATGCAGGTCTTTTATGGGAAACAGATTGTCAGGACCGTTTCCAAAGGTTCTTACCAATATCACCACCCTCAGAAACTTGTATGTTGAATTATTTCCTTAATTCACATATTGATGAGTATGGAGTTTCGATCTCGAATGTATTTATGAGAATGTAAAATGGAAAATTTATTGTGTTTATATCAACAGAAAATTGGAAATATGTATTTATAACGTATAATTGTATCTGGCTTTTGTGGCTGGTGAATCCAGAGAAAATCCGTTCCTGATAGTAGTCGAACTCAGTTAGACTTTGATGGCTCTGTACATTGTCTTAAAGACCAATGGTTCTGTATGATTTTATACTATTTGCAGGAGCATTGAAGGAAACCATTTCTCAGGACCCATTCCGCGGGAAATTGGAAAGTTGATCAAACTAGAAAAGCTGTAATTTCTAATACCTTCTTCATGCGAAGCCAATTATTTTGTCCAAGATTTTGCATTTTAATTCTCAACTAGCATTGACATTATCACTATTTTCCATCAGCATTCTGTCTTCAAATGCCTTCACCGGAGAATTGCCATCAACACTGGTAAAGCTGACGAACTTGTCTGATATGTAAGCAAGCTTACCTTTCTTCGGTTCTTCCTAATCTGTGGGTTTTCCAACCTATCTAAATAACCACCAACTTCGTAATTGCATAATATAATGAACCTACTGATGACCTAGTGTAACAAATTTTACTTTTATATTGTGCATATCAATAGTCTATGTTGTAATATCTTTTGAAATTTGGTGTCCTTGATACTTGTAGGAGGATAAGTGACAATAATTTCTCTGGAAAGATACCTGACTTCATTGGAAATTGGACGCGGGTTTCAAAACTGTAAGCTTTGCGCTTGTAGTTTTATTGCTGCAATCACAGTATAATCTTTTACTGATTTTAAAATTTTCTACTCTTATGTTACAGGCTTATCGAGGGTAGCTCTCTTGAGGGGCCTATACCTTCTACCATATCCGCCTTAACAAGTCTAACTCATCTGTATGTAATTCTATATCATCCTATCTTTTTCTCCTGTCAAACGAGAATGTGAAGCTATAGTTGTACCTTGATTATTTTTTAGGAGGATAACCGACTTAAAAGGAAGCAGGTCTCCTTTCCCGCCATTGAGTAATTTGGAATCCTTGAAAATATTGTGAGTTGGAATCCTAACCAGTTTTTTAATCTCCTTTTATTACTTGCTAATTAAGCTCATAGGTAGTCAAGTGTTTTTAATGCAGGATACTGAGGAATTGCTTGATACACGGAGAAATCCCAGATTACATTGGGGAAATGGAAAACTTGAAAAACTTGTAAGTATTTCAACGAATGGCATTGTTCAGTTTTTCACTTTCCATGACTTGTATAAGTTTCGGTGAGAAGCTAATCTGCATTTTTCTCAATATTTCCTCAATGCAGAGACCTCAGCTACAATGAGTTGACGGGTGAAATACCTGCATCTTTTGTCCGACTGGAAAAAATTGAGATTATGTAAGCGGATTTCTAGATAACATTTTCATCTTCAGATAATTCACAATAAGAGACTATTGTTTAATTTGTTCTGCTTTAGGTATTTGACAGGAAACCAGCTCACTGGAACCATACCGGGATGGATCCCGTCAAGTAACAATATTGTGTATGTAATACAAAACTACAGCAATAATCTTGTATGGCTCCGATGATTAATTTTTGGTTTTGATCAGTTGAAATTTCGGTATACAGGGATATTTCTTACAACAACTTCACTTGGGAAGGTTCAAGTCCTAATGAATGCTCTAGGGGAAGTGTGTGAGTCTGATATACACCTTACAACTTCTCTTTAATTTCTTAACTAGTTACTTTGTAGACTGATGAAACAATGTTTTTGTTCTTCATTCCAGCAACTTAGTGGAGAGCTACTCCTCGTCAGCCGATAAATTGTAAGATTCCTCATCCGTTTGATATGAATTTGAACTACAAGAGAAATTTGTCACTTCCTCGGGGTTATGATTAAGGCTGTAGCCTTCTTATCACGTTTAGCTTCATGATATAAGCTCACATTTCTTCTCCATGGCAGAAAAATACAACCGTGCATGAAAAGAAATTTTCCTTGTCATGCTCCGAAAGTTCAGCGTAAGACTCTCAATTGGCCTCAAAATTGATCTGGGGCTTGATGATTTGTTGATTAGTTAATCTAATTGTAAGTCAATTTGAATTCATGTCTTAATTTTTTTTTTGCCTTTTCCTGATGGAAAACAGGTAAACATTCACTGTATATTAACTGTGGCGGAAAGGAAGTAATAATCGGTGGCAAGAAGTATGAAGCTGATAGAGAACCAAAGGGTGCATCAATGTATTACAGGGGTCAGAACTGGGCTTTCAGCAGCACAGGAAACTTCATGGACAACGATGCTGATTCAGATACCTACATTGACACCAATACATCTGCACTTTCAAAAAATGTCTCTGCGCTTGATTCAAAACTGTACACAACAGCGCGGGCATCTCCCATCTCGCTCACATACTATGGTCTCTGTCTCTTAAAAGGAAACTACACCGTGCGTCTCCACTTTGCTGAAATTGTTTTTACTAATGACAGAACATTTTACAGCCTTGGCAAGCGTGTATTTGATGTCTACATCCAGGTAAGTAATCTGTACCATATAAACAATGAAAAGCCATGTTAACTATTACCAATAAGTACTTATTCTGCAGTATATTTTGCATGCAGGATAAGCTGGTCCTGAAAGATTTCGATATAGCAAGTGAAGCTGGGGATGCTGGCAAGCCGATTGTTAAAGCGTTCACTTCAGTTGTTTCGAGTCATACATTAAAGATCCATTTTTACTGGGCTGGAAAAGGGACAACGGGCATCCCGGACAGAGGATTTTATGGTCCTCTCATATCGGCTATATCAGTAGATGCTAGTAAGTTGTTTAAAATGCACTCCAACCTCCTTGCAATTGTCCTAATTAAATGGCCTAAGCATTAGAAACTTACTCACTTCAACCGCGGGGTTACGTCTGGTTCTGACCAACCAGTATTGAGAAATCCGCACGATCTGTTAAACTGGAGACTAACTATATTTAAGTATGCTCAAGGGAACTTAAGCAGTTTTTAATTAACTAACTGATAAAGCCTTTATTGATTGCATTTCAATCACATTGTTAAAATGTGAAGTTGTATCTGTTGTGGTTTAAGTTTTTCTATAACAAAATCAGGATTAAATTTCTAACAGGATACGTGACATAAATCAATATAAATTTGTTGCAGATTTTAAAGTTCCTTCGGTTGATGGCCACAAGAATCATCTCGTTAAAGTAGTTGGGGGAGTGGCCGGAGCACTAGTACTTCTTCTGCTGCTGGTCTTAGGCATCATGAGGAGAAAGGGCTGGTTGGGAGGAAAGATCGCTGCAGATAAAGGTGTGGTTTCTAATTTATTGTCTCTCTATATTCTCCAGAACTACATAGTTTTCTTTTTTCAACTTATGAATGAATGCTAGTGTACGGTTTTACTGTTGTATCTATTTTAGAAAATTAGAAGTAACAATTTTCAATATCTTCTCTTGACCAAGCAGAATTCAAAGATTTAGATCTTCAAACAGGACTATATACTTTAAGACAGATAAAGGCTGCAACAAAAAACTTTGATGCAGCAAACAAACTTGGGGAGGGCGGCTTTGGTGTGGTCTACAAGGTAACTTTTGGTTTCTTTGTATTCGTCTCTCTTTTTCCTGGTTTATTCTAACTGTTCCATGACTGGGAATCTGCTTTCTGAATAGGGTGAATTACCAGACGGCACAGTAATTGCAGTGAAGCAACTGTCCTCAAAATCAAAGCAAGGAAACCGTGAATTTGTGAATGAAATCGGCATGATTTCTGCCCTGCAACATCCAAACCTTGTGAAGCTTTATGGGTGCTGTGTTGAAGGGAACCAGATGCTGTTAATTTACGAGTACATGGAAAATAACTGTGTGTCACGTGCTCTTTTCGGTGAGAACAGGAACTTAAAATGTTAAGGATTCACATATTTAAACAGAAGGCAGTTTGGACTTTTAGTATGAAAGAGATTGACTATAATTCTGATCAATACAGGAAGTGACCCGACTTGCAGACTGGAACTCGACTGGCCTACAAGGAAGAAGATTTGCATTGGTATTGCTAGAGGCTTGGCCTATCTCCACGAAGAATCAAGACTAAGAATCGTGCATCGTGATATCAAGACAAGCAATGTGTTGCTTGATAAGGACTTCAATGCTAAAATTTCAGATTTTGGCTTGGCAAAGCTTAATGAAGACGACAAAACCCACATCAGCACGCGGGTTGCTGGAACTATGTAAGTTTCTTGCAGAATAAACAATCTACACAGCCACCTTTTTTTCTCTTACTAAATTAAGTTGGAACATGAACTTATATGTTATTGTGCAATTTCTCGTTACAAGATTGATTGAAACTGTACTTTTTTCGGTAATTTGTTTTGGCCTTCAACTCTGCAGTGGCTATATGGCTCCCGAGTATGCAATGCGTGGTTACTTGACTGACAAGGCAGATGTTTATAGCTTTGGAGTTGTTGCACTTGAAATCGTTAGTGGAAAGAGCAACACAAACTACAGGCCAAAGGAGGAATTCGTCTACCTTCTTGACTGGGTAACTAAATTAAAAACTTCAAAAACACTCGTTTCCTTTACTTCTCTTCGATATCTGCAAGCATCACGCACAATCCCATACCTTTCAAACTTAGGGATTGTAATCTGTGTTTAGCTCTTCAATTTTCGCCGGTTTCACCATGCGATTACACTTCCTCCATCTCAAATTTTTGCTTTTTCTTCAGGCCTATGTGCTGCAAGAGAGAGGGAGTCTATTGGAGTTGGTTGATCCAGCCTTGGGTTCAGAGTACTCGTCAGAAGAGACCATGGTGGTGCTGAATGTTGCTCTCTTGTGCACCAATGCATCTCCCACCCTTAGGCCTACAATGACCCAAGTAGTAAGCATGCTCGAAGGACGAACGGCGGTTCAAGACCTGCTTTCGGATCCCGGGTTTTCAGCCATCAATTCCAAGTTCAGGGCCATCAGAAATCACTTCTGGCAACATCCAAGTTGTACTCAGAGCATGTCAACCAACGGTCCAAAAACTGATACTTCCGGTTCGTACATTGAAACAGAAGAGAGTGCTGATCTCTTGAGAGTTGAATCATTGACTTCAGTTAAATCTGATGAGTAAAACTGTATCAGAATGTAAAGGATTAGTAGTTAAAAGTGTCTAATTATAATTAAATATAAGATGTAAAATATGTATTTACAGTCCAAATATAAGGCTGCATATTCCATATTTTCTGGTGATTTTATTTCTAACTTTGAAGTTCTTACTGCTCCGTTACACATGAAAGCATTCACGACATGCGTGCCCGAAACCGATATTTTTTTTTTTTAATATGGCGTGACATGTTATGCTGTTAACTTGTTAACGTAAATTGCAAATACAAATAAACATTCGTCAATCTCTGTGGAAGTGCCTATTTAAATTGTTAGCTGTCTAAACATGATAATGTGTTGCACCAAGAAAATATCATGATTTATCAAATCCATCATCACTTGGTTAACATCTTTCATTATAAGCAAAGCAATCATGGTCATAACTCATAAGGAATTATTTTGTTTATTTTCGGAGAAACTTATTTACACTTGAACTTGGAGAGTAACTATCGTAGTTCCTTAAGTAAATAATTCAATGTCACGTAATAAAATAAAAATACCTAACAATAAGTTATTAAGTTAAGGTACTAGTAACGTTCCAAATATAAGTATGTCTCTACTTTCTAGAGGTCCCCCTTAAATAATTTTTACACCTTATCCACATTCTGGTTTAACTTCTCACTTTTCCTTATGCAATTGTACTCAACTAGCACTCGAAACTATAATTTTAATTATATTAGAATCCCGTTATTATTATTTTCCTTTATTAGTGTAATTAAAATTTTTGTATGTCAACTAAAAAGTAATTAAAATTTTGATTTTATGTGCTAGTGGAATATATGTGACAATTGAAAATATTAAAATAAAAAGCTAAGTGAGAAGGTTGCTGGCAAAATTTCCTTTGCTAATAAAGAGGTCATTTGGAAATATTTTTAAAATCATTGAAAACGCTTTTAGTGATAATTGATTATAAGTTTTAAAAGCCAATAAGAAGATCGTTTGGAAATACTTTGGAAGAAGCACTAGATGCTTACTTCTTGCAAGAAACATTTAGGTTCTTTTTCAAGACCTATTTGAATTTTTACTACAAATTAGTATTAAAAATATTTTCATTTAAAATACTTTCATTAATTTTAAAAACACCTACAAACACAACTAAAATATGATATTAAAAAGGAAACTTTAATTAAAAGTTTTTTGTACTGTTCACTTTAACGAAAATCCACATTTTTACCCTAAAAAAGTCAATCATGTACAATTCATTTTATTCTTTATTTTGTCCTTACTCAAATTTTCAAATAATTTTCATTAATTTTTCTTATTAAAAAAAGCAAAAAACAGAAACAAAATATTTTCCCTATCTGCGTGAGAATTCGAGCTCAGTTAATTTCTCAAACACGTGCCTGTCATCTCCATCTCCAATGCCAACAGAACAAGAGTGAGAAAGAAGGGAGGAATAAAGCTCTGGATCTGATTTTAAAGCTTTCAGATCTCCACCCAAATTCACACTCAAACAATCACATTCCTCTTTGATTCCGTGCAAATCCCAGCTCTTCGAACAAAATTGATAGGAACCCAGATTGAAATTTCCGCTGCAGATTTGGGAAAAAAAAAGCTTCGGTTTTCCTCTCCGCCGCTGAAGATTGAAACAAAGAAATGGCGGCGGTGGAAGTTCACAAGTTCGCTCAGTGCATCACTTGCCACGCTTGGAGCCGTGATCGCTCCAGTAATGTTTCCCACCCTTTATCATTTTTCTTATTCTGTTTGGTTGCTCGGAAAATATGGGATAACCGATAGGAAAACAAGCATTTAGTCTCTCGTTATTTTTTTTTTTAAATTACATATTTTAATGCTGTTATGTTTGTGGGTCCGTGTTGGAAAATTGGAAATTATAGTTCATGAACTAATGTGAAGATTTTCGGTTGAATATTTTGATTCCATTTTTCTATTTGCACTATCTGGGAAGCCAAACAGAGGATTGGGGTTAATTATTGTGCTGTGAAGCTTCTATCTTTTTCTGCTTGTGCTATATCTTTATACACACACACAAACACACACACACACAGAGCTTGCTGCTGAAAAATGTAATGTTTTAAAGAACTTTGGTAGTCAATGGCCCAATGGGTAATTTTGTCTAGTTTCTGAGCTCTGAAAAATGGGAAATCTTGATGTTGCTCCAGACTATGATGGTTGTGAGCCCAGGTTTTAGCTGTGATTAATGTGTGGTCATGAAATCGTAGGATAATGTGTGTGTGTGTGTGTGTACATTTTTTGTAGTTGCACTGTTGTAATTTGATAATTTCGATTTTCTGGCAGTGCTCGCATTTTGTCCGAACAACAATGAAGTTCACATCTATGCTCTGTTGCAAGGAAAGTGGGAGAAGCTGCATGTTCTTCAGAAGGTACTTGGTTCAGACTCATTGTATAGAAATATTAATTGCCTAAATCAAATTGTACTATAATATTTCACTGCAACTATGATGTGAATTTGAGGAAATAGAATTTTTTCAGAAAGTAGAAACTTGCAACTTTTGAGGTGCGAAGTTTTCTGAGTTTTACTCAAGGCAACTATAAGTAGTTTAAGTTGTAATGGAAGTAAAGGTAGAAAAGTACTAGAGGTGTTACTTGGATATATCGAGCTGTTTGAAAAACTCCCTGTAATGTGATAAATGTGAACTGAAATTTGAGGGCTCCTTGGAAGGTCCTGCACTCCAACATGTGTGAAGTATTTGGTTTGAGGGATTTGTTATAATCTTTTTTTGTTCTTTAAATTTGGATTTGTGGCCAGTTCTGTTTGTCCAAGATTATGTTTGTAAGGACATGGTTCCAGGCAGAGGATGTTATTTGGGTCCTCAATGGAAGCATTGTGCGTAATTGCTGAATTTTTTCGTATTGTTATTTTCATTGATGTTTGCTTTCTTAGCTTTGTTGGAAGGGATTACGATCTGCTAACTGCCATTGAGTTTGCTTTCTTAGTATTGATAAATTTTTCTGTCATTGATTTTGAATTATTCAGCTAATTCAACAGTTTTTTTTTTTTTTTTTTTTTTTTTTTTTTTTTTTGTTGTTGAACAAATGATATTATCTACACTGAGAGGGTGGGCTTAGCCTCACAATGGGCTAGCAATAATGTGGTTCGAATTCGCCTATGGCGAGAATCGAACCTAAGCCCTCTCACTTACAAGTGAAGAGGAATACCACTAGACCGTAGTACTAAGTGGTGCTAATTCAATGGTTCTTGATTCATTTTATTATTATTTATTCATGTCTGGATAGTTGTATATTTTCTAAGATAATCTGGTGTTACTTAGGTTCTGTCAAGAAAATGCAATGCAATTAAGCTTTATTATTTTTCATCATGTGGCAGCATGACCAAATTGTATCTGGGATAGACTGGAGCGCGAGGGCAAACAAAATAGTTACCGCATCTCATGATCGGAATTCGTGAGTACCTATGTGGCTTGAGATATTATTTTTGTTTTGTAATTTATATGGGAACTTTATCCATGAGTTTTGTTCTGTCTTTCTCTCTCTCTCACACATGCGCACACTATTTTTCTTTCTTTCACTTATTGACGGATTAGTTCTGTTTCCGAACTATCAAATCTACCTAGTTATGTCTGGAATCTAGAAGGATCAGAGTGGGTACCAACCCTTGTTATCCTTCGGCTAAATCGCGCTGCACTTTGTGTTAAGTGGAATCCAAGAGGTATTGATGTGCTTTTTTTATTTTTTATTCCTGAATGCAAATGTAAAAATAGAATATCCTTCAGTGTGAAAATGCTATGCCAATCTAATGTGTGCATTTCTTTGTACTAGAAAACAAGTTTGCTGTTGGAAGTGGGGCAAAAACTGTTTGTATATGCTACTACGAACAAGAGAATAACTGGTAATTAGCCTGTTACTTGCAGTTGTCTGTTTGTGGTTTGTCCAAACTGTTGTGCTTGACTAAATCTGTTCGATAACAGTATAATGATTGGAATTACATTTGAATTCAAGTTGCTGTCTTGCTGGTTAATGGTAAAAATTTGAATCTTTGTTTTCCAGGTGGGTCAGTAAACTTATCAGAAAAAGGCACGACTCTTCTGTGACAAGTGTTGCTTGGCATCCCAATAATGTACATATTTTCCCAGTATCACATTTTGTTTCTGATTTTGGCATGCATTCAAAGCAATTGCATGCATGACATGTATTTAGGTTTGACACAGGCCACCCTGTTCTCCATGATAGTTATTAATAAGTACTGTGGCCCAGTGCTTGTGAGTTTGGGGCATCTGTGTGCACCTGGGGTCGCCCTACACCTCCCAAAGGTGGGAGATCACAGTTTCATAACTTCCAATAAGTTATTTTAAGGATGTTAGTCCTTTATTTATTCTTGGATATTTTCTGAAGTTGAATGTCTTCTCCTAAGCTAGGGAGTCAGGCTTGCAATACATAACTGTGTTTTGAGAATTGCCACCACTTTAATTATATTTATTTCATATCGATGTATTTAATGTGATTTGTATGCGTAATCAATTTATCTAACTTATTTTTATATTCTGTGATTACTTTACCTTTACATCTGCTTTCGCTGAACTGTTGTAATTCATTATCATGTTCAAGGGTTAGTTTTGATGCTAGGTAATTAGCGATTTACCTTCGGTAAGTGTTAACATTGTGCTCGTTTGCTACAGATTCTTCTAGCAACAGCATCTACAGATGGAAAATGCCGTATATTTTCCACTTTTATTAAGGTCGTCGATGCGAAGTATGTTTAAAACCGTCATTCTTCATATTTAGTCTAATTCTTATGTTACATGTCCTATTATAATTTTAATTGCTCATGAAAATTATCCAGGGAATCAAGAACAGGCCCATTTGCTGATTCAAAATTTGGAGAGGTGAAAAATCTTCTCTTGTAGGAACAAAAAATTTTTAATGCGTCTATTTACATTTGAATATATAATATATAACAAAAATCTCTTTCCAGTTAATGGACGCTGCTTGATTTGTTTACCTTGTATATAGTTGTTCATAATAGTTACACGTAGAAACGAAGCACTCTTCTAAATCTAGAATAAAAAATTAACCACTGACCTATAGATGGTATTATATCTTTCTTGGCTTACCTTCAGTTTCATTTCCCTTTAAACATTGTAACAGTGTTCTAAAAGTTAAGATATATGTAAAACTGTAGCTCGTCATTTCTAGCGAAGAAGAATAAGCAATGTCAGCCATTGTTAAGATAATAGTAAGTGTAGGAAAGTTTAATAGTAATATGCTTATCTAATTTTTGTTTGTACTGATTTAAACTTGTGGCCTTCTAACGTTAAAGCAAAACCACATATTGAAAATTTGAGTATCATTTTCTGTCTCAAAACCCATAAGTAGAGACCCTGGTTTGGAGGGGTTACAGAGCAGTATCATTTTGTTTTTATCCATTCACACATTTCCCTTTTTCTTTTCCCCTTTCAGTGGGAGCAAACCTTACTTGGTTTTCTTTCTGGTGAAACAGCAAATTCTTCAGCTTGATCTATCATTTTCTTGGTCATTTGGCGTGAGGTGGTCACCAAGTGGCAATACCTTAGCATATGTAGGTCAGACAAATTTCCCTTCTGTGCGTTCTTTACAAAGATAAGAAGTTTTTGGCATAGTATATGCTGCTAGCTGATAGGCAGTATTTCAAATTGCCAGGTTGGCGGCTGGCTTGGGTAGTTTTTTTTTTTTTTTTCTTCTCTGTTATCATTCTCCACTAATTGGCTTCCGGATTGTGGAATTATACAGGCCATAGTTCTATGATTTACTTTGTTGATGATGTTGGACCTTCTCCTCTGGCTCAAAATGTTGCATTCCGTGATTTGCCTCTCCGTGATGTGGGTCAGCATCCACTCTTGTTAACTTTTTGAGACTCTAAATATCTACTCTACGTCTAATCAACTAAAATATTTCTATCTGGATATTGTAAATCAATATGCGGCACTTTTCAGGTGTTATTTCTTTCTGAAAGATTACTTATAGGCGTGGGGTTTGATTGCAATCCAATGGTGTTTGCGGCAGATTTACATGGAATATGGTAAATTCCTTTCTTGATGGCTTTATTCTTTGAAGGACTGGCAAAGTAATAGTTTTGTTCTTTTCTCTGTAGGCATTTTATCAAATTTCTTGGGGAAAGAAAGACAACATCTTCAGGTCCGAGATATGGTTCACAGGTAAATACCTGGTTTTCTATGTGCTATGTATGTATGTGTTTATGAACATTCCAGTGCTGTCATCCCATGGTGGTAAACGTGTTGAATAGGATGACAATGGATCTTGCATTTAAGAGTTGCTCCATGTCAGCTGAAATGGATTTTTCATTACTTCTTTTTTCACCCCTACAGTTTTCTGAAGCATTCGGAAAGCTATATGGCCAACAAAAACATGGATTGAACAATGATGCAAATGAACATTCAAGATCACGAGGAGGCGTCCATGAGAACTGCATCAAGTAAGTCACTGTTGCTTCTCATATGTCATTCCTTGTCTAGTAGCCCCAGTTCCATTTCAAACATTACATATCCACCCTAACTGAGAGCGGTTTTGGGGCTGCTTTTATATGTTTGGAGTTGAGTTCATGACAATATTTCCTTATTACTGTAGTTGTATCGTGCCGCTTGGAGAACCAGGGAGTTCTAAAGTAACGCGCTTCAGCACATCAGGTTTAGCAAGTCAATGTTAAATTTCGTTTTCAATCACTTGTGTTGTAAAACCTCCTATTTCCCACCATAATCCACTATCTTAATCTCGTAACACCTTAACATTACAGGATTGGATGGAAAAGTAGTTGTGTGGGATATGGAGAACCAAGCAGATTTGTCGGAGTATTTGTAGTCTGTCACCAATCACCATAGGCATAAGGAATATCGTTGTGTAATCGGAATGTTCATTGTATATTTCATGTGACAGCAATTGGTAATATTTCTGTAGAAGCCTAGAAGAAAATAAACTGCAAATCGTGGCGATTTTAGCTTTGTATGCCTCTTGGCTCGTGTACCGCTTCATGTAATGTATTTGGCCTCCGCAATTTTCTCGTGTACTCGCTGGTCCGAAAAGGAAACTTCTTCCCCCTTTGATGTGATCAAGCAAAAAGTTTGTTTTATCATTACTACTACTATTATGTTGAAGATTTGATTTGCGTCTGCAATCCTATAAGAAGAGTTATTGAAGTTCCTTAGCGTGTGCCGCCATTTCAATATATCTCCGCTCCGCTTATGAGAAATTTCATGAGAAATTTCATCTTTAGTTTTTTGATATTCACGTTTGGATTGATAGATTATTCTAAACTATTTTATGATACTTTTGTTATTGTGTATAATTGATCCATTGTCTCCCACACCGCCACCATTGCCACCACCACTTCCCATCTCCTCCACACCCCTCCAACCACCACCACCACCATCAACACCGCCTCTGCCACTTCCCCACCGCCCTCTCCTTTGCCATCGTCCCCCATTATGCCACCACCGAGTTGAAATCTTCTGCGCCCAAAATCCTCTATGATCTCTCTTATTTGAGTGAGACGTCTAGATTTGAACTCGCCGCCACCTGCCCGACAAAATTCTTTACAATATACCAGATTAGCCATACGAAATTCTTCATAGAATCCAGATTTCCAAAAATGGTAACAAAAATTTTTACTGTACTTTATATTTGGGTAAAAAGAGGGAGGGCCAATCAAAAGCTCAAACAAAGAAACTATGAGATAAAACAGTTGATCGTTTCACTTCATCATCATCGCCTGTCCATCAATTTCTCTTTCAACCCTTCATTCCACATATCACAGTTGCAGAAAAAATTCCATTCCCAAAAAACGATGCTATCGACACTCCAACCGCCGCGCTCGCTTTCCCACTTCCGCACAAACCCCACCCTCCTCCTCCGCTACACCTCCCTTAAACCCCTCTCCTCCTTATCCTCACAGCCCGTCACCCACTCCACCCTAACAGACCAACCCCGCTCCCCAAACCTACTTCCCCACTCCCAAATCCTCTCCACCCGCCACTCCCTCCTCTCCCGCCACCTCACCGCCGCCCAACTCGCCGACTCCTTTCTCGCCCGCCTCCGCCTCACCGAGCCCCACCTCCGCTCCTTCCTCCACGTCTCCGACTCGGTCCTCGCTCAAGCCCGCGAGCTCGACGAGAAGATTCAGAGGAATGAGGAGTTGGGTCCCCTGGCGGGGGTCCTTGTCGCCGTCAAGGACAATATCTGCACGGCTGAGATGCCGTCAACCGCTGGGTCTCGTGTTCTGGAGGGCTATACGCCGCCGTACGACGCCACTGCCGTCAGGAAGATTAAAGAGCTGGGTGGGATTGTGGTGGGAAAGACCAATTTGGATGAGTTTGGCATGGGTAGCACCACTGAAGGCTCTGCATTTCAGGTTTTGCTCTTCTGGGTTTTGGTTCTTTTATCAATTTGCTTTCTGGGTTCTTTGCATTTTTTTCGTCCTTGTTATTTAATTTTGTGTAAATGCACAAAAAGTTAGTCACTTTTAATGAAAAATCGAAAACTTGATGGGAATGGAATTTTAGTTGGATATTAAGGAAGTTAATTTTAGTGTTTCATGGAACTTTTAGAATGTGAGTTAAATTTTTCTTGTGGGTAGTGAAACAGCTTGGTTCTTAGTATTACTACTAATAAGAGACTAAGAGTCAAAGGGAGTGAGGTTGTGTAAGTTCGTTTCTTTATGTTTCGCACTCGTAACTGGGGTTGGTTTACTCAGGTGGTGCATCTGTTCATTCATTAGGTGACTGCGAACCCGTGGGATGTTTCTCGGGTGCCAGGAGGGTCATCGGGAGGCTCCGCTGCAGCTGTGTCTGCTAGGCAGTGCATGGTATCCTTGGGAAGTGATACTGGCGGAAGTGTGAGGCAGCCCGCATCTTTTTGTGGTGTTGTTGGATTGAAGCCCACGTATGGGCGTGTCTCAAGATTCGGACTTATGGCATATGCGTCGTCGCTTGATGTTATTGGCTGCTTTGGTACGTCTGTTGCTGATGCCGGGATTCTTCTTCAGACAATTTCTGGTCATGATAGACTTGATGCAACCAGCAGCAAGCGTGTAAGAAAATTTTTTGAGTCTTGATTTTATAAAACCACCTTATCTTCTCACTACGTATCCTGAATGTGAACTTTGAGTTTTTTAACAAACTTTTGGTCCTTTTATGTGAAGACTAGTAAGGACTAATATCACAAATTATTTGCTTGATGCATACATTTTAATTTCTCCTTTCAGGAGGTTCCCGACCTTGCAGCTGAATTTGTTTCCATAAGTTCGCCAAATTCTAAACCTCTTAAAGGATTGAGAATTGGTCTGATCCGGGAAACACTGGATGGTGGTGTTGATACTGGAGTAACTTCTGCAGTTCGTAATGCTGCTTTGCATCTTGAAGAATTAGGATGTTCCGTAACTGAGGTCTTTCTATCGATAATTTTTCCTTTAATTGCTCGTATCTGTTCCTTCAAAATGTCATGTGTACCCTTCTTATGTCTTGATTCATTTATTCTTGAAACATTAACTTGCAGGTCTCATTACCATCTTTCTCACTTGGTTTGCCAGCCTATTACATTCTTGCTTCATCTGAGTCGTCTTCAAACTTATCACGTTATGATGGTGTCAGGTAATTCACCCAGAAGTTTGTTCTGATATATAAATAAGTTTTTTTCATTTGTATATTTAAATGGGAGAAGAGAAAATGGGTGAGGAGAAGCTTGTTTAGATCCACTGTGAATAAAGATAACAAGTTATTTAATGTATTCATAAAACTCGAGATGGTATATCAGAATGACGAATACGATTACATTCGTTATTATTTGTTTTTCCTCCATATCCAGGTATGGAAACCATGTTGCTGCTGATGAGTTGAACTCACAATATAAGGATTCCCGAGCCAAGGGTTTTGGTTCTGAGGTACACTATGTCTAGGTGGCTGGTTGAAACTTACAACTGTTATGAAGTTTCTATTAGTTGGAACATTGCTGCAGTGCGCTTGATCTAGTTTTTTTTATTTCTTCTTAATTTTGTTTTACAGACTTATACCAGTTGGTGAGTTGATTTAATGCTTTTGTTGTTTTCAGGTTAAAAGGAGAATTCTAACGGGAACATATGCCCTTTCGGCTGGTTATTATGATGCATATTATAAGCGCGCCCAGCAGGTACCATGATGTTGGTGTTAATTTAAAAGGGACTTTTGGTGGCAGGAGTTGATCCTATTATCCATATTTTTGTTTGCATTCTAGTAATTCATTCTTGGTTACTTGACTATGTTATGTTCTGAGATGCTTAATCCTATCAATTAGGGTGTTCAAGATGGCATTAATGATTCTTATAGTGTTTTAGGTGAGGACTATAATTCGGAAAAGCTTCAAGGCAGCACTAGATGAAAATGACATCTTAATTTCACCTGCGGCTCCATCTGCTGCTTATAAGATTGGTATGCCGGTTTCCATGTGTATATATGCTTTTCATATGTTATATGATTTTTCAGTAACTCACCCATTTACTTGTATTTATTCAGGTGAAAAGAATAACGATCCTTTAGCAATGTATGCAGGTGACATAATGACAGTAAGAACCTTCTCACTCTCTCTGAGTGCCCAAATTTCTTAATTTCTGTTCATTAGCTGCATGCATGGGGTGTGTCTATGTGTGTACTAGGAGTTGATAATTGAGTCATGATGTTGAATAGGCATTCATCAATGTAATTTTAGATACTTGCCCATGTCCCATGTTGTAATCTGCGGGAAAATTGTTCAGATTTTGTTTCAGAAAAAAAAATGCTGTGGTCATATTAGGGTGTGGCGGAGTTAAAGGCCTTTATTTCTGTAGTTAATACTCGCACTTTTGACACATGCACTTCAACCTGTCCTACAGTTCCATTTTGTGCTCGCAATTTTGTTGTCTTTCGAAAGAGTAGATGGTTAAATGCCACGCCCTTGTTTTTGGAGTTTGTAGTGAGAAGTTTAAAGTGGTCTGAGATCTCATTTTGGGGGCATTCAATTGGTTCTTGTTTCTTAAGCTCTACGTTGCATAAGTGTTTGTCCTCCTTCTAAAACTTTTATTGCCTGTCATGTAGTTTCTACTCATAAGATGACTAAATGATTCTAACCTGTTCTGCTTGATTCTGTATGCAGGTCAATGTTAACTTGGCAGGTCTACCTGCACTGGTTTTGCCATGTGGATTTGTTGAGGGGGGTTCTGCAGGCCTTCCTGTTGGTCTTCAAATGATCGGTGCAGCATTTGACGAGGTACTGCCTTTCTACCTACCTACTACATTGCGACATGTTGATTTCTATCAGGAATTAGTATTCAGCTTTTCTAGTGCTGTACATACTGAAAATGAGTAAAAGTTGCTGCATTTACAGATTAGACTAAACACGGAATGGAGAGTCACCGAATTAATTAAAAGTACGGGATTGTAGAGTTGAGTATCTGATTGTTGATTTTAAGATTTTTCTGGTCGATTTTGCAGGGAAAGTTGCTTAAGGTGGGTCATATATTTGAGCAGACTCTGCAGAATTGCAATTTTGTTCCTCCATTGATAGCAGAGGAGCTCACATCCTAGCTACTCCCGGGATCAATGTCGATGTGCTCAACCGAAAGTGGTTTTGGAAATGTAATCGATTAGTTAGAATTGATCAGAACCTGACTGGTTTGGTTTAATTTAGACCGTAATTGTTAATTAAACCGGTCGTATTAGTAATGATTTTTGGTGATCTGTTTACAATATAAATGAGGAAAGTTATGAGTTTGCAACAACACACAGATTACTTGCTTTTTTCGTGCAATCATGATCTAATCCTAGTGACGTTACCGGGAATAAATATCTGTCATACTCACATGTACTGTGTGCAATTGCATAACTTGTCTAATAAATGATTGTTACGCATCGAAAACCAAGGGACAGAGTGCATTTTACACCCCGGAGATTCGGGGTGTTTATCGAAATAGGCCACGACCTTTTGTTTTTGTCAATTTACATCCTATAGTTTTTAAATTTCGTCACTTTAAGCCTCACGTCAGTTTGACTGTTATGTGTGCCGTTAAGTTGTTATAAGGGGACCTATTTTGTGCTAACATGTTGAAGAAGACCCAAGCCCGGGAATCCCTTGTCGTCTTCTCCGGATTTGGATTTCATCCGGATTCAAATTATGAAGGTTGTAGGAATTCTTACATCTTAGTTATTTATCGTAAATCGTGCGATTATAAATTATTTAATTTTTTTTATGTAAAATTAAATACAAACAGTACTTGATGAAAATTAATTCGCATTAAACAGATAGAATGTGAAGATCCTAGGATCTTCCCCAACAGAATCCGAAGAAGATCCTCAATCATCTCTCCTGGACAAAAAATGTCGAGTTCCGCCAGCTAAACTTGGCACAAGCCGCACAAGTTAGCGCAAGTTGCCTTTCATTACAAAGGATCACCAAAAGGGAACGCGAATCTCTTTCTAAATATTAATTAATTAATATCTTTATTCAGTTACATTTAAACCTGTAATTCACCTTCGTCAATCGGCCTCCTCCCATATCCGATCACTCGGTGAGTCCCTCTGAAACCAATTTATTTGTCAATTCATATATTTTCTTCTTATTTCGAAATTGCGATTGGGTATGTTCGGATTGAGCTGTGGATTTCCGTTGATGAATTTGAGTTAGGTGGTTTTGTTTTTTTTAAATTTTATTTTCCAATTTAATCAGATGAGTTCTATTTGTTCAATGCAGAATCCTAACTACTTCAATTAAGTATTTACGATGATGTAAAATTTAATTTGCTGCTCAATGTATTGATCTTAGGGACACTACCGAGTTAGAAAGTGACCGGGCAATATGGATGAGGATTATTCAAGTGATGAAGGGCAAGCAATAGCGCCATCTTTGGTTGATCTGTGCATTAACACAGCAATAGATAATTTAAGGCGCCTTGGGGATGTTGGTGAAACCGATTCTCATCTTCTCAAGAGAATTCTACCACATTGTACGGTGGACCAGTTGATGCATATAGAGAAGAGTACCAAAGTAAGTTGATCCAGATTGTTCTTATTTGAATGTTTTTTGTGATCCTTAAGTGCAAGTTCTGAAATGTTTTTAAATTAATTCTTGTAGGGTAGAGATTTGACTCCAATTACCGATAAGTTGTGGAAGAAATTCTATGAAAAGGAATTTGGGACTAAGAGGGTGAATGAGGTGATTGAAAGGATGAAGCAAAAGAAAGTCGCGTTCAGATGGATACAATTGTATGAGGTGCGTTTGCTACTCTCCTCAAGCTGTCTGACCAAATTTGTTTTCTTTTAGTTTCCGTAGTCAAATCCCATTAATTTTGGGTACTTTATGTAGTATTTCTGGATCTGATTTATGCTTGTTTCTTTTAACTTGCAAGGGAAAAAGGATAAAGAATTAACTGTATCACTTGCAGGCAAAGTTAAAGGAAGTTGATATGGCTGAAAATTTAATGGCGGACAAGTTGAAGAGTCGATATCAAGAGGCAAATGCTCGTAAGTTCACCTCCTCAGCGTGTTATAGCAAACTGAGCAACAGCATACTCATTTATACGTGATTAACCTTACTAACCGTTCAAATTTTGTAGGAAAACAAAGTCGGCAAGTTCAAATTTGCACAAAGGTTCCACCATCAAGCAATAAAAGAAGCTGGGGTAAATATTTCTGTTCTCATTTAGATTATCTAAGACTAATACATTATTAAATAGGATGAACAATTAACCGTTTCATTTCTGATAATTCTTTGTAGGCAATGGGCCTGGCTACAATGTTACTGGAAAGAGCAACTTGATGAAGAAAGCGAAACTAGATTTTCTGAAAAGGTAATTATGTATTTTAGAATGATGCCTGGTATGGCATGTCGCGGGCACCTTGGGCTTGTGAACTGAAATTATACCCTTGAGTTTTCCTTTTACTTTATTGTTTTAATTTTCTTATACCGTATTTAGCGAATCATTCAATGGTTTGATACTTATCTCAGAAGCCTATGCTCAAAGATGTTGGGTACTTGATTAGTCTTCTTGAGTAAAGACTTTCAAGATATTAACCTTTCTCCCCTGTCCTTTTCCTTTGAGCAGTAATGAGGTGAAAAATCTTGCAGCAATGAAGAGAAATGCACTCCAGAAGAGTTGCAGGTAAAATTTCGGATAAACTGGATGTTCTATTCGTGTAGTTAACAAAACTACGTATAAACTCACCTCCCGCCCTGATCATATCTACCCTGTATATACAGTGTTCCTCCCGTGAAGAGGCCAGATGCATTTTCTGGGAAAGCTTCAGCTTCAAGTTCTAAACCAATTAAGCCTCCAAAGCGCCTCCCTTTCTGAATATTGCCATCTGTGAAGACAAGGGTGTCAGATGGAATACTCTTTGACTTCTGCAACTCATGTCTATTGAAGTGTGGCTCAATTTCTAAGAAATCATGGTGGCTTCAATCTTCTTAGCTTAGTCGTTTCAGTGGTCCTCGTTTCAATTGTGTCAATCAGTAAGAATTGTTTTCGTTTTTTTATTTCTTTGTTTGTCTTCAACCATCTTCCATCGTAGTAATATTTCACATCAGTGACGAAAGATACCCCATCATGTTATTGTGCCTTCATTTTCCCTTGAAGATGTGTATTTTCCTGCAATTCTTTTCATCTCCAACTCTCGTATCTGTAGCAGCTCAAACACCACCAGCCGGTCTAAAATTGGGGTTGAGTCGGATTGGCCACCACCCCTTTATGAAACTCTCTCGGCATTAGCAATTCATTTCTTACTAATGATATTCCTCTTCACTCGCAAACGAGAAGTTTTGATTCAACTCACGTGGATGTAAGGGACATATATTACTTGTGTTGAGTTCGATAACTAGTTATGATCTCATTGTGTGACTTAGTCCAATCTCTCATCTCGAATATCGTTCGTCCAATCTCCCCTCCCGAATAAATGGTGCAGGGATGAATTACAACAAACCAGAGATCTTATAATCAACAAATATTTCAAAACCTTGAACTAATGTAAGTTTTGGTACGAATAATTCACAATAAATAGGAACACACATGAACCGAATGGAGCTTTTATTCAGAATATAAGACGGTCCGGCTAAATATTAATAGAAATCCTCTGCAGAACGAAGTAAGCACAAGCATATAAAACTAGCATCCGAATCAGAAAATGATGTCGTCGTCCCTCTCCGCAGACAACAAGTTCTGAGCTGAATTTAGGGAAATGCCCTTCTTCAGCGATAACTTTTCCGCAACCTGCTCGTTGGCAAAGTTCCTGGCTGCTGCCATTTGTCTCTCAATTTCTCGCTTCTTATAACCCTGTATCTTTTTCAGCCGGAAGAAGTCCTCTCTTCGAGCTCATCCAACTCCCCCTTGATATAGCTTATTGTATTCTCCAACCTAGGCTTCACAACGTTCTCCAGAGCATTGACACGACGGTTTGTGGTCTTGATTGCTTCGTCAAGAGTTAAAAATGATGTTTGAAGTGAAGCAAGCTCCACGAGAACCTCGATTGCTTTCACATAAGCAGCACGGCAGAGCTGGACCTGTTGTCCACCTCTTGCCAATCCAGTGAGGTCGTTCTTGGCCTCACCTTCGGTAAAATAGTCGAACTTTGGGAGCTTTACACCAGCAACATTCTCTTGCCTTGATCGAACTTTAATAGTGGCATTGTGGACATTCTCGAGAACGATGTGCTTGATGTTCTCGCCAGCAACGTACTTGGCTTCAGTAAGGGCAAAGGAGGAGTTTTTCATGACATCTCCCATGGATTCTTTGGTCGACACAATATTTTTAAGAATCTGACGAAACTGCACTGTTAAAGCATCGCTCTTCTTCTTGAGGAGAGCATGACCTCTTGTTGCACCAACAAGGCGAGCTTTCATAACTCCAAGCATAGTAACGGTAGGAACTACATTCAAGCGTTGGCTTTGGCCAGACATGATTACAAAGATCTAAGCCAAGAAGAATATACATAATCAGGGTTCGCGGATATCATTTAAAAAAAAAAAAAAAAAACCAATTAGTACATAGCAAAATGCAAGTAAACACATCATGCATATAATCAAAACCTCCTCGTTCAAGAGGATGGAATTAATAACAGAAATACACGCAAATCTCTTCAAATTTAATTTGAAGGGAAAACATACAGCAAATACAGCCTCCCTAGTAACCTTACACCCATAACACAAAGACTTGTTTTGATAGGTATGCCTATAAAAACTTCACACTACTTCTAGACCCTAAAATGTCCAATCGTCCGCAATCCATTAAGCATAAAAAACACCAGGAGTGAATTTCTTTTTCCGGTAAGAAATATATTTACACAATCGCGACATGGCATAACCTCTGTAAACAGAAGTAGACAAAACAATGCCGAGTATGGAAAACTAGTATCTTCCCTTTGTCAAATGCATACAGCATCAGAGATCGAAACAGAAACGGTAACACAATTACAATCCTGAGAAGTAAATCTTCAATACATCTACAGAATCTAACCCGACAGCAAAACCAAACTAGAACAATCTTCAGCGAACCCACAATAACAAACGCTAACAGGAGGCATTACATATAAAACAAATCGGGCAAAAAAGTTTGAAACCCGTACATTCAACTCTTAACTGAAACTGCGTGTGCTAGGATATCGCCGAGGAGTGACTAGGGAATGAATACAACAACAACAACAACAAAGCGATTTCCCACTAAGTGGGGTCGGCTATATGAATCCGAGAAGTGACTAGGGAGTGAATGACAGAAAAAAATGAGAGACAAGCGAAGGGCTGGAAGAGAATGAAAGATTCTGAGGGGCTGGAACTGAAATTCCAGGTGAAATTGCACCCTCTGAAGCTAACCTATGATCAATCAATCCCAATACAACTATAAGGGTCAGTCCATGTCAAAATTTCTTCATGATTTGATCACAATCCCCTGATTCTGTGTGTACCCAGATGCTAAAAATCGAGATCACATTCAAATTTATGATTTTGCAAAACAACAATAACTAAATTCCAAGTCTTTCAATTTGGGTTTTAACATATTTTCCATGATTTTCCAAGGAAACAAACAAAATCCAAAGCAAATAAGCATCGTAGATCCAAATCAGAGTGAAACAACAATCAAAGGAGAACAGAAGTGCAATATAAAGATGAGAAATCGGACCTGGTGTTACCGGCTTCAGCTAATGGCGGGAAGAGGTATCGCCGGACCGAAAAATGGCCGCCGGTGAGTGGAAGAAAGAGAGGTCAGGTGTATGGAGCGAGCAGTTCAAATGTAAATAAAAATAAAAATGATTGATGGAGTTGTTCGGGTATTGTCAGTGTATGCGTCAGCGGGCGAAACTTGTCTTCTCCTATATTAATGGATTTCGGATCTTCCGTATTTGGGTTAATAATGGAGTCCGCTCCAAAGTGGTTTCCCGCTTTAATTAGGCTCGGGAGAATAAGAGGAAAAAAAAAAAAAAAAAAAAAACATGAACTATATGAAGTACAACGATTTAATAGTTTTTTTTTTTAATTATTTTTATTATTATTTTTTTTTTTTAGCTGACATATGGTGTAATGTAGCTTAAATTTATCTCTTTAATGTAAACATATTGATGGAATTTAAAAAAAAATATACACCCACATATATATCATATTATCTCGGGTTGTAGGTTAACTCAGTTGATCACGGTCGTATGCTTATTTAATTGTTCTCAAATTATCGCATTGTCCAAACAAAAAACATATATCATATTTGGTTAGTCATATTCTAGAGGTGCTCTAGGGTATCTTTTTTTTTCTTTAAAAATGAGGACAATTGATGGCAAGTCACGGTTATTCATCACTTCCGAGAGCTGGGAAGACTCACAGAGAGATTTCAGCCTCTCCCTGACCACAGTCAAGCAAACTCACGCAGAACCTCCTTGTTTTTTTTTGTATTTTAGAAATCGAAATCTGCACCCTTACCACTGGGTCACTTACTGTGGTTGGTGTTCTAGTATCTCAAGGCTTAAACTATTGAAATTATCGATGTCAAATGGGCTAATCAAAATTATATGTGCCATATTTGAAAGAAGGTTGAAGGGGATATTATTTGTCTATTTGTTTTTTATAGAACGAATTCAAACTTCAGTGTGACTTGAAATTTAGATGCTTCGGTTAAAAAATGCTACATGAGATGGTGATTTAGGATAAAACGGATAGAGGAAGACTTAGAAAGAAACTTTGAAAAAAGACATGAAGTATTTTGAACTAACGAAAAACTTAGCACAAAACCGAGTACAACAGCACTCTAGGACTTATACACCAACGCCTTTTAAGATAGATTGATGCCTAATTCGCATGGGATGCATGGTAAAAGTGCAATTGGAATTGGTATAAACCCCTCTTGATGAATAAATTTTTTTTTATAAATTAGGGGTTCAAAAACTGTTTTACTTTTATTTCTGTCAAAAGAAGTGAGTTTGACCGCCTACTTAGTGTCATTCTCCAGGTTCGGATGAGTACTAACAAATAGAAGGGCAACACCAAGCTAACAAGACTCTTCGCTTTGCGATGGTCAAGAGGATCATCTATCATATGCAGCCTTACAATTAGAAAACTCATTTGGTTGCAGGATTCTGCAATGTTTAGTCCTTCCACGATTTTAGAGGTAGAGGACTGTTATAAGAAAACACAAACACCAATGGTGCGCATCATTCAATATTACAGCTATTTTAGCCGTTAGATTTGATTTGTAAATTTGTTTAGATCTTCCATTTTTAATCTCAGCCATTCATTCTGTATCATCCAATGATGAGTAGTATTGATCGAAAATCCAAAAATATATAAGAACTACATATCCATTCGAGGACTACTGAGCTAAAAATCGTAAATAACATTAAACCAGATGACTGACTGGAAATTTCAGAATTCAACACCACCAAAGTGTTGTTATTTTCGCTACATTATGCCTAAACCTACAAGCCTCCGCAACTCTTCGCCTTCATTGAAGGCATAATTTAATGCAGAAAGATGAAAAGATACTTCTTTCTCCCCTAGGTATATTGTGAAATTTATTTTTATTTCTGTTAAGTTTCACACAATTCAGACTGAGTGCCTAAACACCAGTTCCAGACAGACGACGCCTAGAGGCATTTGATACAGAAACCTGAGAGAGCTTGTCTACATCAGCTGGTACTAAGCGTTCTCTTGGCGGTATGTAGTGGCGCAGCCAGTTTCCTGTATACACCTGAATAATCACAAAGATTGGCAAAATAAGAGATGGGATGAACACAGACGTATCAGCAATTTTAATAGAAACACCAAAATTGCACATGAACAGGCAAACTCTTAAGTATGAGCAAGGAACTAACCTGTTGGGGTCTCATGATCTTAGTATCAGGATCATCAAGGGATTCTCGCCAGTGTGCCAACCACCCAGCCATTCGAGGGATCGCAAACAAAACCGGGAAGAACTCCGTTGGAAATCCCATTGCCCTGATTAATGGAAGTTAATACATCTTCACAGTTACAAGCTCGGCAAGGTAAACTTAATCTTACATCGAATGAAAAGTAATGAGAAGTACCTGTAGATTAATCCAGAGTAGAAATCAACATTTGGATACAGCTTTCTCTTAACAAAATACTCATCTGAAAGTGCAGCCTTCTCCAAAGCAACAGCTACCTGCAAATGACATAGGAATCAGGATAGATGCACTCGAAACTTAAGAATTCCATCAAATTTAAGTTGTGCTTATTCATTAAGCTTTCTCTCCTGCGTTTTCTAATTTTTAGGTGTATTAGAAATGCACCTCAATCAGAGGATCCCTTCCAACAATGGAAAATACTTCCTCTGCCAATTTCCTTATGACCTTTGCTCTAGGATCATAGTTTTTGTACACGCGATGCCCAAAACCTGACATCTTTCGCTTCCTGAAGGGAAAACCAAAAGCTCAGTTTGATTAATAAATCTTTCACCATGAATCCTGTTCCCCAGACTGTGAACTACCAAGATATAGGAAATTAAATACCTGTTCTTCACACCCTCTATGAAATCTGGAATGTTCTCAACAGTTCCAATCTCATTTAACATCTTAAGCACAGCCTGCAATAATCCAGGCAGCAACAAAAAAGAAACTTTAGTTGCAATTAAACACGAGAAGATTAATGAATAGAAAGTCTCAAGTATATTATTTCAAATTAAAAGTGTTCTTCCAGTTGTTTGCATGAGAAATGCGTGAGGAAAATGCTTAAATAAATGAGAACATGGACTATTGAAAATACCTCATTTGCTCCGCCATGAAGAGGGCCATAGAGAGCTCCTGTAGCTCCTGCAAGAGCAGTGTAAACATCTACACCACTGCACATAAAGGGTCAGACATGTTATAAAACGGAATTGAATCATTTCAATCAGGTTCTAAGATGCCTACCTTGATGCCAGATGCCGGGCAGCAGCTGTGGAGCAATTCATCTCATGTTCTGCATGCAATATGAAGAGAACATCTAACACTCGAGCCAGTCGAGGATTTGGTTTGTAAGATCTATTGCCTCTGTAGATTTGCAAATAAAAATCCTTAATCGGGTAAGAGGGAAACCAAATTTCATATTTCCACAATGAATGTGCATATACTTTATAGAACAGTAAAAACAACGTCAGGGAAGAGGGCAAAAAGATTGCCAAAGACGATTTGGAAGGTTATGCAGTTAAATGCCTTGATGGAGTAAAAGTATGACATACAAGGAATCTAGCATGTATAAAAAGTTCTCTGAATAAGAAAGGTTGTTAGCAGGGAGAACTGGAGGTCTTCCGGCCAATCTCAAATAAGCTGCTGCTGCAATTGTTGGTGCCTGGAAATAAAATAACAATTTAATATCACCTTAATCATTCCAAATAAGTGATAGAGACCTAAAAGAAAGAAAGTAGCCATAGGCTGTGGAGGTGGAGGTGGTGGCAAACGCCTCCTTTGGTTCTTTAAGGGAAGTATCCCAATTAATTATATAGGCCTATCAATTCCTGGGGAGAGGCGTGGTAGGAGAAGGTAACGGCTATCACCGCCTGATAGAGGCAGAAGCCAACGTCAAGGGGGCTATTTGTTTGGAGTGTATTGGTTAAGATATGAAAGAGGAGGGAATAAAACTCAACATAAAGAATGGCATCATATATAACATTCACACCATATTTTCTAAGGCTGAAAGTCCAAGTAAAGAACAAAAATAAACATACCTTCCCAAGGATTCGTGCTATTTGCTTGTCTCTCACTTGTTTCGATTTATAAATTTCTTGCCCCTGTGTTAACATAATATATATGATCAGATATGATATGATGCCTCAAACAATGGATCCCTTTAAAAGCTTAGAATGACAAAATTCATGTTCTGCAAAAAGCCAATAAGAATAAACTTACTCTCAGAGCCGGATTAGCATCGGGATGGAAAACGGAAAGAGCACTCATCGCACTGACAAGTACGCCCATTGGATGTGCATCATGAGGTATTGCCTGGATAATGTCCTACAATACAAAAGACACCATTGTATATAAGGCTCAAATTAACAATAAAAAGAAGTTTATTATAATTATTAAATTTTATTCGTGCATTTTTGCAAGGCAAAAAAGCCTCCATGAGTCCAGAGGACTGGAGAATATGTATTTGTAGCATGATTGTTAGAAGATACATTAAAAATCTATATTATATGAAGAAAAAGGTGATATGTAGTTAATCACATGTAAAATTCCAATATTGTGATCCAAGGGATAATCATTGGATTTCTATAAGAATACCAAAAAGAAAATGTACCAAAATTCCCTGTGGTACAGCTGAATGCTGAGAAACGGCAAATTCCCAATCCGCATATTGACTTTCAGAAGGCAAATTCCCATACACTGGAGAAGAAAAGGGGCAAAAACAAAGCAAAGTAGTTCAAAATGAGAAACTGAAATGGAAGATATGACAACGACATGGAGAGACTATCTAATAATAAATAATTCTTGATAATTCAATATTACGGTTCGGGAATCAGATTATTTGTGTAGTACTTAATTATAACCACAAACAATTTTTAGTTGTATAAATTCTTCACATGGTTGTCAAAGTAATGGTATATCTTCCTGTTGAAGATGAAAACTTTCACTTCAAATAGGCCACTACCAAGTGAGGCTACTTACTCAAGAGATAGGCCACTTCCAAAAAGGTACTGCTCTCAGCCAATTCCTCAATTGGGTAGCCTCTATATCTAAGAATCCCCTCGTCGCCATCGATATAACAAATCGAGGATCGAACAGGGGCGGTATTAAGATATCCTGGATCATACAGCTTCAGCCCCTTGTCATTTTTCCCTGTTGTGATCTGCATAACAACAAGAACCAATTTTTCTCGCTTTAACTTAATCGAATTCAAAACACAGAAAACCCATCACAAAAAATTTCACTTTCATTCCACTTATTGCAATTTTCCGAGCAACCAAGCAGAAAATGCACCAGCAAAGAAGAATTAAAAAAAAAAAAAAATCGAATACCCAGATTAGCAAATTGAGCGATAATTCTAAAAAATGATACCTTCTTGAGATCAGTGGCTTTGACGGTTCCTTCATCAGAGACCTGGACCTGATACCTCTTACCGGTCCTCTCGTCGACGATGGTCAAAGGTCCCCGGAGGTTCCCGGGCGGTGGTACGATGTTCTGAGCGGACACGCATTGCGGCTCGAGAGTGGGTCCGAACTCATAGGGCTCGTTGGTCGCAGCTGCCAGGTGCGCTGATAGCACAGCTAAGCGGGCGCGAGCTGTCACCGGCAATTCCATCACCCTCGACATTTCAGTACCTTCAATTTTCAAACTTCTGTGACAAATTTCAGATTTTGATCGATGATTTTCTAGAGAGAGAAAGATTTGAGGAAAAATGGTAGAAGAGAGCTGATAGAAGTTGTAGACGGCTTAATAAAGAGAGACGTCTCTTCTTCTTCCTGCCTTTTTTTATTTTATTTTTAATTTATATATATATATTTTTTTTTAATAAATCTTAGAAAATTGTTATTAACACTCTAAAAATCTCATTTGGTACTCCTCACAAGTGTATTTTTATTTCTAATTATAAAAAGTTTGGAGTGCCAAATGAGATTTTTAAAGTATTAATAATAATTTCCTAAATCTTATTATTTAAAAATAGTTAATAATTTTGACTGGGTGAATAGGATCCGGCTTCTCTGTCATCCCACTTCTCATACACCCCTATTTTCTCATATTTTGCACCGCTACAATAAAGTCACGTTAAGATTTTATATTGATTTTTTTATAGAGATAATAATATAAAAATAATATTAATATAAAATATTAACTTAACTTAACAAAAATAGAAAGGGATAGGAGGAGGGCAGAGAAGCCAGGTTAGCAAGCAAATTAGGAACTCAAATGATTGGTAAAAGCGGGGCGACTTATGCGGCGTGCAAATAGTTAATCTGAAATCAACGGCAGTGATTGACTCGAGGTTTCATGTTAACGGGTTGGAACGGTTGATTTGGGAAGTGAATGCGATGGCGCGAAGGATGATAAGTGGGTCCCGCGGTCTGTTTTAATCCGTCTCGGGAAGCTCAATGCGTTCTGAAAATTGGATGGTGGGAACACAGGACCAGGATAATATACGACGACGTATTGATTATGTATACGAAGACGTATTGACTATGTTGATGCTTTCGGTTTCCAAGAGAATTTGATCGGCCTTAGGTCGTGTTTGGTCGGAAAAGTTTGGGGTAAGTATAAATGTGGAAATGGAATGAAATTAATGAATTTCATGCCTTGGTTTAAAATAAATTGACCGTATCACCATTGAATCATGAGTTATTACTATTTTGACTATTGAGGTGACATCTTTCGAGGACTTTCCTACTCCCGAAGACGTTGTTATAGCATCCCATACCAACTATACAATGTAATTTGAGGAAGTTAAAGTCGCGCACAATAGTACATGAAACAGATTTCCGGAATCCATCGTACACACAAGTATTGTATTACGGTACGGATTTTTTAAGGTTGCACACAAGAGTATCTAAAACGGGAATGTCAAAAGTAGCAGTGTGTCAAACTAATTATACAATGTCATGGGCTACTTTGACATCCCCGTTTCATGTACTTTCGTGCACGACCTTGCGAACGTTTGACAATGCTTGTGTGTATGACGGAATTTCCTTCCTCATAGATGCAGATCAAAAAGAAATTAGAAACATTGGAGACTAGGAAGAAGAACAAAATTTTCATTCAAGCAAGGGGGGGAGCATGGAAATTACTTTTTCCTTAACATTATAAATTGGATGTTATTGTTTTAGTACCATAAGCAATAAAATTTACACTAACATCGTCGGATAAAGACCATCTACCTGACAAAGGGTTGTACTCGAACCCAGCCATCTCTTGGACCTGCACAAAACCAACCAAACAGAAAACAAGCGTTAGCGACAAGTGCATGGGTAAAAATAGCAGAAGTTCCTAGGGCGGAAAAAGTTGTTACGACTTACAGAAATAGAAGCACGCTCCAGGATCAGGGCTAGTTCTTCGGGAGTGAGAAAACTGGACCATTGATGTGTACCTTTAGGAAGCTGTAAAACAATCGATTTGGTTCAAGTCAAAATGTTATCAACAGATGATGAATAGACTTGAGAAAATATGACTTGATCAAACCATTTTCAAAGAAAAAAGCTGAAGAATAGAGAAATCCTTCCACCTCCATAGCGAATTATTTTAGAGGTACACATTGAATTGAATAAGAGTTAATTCCTTTAGAATTGTAACAATTGTAATCACAACGATATAATATGGAATTTTAGTATAGCTTCAGGATATGTTTCCAGAAATCTTAGTGCACTTGAACATACTTTAGATTTTGAAACCCAGCATCGTTTCATTGACAACAATTTCTAAAGTTTCTATGCAATATCATATAGCGATATCAGTTGGATAGTTCTAATAAAACAGGAATCATATCACTCGCATATAAACCAATCAGTTCTGCTAGAATTTCAAACAAGAATACAACAAAAACAACCAAGTTAAAGAAAGAAGGCAAAATTTACAGCAAAGCAACAGATGTTGCATGGTAGATCAAAAACACATAATCAACTGCAGGAGGTAATAACGAATTATACCCATTGGAGGATATACTCTGCTGCAAAAATGGCAGTAGCATACGCTCTCATAGAACGGTTAATAGTTGAAATAACAGTAGCTCCACCGGTGACAGTTAAGGCTGACAGGGATTTGCAGAATTCAGCAGGGTCTGCTACATGCTCAATTACCTTGAGTAAAATCATCAATTTACAACCAAATTAGTTATGAACACTGAAGAAAGCGAGAATCATACAGGCATTTTTTACCTCTAAAGCAAAAACAGCATCAAAATTCTTCTGTTCCTCAACTAGCTTTTCTGTGTATATTATAATTGGAAGAAAACAATTAAGAAAAGAACGATTACTTGAGATTAAAGAAAAATACAAACGATCTTCAACACTGAAATAATAGCACTTTCTAAATAAAAAAACTCACAACAACACAATGTGCTAGTACAGGTCAAATGTTTTAGAAGATCACCAACATTTACTGATACCACCGCAAAAACGTAAATTGCATGGGACAAAGATTCCAAATAGGATACTGAAATAATCAAAATACCATTTATATCATGCAGGAATGTCTCAGAAAGAAAACACATTTTAAGTGGCTATCAGCTGGGAATCATTTATCGTATTTAACAGCTTTTGAATGCAGTGGATGCAACCAAGTATAGTTTTCCTAACTTACGCCATCAAAGATCATAGTGAGCCATTCAATGTGTTCATTAAGGGTGGAAACCCAGCATTCTAAAGAGATGCATGAAAGATTAAATACTAATTGAATCCATTACCACAAACTTGACTACACAGAATAAGAACAAATTTAGCGCATACCAGCTGTAGTGTATTGGTATTCAATTCTCGAGGTCACTGGATCCAAATCCTGTGTGAATGAGTAACGTTTAGAAGCATGTTAAGACACTTTAGGAAACAAAGTACTTGCACATGCACAAATACTTAATAAATAAAAAAAATTAAATAAACTGCCATTGTTCAAGAGAGTAGTCATACAGCGTGAACACGCGCTATCTTGATATTTTCTCAACTGCATCAACTCCCGTCACAGTAGCTCCCATTCTAGCTAAAGGCTGAAAAAAGGCTAAAGATTATTACATTATCATGGCCCCTTAACCAGAAACAATTGCTAGGTAAAGCTATCAGTTAAATTAAACATAACTGAAAGAGGAGTCAAAATGTTGTGCGAGTACAATGCAGAACATATTAATAGTGAATCAGCGCACCACAGGTAGGAGGTACAATTATATAAACATGGTGTTCATGTGCAGTGAAGAGGACTGAATGCACCTGGGAATCAGCACACCACAGGTAGGAGGTACAATTATATAAACACGGTGTTCATGTGCAGTGAAGAGGAGTGAATGCACCTGGGAAGGTGCACGATAACATACCTCAGAAACAATTCCACCACCGCAGCCAACATCGATAAATTTGAGACCTTCAAATGGCCTAGGAGATAACGGATCCCTCCTGAACATCAGAAACACAAAACATAATACTTGGAATCATCATTTAGCTTTTCAAGTCTTGAAAAATGTTAGTAAAGTATCGTTCCTTTTACGAATTTCACTTCAGCAGGCAATGCCAGGCACCAAAGCAATCTACTTTCTTAATTACTCGGCAGCTACAAATTTGGCAACATTACTAATCCCTAAAACTACACCAAGAAAACCTATTTACCCGAAATGTCGGCAAAGCGTGGAGCGAATGAAAGCAAGCCTTGTAGAATTCAGCAGATGCAATGGTTTGAACGGCCCTTCAGAATCCCACCTGAAAAATCCAATAACAAGTAAATTTCTTTCTCATTGGTCATGAATTCACAATCATACCACAGATAAATCAAATTCAAGTGCAAAAATTGAACCTTGTATGCTAAAAGGGAGAAGCTCTCACCAGGTTTCGGCAATGGAGGCGAACTTGGCAAGTTCGTACTGGTTCAGAGACGACGGGGAAGGAGAATGAGGGTTTAGCGGAGGTGAAGCCGGAAGGGGCTCGGTTAGAAGAGGAGCGTCTGAGAAGACTCTGGTTACACTGCGAACGCTCGAGAGCCGTGGGCTGAGATTGCGGTGGAGGATTGTGGAGGTGGTCTGCGGTGGTCGGAGTTGCTTCAGGAGCTTCAAAGCCACAGCCATGGCGATTTTGCTGAGATTAAGAGAGTGAGATTAAACGCAGAAGAAAGGTAAGGAGTCTGCAAATAGAGTCCGTCCGGCAAAGGGGAATCCTTTGGGTTGGGTTTATGAGTGGGATTGGGTTAATGCTTTTGGGTGGGATGGTGAAGGCCCAAAATTTGGCCCATACTTAAAGCCTGGATCTACTTGTGATTTAATTCTAGAATGATTGAAATCGTTTTTTATTACCTTAGCTGAAAAAATGGTAAGCTAATTGTTTGGAATTGATTTTAAAACAACTGAAATCGTTTTTTTTTGTGAAAATATTTCAAAGTTTCAAAAACCTTTGAAATGCATTTTGGAAGAAGCATAATTATGTATTTTTGCAGAGAGCATTTCAAGTGTTTTTTCAAGGTTCACTTGTATTTTTATTAAAAATTAATTTCATAAATACTTCCAAGTTCCAAACAAGCATAAAAAGCACATGTCAAATTATTTTCGAGAAGCATTCGTCAAATATTTTTTCATGAAGCACTTTCGGCTGTTTGTTCATAAAGCAAACACTTGGAATTTTAATCAAATTTTAACGTGTTTTTAATAAAAGCACTTCTGCACATAAACACTTATGAACGTAATTGCTTCTTACAAAGCAATTTCAAACCAGCCCTTTGTCCTTATGTTTTTTTTTTTTTTATTCCACAAGTTTAAATGAGATTTTGTCTTTGAAAAGAAAAAAAAGTAGAAAAGCCTACTTTAAAAATGCCATCCTACTAAGAAGGGGCAATTGTTTTTTTTTTTTTTTCCTTCAATTCTGTTTACTAGATAAAACCAAATCGTATACAGTAGTCCACACAACAGTCTAACCAAAAAGGAATCAACAAATAATTGAGTTATTAGTTGAACTATGTATAATGTATCCGAGAGTTAACAAGTATCATAAAAAGTTGGCATCGAGATAAACATTAAAAAAATGAGAAATAAGACATATCAATTATGTCGTACAATCTTGCAAGCAACTCAATGTTGGAATTAAAGCATATTCTTTGTGATTAAAACGAGAAGACGAGAATCAAAAATGAATTTCAAGAGAACGAGAGAGGGAGAGATTGGATAATCCTTCTTAGTTTGTGCTCCAATTAGTAAGAACTTAATCAAAATTAAAAATTAATGCTACATTTACCATTTATTAGGGATCAAAATAAAAAATTGTGTCAATCTTATAAACTATTTTGACTAAAGACCATTTAGGCATTTAAATTGACAACCTAAAAAACTTCAGTTATCGCGAATTTTTCAACAGTTTTGGCCAAAATTTCCGTTCGATCGGAATGTTAATAATTGGTAGCATAATGAAAAAATAGTACCACTTTCATTCTCCAGGACACACGCACACATATATTATATATATAGCTGTTAAATTCCAACAGACCAGAGATAAAAATGGGCCCTTTGAGAATGATGCGTGCAGAAAGCTGCATGGTTGCGCTTCAAAGCTCAACCAACAATATATTATACATATGCACACACACATGTATATCAGATGAACGTACATGATTGAACATGACATCTTGAATTTTACCAAAAAGCAATAAAGCATCTCGGTCCATTCTCAAAATATATAGGTGAAATGGAAAAAAAAATAAAAAATTGTGGTGTAAAAATGTGTACCTGCACAAAGGACTCCCTTTCCCACGTGAGGTTCTCTGCAACTTTTCTTCTGCTATTAACTCTTTGATGAACAAAGAAAGTGACAGACACGTTGTTTCTGTCTTAGTCCCCCATACCCTCCTGGTTATATTCACCACCACCCCTCCTTTTGTAGTAATTCTCGTCGATAAGAAGAAATGTCTACCATCAGAAGTTTACCAAATTTTGTATGTGTTTTTTAAAAGTATAATTACTCTCGTATGACCAATTAGTTTTATGTTAGAATATTAACTTCTTTTGTGGTATCAAATCTCATTGTCATACACGTTTAACGTCACTCTTGTGTAGACCACATAAAAGGCTTTGGAACTCGTTACGGGTGAGGAAGGTGTGTGAAAATATGAAGAAATGTCTCACGTTGAAAGTTAATTTACCAAACTTTGCATGTGAAGTTGTGTTACTCGCTACATATACATCGTTAGTTTAGTTTCGGGTGAAACATCAACGTCCTGCTTCTCTCTCACACATGCATGCATTATGCACGTACGAAAAAAACCATTTGGCCTTGATGGCTAGTTGCCTTTTCAGAGTAGGGTTTCATCTTCATACTTTCCAAATACTTGTTTGATGACAAAATCTGTTCGAGAGAGTGATGAGCCTTTGAATGATAAACATAGAATATATATGAATAAATAAATAAATATATATATATATATATATTAGTGGGTGTGACAAGTGACTGTGCTATCTACCTTTTCCTTTAATGCAATGGGGACGGGATGGATATATATATATATATATATATTTGTGGGTGTGACAAGTGACTGTGCTCTCTACCTTTTTCCTTTACTGCATTGGAGACGGGATGGGCGTGTGATAGTTTGGACTTACCTGTTCGAACCCGTTTCCTAGGGACATGGATCATCTCCGAATTCAATTGTCTTAATTTTAGGATCTAACAATCCGGACTGTTGAAATTTAATTCAACGGTTACAAACAGCGATCCACTTTAAAGTTATAAAACTTTAGCCGTTAGATTAAATTTTAACAGTCCAGATTAATGGATTCCTAGAATTAGGACAATTGGATCTGGAGAGGATCCATGTCCGTTTCCTAGAACTGGAAGTTGGATTTGATTCTACTTGTCCATAGTTGCCCACCTTTGAATGAAGGCTTACAATTCATGTATATACAATTATATATGCATGCATTAATTAGTGATTTGGTACAACAATGATCACTCTATGATCTAAGGTGGTGCAAAAAAAGGAAAGTGATCATCTCCTGATCTTTTTGTGGGGATTCGAAGAATTAATTAATCATGTTCATTCATCATACATCGTGCGGTTAGAAATTATTTTAAATTTTAAATTTTAAATTGAATATAAATAGGGGTGTGCTATACGCACACCCAATTTTACTTCTTACAGACCCCTTAATAATTTATGTCTGTTGATTTTCTTCAATTCATCTTATTCGACAATCGAAAATTAAAAAGGTGTGAGAAGTAAAACGAGATATATGAATATCACAGCCCTATAAATAATACCTAACGAAAATTAACCGCATGATGTACAATGAATGAATATAATTGATTGATTGATTATCTGTATCCTCACAAAGAGGATCCAGAGAGGATCCTCTTCCGCAAAAAAAATACCGTGCATGATATAGCATCAGACTAAATACTAAATTATTGCACGTTTACTATTTTTTATTTTTTATAATCATTTGATTTGAACGTATGTTATAGTATCTTAGCCAACTATCAGTGAGATATATCAACGTTGATCAACGTTTGTGCGGCACAAAGCCAATGATGAAATTGAACTACTTTAGGATTAGGGTTTTAGCTGGTAGGATTCGTCCTCTACACGAGAAATTTTTCTTCGCGACAGGAACACAGATAATACATCACGAGTTTTTATAGAAGTGGTGGAAATTTTATTTTTTAAGTTATTAACTTTTAAACATATATTTCATCATTTTTATAATAACACATGTTGTACCATTCCGTATACCGATCACACTGAAAAATCTCTTTCCCTACATGCATCGGCGTCTATCAATAATTATTCTTGGGTGAATGTATTTCAAATTGGAGAAGGGAAGTTTTGCCTTGGGACGGCTTAAAACATAATTGAACACCATCACTTGAAACTAATTGCTTTTTGTGTTGCATGTTCATATTCTAGCAAATATGTACGCCTCAGAATTACTCGCATGCATAGAGGACTGTACTAAACTTTTCCCCTTGGATTATTAAGTAAAGTACATATAAAAAAATATTAGTGTGAGTTTCTAATCTATATCGAGAGATTTTCATCATTTTTTATTATGCTATACACCCGAAAATAGTAAAATTTCTGCTTATACGAATTCAAACTTGTAAATGCAGAGAAGCACGAACTACATACCCTAATCCATGGGATTCAAATTGAAGGGTGGAGGTGGGTAAATATATAGCTAGGTCACTTTACTATTGAGCATGCAGTAGTAAATAGTAAATGTTGTACCAAGACTGTTTACAAATAGTGAAGTTTTTTTTTATTTCAAATGTTGAAAAAGAAATGGTGGGATCCATATATTAAGAGGGGTCATGTGTCCTTTGCAATTTAGTCCTTCTCTGCATGCAGGTGGTCTTGTTTCATCAACCTTCCCTCCACAGGGGCAATTGTCCTACAAATAATACCCCACCCCGCCACTGTAATTTCATTTCACTTTCGTTATTTGATGAAGTTTACAAATTTAACCAGGTTCTGTTATTTTCTTACTGAGCATGAATTGTTGTACATTTGGTATGGGTGGTAGAAATTTATAAGTTCTGGTTTAAATTGATGTCTACTCTTCAAAGAGAAATCTATCTGGTTCCGGTTCTGGTCCCCAGAAATTAAACCTTTAATCGAACCAACATAGATAGTGTCAGATGATACTCTCTCTCTTGCTTGCTAATGGTAATATCCCCAGAAGTAAGTGTCAAAATCACGAGCTGCATATTTCCACGGAATTATTGAAGAATATATATATATATATATATCGAGTGTTTAAGTGTTAATCAGTTAGTAATAATTTAAACAACGTTAATCATTTATTTGGGGCAGCTCCACAAGTATTTCATGATCTGAATCACAGAAGCGCTCAATCATAAATCATTCTTGCAAAAATTCACTGCAACCGGAAATTGTCTTGCTCTACAATTGTTATTGTGAACATTTCCTTTGTTTATCAACAATATTGTGTTCGCCTATTTGATATGACCAAGTTAGATAAGTAAATGTCACTTGATTTCAGTGAATTTCGTAAGGATAATCTTTAAGTGATAACATATACATATAAAATGGCAGGTTTAGATTATGCGAAATATCCTGGAACAAGTGTAGATGATTAATTAACATCGTATTAAGTTACTAATTGATTAACGCTTCTGTTTACACATCATTTATATTGTCATGCAAGAGCAGCCTCATCAAAGATAGAGTTAATCTAAATATTACATTATGCACTACATGACCATAACAAGTTAATGCCTCCGTCGAAAACGACATCCGTCAAGAAGTTTGCTTCGTGGTAAACATGGCCGAAGGCCATGGGGTTGAAAATTTTGTCAAAGAAAAGAAAAACATGCTTATTACACGAAAAATGCTATTCCAAATTTCCAATGGCAGTGTCCTCTAAATCACTTAAATATTATATCAAGATTTTCTTATGTTCATCTGCTGCTGAAAATAATTGATTGGTCCACCTAGTATCACAGAGGAGGGATTTTTCGGTGTACCCGGTAACACCAAAAAAATTTGGTGTACCCTCACTCATAATGGTGAGGGTGCACCAAAAAAATTTGGTGCACCCTCACTTTTTGTACACCAAAAAATTTTAATGAGTGAGGGTACACCAAAAAAATTTGGTGTACCCGGTACACCTAAAAATTTTCCCACAGAAGGAACCAGTAAGGGAATAAAGCTTATTCAGCCACCGTCTGGACATTTGACAACATGATTGGCCCTTATGACTAGAATTGTAGATCACAGAGATTCTATCGTATGAGAAATTTTCATTGTGACTGGAACACGGGTGGTACATTACGTTTATATACTTGGTGGAAAATTTTATTTTTTAAGGTATTAATTTTTTAATACATATATCTCACTATTTGTATAATGACATGTGATTTACTACCCTGTGTACCGTCACACTTAAAATTCTCTCCTAACGTGTAATCGGTTTTGTAACTTTTTGTGAGGTATATTTTTGTATTTGGCTAGTGTCACGCGATAAAGTACAAATGAGAGAAATACAATATGAGAATATACCCGTTACAACCAGTAATTCTTCTAGATCAACCACAATGATTTAAATTTGTAGGAAGAAAAATTGTCAAACAAATTAAAAGATGGTTGCTTACATGCGTTTGGCCAAGTTGGTGTTAAAGCAATGTGCGCCTTTTGCATTCAAGTTCAAATTAGTTTTTCCGTAATTTAGATATTTGATATAATATCTTACTATTTGTCCAAAAAAAAAAAAAATAGAAAAAACTAACAAAAAGTTCAAAAAAACTTTTCAAAATGACAATAAAAATGTAGTAAATAGTACCAGGAAAAGATAAAAATGTGATTTTTCGTTAAAAGTAAACAATACTAAGAGTGTTTCGTTAAAACTCAAAAAAAAAATACCCCATAGCACTTTAATGAAAAACTTCCGATAATGTTCACTTAAACAAAAAATTGCATTTTTACACTACAAAGTCAATATTGGTACTATTCATTTTATCCTTTATTTTGTCGGTTAAAACTCAAAATTTTCAAACTTTTTCATTAATTTTCTTTTAAAAATATTTTAAGCTAATCACCAATAATCAGACTAAATTAAACACAAATATACTTTATCACACTAAAAGCATCTGATGATGCAATAATCTCCAACACACAAAACAGCAAACAGAAAAAATGGGTTTTTGGAGATCCCAGATGGAAGAGGAGCTTGAGAATTCTTCGATGGCAAGGCTGGTGAAGCAATCTGATCACTGCTTCACAGACATTAACTCCAACTTTCGAACCCGTGAGCTTCTGAGGAACTCAGACAGAGACCTGGGTTTCCACTGAGATCCAAGTTCCTCCCCAACCTCTTGAGGAAACTTGCATTGAAAGGCACAACACCCCCAACATGTTCCTGCTCAGATTCATGTGGTAAATGTGCGAGAGGCTGCCAAACCCGACCGGGATTTTGCCGGTTAATCGGTTGTTCTGCAGCGACAGAGTGCTTAGATTCTTGAGCTGGGAGAAGGATTCCGGGATAGTGCCCGAGTAGCCGGAATCAGCCAGCCTGAGTTCTTGGAGTTTCACCAATTTACCAAACTCCAATGGCAGAGGAAGTGCATTGGATTGCCGTCTAAAATGAAATACTGCAAGCTCTGCAGCTTTTCCAATCCGTTCGGAAATTGCCCACTTAACCTGTTGTTGCTTAGAGCCATGAAAACCAATAAACCGAGCTTTTCGACGCCATTGGGGATGGTGCCTGTGAGTTGATTGGAGCTGAAGTCAACTTTTTGCAGCAAAACCAGTTGACCAATTGTGTCTGGGATGGAGCCTGTGAGAGAATTGTAGCTCAAATCAAGGCCTTGGAGGTTTCTAAGACTGCCCAGCTGAAGAGGGATGGTGCCTGTGAGCATGTTGTAGCTCAATCAAGGTGGATTAGTGTCCGGAGGGGTGAAAATCTCCGGTGGGATCGGACCGGAGAGGCGGTTTTGTGACAACGTGAGGATTTCAAGGGACTTGAGGGAGGAAATTTGAGGTGGAATTGGGCCGGTGAGTGCCGGGTTGGACCGGAGGCTGAGCTGCTGGAGCAGGGGAGGGGAGGATGCTCTGTTTTGAGAAACAGAGAGGGTGGTTTTTGTGTGGGTGAAGCAGTTGAAGAAGAAAGCAGATTGGGAAATGGGAGGGAGAAGATTAGGGAGGGAAGGGAATGCGGGCCGTTTTTTGAGGAGGGGTTTGGTGGGGAGCCAAAATCTAGCCGGGAGACATGGGGCGATTGTCTTTTCCGTTTTGCACTCGATTCCGGGCCAGGAGGAGGAACTTGGCAAGGGTCAGGGTGAGAATTCTCCAGGGTTGATCAGAGGACAGGATTCCATGATCTTGAAGAGCGTTTCTGATTCAGATGGAAGCATGGTGTTGATGGCGGCGCTGGTTTGAAGGAGGAGGAGAGCGAGGAGAAGGAAGAGAAGAAGTGGAGGGAGAGAGCGTGAGAAGGGAAGGAACATTGTGTCAAGGTGTGGAGCAGGTTTGGTGAGTTGCAGCATTTTGTTGTCTGGTTTTTAGATGGGTTTTCACTTCATGTGAGTGCTAGAGAGAGAGAGAGAGAGAGAGCGAGAGAGAGGGTGAGTTGTAGGACAAGTGATTGAAGTGATAGGAGGAGTGGTGAAAATCAATGGGGGAAGGGGGGGGAATCATGACATCTGGTAATATGAGTAAGAATTTGATGGATTTGGATCCTCTCCAGGGAGACGAAGCCTCTTGACCTAAACACACGAACTGAATTTCGATCAAACGGTTACAAACAGAGGATTTCTCTAAAAATTATAATAATTGTAATTGTTGAATCAAATCTAACGGTCCGTATATTTGGGTTCAGGAGGCTCCATCTCCTTTGCTCAGGAGGGATTCAAATCCGAATTTGATAATTGAAAAGCACAGGTAGGGTCAAGAGATCGAGGGACCTTGAAGGGGGCATGTTTCACTTTTCCCACACACAATTTTGTTTTCCTATTGTTAAGCAACGGATCAATTTGATAATTATTTCTTTTTTAATTTTTAGTTTTTTTTTATTTTAAATTTCAATTTTCAAGAATAAAAATTTAAGATCAAATTTGAAAAAGAAAGTGTTTTCAGGTTTTGGTTTTCAACGACAAAATAGTTTGCATTGGAATTGCATCCCACAAA